>NW_026943824.1:9416303-10016303 GCF_035594765.1 Anolis carolinensis
TTACAGACATAGCCATAAACGTCTCCAGTCCCCTTCTCTTTGAACCAGCCAGACAATAGACACAGAGAAATGGAAGAGACCACAGGGGCCATCCAGTCCAATCCCAAATCAATGTACTCCTGACAGATGTCTATTCAGTCTCTGTTTAACAAACTCAAGAGAAGGAAACTCATGATCTCTTCACACGTGCCACCAGAATCACCCCACATCACCCGACCCACCCATGTTCCCACCCCACGGGGGGAAATGCCTGCTGCCTGGCTTCTCCCCATTGATCCAAGGCAAAACACAGACCTCACAACCTCTGAGGATGCCTGCCATATATGTGGGTGAAACGTCAGGAGAGAATACTTCTGGAACATGACCATACAGACCGGAAAACACACAACAACCCACCAAAAATTATTTGGTTTAACCAATACAATAATCATGAAAGAAACATTTCCACAATCTTGTTTTTAACAGTCTTCCTCCAAAATGCTCTGAGACTGTGCTTTGGTGTTCCTACATCTTGTTCTCTGTTAAGCTCACCAAGCATTTGGCATTGTAATTAGGCCCTTACAGCATTTCTTCCTTTATTGTTTTTTTTTTTAAAGAGGCTCCAAACGCAAGGACTTGCTGCTATATAATCCTTTATTTCAATCTCTTTGGATTCTTCTCCCTCCCATTTTCCCTGCTCAGGCGAGAGAGGCAAGCAGCCACACCGAAAGCTATTAATGTGAATTAATTCGTCTTCCCGCCAGCTTCTTTACAACTCACTCAGATGAGGGATTCTTAAATGTATTGTGCATTGCAATCCTGCACGCATGGAAATGTGGTGTCGTTGCTGCTGTACTGCCACCCCCTGCTTGGCCCATCAAATTATTTGCAAATTAAAAAAAAGATGGCTCAGCCATTTTGGTTTGGTAACATATAATGGCAAAGCAGCAATAATATTATTGCAGTGCTTTCAAATCCAGCAATACCTGGTGGCTCCCATGTCTGGGAAAGCCGCAAATCCATTCCAGTTTGAGGTTAACTTTACACCAAAGACCTTGATGGGGTACTAGATTATCGAGATGGGAAAGGTTGGGTTAAGACAATAATCTGGATTAGTGTTCTTCTCTTTGCCTGTTGTCATGTGTCAGTGCAGTTTCAGAATGCAGATTAACTGCATTGAACTGGATTATATGGCCGTGTAGAAGGGGCCAATATTGTTTCCAAATCATGGCAACACCAAGGCTTCATCTACGCTGCCATATTATGCAGTTTAAACTGCATTATATGGTCAGTGTCTTAGTTTATTCACTGCTTAGACCATAGGTCTTCCACATATATGGTCAATGTAGACTTATATAATACAAATTGAACTGCAATGAATTGCATTAATCAATTTTAATTCTAAAATTTAAACTGATATCTTGTGTTCACCATATTGTAATCTTTGTTCTGTGTATTTTAATATATTTATTTGTAGAAATGCATTTTAATATGTGTATTTGATGATTATGTGTTTTAACCCACTTTGAACCACAAGGAAAGGCGGGTAAGAAATAAAATGGTTATAATCATCATCATCATCATCATCATCATCATCATCATCTACACCAGGCATGGGCAAACTTAGGCCCTCCAGGTGTTTTGGACTTCAACTCCCACAATTCCTAACAGCCTACCAGCAGTCAGGAATTGTGGGAGTTGAAGTCCAAAACACCTGGAGGGCCATAGATTGCCCATGCCTGGTCCACACTGCTATATAATCCAGTTCAATCTGCTTATAATGGCATTGTAGATCCCATTATAAGCATCTACAACGCCAAGTCTCACATTAACTTATTGTGGATTTTTTTTAGAGGTTTGCCATTGCTTTCCTCTGAGGCTGAGAGTGTGTGACTTGCGTAAGGTCACCCAGTGGGTTTCCATGCCTATGGGGAAATTGAACCCAGGTGTATTAAGACCAGTACTGGAACTACTACACTGTGCAAGCTCAAATGTACAATGCTATTAGTGAGCCAGCATCACTAGGAGGTTATAAGCCTAAAGTTGCACCAAGTATTAGTGCATCTACATTGTAAATTTAATGCAGTTTGATATCACTTTAACTGCACTGGCTCAATGTTGTAGAATCCTGAGAGTTATAGTATAGTTTGGCAAGGCATCAGCATTCGGGCAGAAAAGCATAAGACCTTGCAAAACTATGACTCCTTGCGTAAAGTGTTCTCCATTCAAATGAGTCTGTATGAGATCTGGCACATGTTGTTTTTTGTTAGCCGAGGGAAAGGCAGAGCATTGAAAGAAGGAAACATTGCTTTTTGATCTGATTTCCCCTGGGTGAAAATAAAAACCGGTTTCCATGTCTTCAATGTAATAATGCTTCAGCTTCTATCATAAGTGAATCCCAGAGCGTTTTGTAGAAGCTGTGTTTATATTGCTTCTTGGGATGAAATGGTTAATAAATGTGCCGTAAGACCTCCTTGGCATTTTGTTTCTATGATTGGTAATCTCCAGGCATGTGGTTTGTGCCTGCAGCTACTGAATATATCATGAGACTTGGAAAAAAAAATTGGAAGGAACTCATAACTTGGACATTGGAAAAAGATGGGGTTTGTGGTAGAAGCAGGGAAACCAACTAGGAAACTCAACATTATAGTCCAGAGTTGGCTGTTTTGAACTGCCATTGACAAAAGATTCAGAAATGGGTGCCTTACCTTCAAATTTGTCATGCTCTCACTCTCCACTAATATGATTTTATCTTTTCTGACCAGTCCTGATAAATGTCTAGCCTGGGAATTCATCACACGTCCACAAATTGTTTATTACAAGGTGCAATTCATATTATAATTTTCTAAAATCTGGCATGGAAGAACTCCCAAATTGCAAAGAAACATTGAAACTGCAGGGTTTTGAAGATGTTCTTGGAGTGAAAAGAAAATGGCTCTAATGACTTATGGATTCCTTAAAGAAGAAATATAATGAATAATTATAATCCTCATGTCAACAAGTGCTGGAATGAAATTTCCCTTTCATCTGCCTGAAAGATTTCCTCTCCTGGAATATATGCATGACACAGGAGAACTTCTTTTGAATTTTTGGTGATGGTGGTTTGAAACCTTCTTGACTATTGAGATAAACAAATAAATTTTAAGAACAAATGTTGCCTTCACAGTAGGATGGGCAGTCAGTCTGGAGGTCAATTTTTGCACCTGGGACCTTCCAAGGCTCTACATGGATTGCCCAAAATACACAAAGCAAAGCAACATCAACAGCAAAATTTAAATTCAGAAATATTTGGACATTTGCTTTTGGTTGAGGAAAACCTAAATATGTTAGACTCTGGGTCCTATCTGCACTGCCATAAAATTCAGTTTCAGAATGCTGATTTCCTGCTTTGAAATATGAGTCTACAGTTTTTTTCATGTTAGGAACGACTTGAGAAACTGCAAGTTGCTTCTGGTGTAAGAGAATTGGCCATCTGCAAGGATGTTGCCCAGGGGATGCCCAGATGTTTTTGATGTTTTACCATCTTTGTGGGAAAGGCTTCTTTCATGTCCCCACATGGAGCTGGAGCTGACAGAGGGAGCTTGTCCATGCTCTCCCCGGATTAGATTTGAACCGGCAACCTTCAGGTCAGCAACCCAACTTTCAATTCAGCAGTCCTGCTGGCACAAGGGTTTAACCCACTGTGCCACCGGGGCCTCTGGTCTACACTGCATTCATTCTATAGCATAGGTATATACTCTCTTAGCCTCAGAAGAAGTTACATTCTCTCTGCCTCAGATGAAGGCCATGGCAAACCTCCTCTGCATCAATCTTGCCAAGAAACCCGTATGAGAGGTTCTCAGTGCATTAGATTTGACTGTATGGTATATAGCATCAAGAACAACAAGATTAAATGTAGACTCTACAACCTTTTGAAAGGGTGAATTGCCACCCTTTAAGAGCTACCAAACCAATTCTAGTCATGCTGCCCATTGTTACCATCCCTGTCACCATAACTTCTTGATCTATAGAATGAATTCCTCTTGACTGACTGGCGATTGACATTCTTCTTGCAGCACCGCCATACCATCTCCCCGGCTTTCTCTCCACTTTCCCTCTCACCCCCAATTCCAGTTGTTGCTCCTATTTCATGTCCCCTTGTTCTCAGACTCAGCCTGCCTCTGTTATCAGTCCAGGGATGAGACAGATGGTGCGATGATGATGAGGAGGGCATAATGCCGGGCACTGCCAACAGCTGGGTTGCTTGGCTTCTCTATCAAGGTTGGCACAAATGGCAGACGCTCCATCTGCTTCATCGGCAGGCTTGTTCGGTAGCAGCTGCTGGTCCGTTTCCTAAATACTTGGCCACTCTCACACAGGGAAGTTCAGTTCGTGTCCCTGGAGTGCCAGAGAAGGGCACCAATACCACAGCCTGCTTGGCTTATGACATTTGAACTCCTCAATTGGCTGAGAAATTGCTGCCGCATCTGTTGCACACAGGTGTCTTTTGCCTCACACCAGAATATTTAAGATAATGTTGAGGGATGGATGAGTCATCTAAGGGCAGAGCAATATCTAAATGTTGTGGGAGAACAAAGGAGGTGTTCTGGGTTTATGAACAACCATCTGGCATCATTGGCAAAATAACACTGGACAGATCTACTTTGCTCAAGTTTTGCCCCTCAGGTGGTGCTGGATTACATCACCCATCATTCCATGATGGGAGTTGCAGCTTTGCACCAGGGTCTTCACGGACAATTGATCCTCAAGTAATCTCTATAGAAAACATGTACTCCTTTACATTGATTTGACCTATTTATGCCTCATCACTTTTTTTTAGATTTTTACATTATGATGTACAGTATAATTTCAGTATAGAATATTATTTGATTTGAAAATGAATGCCAAGAGACAAACAAAATATGTCCAAAAAGATACATATATTTAGTAAGCAACTTAACTCTTGACTCTTTCCTTCAGCCATGACCCCTGGCACCAAATCCATTTCTCTTTCAACTTCCATTGTCTTTCAGTTAACAGAATAATCCCTTTAGAATTTTACTTGGAAGCTCATGTTTTTTTTCTCATTTTTAGCCAGACTTTTTTTTCTTGCCAAGTGAGCCAAACCAATTTTCAGCTTTGTTGATGATGCCTTCAAGTTGTTCCCAGCTTATGGAAATCCTAACGTCCTGTGCACCTACGACAGGGTTTTCTTGGCAAGACGTGTTTATAGGTGGTTTACCATTGCCTTCCTCTCAGGCTGAGAGACCAAGAGAGGTCTGTACCAAGAGCTATATTCATCCATGAAAAATGGAATTGTCAGCTCACCACAGCCGCTCCTGAATGAACACACGAGACTCTCTGTGGTATCACCAGGAACTTTTACTGTAGGAAACATGAACATCAGAAAAGCCAAGAATGGGAGGCTCCGGCCAACCCTCCTTTATATACCCTCCCCCTCATTTGAACAGTCTCTTCCCGCTCAGTAAAACCCCGCGCAAATTCCCCGCCAAGTCCATCAGCCGTTTCTCCTCCGAGTCCTGGGACGCAGGTGTCTTATCAATGTCAGTGACCCTGAAACTCAGAGCCACATCCAGGCTCTAGTAGCAGGGTTCTGACATGGCGTCCTCCTCCCCTTCGTCCTGGAAGGAAAAGATTAAACACAACTATTGTTCTCCGCTGTCCAGAGTTCCTTTATACTTTTTTAACAGGCTGCAATGGAATACCGGGTGTACCTTTCCTAGGTCCTTTGGTAGCCTCAGCTCATAGGTCACTTCGTTTATTCTTTTTGCTACCCTGAATGGCCCTATATAGCGTGGAGCCAATTTCTTGGATGGGAACCCCAATTTCAGGTTTTTTGTGCTCAGCCAAACCAGATCTCCTTCGCCCAATTTGTCCCCCTCTCGGCGCCTACGATCCGCAAAGAGCTTGTACTTCTTTTGTGTTTCCCGCAATGCCTCTACCACGGTTTGCCACCCTTGCTTGATTTTGGCCGGCCATTCCTCGTCGGTCTGGCCCTCCCCTTCCTTCCACTCGGGTAGCCTGGGGAAAGGTGCCACCTCCTGTCCGTATACTATTTCGAATGGGGCACGACCTGTGGCCGAATGTACGGCCCCGTTAAAAGCCATCTCAGCAAACGGAAGAAGGTCCGCCCAATCATCCTGTCTATAATTGGTGTACATCCTTAAGAATTGGCACAGTGTCTGTTGGGTACGTTCGACCCCCCCGTTGGTCGCGGGATGAAAGGCCGAGCTCAGGTTCCTTTCTGCTCCTAACAGCTGTAAGAATTTTCCCCAAAATTTTGCGGTAAATTGGACTCCCCGGTCACTAATTATCTTGTCGGGACACCCATGTAGGCGATATACATGCTTCACATACAAATCAGCAAGTTTTTCAGCTGAAGGGAGTTTTGGCAGAGCCACAAAGTGTGCCCCCCCCCCCCCCCCCCCCCCCTCCCCCCCCCCCCCCCCCCCCGTTTTTGAGAATAGGTCCAATATTGTCCAAATGTATCTGTGGCCTCTGCTGGGGGGTAGTTCGCCTACAAAATCCATGGCTACGCATTCCCATGGCCTCATGGGCTCCACCACCTTCTGCAATAGCCCCTGGGGCTTCCCCGGTGGTGTTTTTCCCTCTGCACATAATTCACACTGCGTGACGTATCCCCTGGCGTCTTTCCTCATTCCGGGCCACCAGCATTGTTTGGCCAACAGTTTAATAGTCCTGGTGGGGCCTAGATGACCCGCACCCTTGTTATCATGGTACTTCCTTAACATTTCTCGTCTTAAACATTCAGGAATATACAATTTCTTATTTACAAACACCAAATCCCCACACAATTCTCCCTTTTCTTTGTTTGTTTGTAACCATTTGTCCATTCCATACGCTCGCTTCAACTCTTCCTCCCATATTTCTCCTCCCCCCGTGGAAATGGCAGCACGTTTGTTTTCTTTGGCCGCTTGTGCTCGAGTTAGTACTGCCAGGCCCCATTGCTTATCAAGAAAAATACTCCCTTCAGATTCCTGAATTCCTCCCCCGTGCTGAGGCATCCGAGAGAGAGCGTCAGCGAGTATATTATGTTTCCCCTGGAAGAATCTGAGTCTGAAATCAAAACGGCTGAAATATTGGGCCCATCTAATTTGCTTCGCTGATAGTTTACGAGGGGATCTTAGATACTGTAAATTTCTATGGTCAGTCCACACCTCAAACGGTGTTCCACTTCCTTCCAGAAAGTGTCTCCAGCACTCTAGTGCTTTTAGAATCGCTAAGGCTTCTCTCTCCCAAATCGGCCAGTTTTTTTCTGTATCGCTAAACTTTTTTGACAGATAGCCACATGGCTTCAGGTTCCCCCCCTCGTCTTTCTGTAGCAGAACTGCCCCATATGCCCGGTCTGACGCATCGCAATGTAATACAAAGGCTTTAGACATATCAGGGTGCTGTAGGACAGGCTCCTCAGTAAAACGCTTTTTAAGGGCTTCGAAAGCTTCCTGGCATTCTATTGTCCAGGTCAGTTTGGCCCCTGGGGCCTTCACTTTGGCTGTTTCTCCCCTACCTTTAGTCTTTAACAAATCCGTTAATGGCAAAGTGAGGCGCGCAAAGTCCTTGATAAATGTTCTATAGAAGTTTGCGAACCCTAGGAAGGATTGCAGCTGCTTCCGTGTTTTGGGGGCTTCCCACCCCCTCACGTCTTCTACCTTCGCAGGGTCCATCGCCACTCCCTGGGAGGAAATCCTATACCCCAGAAAGTCTATCTGGTCTTTATTGAACTCGCACTTGGCAAGCTTCGCATACAGTTTTGCTTCTCTCAACTTTTGCAGGACTTCCCTGACTAGTTCTATGTGTTGCTCCTTAGTCCGAGATACTAACAATATGTCATCTAAAAAAACAAAGACTCCCTTGTACAACAATGGATGCAACACTTCGTTGATTAATTGCATGAACGCGGCGCCTCCGCCGCACAAACCGAAAGGGAGCACACGATAATTGAATAATCCGAATGCACAGGAGAAGGCCGTCTTCCACCTGTCCTCTGGTTTAATCTGCAATTTATGGTACGCTTCAATTAAGTCCAATTTAGTGAATATCTGTCCCTCCGATAACTGGGCGATCAAGTCCTTCACTAAAGGTAGGGGGTATTTATTTCCAGAACTGATTGCATTCAGGCCCCTGTAGTCAATGCAGAGCCTCAGCGTTTGGTCCTTTTTGCGCCTGAACAACACAGGCGCCCCTAGAGGGGAATTTGAAGGCTCTATGAAACCCCTCGCTAGGTTTTTATCAATGTATTTTCTCAGTTCCTCCTTTTCCCTAGCCGACATTGGGTATATTTTTGCCTTAGGAAGCTCTGCTCCTGGGACTAGCTCTATCTTCACTTCAACTCTCCGCTTCGGTGGGAAACTGTCTGCTTCCTTCTCATCAAATACGTCCACAAAATCCCGATACTCTGGGGGTAATTTATCTGCCAGTTCTGCTATCCTGATAGAGTCTTCCTCCCCCCTTTTCCCCGGCTCCCTTTCCACTTCCTGGCTCCCTCCTTCCAACTTCATCCTGAAGATCATGCTCTTATCCTCCCAGTTGATTTGCGGGTTGGCCTGCCCCAGCCATGGCATGCCTAGTATAACATTATAGCTGGCTATTTGTGATATCACAAATGACACCTTTCCTTCCCAACTCCCTATCTTACACTTTACATCTTCGGCACTGTACTTAGCTAATGATCCCGATGCTGTGGATCCGTCCAACTGCGAAAAAGCTATTGGGGATTCTAGGTTCGTTCTTTCGCATCCCAATCCCTCGGCTAATTCAGGGGAGATGATGTTCCTGGAACATCCACAATCCACAAATGCTTTGCAGGTTGCTTGTTTGCTGCCACTTTCCAGCTGAATGGGGACCACTATCATGGCTTTGTCCTGACTTACCAACCCCCCCGAGTGGTGCCTCATCGGTGGTTCTTCCTCGGCGCGTTTCCCTGCCACGGCTCTTGGTTTGGGCGGGCCTCCGCCTTCCCCTTTTCTCTGCCAGCACTCGGCAGCCCTGTGGCCCAAACGGCCGCACACGAAGCAGCCCCTCCTGCTGGTGCTCACGTTCCCTGTCGGCTCCGTTCTCCTCCCGGCTGGGGTTGATCCCTCCTTCCGGCTCCCCTCTTTCATCTGCGGCCGCTGCTGTAGCCCTCCTCGGTGCCTCCTCGCCTGGGCCAGCGATGTCTCGATGCGCCCCGCCAGCTGAATCCATCCGCGCAGTGTGTCAGGCTCATCACGATGCACCGCCCAGGAGAGGATCTCCCGCCTGAGCCCCTCTTTGAAGAGTTCTATCTTTGTCACTGCAGACCATTCCGGCACCTTTTCAGCGAGGCATTGGAACTCCTCCGCATACTCAGATACCGACCTCTGCCCCTGGGAGACGGTCTTCAACTCCTCCCTCGCCCGGATCTGCTCCAGTGGATCTCGGAAACGGGTCTCCAGGGCCCCCATAAAGCGTCGGAGTGACCCCAGACATGGGTCGCGCCGCGCGTGTAGTTGAACGTACCAGCTGGCCGCTCCCTTCTTCAACACTGCACCAATGGCCCGTACCCGGCTGGATTCCGTTCTAAAAGTGTGGGCATTGTCCTCCATATAGCCCCTCACCGTGGTCAGGAAAAAATCCAGTTCAGAGGACTCTCCCCCAAACTCGATCCTTAGTTCCTCTCGTCTCGGTAGGGGTCCCTGTGGTGGCAATCCCCAATTCTCCGCCCGTCGCAAGCCCCCTTGCGGGCCAGTGGGCCCCGCTGCTGCTTCCCTTTGTCCTGTGCCACGCCCGGCATTCGCCAGGGGCACCAGGGTCTCAGTTGGGAGCGTAGCCGGGATTCTCGGAGGCTTTTCCCCTTCGTCGTCACTCTCCTCCACCCGCGTCAGGCTCGTTTGGATCTTGGGCCGGGCACCGGGCTCCTTTCGCATTTCCCTTCCCTTCGGTGCTGGGAGGTCTGCAAAGCCCTGGCTGCTTCCCATGCTCACGTCCCACATTGAGCTAGCCCGGAGTTCCCTTCCTCGCTCCGGCTCCGCCAAAACCGCCAGGCGCTCCATCGCCCTCGACATCACTGCCAGGGTGGTCTCCATCGCCGACATCCTCTCCTCCAGAAACACCATCTTTTGCGGGCCTGGGGAAGGTGAACCTTCCTCTCCTCCGGTGCTATCTCCCCGCACCACTCCGCGCCTCTGGGTTACCCCATTTGGCTGGGCATAAGCGGTGGATGACGCCAGGGCCGCCAGCTGGTGGAACTCAGCGTCCGTCTCGGGAGTGGCCCTTTCCGACCTTCCTCCTCCGGCGCCCAAGAGCTCTTCATCCTCCACTTGCATGTTACACCTCACCGCTACAGCGGGATGGTGTCCGTCTTCTTGGCTTAGTGTCAGCTCACCACAGCCGCTCCTGAATGAACACACGAGACTCTCTGTGGTATCACCAGGAACTTTTACTGTAGGAAACATGAACATCAGAAAAGCCAAGAATGGGAGGCTCCGGCCAACCCTCCTTTATATACCCTCCCCCTCATTTGAACAGTCTCTTCCCGCTCAGTAAAACCCCGCGCAAATTCCCCGCCAAGTCCATCAGCCGTTTCTCCTCCGAGTCCTGGGACGCAGGTGTCTTATCAATGTCAGTGACCCTGAAACTCAGAGCCACATCCAGGCTCTAGTAGCAGGGTTCTGACAGGAATTGGATGAAGAATTGAAATGGTAGAATTAAACTGAGTTGAACTGAGATAAGAACTGAATGGAGATCAGAATTGAACTGAGATAAAAGGATTCACTTTGCTTGAAGCTGTTGCTGAAACCCATTAACAACATGGAGCTATCCATGATCTTCTGGCTTCTGCCTAACTGTGACAGAATCTCATTCATATATGCATACACACAATGAAAGACTTTAGCCTAAATCTGTTCTTCTAGACATCTTCAGAGGTGGACAGTGTGTGGACCATCTGATAGTCTTGGACTGTAGTCTCATCATCCAGCACAGCTAGTGGCTATGATTGTTGGGAGTTGCACAACAATATCTGGAAGGTTGCACTTGTTGTCCTAGCTATGCTGGATAATGAAACTACAGTCGAAGACCATCAGATGATCCAGGGTCTGGTCCCAAAGATGCAGGGCAACTGCAATGAAAGTGTAGGCAAGACTTTCAGAAACAAAGGGGTTGAAAAAAAAATCAAAGATGGTAAAGTTACTCAGTTGCAGTCCAACATTTGTTTGGCTTTGCTGTCTTTATACAAAGATACATGAAGAGGGAATTCTCATAAAAACTTAGATGGGCCAACTGGGTGTGCTAATCCTCATTGATTTTGGAGAATTTGATTTTGGAGAATTTGTTTTGGAAATGAAACCACAATATTTTGAAACTTTTGTCTAATTTGAAGGTAAACAATAGGTGGCAGGATCTTCCTTGGAGCCTTCCCTCTGCCTAAAGATCCTATAAGTCAGGTTTCCAATAACTAGTGGACTGGAACCTGAGTATTGCCGGGAGATATTTGCTTCAATAAGATGCTCAGTGGGGATATTTTGGAGGGGGTCAGGGAGTGGCCTTCACCCTCCCCCAAGCTGGATGACATTTAAACAAACCAAGAGGCAGTGTTTAGAATCCCAATGGGCGATGGATTTGAGTGAAGTTTGAGCGGATGCCTTTTGACAGAAAGCATATCTCCCCTCCTGTCCTCGCTCTCCTATCTGCACAAGGACATGGAAGGGACTTTATGAGGAAATATAAGTGCTCACAGCATGAGCCAGAGAGCAAAGCCATTTCCAGATATGAATTAAGAGAACAAGAGAACACACTGGAGTGGGTGCTGTCTGGTCATGGGAGATAGATTCTGCTTTTTTCTTTTTCTGTCTTCTTTTACAACTCTTGTGTCCACGCCTGACAGGAACCATCAGGCAGAGGTGATAATGGTAGACATTGCCGCAGTGGGATGCCTACTGCGACCAAAGCTCAGTTCAAGCAAGTCGGTTCCCTCTTCCAGCATAACAATGTGTCGGCGTTGTGCACATGCTCCTGTCTCCCTAAACAGGGGCAGAGTTGTGTTGTTGAAGGCTTTCATGGAAAGAATCAATGGGTAGTTGTGCATTTTCCAGGCTATATGGCCATGTTCCAGAAGCATTCTCTCCTGATGTTTCACCCACATCTATGGCAGGCACCCACAGAGGTTGTGAGATCCTGGGTTGTGTTTTCTTTGGATGAGGCAACACAAGACATGGATTGGCATTTGCGTGTGATGCCTTTCCTCACAAACATGGGCATGACCATCAATACGAGACACATTTTGCTGAAGCCCCAAACCACTTGGAATTCCAAAATAAAATATGGGAAGGTGGTGAATGAGGATATTGAGCCCTCAGATAAGAATTCTGCCCCACCAAAGGAAGTTTCTAGCATTTGCAGAAAGTATCATGACTCCTTAGAAGGCAGGCCAGAAATGTCAATATGGGACATACAACTGTTGCATTATGGGCTATAGAGTGACATAACAGGTTTAGAGGAGGCCATTTATCCAAAGCATTTGTCTAGGAGGAAGCAATAAAAAACTGTTCATACTTAGGCCAGATGAGCATAAGTAGATTGAACTTTGATATGATATATAGACTTTTGAACAAAGGGTGAGATGTATTATCATACAGCCAATGAGGAGGGAGCAAACTTGTTTTCTGCTGCCCTGGAAACTAGGATACAGAACAATTGCTTCAAATTACAAGAAAGGAGATTCCACCTGAACATTAGGAAGACCTTTCTAACCATGAGGGCTATTCAGCAGTGGAACTCTCTGCTCTGGAGAGTGGTGGAGGCTCCTTCTTTGGAGGCTTTTGATCAAAGGCTGAATGGCCATCTGTTGGGGGTGCTTTGAATGCTTCTCGGCAGGGGGTTGGACTGGATGGCCCAAGAGGTCTCTTCCAAGTCTTGGATTCTATGAGCCTATGAATCATCATCAGCAGCAGCCATTGATTGTCTGTTATTTGATTTACATCTGACTGTACTGATCCTACCTTGCTACTGGGAGTGATGGGAGGGGTGCCATTTCTATTCTGCACCTCAGGTGTCAAAATATTTCTAAGCCAGCCCTGGGAAAAAAATCCAGGAGGACACACACAAAGTTTTAGAAATATAAATAACAGGCAACACAGGTAATGACAAGACAAAATGCTGATAATTAAATGATTTTAATAGTGTGTCAAGATGAGGGATAACAGTCTTGGGAAAGAAGACGGGTACATTATTATCCCTCAGGCTTTTTCAGCTCCCTGCCACTCAGGCGTGGAGAATGCAATACAAAATCTACCTGAGCCATATATTTAACGTTAACACAATATTAACACCCTCCAGTCTGGGAAGTGACGGTCTTCAGGATCCGCACCCGCTCCGTCTCTACTATCCTTTGGATTGGAAATATTTTAAAGCAGGAGACTTTGGAGTTGAGTTGGGGAGGAAAAGTGAAAAGGGCTCAGATGAATAAACCTTGTAATGGAAACCAGACCAAATGGATTACTGAAGAAGAGAATTGTCCCCAAGGAGCATCTCTTTTAAACTGATCCATATTTGTTTGTGCCATGTTAAGTAGAACCATGTTTTTAAAAATTCAAGAAGAGCTTGAGGACAAAGCCAGACCCTTTTTAGGTGTTCCTCACTTTCCACTAGCCATTATATGGCCATGTTGGGGGCAGACAGAATGGAGTTTGGAACGGATTTTGGTCATTGTGGAAAGAAGAGGATTTTGACATCCATAGGGGCCAAAAACACCATGTTAGATAGTTCTGCATGATCCATTGTCAGCCCTTATCTTCCTTCCTTCATTCCTTCCTTCTTTTCCTTTTTCCCCTATTGATTTTTGCCTTCTATATTATTTTTGCATTCTAGACATCTACAGAGAGTGCAATGAGAAGGTCCCTGAGGCCCTATATAATGCAGTTTGAACTCCATGATAATAGTCAGTGTAGAATCATTTAATCCAGTTCAGTGCAGATCAATCTGTATTATACAGTATGAGTCTACTCTACACAGACCATATAACGTAGTTTCAGAATGCAGATTAACTGCGTTGAGTTAATTATATGAGTCTACACTGCCATATAAAGCAGTCCATGCATTATATACTCCATGTAGTCCATGCATTATATGCTCACACAATGCAGACTGACCTGCATTGAACTAGATTATATGAATCTACATTGACCTTTAATCCAATTCGATTTGCATTATAGTAGCAGGGGAGATGGGGCCTCATTTGCACACGTAGAGCTGACTCAGGTATGATTTTTCAGAAATTATGGCTGAAGCACGCAGCAAACATGGAGTAGAAAGAAAGAAGTCATACTTCACAGATCAAAATGAACCCAATAGCTCAAGGGGATCTTGTGTCAGACTCTGCATGAGACATGGCCTTGCTCAGAATGAATGCACTGCCGCATGCGTGTGCCAGTAATGTAATCCGAGGAGAGGGGATCAAAGATGTTAAATTTAGTAACACACAAGGATGGGAAAGGGGATTAGCTTACTTAGCATTTTAATATAAATTGACCTAATTTGTACATCCCAAACAAGTATTTGAGCTGAGTGCTATTATCCTTTGGTTTTTAAGCTTCTTCAGGTTTTGCAATGTAGCTCTTAGTCCCAAGGCTTGAGCCCTGTATGAGCTTGCCCAAGTTCAAAGGTCCTGGTCACATCACTTTTACAAGGACTTTGATGGCAGTGCAGGCTCCATCTGCACTGCCATATAATGTAGTTTGAACTGCATGATAATGGTCACTGTGGACCCATATAATGCAGACTGAACTGCATTGAACTGAATGATATGAGTCTACATTGCCATATGATCCAGTTCAATGTCATTCATTTGGATTCTGAAAATACATTATATGCAGAGGCGGTTCACCTGCCAGGCAAACGAGACATTTGCCTGTGGTGCCATCTTGTGGAGGGTGTCACAGGCAAATCCTGGCTCCGCTAGGAAGGCGTTCTGTGCTTTGAAGACCAGAGAAGCGGCGCCCGCTTCTCTGGTCTGCAGGGCGCTGAGAAACGGCTTCCTGTCGAGGAGGAAGCCCTTTCTTGGAGCTTTGCAGCTCACAGAAGCAGATGCCCGCTTCTGTGGGCTAGAAAGCTCTCAGAAACTGCTTCCTGACAAAAAGGAAGCCCTTTCTCGGAGCTTTGCAGACCACAGAAGCAGACACCCGCTTCTATGGGCTGGAAAGCTCCCAGAAACAGCTTCCTCCCCTCCCTCCCTCAACCGCGCATGTGCTCCCGGGCCCTGCCTGCCTGCATTGAAAAGAGGACTGAGGGAAGAAGGGAAGAGAAGAAGGAAGGGGGGAGAGAGAGAGGAAGAGGAGGAGAAGGTAGGCAAGGGCATGCCTCTGAGCATGGGCAGAGGGGGAGGGAGGAACTCTTTGGGCCTGGACACTCCACCTGGGACACTCCACCTTCACCCCCACTTCCTGCCATAGAGCACACCCTGCCAATCATATACAGTAGAGTCTCACTTATCCAACATAAACGGGCCGGCAGAACGTTGGATAAGCAAATATGTTGGATAATAAGGATAGATTAAGAAAAAGCCTATTAAACTTCAAAATAGGTTATGATTTTACAAATTAAGCACTAAAACATCATGTTATACAACAAATTTGACAGAAAAAGTAGTTCATTACACATTAATGCTATGTAGTAATTACTGTATTTATGAATTTAGCACCAAAATATCACGATGCATTGAAAACATTGACTACAAAAATGCGTTGGATAATCCAGAACGTTGGATAAGCGAATGTTGGATAAGTGAGACTCTACTGTATATGCATTTCAAAAGTATGGCATTTTCTCTGTTTTGACTCAGGCCCCTTCTATAATAATGATAATAATAATAATGATATAATAATATAATGTATAATGTATAATATATAATAATATTATGAAATAATGATATAATAATATAATATAATAATATAGTATATAATAATATTACAATAAAAATAAAACAATAATAATAATAATAAAACTTTATTTTTATTCCACCCTATCTCCCCGCAGGGACTCTTAATTATAATATATATATATATAATATAATAACACCATATAATATTATATAATATATAATATCATAATGTAGTATAACAGTATAATAATAATATAATGGTAATATTATAATAATATAATGTATAATATTAATTAATACTATAATATCATAATATCATATAATTTATAATAATATAATAACAATATAATATAACAATGTGATAATATAATGGTAATATTATAATAATAAAATAATAAACCTTTATTTATATCCCACTTTTCTCTCATAAAGGGACCCAAAGCGGCTTCCAGCTTGTTATAATGCAATTAAATGCAAAATAAAACCAACAACAATCAACAACAAATGCAATATAAAATCAACATCAATCAATAATAAGCAATTAGTAAAACATAAATAGAATCCTACAGTTGGCGGAGATCTCATGGGCCATCCAGTTCATTCAGCCAAGAAGCAGGAAAATCGCATTCAAAGCACCCCCGACAGATGGCCATCCAGCCTCTGCTTAAAAGCCTCCAAAGTAGAAACCTCCATCACACTCCAGGGCAGAGAGTTCTACTACTGAACAGCTCTCATAGTGAGGAAGTTTTTCCTGATGTTCAGGTGGAATCTCCCCTCCTGAAGTTTGAAGCCATTGTTCCATTGCATCCTAGTCTGTAGGGCAGCAGCAAACAAGCTCCCTCCCTCCTCCCTATGACTTCCCCTCACATCTTGGCTATCATGTCTCCTCTCAGCCCTCTCTTCTGCAGGCTAAACATGCCCAGCTCTGGATTATATGGCAGTGTGGAATCAGATAATCCAGTTCAAAGCCGATATTGTGGATTATCTGCTTTGATATTCTGGGTTATACAGCTGGGTGGAAGAGTAGGCAAGGATTAAAATCACCGCATTGCAGCCAAGGCTAGCAGAGCATGGGTCACTTAAAACCAACAGACAGATTTGTAGCAAGACTTATCATTAAACATACCTGATCATTAAACATGACTTCTCTCTTTGTACAGACACACAGCATCTTCCAAAAACCAGTTTATCCATCCCTTCTGCCTCTTCTTTCTTTCTCTCTCTCTTTGGGGACATCTACACTATAGGATTAATGCAGTTTGACCCCATTTTAACTGCTGTGGCTCAGTGCTATGGCTCAATGGAGCTGTGGTTTGATGAGATCCCAGTACTCTTTGGCAGATAATAATAATAATAATAATAATAATAATAATAATAATAATAATAATAATGTGTTGTCAAAGGCTTTCATGGCCAGAATCACTGGGTTGCTGTGAGTTTTCCAAGCTATATGGCCATGTTCCAGAAGTATTATCTCCTGACGTTTCACCCACATCTGTGGCAGGCATCTTCAGGGGTTGAGGTCTGTTGGAGACTGGGGAAGAACCTACAGCCCAAAAAACCTACAGCAATCCAAAAAAATACACTGCTTTCTCAAAATGTTAATTCCCCCCATTAGTGTTACTTTGTATTGACTCTGGCTTTCTAAAGTTTTAATTTGTATTTATTTTACTCTTGGTAACTGAGGGTAATATATACATTTTAGTACCTAAGTACCAACTCCCATCTGATTTTGGAAGCTAAGCAGAGTCAGCCATAGTTAGTACAGTAGAGTCTTGCTTATCCAACCTTCACTTATCCAACGTTCTGGATTATCCAACGCAGTCGGCCTCCCGCCTGGATCCACAGCTATTTCTTTAGGCAGCAAGGACTGAAGTTTTTACGGATTTAACTTCTGACAATGTTGTTACTGCAAGTTTATTTTATGCAACTCTATCTTAATTGCAGTCAATTTGTTAATAGCCAATGTTTTTGTAGTCAATGTTTTCAATACATTGCAATGTTTGCTGCTAAATTCGTAAATATAGTAATTACTACATAACATTACCATGTATTGAACTGCTTTTTCTGTCAATTTGTTGTAAAACATGATGTTTGGGTGCTTAATTTGTAAAAATCATAATATAATTTGGCATTTAATAGGCTTTTTCTTAATCCCTCCTTATTATCCAACACTTTTGCTTATCCAACACTTTTATTTTTCAGTAATTAGTTTGGAGGGGTAGGACACTTATATTTTCTCTATATATACTCATATACACTCTGTCTATCTAGTATGTCCACAGATGTAGTCCCACATATTGCTATTGATATACATATAGACATTCTATATCTACACACATTATATATCCACAAACACATGTAGACCCACATGCACATACTGTGTTAATAATAATAGTGTATTATTGTGAATAATAATATATTATTCATAATTGTCTCATGTACTGTTATTAGTATTATGAATATGAATATAGTACTACTATTAGTGATAATATATTATGAATGTGTTAATAATAATTGTATATTGTTGTTGTGATATATTATTAATATTTGTCTGTGCACATATTATTAGTTTTTTTTTTTTGAGTGATTGGTTTGGGGGAGGCGCCAAAATTCTGTTCGCCTACTCTTGAAAATTACCTAGGGCCGGCTATGATTATATGGTAGTGTAGATGGGACCTCAGTGGCTTCTTTCATTCTCTGGAATCCCCCCCCCCCTTTAAGAGACTAGGGCTGGATCTACACTGCCATATAATCCAGTTTCTGAATCCAGATTATCTGCTTTGAATTGAATTACATGAGTCTATACTGCCATATCATCCTGTTCAAAGCAGATAATCTGGATTTGGAAACTGGATTAAAGGAGGGGGTTACAGAGAGTGGCTCTGTAGATGGGGCCTAGGTTGACTTCACACTCCTATTTTATAAAATTCAAGATTGAGGGGCAACACCCCAAAAGATATACATACAGTCAATGAATTTTTTTTCCTGTATATTGAAGTGTGTTGCTCTTTTTTTTGTGGGGCATGCAAATACATGCAAAAATGGCATGGAATAAACTTATGTTGGAAAAAAAGACTACTGCCTAAATCAAGGAAAATTATGAACCTCCAGATCTTAGTGGGACATAACTCCCAGTGGGCCAATAGTGAAAAATGTAGGGAGAAGTATCTTTTAGTGTGGCAAGTGCGCTGGACCTCAACCTTTGGTCCTCCAGGTGTTTTGGACTTCAGCTCCCACTATTCCTGACAACTGTTAATCTGGTTGGGATTTCTGGGACTTGAAGTCCAAAACAACTGGAGGACCAAAGGTTGGGAACCACTGAACTAAAAGCAAGAAGCAAGCCATTTAGAAAACAGAACAGAGTGGTTGAGTGGTTGATGGGATCCAAGATGTAAATGCTAAACACAAGTCCAAGAATGGTCAAAAGCCAGAGGAGTAATTGAAGCAAAATGCAAGCCGAAGTAGAGGAAGACAGAGAGCAGGGAATATCACAATAGAAAAGACAATGAAGCTGTTCTTCTGCAGTGAAGACACAATTGTAATTCAGTACCGTTGCACTTAATACCCCAGCATTTTCCTTTTAAGGTGGGTCATGCCATTGTCTGGGCTTTTTGAGCTATTGTTTAAGTCTGTGATGCTTCAGAGACTTAACTGGCTTAGCCTCCAGCTTTCTTCTCATGAAGGTCAGCATTTGATAGTGCAGGTTTTTCATCCAGGAGAGCATTGCCAGACTTTTCAGGAACTAAGACAGGATTGTCATCTACTTGTAGCTGTGAGCAGAACCTTTTCTCTGGACTTACCTCTTCCGCTCCTTACACTGAGGATGTCTTCTTCAGGTAAGACATGATGACATTGAGTTAGACTCCAGCTACCTTTGGAAGATCCCACTTTGTCCGCTCTTAAGTCGAAATCCAATAGCCAGGTTCCAGTTAAGAATATTTTCATTGAACCATTTGCTGAGTGGTGTATTGGGCCCAAAAAGTTGACAACAATTTCACCACCCCTGGTATAAATGGTAAGGAAAATAACCCATTGAAAGCATTATGGCATATTTTGAACATCCACCCATGCCATTTATTCTCCCCATCCTGAAAGACAGAAGAGAGAAATCAGCTATGGGTTGTTGTGTGTTTTCTGGGCTGCATTCTCTCCTGACATTTCACCCACATCTATGGCAGGCATCCATAGATGTAAGAAATCAGCTATATTTCTTACCTTCCTAAAATACAATCTAAATAAGGGTGAAGATCCAACTGCCCAATGAAGATATAAATATCAGTTTCATGTGGCTAGTTTAAAAGCTGGATTTATGAATTTTCATAAGCTTTTCAGACAGGGATTCTGCTTTAACCCCCCTGTGATTGGACACTGTAATGGAGAGCACCCTACGGCCGAAGGCAAGCCGGCGTTTTGATTTAAAATTGAATTTTCAACATAGGCAGCTTCCAGCCAGCCAAATCATAGTTTAATGCGCCTCTGATCCTTCCTGCTGTAGCTACAGGGAGGATTGAGAAATCCTCGGTGACTCTCAGGCTTTCAGATTACGAAGGCAAGCCTGCTGACAGACACATCCATCCTCATTTGCGCATGATTCTTCAAGTCGCTGCCATTTGACTTGAAGAATTTCCACTTCTGTTTCCCCCCACCTCATCTCATTATATTCTGGCTGCCACCCATAAGGAAAGAAAGGATGAAGTCGCAGATTTATTGATAACTTATATAGCTCTGAAAAGAGTGACCACAAGCAACATGTTGGTTAATTAGTTGGCCCACATGTGTCAGGAGGTATTCTCAAGGTAGTTGTCAATGTCAATGTAATTACACATGTTCTCATTCCTGACCCTCCCCCCTTTTTTTTTTTTAACAAGGGGAGACCCCGTTTTCCCCAATGTTGCTAAATCTCAGTCCTATTTTGCTGCTCCTTCAAAGCTGTCATTCTGTGAATTATTAGGGATCAGGGATGGATTGGTCTTTCTGGGAACACACACATACACATACATATATATGCACACACATAAATAGAACTATCTACATGGCTTGTATTGCTTTATCTGAGATCTCAGGATAGAAAAAAATCACCAAGAGATAAATATATAAATGGCCAGGAATGGTCATGGAAATTACTTTTGGGGTACAGAATCTGGGAAAAAGCTTATCAGCTGCCGAACTCTGTTTAAAAACATTTGGTCATTTTAGCATTTTTATTGAAGAGTATCAGAATGCTTTCTCTAAAATGGACTTGTACAGAAATGTGCAATTTAGCTTGTCTTCATCATTTATGAAAAAATGTTTTCTCTGTTCTGGCACCAAAGCATTGTTGTTTTTCTCTTTTCCAAAAGATTTTGTTTGTTTACGTTTCTGTTTCTCCCCCACGTTTGATTTATCAAAGTAAACAATATACCACCCTCTTAAAAGTGGGAGTTTCCCTGCCATATCTTTGTGTGTATGTGTATGCCAGTCAAAGGAATTATAGATAGAAAATAAAGTCCTTTGTTTTGGGAAGTGGTTTTGGGACATATTCTGCCGCCATTGCCCCCCCCCCCCCCCGTCCCCCTTCCTTCCTTGTGAGGGAAAATAAACTTTGGTAAAGTGAAACCTTTGTGCTTCTTCCAGCTGAATGGGTTCTGAAAGCACAATGCATCACTGGGAAATATAAATTAAGCAGCCTTTTCTTTCTTTCGCTTTTTAATCTCGAGAAGAACTGCTGCACTCCCTGTGCCCCCAGAGTAAAGATGTTTGCTACAACAAGCTGGGAATTTGGTGTGTGTGATTTATTATAATGTGTGCGGCTTCTTTGGCTTTTTGTCCTCGGAGCAGCATGGGAACACACCCGTTCGAGCTACTTTGCATACTAATAAAGATTGCTGCCTGTAATTATTCAGCAGTTACTGTATTATTCCCTTGAGATAAATCATTCTTAGTTTATTTACTCTTCTTTGTTTCAGTTATTTCTGAGCTTTTCATCCAGTGGCCCTGGGGTTCCTTGCATCGGCATGGCAATGCATCCCTTTTTTCCTCTCCTTGTTTAGGCCTAGTGGTTGGAAGTGGATGGAAACCAAAATAAATAGAGTAATGCGTCTTAGTTATATCGTCATCATCATCCAAGGCTGAAACACAATGACTCTGAGTCAAGGTGTTGTGGCTGAGAGAGGATTTAAACCCTGTCTCCTCATGTGTTCAGAATGCTTGGCCAAAGAGGTTCATTACCTCAACAAGACCACATTTCTGGACACAACAAGTGGAAGCATACTGCAATATATAACACAGCTAAAGTAAAGCCTAGGTGAGTCTGACTCTGGGGGATGGTGCTCATCTCCATTTCTAAACCGAAGAGCCAGTGTTGTCCATAGACACCTCCTAGGTCATGTGGCCGGCAGGACTGCATGGAGTGCTGTTACCTTCCCACTGGAGTGGTACCTATTGATCTACTCACACTTGCATGTTATCGAACTGCTAGGTTGGCAGAAGCTGGGGCTAACAACAGCAGCTCACCCCGTCCCTTGGATTTGAACCACCAACCTTTCGGACAGCAAGTTCTGCAGCTTAGCAGTTTAACCCATTACGCCACCACAGCAGCACATTTCTGGATTCTATAGGACTTTGTCACAACAAGTGGAAGTATGCTGCATTACCTGGGTATAACACAGCTACTATGAATGAAATTTACTTGGGGTGTCATGGTGGTGCAATCTTTGGTAATTTAGACAGTTGTAGTGTTTAAACACTTGGGTAAGTGGGTATGCTCTGCAGTGTCTCTTCATGCAAGCCATTTCCCCATTTGACCACAATATGTAGACACAGCTCTTTATTCCACTCCATAACTAGAATGTCTCCTGGGATGGTAGGGAAACGGTAAGCAACCATTCTCTGAAGTCCACCAGTGAGTCAACAGTGTGATGTGATACCTTAAAAAGCCAATAGGTTTGGGGCTGCATCAGTAGGGGTCTAGTGTCTGGATCAAGGGAAATCATAGTCCCACCCTCTTCGTCTTTGGTCAGACCTCACCAGTTCTGGGCAAAGCAATACAAGAAGGATTTTGACAATCTAGAATGTGTCCAAAGAAAGGTCATGGCGATGCTCAGAATCTCAGGCACTAAGGAACTATACAACTCACATCTAAGCAATACAATAACCCAGAGAAGGGTGACTAACATGGTCAAAGATCTGGAAACCATGCAGTAGCTTAAGAAGCTAGATTTCTTTAACTGGAAGAGAGAACGTGCAGAGGTGACATGATAGCCATGTTTAGATATTTGAAAAAAAGGTCATATTAAGAGGGAACTGGTTTGTATTCTACTGTTCTGGAAACTAGAACACAATGGGACAGTAGGTTCAAACTCTAGAAAAAGAGATTCCATCTGAATATTAGGAAGACCCTCCTGACAATAAGAGCTGTTTCACAGTGGAATGTGCTCTTTGAGAGTCTGCTTTTCAGGAGGTTTTGAAATATTGGCTGGATGGGGCCAAGGGTCTCTTTCAGCTCTAGGATTCTGTGTGATGTGACTGTCCTCCCATGCATGCTTGGCCCTTATGGTTTGTTCCAACTCTATAATGCTGTCTGGGTTGGAAGGATATTTTAATATAAGTAGTTAAATCAGGATGGCATTATATTAATTTCTTATATTGTTACCACCATTGAGTATGTATGTATGTATGTATGTATGTATGTATGTATGTATCACATGTATGTTTGTGCATGTGAATGCCAGTCAGAGTACTATGCTTGTTTTCTGTCCTGAACACCTCAATAATTCCCAAAGGTCTTTGTGCTCCCATCAAATGATATTGGTGGATATATCCATGCCAGCATCTTGATTGTCTTTCCATCTTGCTTGAGGCTCCCCTGTCCCATGTTGCTGTGACAGCATAAAAACATCAAATGGATTCTTTCATTTCCCCCAACGTTTACTTCCTGCCATGTGCGAGATTATACGGAATGATTTATGTAGTAGGAGGATAGCATAAAATAGAGTTTTGTGGGGAGTATCTTCATTAAAGATGTATCTTCCTGGGGAATTTGTCTCTATCACCATCTCAATTGGAATATTCTTGCGAGGAAGAATCGCTTTGAATAATTAAAACTTGCACTCTTTTAATTTTCCCGGGAGTGTTTCTTGCATGGAAAATACAGCTGTAAATTCAACATTGATTTGATATTTTCTCCCCATAATAATGACCATATTATCTATTAGCTGTCATTAACTGAGAGGAGGGAGGGAGGAAAAGAGAAAACATTCAGGCAACTCTTTCCCTAATGGAGATTAATTTGGCAGCTTCCATCTACTCTTTCTGGAACAAAGCTTTGAACTAGATACTTGGGAGATCATTAAGCAGAAGTTGATATGAGCTCAGATAGAGTGCCATGAGTCAGTGGGGCTCCCACAGAGCTTCTGCTATATGCCACTGTTTTCTTTGCACATCAGAATGAACAATCCTAACTTTCGTATTCAATGATATATCTTGAAATTCCATGTTCTTTTCTAGTTCCTTCACTGCTGCACTTCAAACTGCATGTATTCTACATATTTAATGGATTCAGTCTCTGTTCTGACTGAGCCAAGGTATAAGGTAAAACTAAAGGTTTTCCCTGACATTAAGTCTAGTTGTGTCTGACTCTGGAGGTTTGTGCTCATCTCCATTTCTAATCCAAAGAGCTGGCGTTGTCCGTAGACACCTCCAAGGTCATGTGGCCGGAATGACTGCATGGAGCGCCGTTATCTTCCCACCTATTAATTTACTCACTTTTGCATGTTATTGAACTGCTAGGTTGGTTGAACTGCTAGGTTGGTCCAGCATTTCTGTGTTCTCAAATAATATCCTGTGTCCAGGTTGGTTTATCAGGTGCTCTGCTATGTCTGACTTCTCTAAACCGCACTTGCCTAGTTCCCAACAACCACTGAGGATGCCTGCCATAGATGTGGGTGAAACATCAGGAGAGAACGCTTCTGGAACGTGGTCATACAGCAACCCAGAAATCATTCAATTTCTCCATTTTCTGGTCACATCAAATCAATTGGCTTGACTGCTGGAATACAAAACCAAGCGTCTAGATATGGCACTCACTCGGATTTTCTGTTTCATTATGGCCAGTTCTACTAAAGATGCAAGAGTCTAGCACAGGCATGGGTAGACTTGGGCCCTCCAGGTGTTTTGGACTGCAACTCCCACCATTCCTGACAGCCTCAGGCCCTTTCCTTTTTCCCCTCAGCCGCTGAGGGGGAAAAGGAAGGGGCCTGAGGCTGTCAGGAATGGTGGGAGTTGCAGTCCAAAACACCTGGAGGGAGGGCCAAAGTTTGCCCACGCCTGGTTTAGCAGCACTAGCTTCTTCCTTACCACTACAAACCTCTCAAATTCCTCCTACCAATGAATCTTAACCCTCATTTGCAACTCGCCATCCCCTTTTATGATTACCATAAACCTCAATAGGTGTGCAATTTTTAAAGTCCACTCTAAACCAATAACACCTTATTTCAAAGTCTAATTCAATTATGAGACGCACCATAACTTGTGGATGATTAAATTGCAAATTGTGGGTGTCCACCAGGCGAGCTGACGCATTAAATTTGTTTGCCGCTATAATTCACTTCCCAAGCATGCGGTGTATTTTCTAAGACCACTCAAGGATGCAGCTGCCTTGCCTGAGGAGCAGCGGGTTGCGTAATATTTATGGCGCATCTGATATATAGAATATCTTCTTCAAGGAGACATCCATACATCACTTGAACTTTAGCACAATATTACATTGTCCTAATGGAAAATGGTTATAGTTGAATGGTTTTTCTTCCTACGATCTGAACGTTGCTTCTTTTTTAAAAAAGTGCTCATTTATGTTTTATTGGAACATGAACCTTTCAGTTTACTTCCCACCAATGTTGCGCCCTTACAAAAGAAACCTCATTTTCTATGGAGGAGAGACAGGGCAGGGGATAACATCTATAAAGTCAGTGTTGAGATGAGAAGAAAGAAAGAAAAAACCCAATTGCATTCCTACCTTTAGTTTTCATTTGAAAATTAACCTCTACAGAACAGAACCACAGCCAATTTAACCTCTCGCTTGTGTTGACCATTGAAGGCTTAGAGCAGGGATGTGGAACATGAGATCACATTAGCAATGAGAAGAAATAGGAAACGTTTCTCTGAAGTTTAATCCAGACTACTCTGCTGTCCATTAGGCCTGGATGTCCAAATTCCAAATAGGTATAAATACAAGGGAGAATTATGGAAAACAATACAATAAGGCTCCTTGTTTCTTTGGGGATATATTCCAAGCTGGATTGCAATAATGTGAAACTATGGATATAACCAAACACTATTTAATGTGTTGTCGAAGGCTTTCATGGCCGGGAACATACAACAACCAAACACTATTTAATTACCCCTTTTCCAGTCCCATAGAGTTGCATTGGAGGACCTTGGGCACATCTACACTGACCACTTGGGTCAGTGTAGATGTGGATCAGCTCTGTGGCAGCTACATGTTGTACAAGGCTCATGCAGGATACCCTAGAGCAGTGTTTCTCAACCTGGGTCTCGGGACCCCTGGGGGGTCACGAGGGGAGTTCAGAGGGGTCACCAAAGACCAGTATTTTCTGTTGATCGTGGAGGTTCTGTGTGGGAAATTTGGCCCAATTCTATCATAGGTGGGGTTCAGGAGGCTCTTTGATTGTAAGTAAAGGTAAAGGTTTTCCCCTGACATTAAGTCTAGATGTGTCCAATTCTAGGGGGTTGGTGCTCATCTCCATTTCTAAGCCGAAGAGCTGGCATTGTCCGTAGACATCTCCAAGGTCATGTGGCCGGCATGACTGCATATAATGTATGGAGTTAAATGTTAATTGTTTTAATTGCACTTTAATATTTTATTTAAATAGTTGTTTTTGTACTCCATTTTTTAAAGGCATTGAATTATTGTGATACTGTGAAGCTGTCTTGAGTCCCCTGTGGGGTTGAGAAAGGCAGAGTAAAAGTACTGTAAAACAAACAAACAAACAAACAAACAAATACAACTCCAAAACTCAAGGTCAATGCCCACCATAGCCTTCCAGTATTCTCTGTTGGTCATAGGAGTTCTGTTTGCCAAGTTTTGTTGGTGGAGTTCAAAATGCTCTCTGATCATAGGTTAACTATAAATCCCAGTAACTATAACTCCCAAATGACAAAATCAATCCCCTCCAACCCCACCAGTATTCAGATTTGGGCGTATCTGGTATTTGTGCCAAATTTGGTCTAGTGAATGAAGATACGTCCTGCATATCAGATATTACGGTCCTGCATTACGATCATAACAGTAGCAAAATTACAGTTATGAATAGCAACAAAAATAATTGTATGGTTGGGGGGGTCACCACAACATGATGACTGTATTAAGGGGTCGCAGCATTAGGAAGGTTGAGAACCACTTACCTAGAGCAAGACTACCTTATTTTATCTTTTTATCTTTAACTATTTATAGCAGAGGTGTCAAACTTGTGGCCCTCCAGATGATTGGGCCTCCAATTCCCAAAAGCTTGCCAACTTGTCCCAATGGCCAGAAATTCTGTGAGCAGAAGTCCAAAACATCTAGAGGACCACAAGTTTGGCACCACATGTTTAGAGCAATGGTGCCTCACCTTTGGTCCTCCAGGTGTTTGGGATTTCAGTTCTCAGAAGCTCAGGCCAACTTGTCCAATGGCCAACAATTCTAGGAGCTGCTGTCCAAAACACCTGTAGGACCAAAGGTTGGACGCCATTGATGTTGAGTTTAGAGATTTGTTGCCCATGTGGGATTTGTTTCATTTTGGCAATGCATTCGGGAGGGGTAGAAGGGAATGGAAGAGATACGTCCTCCATTTTGAGAAGCATTGCGAATACTCCACAGCACCTCTGCTTGACTTTTCCTCCATCTCCCAGGTTAAAGGCGTGCGGAAGCCTTCTCAGGAGAACGTAACATTTGCTTTATCTGCCGTTGTTGTTATTGTTGTTTGTCTTTTATATAATTGCACCAGATAATATTGCAAAGTCGTATAAAATTAAAATCAAGTTTGAAATAGGGTTTGTTAATTACAGCATTTAACTGTTGTGGTTATTGTTTCCTAAGAGATTAATGAGGTGAATTATTGTAACATAATTAGACTACAGTATATCTAATCTCTTCCATACCCTTGTGGTTTACTGTTATTCAAGTATCACTTGAAGGTTAATTTCACTTAGCCGGTGTATATTTGACTTTGGCAACAGACTTTATATTGAAATATGTTTATAATTATATTTGAAAGTCATTACACAACAGCTTTGCCAAAATGATCCTCGTAAGCTTTACTAGTAGTGGTAAGGATATTATAAATTGTGCAATCTAAAACACACGCAGGCATGCACATACGTTGTAAACTCTCCCATAAAACTCAGAGGAACCATATGTTATCGGTTGGATCACAGCAGAATTCATGAAATCGTTCCAAGGCCTTTGCCTTGTTTTGCCTCTCTTCTTTGTCTCTTCTGTGATACGGCAATTATTGGAGAGAGCCAAGCTGGAGACTATGAGAATTCCATTAGAGGTGTGCAAAGGACATGATTTTTATGTGCTAAATTACAAATCCAATAATCCCTTATCCCAGATGCCCTCAAAATATTTTTAAGTGCCACTTTAGTGGCGTGTGGAAGGTGAAAACACACACACACATACATTAGAAGTTAATGAATTTGTCATTTCCCAACTCAGAGACCAAGGCCCTGGGCTATTTAATTGGAAAGAATTGGATGCTCTTGTAGTTAATTTTTTTCCCAGGGATTTTTTTTACTACTATTATATTTGCCCATTTTGAATAGACATATATGGCAATAAGAAGACCAGACATCCAGTCCCTTCCTTTGTCTCAAAGCAACCAATGGACTGATGGTACCATTATTCTAATCCTCCAAGTGAAACTTAGCTTTCCTTTCCAACCTGTCCACCATCTTCATTCTCTCTTGTTTCTGCATGCACTGACTTCAGCAAGATAATATACATTTTGTAGAAAGGGATACTGCTCATTATTTCTTGACATGGTCATTGTCATCAAACACAATGTGCATGTATGTTTGTGTTAGGATGGTGTTTAATTCTGAGCAGAGGAGTTCATTTCATTCCTTATGGTGGGCAAAAGGGTCATTCATTAAAGACCAGGTTTACTGTTCAACAATGACATTAAGAGTTCTTTCTCCCACCCTGGACCTTCCATAGATATATAAACCTTCCTTTCTTAGTTTTCCAATATACCTCACAACCTCTGAGGATGCCTGCCATAGATGTGGGGAAACACCAGGAGAGAATGCTTCTGGAACATGGCCATACAGCCCAGAAAATGCACAACAACCCTGAAAGCCTTCGACAACACAATAACATTAAGGATATTTCATTACTCTGAGGGTCTGTCCTCTTTCAGACCATTGGTCTGTCTTGTCTAGGAACCTCTTCACACGGGGCAAAAATGCCACCTTCATGAGCGGCTTTGATGGGGCTTCCCATACGCTATCACATTATGTATGGCAAGCCCCACCCAATGTGGAGGCGAACCATTTTAGGACGCTTGTAGCACAGCTGATCGACAGAGCCCCATGCTGCCCATTACACAACTCAGGCTGATTTCCAGTGGGGCTCCGTTGGTGACCTGTGGCATAATCATCTTAAGACACTTGGCCCAGAACATGGGAGGCAAAGTGTCCATAAAGAATCACAGGACCAACGTGGTGGGAAGCCACGTGTGATGGGGAAGTGTCGCTGCCGGTGAGGCGGTGTGCCAGGATTGCCCCACTGTCCTGCCGATTCACACGGAGGCTGGCTAATTGATCTGGGGGATTTCATCAATGTGATGAGGACTCTAGAAATTCCTAGAAATGTGTTCTCTCATGTCAACAATTAGCAATTTCTTTATTTGCAGGTTTACATTTTCATGAAAACCCTGTGCCCCTAATCCTAGCAAATGTGAAGAGCCGACTATCTTAGTTCCCACTTTGGTTTCTTGGCTTTGTTTCCTTCCTCCTTGAAATAGCACAGATAACGCCACAGTCCTTCCATTTCCTCTTCTGATAGATTTCTGGACTGTAACTCACCTGGGCTCGGGGCTTTGTTGGCTCCTAATCGTGCTAATTGCCTAATTAAAGTATCAACTGTAGCACAAACTATGGAGCTTTTCAAAAATGGTGGTAAATCCGCTCCCTCCTCTGCACCTCACAAAGAAAAGGAATGTGTTTCCGCTTTGCAGCTTTACTCTTTCTTTTTGTGCATTTAGTGCAACCTGTAGTTAAGGAGATGAAATCTCATGCCGCTTGAATGACTCTGTTCCTCCCTTTCTCCACTTGAGAAGTGGGGCTTGCATCCACCAGAGAATAGGGATGGAAAGAGTATTTGAAAGAAATCCAATCACAGATAAGAGTTTCAGGAAACGCCACGAAAGAGAGCCGCAACCTTTGCAGTTCAGGACTTGTTTTACACAAAATCTGCATATTACATTTTGCACAGAGAATGGAATTTTCAGAGAAGAAAACAAATTTCTTGCATAGTAAAAATATGTGATTTTCTGCTCAGTTGAACCTTTACCTTTATCTTATGCCTATTGATCTACTCACATTTGCATGTTTTTTAACTGCTAGGTTGGCAGAGGCTGGGGCTAACAGTGGGAGCTCATCCTGCTTCCCGGATTCGAACCGCTGACCTTTCAATCACCAAGTTCAGCAGCTCAGTGGTTTAGCCCGCTGTGCCATCAGGGGCTCCTAGATTATCAATCTAGTAATTATTATTATTTTATTCTCCATCTCTCCTTGCAGCTCAAGGCAGAGTACAGCAGGGTCAAAACCGAGTGATAAAACACACTATTAAAATACATGTAACAAAATGTATACAAGACCATACCAATAAATTGTAGGTTAAAATTCATGTGACTTTATGGTCAATGTTCAATTGAGGTTGTCCATAGAATCACATTGGAGGGCCTATGTCCTCTAGCATGGCTGGAGGATGTTGACCACAGAGTCACACTGCAGGACTGATCGTTAATCAAATCCACAAAAGTCAAGCCTGCAAATGTGGAGGGACAAATGTCATGTACAGTTAGACAGTAACAGTAACAGTAACAGTAATAGCAAAAGAAGGGGATGATAACAGTTGAGTTTGTCTGTTTCTCCTCTACCACTTTATCTTCAGGAAAAAGGGCAAAGAAGAATGGTTCCCCAGTCACTTTCCATGCACGCTGGTAGTATTTTTTTGCTCATAAGAGAATGAAGGAAAGTCATTCCGGCTCAGCCATCATTTCAGCCTCTAGACAAGTTGGTCCCTGAACACCGTGACACCTTCTTTCTTAAACGGATGGTGATAAATTGGACCACGTTGAACTTTACACTCTTGTGGCCACATATTTTATTATGGTTGCTTATCTACTGCCTTGTCTGCATAAAGGTTTTGCCGAGGAAGGGGAATAAAACTGCCTGCAAAGAACTGCCAAACTTTGGCTGGTGTGCTGCAGAGGATGGGCGGAAACCGGGAAAAAAGAAAAAGCTAGACTCTCACAGGAGATAAGAGGCTGATAAAATTTGAAGGTGCATCTATGCTGTAGAATTAATGCAGTTTGACACTACTCAATGGTATGGAATTAGTCTTCTCTATCCAAAAAATGCTGGTATCTCACTAAACTATGGCTTCCATGATTCCATAGTGTTGAGCCATGGCAGTTAAAATGATGTCAAGCTGGAGTGGTACCTATTGATCTACTCACATTTGCGTGTTTTCAAACTGCTAGGTTGGCAGAAGCTGGGGCCAACAGCAGGAGCTCACTCAGCTCCCCGGATTCAAACCATCAACCTTTTGGCCAACAAGTTCAGCAGTTCAGTGGTTTAATCCACTGCACCACTGCGGGCTCTGGTGCTGTAGGCTATATTTTGGCGGGGGGAAGTGGTAAAACTTCCTTTGAGTATTCCTTGCTTAAGGAAACCCCATGACTGGTGACTTGATGGCATGTAGACACAGACATTTCTCATCAAAAGAAAAGAACCTTTATTAATATTCGTTCATAAAGCCAAACTCAAGCATGAATTTCCCAAAGCATTGCCACCTGATGCTAAATTTCATGCAAAATGAAAATCAAAGGTAAATTAAGAGAACCCTCCTTGGGAGGAAACATGCCTGCTTCAGATACCTCAAGGTGATCCACAGTGAGTGCCGAGGGAAATGCATTGCATTGAATTAGGTATTACGTATCCCATAGGGCTCAGCCAGGCTTGACACTTCTCTAGACACATGAGGCAAGCTGCACACAAAGCTTGTGATTGCCAGAGCTTTGAGATCTTACTACTCTATATCCACACATCCCCTTGGGCTCTGATCTCCAGATGTTAACGCATGGAGGAGAGTATGCCGGGTAGGTCAGAGGGTAAACATGTGAAGCTGGGTACATTAAATCTGCCGCCCTTCTTGCCTCCCCACTTTTTACCTAACACATTAATTGGCAAATCACGGCTATTAGTTTGATGTCCAAGGCTGCGTTCTAGCTGGGTGCCCTGTTCCTTGACAGTAATTGCTTAATGCCAAGGCGCATCTCTCCCTGACTGTTTCATTAGCAAGTTGCGTCTCACTGTGTGCCCCAGGCTTTCGGAGTTGCAAGTTCTCTTGCCCACGGGGAGTGCCGTAATGAAGAGCGGAAGAGGAAAAGCGTGACCCTCAGCCGCGAGGTCACCAGACAGCTTCACCCTCACTGCCAGAAGCTAAAATCAGCACTCCCAACAAATATGCTGCTTTGCGCAAAAGAACACCACTGGCTTCCCTTATTTATAGGCATCTTCGAACTGTCCAGAAACAATGGCTTTTTCCAAGTTCGGGTGGAAAATGGTGTGGGATAGCACAAACTTTTCAAATAGCAAGTGCTAGGAGGAAGTCGGAGACTTTCATGGCTGGAATCACTGGGTTGTTGTGCATTTTCCAGGCTGTATGGCCATGTCCCAGAAGCATTCTCTTCTGACGCTTCGCCCACATCTATGGCAGGCATCCTCAGAGGTTGTGAGGTATATTGGAAAACTAAGCAAGGGACGTTTATATATCTGTGGAAGGTCCAGGGTGGGAGAAAGAACTCTTGTCTGTTGGAGGCCAGACAAGCATTTTTTTTTTTTTTAGTTTACCAATATACCTCACAACCTCTCGGGACACTCCAAAATAGAGATTCTACTAAAGCACTTGAATAAATCATTTGCTATCAGGGCATTCTTCCTAATGTTTAGGTGGAATTTCTTGCAGGAAAAGAGGTTCCACCTAAAGATTAGGAAGAGCTTCCTGATAGTAACAGCTGTTCAATAGTGGAACTCACTGCCTTGGAGTCCGGCAGAGTCTCCTTCTCTGGAGGTTTTTAGGCAGAGTCTGGATGGCCATCTGTCAGGAATGCTTTGATTACATGTTCCTTCATGGCAAGGGTTTGGACTAGATGGCCTTTGTTGTCTCTTCCAACTGCAATTCTGGTGCTTACTTAATCAAATGTTCAATACTGAATCAATCAATAAATTTATTTCAGCCACAGGCCAGAAATACAAGAGCTATATAAATAACCATATAAACATTGAATTTACAAAACATCTTAGTTATGTTCTAAGTACATAATATGAAAGTGTGCTTCCTCTACCGGTTATGATTATTTCAGTGTTAGATCCTATCTGGCTTGCAAAACCATGTAAATGTATTTCAAATTGAGCTCCATTGTTCCCCATCTTCTGCTCAGGATTTAAGTGAGGGATTGCTGAGCTTGTATGTCTGTTTCTCACCTCTGCAGTCTCCTCACATCTGTCCCAAGGGAAAGGCACATACCGGATATTGTGTAAATGTAACCTTTATGAAAGCAAATGATGCCAAGACCAGCTGTTGAACAGGGATGGGGAAAATCTCTCTCTCTCTCTCCACCATTGAGTTGCTCTGAATCTCATCTGACTTTTCTTCTTGCCCATCTCTTTCTCCTGGTGTAAATATTTGCATGTTATACACGAGATCTTGTATTGTGTAGTAGTTTGAGTGTTGGATTCTGATGACAGCTTTTTTTCTTGATAGAAAATAATATTTCTGCATAAAAGTATTATTTTCTCTGTAGCAAAATCCTGTTTTGGTGTAAACAAAAACACTTGTAAATTTTACGCACAATAGGTCCCAAACTGAAGAGATTCTTACCATTCCAGCATTAAAAAACTAAAGAGTGGAGATGTGCCCTTTTTCTGTGTCCAGAACTTTGTTCACTATGGGCAGATTTTTAAATACAGACAAACCTGTCTTCCATATCTCTGTCTTGCTTGATCCTTACATTTCCATCATCTCCTTTGGCTGGGATTAATAGCACCTCGTTGGTTCTGGAACCAAGCAACATGTGTCAAGCCATCAATCCCTGTGCTGTTCAGGTTTTTTTTTTGGTTGGGGAAATAGTATTACATTGAAATGAGACTCTATCAGAGAAAATAAGTAATTGGATGGGCAGCAGAGCAAGGCACATTTCCTTGTGCTTTGCATAAATGTTTTCCCAGCCATAATAGTGGTTCAAGAACGGGAGAAATGGTGCCTGGAGAGAGGAGACGGGGGATAAAACTAAACTGTCAGATCACAATTTCTATTCATTCTTATTTGAAACACGATATTCCCTCAACATGTGTTTGCTTGCGCTGTGCTCATAAATAACCTCTTCCAAGAAAGAAGGATATAAGGCTGAGATCTTCCATCCAAACACACAGAGTTAAGGTTCAATGTTTGTGAACAACCCCCCCCCCCCCACCTCACATCCCGATTGGTGAAGTATGACATTGCCCAACTAAATAAACATACAAATGTGTATGCACATTTACAGTAAATGGAAAAACAAGTGCCACAGAGGACCTGTTTCTGGATGAGCATGCTGACCTGGCTTGTATTACGGAAACCTTTATGGATGAGACTTGGCATGGGGGTTAATCTCTTAGCCTTGCTTGCCTGGGTTTTGTTTTGTGTAGCAGTAGCTGAGATCTGGGGGTAAGGAAGTGGAGCGGCAGTAGTCTATCATGATCCCACCCCCCTTGAGCAGGTTCTCCATCCTACAGTCTGCAAAGTTCCAGTATTATACCTAAAGGTGGGCAGCTGGGTCAGGAAAGGGATCCTGTTGGTCTACTTCCCACCCTGCTGCTCAACAGTCTCCCTTCCTGAGTTTGCCAGGATTAGTGCTGGAGTCTCAGCATCTTATTGTGCTTGGGGACTTCAACATCCATGCTGAGACTGCCGTGTCAGGAGTTCATAGCCTCCTTGACAACCATGGTTCTGTCCCAAGTGGTGTCTGTTCCTACTAGTTTTTTTGTGTGGGATGAGATAATAATAATACTTTATTCTTATATCCTGCCTCATCTCCCCAAGGGGACTCGGGGCGGCTTACAAAGGGACCATGCCCAAACAATATAAAAATACAACAGTAAAAAGAAATCCAAACACAGCAATAAATACATCAAGAAAAAGCATACAACAACAACAACAATTTAAAAACAATTAAAACATGAGATGATAATGGTTGTGGTATGGAGGAACTTTATACGGTTTGGTTGTCATGGATCAATCATCACGTCATTAGGTTTAGTGGTCTGGGATTCAAAACCTCTGCAGGTGTGAGGATTAGGAAGGTCTGCCCAAGGAGGTTGATGGATTTGGATAGATTCTTGATGGTTCTTGGGAAGTTTCCTGTTACTTTTGCAGTTGAATCTGTTGAAGCTATGGTTGACCTTTGGAATGGGGAAATGACCAGGATGACCATCTCCTCTTATGGAGTGGACCCAAACCAGCCTCCTGGTTTTCCAAGGAGCTGGCAGTGATGAAGCAAGCGAGACAGAGAAAACATGAAGCAAAACTGACCGGACATGGACTAGACCTCATTTGAAGGCCTAATCCATGGCAATGAGGGCAGCAAAGAAATATTTTTTGCTGCCACCATTGCATCTGCCAAGGACTGCTCAATGGATCTGTTTTCAGTGATCAGAAGACTATTACCAATGTGTCTTCAAGGGAAAGATGCACTCAACAGCTATCTGTAAAGAATTTGCACAGCATGTTGCAGATAAAATTGCTCAGTTTCGCTCAGACTTGGATGCTGTAGTTGACACAGTTGAAGTGGATATAGCCTTGGCACCTGCTGGTCAGGTGCTAATTATAGGATTTATATCCTGCCTTTCTCCCATCATGGGTTATGTGTATGTGTAAGACACCAAGAGGACCCCAATCAATGGGTTGCTGTGGTTGTATTTTCTCCACAAAGCAAATGTATAAATGGACATTAAAAATCTGTTGTCAACATGAATATTACAGCTGGATTCAGTACAGTGAGCAGCTGGAGACATCACAACAAGTTCCAGGCAATTGAGAATCAGACCTAGTTAAGCCTTTGGCATGTTCGATTATATGTGACAATATATTTATCCAAGGGGGACAAAAGCATGAAGCAGAGTGTGATAGTTCTAGGGCTTCAGGGGCCTGACCTACCATTTTTTTTTTAAAAAAATGGCATGTATAACAATGTCCTGCAACTGTTTTCCTTGTATGTCAGTTAAAGACAGCAGGGTTTTTTTCTTTCTGGTTCTCCCAGTTTTGCAGGTATTTACAAACTTTTTTTGCATGCGGAAACATGGGAGAGCACAGCACCAGCTCATTATTTGGGTCTTTTCAGAGTAGGAGTGAGACATCAGCTGAGACCCTACATCATGTTTATGTAGAGTTAACGTTCATACAATGCTCATACCCCAAGGGCATAGTGTGGCCCACGGAGAGCGTGGCTGCCTGGAACCTTCTTTTGTTTCATTCCATGTGCCTTGGAAATCCCTATGTTGGTGAAGCTGTAGGTCCTCTAAAGTAGCTTTTGGTAGGAAACAAAGCTACGACAATGAAGGAAAGGGCATGGCTCACATTTCAGGGTGGTAGGTTCAAAAATGCTTATTCAAGGCTGTCCAGAATGGTTGGCCAAGTGGTTGACAGTGAACCTGCATGAGAATCAGCATGTTGCGTGTTGCCCAAATATTTCAACCTTTCACCACATGAGAGATTTTGGGTAGAAGGCATTTAGATAAAGAGCTCTTGACCACCTAATCTTCCACCCACCTGTTCTTCTCCACTTTCATTGCATCTATTAAGATTTTGCTAGGTGTTGTGAGTCATCTCCCGCATTATCTTTCAGAGCAAGTAAAAGAGATTAGAGATGCTGGAAGAAAGCCGAGCATTCAAAATGAAAGAATTAAACAGGGCAGGGGAAAATAAATGGAAAGCAAATGAAAATAGTTCTTCTTTTGCTGCTGTGACATCAAACATATTTCCCCAGAAAGCCTCATCTCCAGAGCCATGTGCATGAAATAAAAAAAATCACATCACAGTCCCGTCTGCCCATTTGTAAATAGCCATTCTCAGACACCAAACCACTGGAGAGTGAGCGAGCAGAGGATCAAAGTCACTGGCATTCAAAAGCCAAGTTCAGTAACAGATTTAACAATATAAATAAATAAATAATACCCCAAAATAATAAATGTTTTTAAAAGAGCTGTCTACAGAGGAAAATCCTAATTTTTTTGCTTTGCTTATGAGGATTTGAAGGAATATTCTCTCTAATATGAATCATCTTAACAAACAGATGAGTATCAGATAGCAACACTTTCATGTGTTAGAAACTGTGTATCATGGCACACATCTACACTGACCACCTAATGTGAATAGCTTGAAAATGTGGTGTTTAAATGGTTTAGGGTACAACTATATGCGCAAGAACATGAATCAGAGGCCTTAAATTGAGATAGCAAAATTGGGGGATAGGGTCTGTGATGCACATAAGCATACATTGGTGCAAACTATATTGCATGGTGAAACTGAACAAGGGTCTGGCATTCCAGTGATCCATACATGCACATTGTATGGCATGATGGGGGAAAAGTACCCAACTTCTTCATGGCTGTGAAGCTGCAGATACCGCAAATGTGTATAAGCCCTGCCAAGAGAAAGGCGGGTCAAACAAACCCTTGCCGGGACCTCCTTTCACTATGAAAGACCATGCAGATCCAGAACAGGTGTCTAGAGTCACTCAATGCAAGACTCTACTCATGGCAGACAATCATATTTGGCCATGAAGCATTGCCCAGTTCCTGACCTTGATGTGTGATCAGTTCCCCACCTAAATAGCTTCCTCCTCTGTTGCTTTCATCTCACATTATGTGGTCGGTGTAGATGTGCCCATGATCATGCTCTTCCACATAGTCGAAGCTGGGGGTTCCCATTTCAGTAGAGCCTTGAATCCACTTCAGGTTTTAATCCGGTGTGTAATGGAGCTCCTCAAGGTCCTGAAAATTCTTACTAAATAAGTTGAGCACCTTGGAGAACTCCTTCAAAACTGGCCCAAATTCTGTATTCCCTGCTCTACTAACATGGAACTTTCCCAGTCACCACCAACACCTCCATAATGCACCGTCTTCAACTTCTAGGCATGGATGTAAAAACTTCCACTCGCGTTGGATACTGGGATACAGCCATTTTCCTGAGTTGACTCTGAACTGAGAGATGACGTTAAAACCTGAAAAGTTTCTGTAGTTGTAAAAAGTCCAAACGAGGAAAGGCAGCCTGATTTCTGTGTATTTCAAGGAACTTTTGACAGAATCCTAGGCTAGTTCAAAAAAGTGGATTTCTTTGCACTATTTTCCCCATCCTGTTTTTTACATGAAAAATGACTCTCCTTTTCAGGCAATGTGCTTTGGGAAGAAAGTGACATAGTCTTAACTATCAAGTTCAAGGGAAATGGGAGTATGTATGGATGTGGGTGGAAGAATGTTAGCGGTCTCCTGTTTTTGGTATTTATTTCATTCCTTCTTCAATAGTGTCTGAATTCTGGAAGAGAAAACGCCTCCTTACAATAGGCAGCATAACTTTTATCCTCACTTGGCTTCGATTATATCTGTGGATCAGTGGGCGCTTTAAATCTTTTATATAATACAATGCAGACCTTTCTTCCAAGCTTCTTAAAGAAGTGAGCAAAATTCCTTTGACCAAGGAGAACAGCTACAGCATAATGGGATCTCTTTATAACCATGAAGGCATGGACAGACCTAAGAAGAAAGGAGACCCATGGGGTGCATCTACACAGCAGAAGGAATACCGCTTGACATCACTTTAACCGCCATGACCCAAAGCTATGGAGCCATGGAAATTGTAGTTTTACAAGGTCTTAGCTTTCTCTAACAAAGAATCATAGAATAATAGAGTTGGAAGAGACCATATGGGCCATCTAGTCCAACCCCCTTCCATGCAGGAATATCACATTCAAAGCACTCCTGACAGATGGCCATCCAGATTCTGTTTAAAAGCTTCCAAGGAAGGAGTTTCCATCACACTCCCAGTGGTTCTGAAATGACTTCTAAAAATCCTATGATTGCAGTGGATAGAGCCATAGCAGTTAAAGTGGTGTCAAACTGCATTCTTTCTACAGTGTAGATCAGTGTTTCTCAACTTGTAGGTCAGGACCCCTGAGGGAGGGGTCACGAGAAGCGTGTCAGAGGGGCCACCAGAGACTAGTATTTTCTGTTGGTCATGGGGGTTCTGTGTGGGAAGTTTGGCTCAATTCTGTCATTGGTGGGCTTCAAGGGGCTCTTTGATTGTAGGTGAACTATAAATCCCATCAACTACAGCTACCAAATTTCAAGGTCTATTGAACTAGTGTTCAAATTTGGGCAAATTGTATCAAGTGTTGGTCCAGATACAGCATTGTTTGAGTCCACAGTACTCTCTGGATGTAGGTGAACTACAACTCCAAAACCCATCGTCAATGCCCACCAAAGCCTTCCAATATTTTCTGTTGGTCATGGGAGTTCTGTGTGACAGGTTTGGTTCTGTTCCGTTGTTGCTGTAGTTCAGAATGCTCATTGATTGTAGGTGAACTATAAATCCCAGCAACTTCAAGTCTCAAATGACAAAATAATTCCCCCCCAACTCCACCAGTATTCAAATTTGGGCGTATCGGGTATTTGTGCCAGATTTGAGCCAATGAATGGAAATGCATCCTGCGTATCAGATATTCACATTGAGATTCATAACAGGAGCAAAATGACAGTTATAAAGTAGCAATGAAAATAATTTTATGGTTGGGGGAGTCACCACAACATGAGGAACTGTATTAAGGGGTTGCGGCATTAGGAAGGTTGAGAACCACTGGTATAGATGCACACTTGCATGACAGAGATAATGGTTTCCTGGAGGGCCAAAGTTTGCCTATGCATGGGCTAGGTGAATCTTATGGCCCCTTCCAACTCTTATTCAATTCATCAAAATCATCATCATCATCATCATCATCATCATCATCATCATCATCATCATCATCATCATCTGATATCCTTGAGAATGTCCACATTTGCTTTCCAAACGTCCTCTAGGCATTAATCGGTAGCAACTAGCAAGTTCAATTCTAGCCAGGAAAAAGCAAGCCCATAATTCAGACATCTTGCTTCCTTCCATTTGATCTCTGAGTGGAAAATAAATTATCGAGAAGAAATACAAAAGGGAGGGAGGAGAGAGAGAAAGGAGAAAAGGAGGAAAGGGAAGGAGGTTATGCATCACAATGCCAGAACCAGGGTCCGCAAGGATTGCACATTGTTCATTCCTTGCACATAGCTCACAAATAATGTTCTTTGCGGAGGAACTACATCACTTTTAATTTTATTTCATTTCCTCCATTCTTTATACATGTCAGTTCCTTGCTTGTGAGGGATTTAAACATCATTTCTATGAGCCGGCGACGTATAAATCATCTCTTTTTTCTTTCTTTCGCACGGACGGCGAATATAACCCTCTGCCGTGGGGAAATCATCACAAACTGGACCTCTCAGCAACACGGCAAAGTGCCAAGAGGCAGCTGAATGGGCTTTCGGAGAGCATTTAAATACTCACAGTTTAGGTCAGAAATGGAATAATTCAGGTAGCAATACTCGGGTCACCTAATCTGGTTGTAATCCCTCTTTGACAGCAACTCGAAAAGCTCCTCGAAACCTGGACAATGGGTCTTAGAATATCAGCAGCTGACAAGGTGTAAAAGCACCAAACTGCAACTCCGAGCATGCCATAGCATTGAATGTGTGTCAAACTATATTCATTCTATAGTATAGATGTGCAGGGTGGAAAGAACTGGGGCACAGGGATGGTATTTTTGGTATTGTATGGAGCATAGAAGAAAGTGAAACTAATAAAACATTCCTGTATAGAGAAATATGGATCTTTGAAAGTTCAACCTAAAAAGCTTTATATGCAGTTAAAATTGGCAGCCCTTCAGTGGCATGCCAAGGACTTCACTATTTGTGGTGGAATAAATGTACTGTTAGAGAACAGGAGACAATGTCAGAAAATCCAGAATAACAAAACAAAATGTCAATATACCATAAGAACATGGTTTGGCTTTCAAATATTGTCCCAGTGTGCCCTGTTGGGATAATTACTGGTGGCGATGAGACTAAAAGGAGTAATAATATGCATATACAAATAATTTTAAATACAGCTCTTACCAGTTGTTAAAAGTGCTAATCTCGTTGCAGTCCGTAGTATTAGCATTCCTGTGCCTGCCAGAATAATTATATTCTAATCTAGGTATCATTAGACCGCGGCACTACTCCCGGATGTATTGTTGGCGAACTTTCTGTTCCAATAATGGCTATCAAGAAAGCAAAAAAGAAGGAAAACACAGTTCATTGGGCCCACCTGATGGAGACCATTCAAACCCTAGTCATTTCCAACCAATAAAATACATCAACAAGGAGAGGGGGAAACACGGGAGAAGCATTGCCCTACAAATTTGGGTGAGTTAATGTTTGATTTGTGTCAACTAAGGTCAGGATATTCCCCTCCCCCCATTTATTATATACACACAAAATTAACTCTTATATAACTGCATTATATGAGTCAACACTGATCACATAATGCAGTTCGAACTGCCTTAAATTGTCTGTCTGATGGAGTGCAAAAGTCCTGGTTGGAAAGGAGATAAAGTCGCATCTTCCAAACTATGAAGTGTTTCATGAACCTCTAACATTTCTTTCCTTAGTACTTTTTTCCTTAGGTCCCATCTGTACGCCATATAACACAGTTTGAACTAGATTATATGAGTCTACACTGCCATATAATCCAGTTCAATTTGCATTATGATGGCAGTGTAGATTAGGCCTTAGACTCATTCAAATCCACTGGGATAGGAGCTCTTTGCTAAGGGGCAAACAAAGGAAAATCATTTGTTATAAATTTAAGCCGACAGTGATCGTGGGAAAGAGAGGCACGTTGATAGAGAAGCCTCCAGCATGCTGTTAATATTCACTTTCTGCCACTGAAACACTCTTCCACATTTCACTTGGAAGCATTTACATAAACCGAGTTCAGCCCAGGGGAGTCATTTGAACTTTGGAATCTAGCGACAGCCTCATGACCCCCGTGAATGTTTCATTTCTATCTCTTTTGTGAGCTTAGTTTTGGATTCCCATTGAAGGTGCAGCTAAATCCAGTTCTTCTAGACTTGCATATGCACATGAGTATCTCTTGTAGAAAGTGTGCATTCAGTTCATTCTAACCAAACTCCATGAGCTTAACTATTCCACCCAAAGTTGCACATTCATGGATGGCGCACACTTCTTTGCCAGTGTCTCCAATGTACTGCTTGATTCACTGGGACTGCGGAAACAGCCATTGCATAATAGTACAATAAATAAGTTTATTGACAGAAATGCAGTAGGTTGTCTTGAAAACCAGGTTTAAATTCTTCTAACATTCAAGTAGTTCTGCATACTGTTCCATTCTATCAATAGGCTTGTCCATGTTTCATGTACTATGCATCATAAGGAGCTACTACGCAGGATTGTACCCATAACTGTATCAAATGAATTTGGTAAAGACACCAGGTAGAACGCATTGTCTGATGATAATAAGTGAGTAAAGTGTTTATTTCTGTGAGGGTTTCATATGTTTTATAGCCTCTGTATAGTGGTTTTAAGTCCTACTTTGGAAAGAGAAACTAGATTTCTGTCTTTGAAGGGTGAGTCTGTCTCTCATGCCCCACCTACACTGCTATATAATGCAGTTTGAACTGCATTAGCCACACAGTCAGCAAGATAGATTTTGCCCCACACGAGCTAATAAATTTCGGGGCTAAAGTGAGCTCAATTGTATACCAAAGAGCCCTCAACATTGCTGCACAAAATGATCTTATGATCATAGCGCAAGCTAGAGCCACTCCATACCTGGCCAAATTTAAATGCAATGTGGGCATGGAAACTTACCTCTTCTTGACTCTTCCATTATATATTAGAAAACTTTTTACCTGGGCTAGATTCGAGCAGCTCGACATTAAGTCCAAGTTAGGTAGACATCAGAATATCCCCTATACGCAGAGAACCTGTATGTGCCATGAGGTAGATGCAGAAGTGGAGGACTCAGAACATTTTTTCTTAAAATGCCCCTACTACACCAGGATTTGATCTCTCTATTTAGACCCTCTGCTGGAGAATCATACTCACTTAGAGAATAAGGAGAAATTGCATATCCTTCTACAGGGTTCAGATAAAAACTCTATTTTAAAACTGGGCCTTTTTACACAAAAAGTGCTGGCCATTCGTGAGAAGATGGAAGCTGAGAGCTGATACATTATTGTCACTAACAAAATCCAAACTTAAAATTTACTACGGACAAGACACTTGTTTTACTTACCCCTGTCCTTGTTCAAACCTTTCCTTAGGAAATTACTAATTTTAACCTTTTTACTCTTTATTTGTCTAGGAGCGGGTTATTAGGCCGCAGGTCGGGATGTTTTGTATCTTTACATGGTTTTATTGTCTGTATGCGTAAGTGTGTACGTATTGTATGTTTTACATGTTTTGATATGGTCAAAAGTGACTAATCAATAAAGAATTGTTGTTGTTGAAAAAAACTGCATTATAATGGTCAATGTAGGCTCATATAATGCAGATTAGACTGCATTGAGCTGGATTATATGAGTCTACACTACTGTATAATCAGTTCAATGCAGTTCATCTGCATTGTGAAACTGTGTTATATGGAAGTGTAGATGGGGCCCCAGAGAAGGTCCAAGCTATTCTACAACCCCTGAGACATTTCCCCAGGAACTGGAGGCTTACGTGGTACTTAGCTTAAAACATGGGCTACATATGATCTTCAGAAACCATTACATGCTACGTAAAAACGTATTTTATACGCACTCTTTTTATCTCACATTTATTTTTATATTTCTTTGTAGCAATTTATTGCGATAGATCTGTCACTATTATTACAGACATTTATGGGGCTATTAAAATTCAATGCCCCCATAAATTTAGTAGTGCTTAAAGTGTTGACATTTGTAACCGCATCCACAAGGACATATTTTATGCTGAAAGTGAAAACTTGGAAGGGAAACTTTTTTTCTCAAAACCAAGGAAATAAGATATAGATGAGAAAGTGGTGCCTCTGACATGGAGCTCGCTTTCTCAAGCTGCACGCAGTCTTTGAGGAAATGGACCACAAACGTGTTATCATTTCCTAAAGGGCAGCAATTTAGTCAGTGTGTTGAACCAGAACAACAAAGAAGGGAATGAGTCAGGCCTGGGAGACATATTCAGATCAGTTTCCAAGCAGGACTGCCACTGGGAACCCAACAGTTGCCCGGATAAACCATCACGCTTGGGTAACCTGAAGCTCCTCATGTGGAGATAGATATAAATTGTGCTACACATTCATGTGTTTTGCCTTCATACATTGCATCTCGCAGCTTTCCAGAAAAACAGGTAAACCCATAATTCAAAAACAAATCTAACCCATGTTCTTCAAATCCAGTTTAATTAGCTTTTGATTTGACCTCTATAATGCACTCTGGAGGAGGAGTGTTTGGCAACCACAACCCTTGCAAAATATCCTGGCAAAAGTGTGGTCTAACTTGAGCTTTGGGGTCCACGTCTCGCTGGTCATGCCTCAGCTGCGCCGACTTTCAATTTGCTTCTGATTGCTCAGTTCAAAGCGTGGGTTACACAAAGCACATCGCAGTAATCTAATCAAGAAGCAATTACGGCATGACACACGGTCTGCAAAGCCATCTACCCACACAGCTGGCATCCCAACCGGAGCTGGGCAAAGGTTCTCCTGGCCGCGGGAAACACAAGGATTTCCAGAAGCAATGCTGATTCCAAGAACACTGCCAAGCTGTAAACCTGGTTTGCCAGAAGGGGGTTTAACCCTATCCAAGGCACATTGTAATCCCAATCTCAGGTTGGCATTACCATTACTGGGCCGATATTCGCAGGGTGCATCTGCACCAGGCATAGACAAACTTTGGCCCTCCAAGTGTTTTGGACTTAAACTCCCACAATTCCTGGCCCCTCAGCGGCTTAATTGTGGGAGTTGAAGTCCAAAACACCTGGAGGTCCAAAGTTTGCCCATATTGTCACTGAAAGGGTGGCCAAGCTGAAGAAAGAATGTATTGTATTTCTCTTCTTCCTCTCATGGGGTCCTTTTAATGTATGAACTAACCAGAAAGTTTTCTGCTTCTACTGTATCTTTTGGTAGAAGAGAAAGCAAAACGTTGGTGGCTGTGGACGAAGCAAAGGCTATATGGTCTTGGCTACACCATTTTGGCCAAATGGTATCTCCAGAATCTCTCTCTTTGGTTTTCTGTAGGTAGGATCCCATTTGCTGTCCATCCATGAAATAATGAGATTGCACGTGAAAGTTTGATTGAAATAGGGGACACTTTACTGAAACTATTACCTATTCAAAGGATTCCTTGAGGTGTAAAAATAGGGGGAGAAACTGAGCGCAGGACTAGTTGCAGCAGTTGGTTTCTCCAATGTTGGGATTATGTAAATGCTTAGAGTGTGTAAGGTTCAGCCGTTTGACCATAGGCAAACTAATTCGCTTGAAATAATTATACCTTCCTCTAAAGCATTACATTAGAAGAGTTAAAACACAATGGAAGGTCCTGCTTCTGATCAAAACGTCATCGTTGTTGTGCCATAACTGGAATCTGAACAGATCTCCTTCACCAAATCTGACTGCTTGCTCTTAAGGTGAGCCGGGGTGGCATTTATAGTAAAATCCCATAGACTTGCTGATTACAGACCAGTTAAAGATGCTTAGCTTTAGATTGTGAATCCATAACCGCAATGCTGAATACTAGTCTTCCTTTTTTTCCTCTGCACCTTCAACTATATTGGGCATAACTCCCATTATTAGGTGGAAAATAACAGTTCTTTTTAGAAGTCTCCCTGGAGTTTATAGAAAGCCTAATCAGTGCATGTGATGTATGGAATGTGTAATACGCATAGGGAGAAATCTTCATAATTCATTTGTGTCTTTTCCCAGCTTGAGTTATACGATGCTTGTTTCATTCAGGCGATAGAAATCCATATCTCAGGAGTGCTCATTATACACCTCTTTTGTATAAACCTATTCAGCCTCTGAACTGGAATAAGCCTGAATGGATACAGACACTTATCAGCAATCATTACTCTATGAAGATCTTCTGTGGTCCCCCTGCGTGGGACTATCAGTGTGGAAGAAATAACCCTGATTGTTTCAATTTTACTAGTCCCAAAGACAAACCCTTTGTAAATGTGTCCCAAAATACTGTTTATTTTACTTATTTGCTGTATATACTGCCTCAGTTTTGTATTGTTATTACATCTGTGGCCAGTTTATTTAGGCTGCATTAAAGGGAGCAGGACAGAAAGATATCTGATTCTTGCAGAAAAATTGAATCCAAGTGGAACTGCATCATCAATTTTTTTGAATTTTTTGTCAAGAGGATATTTAATTTTCTTGAAGTATATTGGTTTTTTCATGCATAGTTTTGCATTGTTATGAGCCTTCAAGTTGATTCCAAGTTAGGGTGATACCACTGGAGAATTTTCTTGACAAGACTAATTCTGAGGAAGTTTACCATTACATTCCTTTGAGGAAAAAAAAAACCCCAACTTATCCAAAGTCACTCCTCTCAGGTTTCCAGACCTGAGCAGAGATTTGAACCCTGGTCTCCTAGGCCCCATCTAAACTGCCACATGATGCAGTTTCGAAATGCAGTTTAGTGTAGCAGTGTAGACTTATATAATGCAATTTAATGCAGTTGATCGACATTCTGAAACTCCATTATATGGAGTGTGCATCAGGCCTCAGAGTCCTGCCCCAACACTCCAGCCAGAGCACTACAACTGCACAAACCTTTTATGATCTGGTCAGGTCTTAAAATCACAAATGAAGTAGCCACTCATGGGTAGTAACTTGGTGACAATGAGAGTGTAATGAAGTTACATTACAGTGGACATAAATCTCAAGTCCCATCTACACTGCCATATAAAATCCAGATTATCTGTTTTGAACTGGATTATATTAGTCTACACTGCCACATAATCCAATTCAAAGCAGACAATCTGGATTTTATAGCAGTGTAGATGGGGACTTAGAGTAGATCAACTGAATCAGTAGTTGAATGGTGTGTCAACATCTAGGTAATCCCATTGATTCAATGAACCAATGTGTCAACCAATACATTCAATCCAATGAGTAAGAGAGAAATGACTCAATTGGTGAAATGAGAAATAGTTTTTAGTTGTTTTACTGATCTTGAACAGGCATTTTGACAGCTCATGTCTCCCACCTTTCTCTTTTCAATCATCCCTCCAAAGTAATGACAATGCAACAAGCAGCTCGACAATTAATGTAACAAGTTATATTTTTAATTTTATGACAGTAGTGGCTTTGTTCTCAAATACTACAATGAAGAAAAAAGAGTAACTTCTTTTACATACAACAGAGGCTCCCAATTGAATCCGAGGTGAATCTATGTTTGGTTCAAACTTTATAAGAACTGTTCAAAGTGCTGAATCTTACAATATTCTTTTGAAATTCAGACTAGTGCCTGGAGTGGATTGTCCAGTTGACCAACATGAAGCTACCAGTCACCACTTAGATGCAGTCCTGTGTAATGTGAATTTGGTGTGGTCACATGGAAAGAGGAACCAAGAAAATTCCTTGTCCATCACAACAGAAAGAGTTTCTTATTGGCCTATGGCATTAAGAATACTGGAAAACCCCAAGGAGAGAAGGTCTCTGTGTCCAGAAAGCCCAAATTACTTTCTCTGCACCATTCAAGATTGTGTTATTTGAGTTTTCACATTTCATTAATACCAAAGTATATTCGGTATGCTCACTGTAATAAGAAAAGAAATCATAATTGTTTTTTAGCTGTGCCTCATAATGAATTATAAATGCCAAAGTAAAATTGCTTCCAGCATTTATCCTAGGAGTTCTGTTGTGCCTGGCAAATTGATGGGTTTGTTTTTGTTGATTTTCTTTGTTTTGTATACGATTTAGAAGAATATATATTTAATAAACACACCCCTGCACCTACATTTAATATTTTATTAATTATTCATGCTTAGTGTGAAATTAGAAAGAAGTAGGAAACTGCAACATTATTAGCTGCAAATGCATTTCTATAATTTAGATGGCATAATGGTCTTAGAAAACTAATGAAATTTGACTCACAACCCACAGGATCAAAAATCTATGGAGGTGTCTATGGTGCTGTCTTATGAAGTAATCCACTTTATAACTATCCTGCTATCTATTTCTGATGTTTGGGCTCTACAAGTTTTGCTTATATAGCCAAAACAGCACCGCTGCACACAAGGAGGCTTTGGCAATCATAGCGTGGGAAGGCAGAATTTTACAGAAATAAGAACATAACATTTTACAGAAATAAGAATAAATAAGAACATAAAATGAATTTGTGGTACAGCTGATGCGTAGTGAGGATGCTCATTGGACGCTGGCAAGAAGCTATCTTGGATGCTGAACTGTATTCTGTGGGAAGGTTCAGCAACTTGCACTGATTGGGATTAAAATCCAGAACTATCCAATGACTGATTAATCGATATCAGTTCACTGGATCTATTCTAGTGGAGACTAACCATCAAACATTCAACCTATAACTCTCAGGACCCTCTAGTTAGTGTATTCAATGGCCATACCACCGAGGGAATTCTGGTGATGGGGAAAATAACAATTAAAGATTCAATTGTATGTAGTAGTAGTAGTAGTAGTAATAATAATAATAATAATAATAATAATAATAATAATAATAATAATAATAATAATAACCTCCCTGCAGTAAAGAACTGGTGGGATCACAAACCTGCAAATGTATTGGAGAATGAGCAGGCAAAGATACTGTGAGACTTCCGAATCCAGACTGACAAAGTTCTGGAACACAACACACCAGACATCACAGTTGTGGAAAAGAAAAAGGTTTGGATCATTGACGTTGCCATCCCAGGTGACAGTCGCATTGACGAAAAACAACAGGAAAAACTCAGCCGCTATCAGGACCTCAAGATTGAACTTCAAAGACTCCGGCAGAAACCAGTGCAGGTGGTCCTGGTGGTGATGGGTACACTGGGTGCCGTGCCAAAAGATCTCAGCCGGCATTTGGAAACAATAGACATTGACAAAATTACGATCTGCCAACTACAAAAGGCCACCCTACTGGGATCTACGCGCGTCATCCGAAAATACATCACACAGTCCTAGACACTTGGGAAGTGTTCAACTTGTGATTTTGTGATATGAAATCCAGCATATCTATCTTGTTTGCTGTGTCATAATAAAATAATAATATAAAAACTATATTTGTATCTCCCCAAGGGGACTCAGGGTGGATAGAAATGCTGCAACTGCCATATTTTGTGTCCAGGGCAAACCAGAAGTTATGGCTACATACAATGCCAGACTCTGAGAACATCATCTTTAACAACAAACAATCTTGAGATACATTCTGTGCTGGCCACATAAACCTCTGATAAGACTTATCACATATGGATTAGATTTTGCACTTTGTCATTGTCTGTGTGTAACTCTGGAGGAAATCCTGATACTCTATCTATCTCAACCAGTACTGTGAGTAGGTTGGACTGAAAATAATGCTGGGACCAAAGTTAGTGTTTGTTTGTTCAGTTTCGCATCCCGCCCAGGGGATACTATAGGGCTGGTATTTCAGTCCTACTCAACACTGGGAATTGTATGAAAAGGTCATGTTTCCAAGCTCTGATGGAAATGTGCATTTGTGTGAGATTAATGCATTTGTAATGAAGGAAGAATTTGCTTTTTTTCAAGGTGGCAAAATGCCTTCTGCTTCACCCACCCTGTTGGCATTTTTTCCAGGGATACGTGCCTTTTAGGTATCAGATGACTAATTGCTAGCCAATTCCTTCAATTTGCGGTCCATTTCTCTTTTCTTCACCCCACAAAAGATGTTTGCACCTGGCTGTGCAAATCAGAAAGTCATTACAAAGTCAATAAATGTATTACTTCCAGGGGCTTGCCAATGGACTAATTGTGCAGTAATGCGTTTGCATTTCCGCTGGTTGATTAGCAGAGATTCCTTGGAACAAGGGAAAGCCATGCCAGGGCCAAGACAAGGCGAACAGTTTTTCAAAAGTATTGGAGGCATTGTGATAATATTTCTCAGGGAGAAATGTTCATTTTTCTGTCCCATGACGAGCTCAAAAAGTGCCTTGTGTCTGCTTCTTTGAATCAAGAAAAAATGATGCTTCCCCCTTGGGATGGTGATCAGAGTTCAATTCCCTGCTTATCTATGGAGACCCACTGGGTGACCTTGGGCAAAGCCCATACTCTCATTCCTAGAAAACCCAGTTCACCTTAGGGTTCCATAGGTTGCAAATGGTTTGAAGGCACACAACTAAAGGGCTAACATTGTTCCAATGTTGGTGAAGTTCCCTACCAAAGTGGTTGTCCATTTTCTTTGCTTGACGAATAATGCCTTCATTTGTTTCAAGGAAGAAGACATTTACATGTGATGCTGTTGTGCATGTCTGCCCATCCAGCTGAAAAAGGGACAATTCACATGGATACACATCGCCTGTTTAGTATCTTGGGCAACATTATCATTATTGGGCAACACACTGGCCAATATTATCATTAAACACAAGAGTTGGGTAGCACAAATAATGCAGAACTCCACAAGTGGCGGTTGATGAGTAGGGTCTCAGCCAACGTTCCTAGATATCTGCAATAATTAGATTAACAGTTCAATTAAATAGTCCAAATATTATTTGGGGCAATACTACATATAATGTATTTCGGTAGTCTAATCTGGATGTTAGCAGACACAAATAAAACGTCAATAACTCTTTCCTGGTGAGAAAGCAACCTGAGCTGTCCTTCACCAAAAATACCAGTAGCAATTCATTTCCAAAGACTTTGGACTTAACTCTGAAAGGGTCTGTTCAGAACAAATTCTCAAATTCCCCGTGAAAAGGTAAATGCATTACAGCCCAAGATGCTTTTGCCAATCACTATTTTGAGAAGGATGCTGCCGTTCTCAAAGAACGCCAGAGAAACGGCCTAATTACATCTGGCATATTTGCATATATCAGCTGGCTGTTTGCCAAGCGCAATTGCTATTTGACATGAAGCCTGTCAGTCAAGGCAACCGCAACTTAAACAGCACACAGTGACATTTGTTCCCGGAGCAAAGTGTCGTCTTTGCCCCAGGGTGACATTCACCACATTTCATAGGATTAAAATTGATAATATCATCCAACCGCCTGAACCCCGAGCAAAGCAAAACATCATAATCAAAGCTCCAGCAGCAGTCTGCCTGTGAACAATGGCACTTACCTGGGATATTTGCATTCAGAAGAATAATGTTCAGGGAGAAATCTGGAATATCAAGCAGGCAAGTGATATTTCTATTCCAAACATTCCACCATGAATTCCTAATGCTCCTCCCCAAAGCTATGCTTCTTTCCCTGTGCATCCGTGTTAACTGAGCTCCCAGTCTGTCTTTTATTACCACATGTGCTTTCAAATGAAATCTCAATTAAAAATTATCATTAAAATGCAACCCTCTTCACCCATTTCTTTTTTAAAAGATTAGCTAGCAGAGAAAGTGACAGAGGCATCAAGGCAAGAGAAATAAAATACCAGGGGCAGTAATGCAGAAGGATGACTCCATATATTTGTATACCTCAAAGAAAGGCATCGATGAGGAATGGAGGCATCTGGCTTATGGGACTGATGTGGTCCATAAGCAGTTGGGACCCCAGTTTTCTGGAGGTCCCATCAAAGCCATTCCCAGTTGGGAAGGGGGGTGGTGCACAAAGCTGGTGTTGTCTTGGATCAAAGGGATATTTGGAAAGTGTTGAAAAATTGTTGGAAAACATGCTTTTCAAGTGTTGAAAAGCCCTGATGCAGTGAATTCTGGATTGATAGGAATCTTGGCATTTGGGAATTATTACACAAAATTCATATGTGGTTCCTTTGGAATTTGAAATTTTCTTTGCAGAAAATTTCCTTTTATGTAATAAAAATACTGTTTTATGTGCAAAACTACTCATGTGCATTTTTGTAAAAAGTTTCAAATTGAAAATCAACTTCAAGAACTCTGTTTTTCCAATATTTTCTTGGGGGATGGGATTGCTTCGAAGAAGAAAATCAAGACAGAATTATATATCTCGTGCTGTCAAATGCCAGCATAGTGTGCCTAAGTTTCATTCCTGTTGACAGATCCAAAGGTGAAGAAAGGAGAGATCAAAACTGGGTTCCTCATCAAAATTTTCTGCAGAAGAATTCCAACTACTCCTTCCTACAGAGGTTAAATTTTGCCTGGAGTGTGGCCAAACGTATTGGATACCATCTGGTTCATGAAGGGTATCTGTGAAGAATCAAGCCTCTTTCCAACATGGTTCTCCGCTCTTCATCTAGGACAGGAATGTCATACATCTTCACTATACTCTCAGGAGTTCACTATATTCTTAATACTCTGCTGTCTTCTACTTTCACATTTTCCCTATTATTCCAAATTTTTTCCCGAGGAAGAATTTTCATAGCTTCAATTTTGTTGTAATGCTACATTCTGCCACTAGTTGACAGAGTTGACAAATAACCACGCACACAGACATACCATAAAGGTAAAGGTTTTCTCTTGACATTAAGTCTAGTTGAGTCTGACTCTGGATGTTGGTGCTCATCTCCATTTCTAAGCCGAAGAGCCTGCATTGTCTATAGAAGCCTCCTAGGTCATGTGGCTGGCATGACTGCATGGAGTGCCATTACGTTTCTGCCGGAGTGGTATCTATTAATCTACTCAAGTTTTGCATGTTTTTGAACTGCTAGGTTGGCAGAAGCTGGGGCTAACCATGGGAGCTCATCCCGCTCTCCAAATTCGAACCTCTAGCCTTCTGGTGAGCAACTCAGCGGTTTAACCTGCTGCACTACCACAGCCCCTTTAACCTGCCTGAAAATTCAGAACTTCAGTGGGAGTCCTGATGCATGTCCCACGATCCTACAAGTCTAGGATGTGTACATACAACATCAGGGCTTCCTCTGTAGCAACATTTGGACAATGCCTGATTCCTTTCTCTGGGTGGCTAAGTCCATAGTGCCTGGAATTGTTCTAGCTGTTTTCACTGCCTGGTTTCAACTTATTCTTAAAATGTGTTTGGACTCTCTTTCAGATCCAAAGCTTAAATCGTTCATTTGTGTATTTAAAACTTTATTCAGTGTACATTGCTTCAGGGGCCTTGGTGGGCTGAGAAACAATACATAAATGGATAGATAGAAAGCTAGAAATGGATATAGAAAGATTTTATCTTTTATCCTTTGGGATGTGAGGGCGATCTGGTTGCAACATCTGTCACCCCTTTGATGGCCAGGGTTGATTCGGCTGATCTAGGTGGGTGTCCCCGTCCTCCCTCACCACTCCATGTGCGTCCCTCTCGAAGCTGCGCACTCGGTGGAAGAGGACGACGTCCCAGATAGAGACGGAGGGTACCGAGGTCTCCAGTCTTTGGTCCCGGGTGTACGATAGCTGCGCTCCCCTGCTAGAACCTCCAAACAAGCATAGAAAGATCTTGTTTTTCAAAACCAGTGGGGAAGGGAGATTTTTTTGGCAGTTTGAGTGGTCCCACCAAAGAGTCGGGCACCATGTCTCCATTTCTCACCATGAAGATAAGTTGGGAAGATATAGCAGGCTAGACTTATTCGTCACAAACTTGTGCTGCCCAGGGACTCCCAAGCCTTTCACATCGGCAGATGGATGAACTGAGCTTAGACAAGAGGGAAGATGCATGAACGCCAGGGGGATTAATCTGTCCAGAAAGCGGGGAGCACACGGGACCATAGGAAGAGTCACCTCTGCCAGGGGCTGACACCCAGTACTTAGCATTGCCAACAGCCGGTGACAAATGAGGTCAAAGCCAAAGCAGTAACTCTCACTATTCTCTCCCCCTCCCAACACCTTTTGCTTCTTTCCTGGAGCAAATATCTTATTTATTAGCTGCAGCTCTAATTGTTCAGTAACGCCCTAACAAAGCACGAAAGCCAGGTAGTGGTTTGGAATATGAATAAACATCCTATGACAGTTACTAAATAAATAATGCCATTAATCCAGGAAACATGAGCTCGCTCTCCTCCTTTCTCTCTTTCTCTCCCCCCTCCTTCCCCCCTCCCATTTTTATTTGTTGAAAGGAGTTAGGAGCATTATTGTGTTTTGGAATTTTTTCCCCTCCCCCTTCTTCTTGAAATAATATTGCCATGGCAACCCATTCTATCTCTCTCTCCCCTCCCAGAAAAAAACAAACAAACAAACTCGTACTTCTATAGGTGGCCATTGAAAAGTTCATCAAAGGCTTTGGGAAGGGGAGGGACGGTGCTCAAAATGTTATGGAATGAACTAGATTGTATTTGTAGTTGTTTCCTTTGCAAAAGAGGGAAGGGAGTCAAAAATCAGTGGAGAACAAAGGAGAGGAAAAGCATGGAGCGGTAATGGTGGCAGAGAGAGAATGATATGAGTCAATTGTTCCGTAATGATTCATTTTACATTAAGTTGCCTTGTATTTTCCCCCCCTTTGTTTTACGGTGACAGTGTGGGGAGAGCAGGAATATGTGAGTAACCATGGAAACTAAAACTCAACAAATGGCACCCCCCTCCCCACCAACAGTATGCTCTTTGAGACAATTGAGAAGCAGTTCACTTGACTGGGTGCAAGTTGGGCCCAGTTTAATTTAAGTTGTGTCTGGAAGTAATCTGAACCAAGTCTAGATTTTTGAACTGTTTGAATATCTACAATGGGAAAGGGTCATCTCATTTGAAATCTGATTCCATTGTGTCTACATAGAGGAAAAGGCCACATCAGAAGGGCCCCCTCTATATTCAGTGTAGTGGCTGAGATCCTACATTGCATTAAATGTAGTTACGTGGCAGTTGCACTATGCCGCCTGCCTGCTGAATACCAATGTTGCGTCACAGTTCAAAACAATTCCATATTAAAAAGAATTACAAAGTTAAATCAGCTTCAGGTACTAAAGGATTGAAAACCATGCATGCTAAGAAAATAAAATGAGGCTCATGGTATCTATTGCAGAGTTTTCCAAATTGTGGGCTGCAAGACTTTAGTATATTGGCTACAATGTGTAGCTGTGTTTCACAAATGTAATGAGAAACATCTGCGTTGATGAGAATGAAGCAACAAATCATATATTTTAAAGAATATAAATTAAAGGTTATTATGAGATACATTGTATCCCCATACATTTCATTATTATAATTTTTGCATGTGTTTCTCTTATAGGGGGTTGGTTTAACTTCTGGTTTGCTAGTAAAACTGAAGTCCTGTGTTGCAAAATGATACATGTCTAAAAAGTGTCTCTCCAACCTGAAATGTTTGGAAAGCACACTCTCATCATATATCATATCATATCATATATATTATAGCATATCATATATCCATCGTCTATCTGTCGTCTATCCATCTATACATCTCCATCCATCTATTTTCTTGGCATTTGAATAGCACCCATGCTAGACTCTATTCTTTTCTAAGGGAGGGTCATTCATCAAGCAAAGAGCCACAGCAGATAAGACATTCTTGGGTGGACTTATGTGATATTTTGCTTTTTCTGGTGGGAAATGGAGGATGATTCTTCTGATAGATCTCACTTTTTTGGGTGGGTACATATAAGGAGAAGGCTTTCCTTCACTTTTTGAGTTTCTTTCACTTATTGAAGGCCATTTACAGCTCCTTGAATCTAGAAACATATTGGCAATCAGGACCACAATCTTAAGACAGTGTTATCTGTATAGTCCACCAGTGAACAATCTTGAGTCCCCTCGGGGAGATAGGGCAGTATATAAATAAAGTATTATTATTATTATTATTATTATTATTATTATTATTATTATTATTGGTTTTTAATGCCATTTTTGTGTCATCACTGGGCATTAAGCAAAAGTCCAGTAATCATCTTCTACTAGAAGAGCATTATGTTGGGACGGGCTACCAATCAATAATCTGTATATATAATAACAGTCAGTGTTTGCGTGTGTGTATGTATGTGGTGGTGTGGCAATGTTTCTCCCTGCTTTCCAATTGGCTCCCACTCCTACAGGCCACTAAGATCCCCACTAATGGCAGACATGGACCAAACTTGACGTACATAACCCCCATGACCCACTTTATGTCTTGGTGTGATTTGGGGGAGGATAGACCAATGATGATGGGATTTGTAGTATCTTCACTCACTTCCAGAGACCACTGCAACACCCACCAATGACTGACCTGAATCACACTTGGCACACAGACCCCCACGACCAACAGAACATAATAGATTTTGGGGGGACTGACCTGCCTGTGTGGGAGTTGTAGTTCACCCTGCATCCAGAAGGCATTTTGAACTCCACCAATGACGGATCTGGACAAAACATGGCACAGAGACCCAACATGGTCTCCATGTGCATACAGGCAAGGTTTGGGGACCATTGATCTTGGCATATGGGAGTTGTAGTTCCCCTGCACCCACTGAACCCAGCTGACGTTGGATCTAGACTAAACTTGGAGCACAGACAAACAGTGCTTTTTTCAAATAACCTGGGCATTGCCAGGTCCCTAAGCTAGTATAAAAAATCCAACTGCATCCTAAGCTTTAATTCAGCGATGGCCAGGGTCACAGACACTGTCAAATCTCAAATCAAATGTTCATCTTTTTTCCTATGTCATGTTTATTGTTTCCTTGTTTTCTTGCTTGTTGTGTCATTCCCCCGTCCCTTGTTCCTCTGTTGCAGATTCATATCATGCTGAAAAATAGCAGCAGCCATGCTAGAAATACATCTTTTGCTCTCCCTGACAAAACCACCTTGATCAACATTTCACAACTACTTCTTTATTTGGCAGTTGCAATCCTGACCGGAGCCATAGTCTACCTCACAGGGCAAATATTGTCCTCTACATAACCCTGGCAGCGAGGCTAATGGCTGTCAATGAGGACCCATGTATCTTAATAAAAAATGGCAATGGTTCTGCCCCTTCATTTTAATTAACATTATGTCCACATTTCCATGATAATGGATAATTAAGGAAGTTACCTTGACATTGGAATGCTCTTGAAAATAATTTATGGTGCAATTTCATTTCTATGTATGCATGCACTGGGGATGGAGGACACATTTTTCTGTTTTATTTTTGTTTTGAGGGTTGGACATAAATATTTCTGGATATTGTTTGTGCACAAGCTAATTTATATTTATAGAGGTGGGCTTCTCTAAGTCTCAGAAAGCTTTCTTGGGCTCCGTTGGGTTCCGCCTCCCAATTCCCCAAACACAAAGATTCATCTATTGTTTCATAGAAGAGTGGGGTGGGGTTGTCATCTTTGCTTGATGTATTATGCTGAAATACAGATCAGGATCAGAGAACCAGCTCTGTAGCCATCATCATTCCTTTTCGAGGAAGAAATACAAATGAAATTAGTACTAGTCATATTCGTCTAAACGCCTTCCTGTGGAAAATATCATTAAACAAATGCTTGTTCTAGCAATCCTGGTAAATAACCTTAGGGAAATATGATTGCCAGCACCAACAACAAGTATGAGAAGAAAGGAGGGAAATATAATGATGATCATGCACTGAGAGATATATATTGTAGATTTCTGCCATGATAAAAGTACAAGGGTATTTTCCCCTTTCATGCATTAAAATTTGTATATGTCCTACATATTGCTAGCCAACCAGATACATATTTACATGCAGTTTACTTCCCTACACATTTTAAATCATTTTTCCCATGTATGCAGTTTTTTCAAAAGTTTAAATGATTTGTGTTCATTTTTCTATTATACAGACTGCAAATATAGGCTGTGTCTTAGGGCCCTTCCAGACAGGCTCTATATCCCAGGATCTGATCCCAGGTTTTCTATTTATCCCAGATTATCTGGCAGTGGGGACTCATATAATCCAGTTTAAAGCAGAAAACTTGGAATCAGATCCTGGAATATAGGGCTTGTCAATATCAGAAAGCATGTATTTACTATGTTTATAGTGAACGGAGAAGCCAACAAATGTGTTTTCCATCCCTGATGCACTTATCAGTAGAGTTATTGTCCTGTAACTTAACACTGTTCTCCTCTCCTTCCTCCCCTAAACCATTGTGTACTTATTTCCCATTAACTTCCTCTCCCAGATAAATGAGAACAGTGTTCTTTTCATTTGCAAATCTTTCTTTTCTCTCTCTCTTCTGTGCAAGGAATCTGACGCTGGAGAAGTCCTCATTCCAGTTAATTCACCCAAGTGACTTATCTGTTCAACTCCTGGGTAGTCGAACCAGTTTGCTACAGATATTGCTTTGAAGCAATTAATTTTCTGCCTGTGTGGCTTTAGGGCCATGAAATTTGCTGGCGCATTGCATAAAGAAAAGAGAAGGGGAGACATTTCCTTCAGTAGAGCCGTGTAAGTCCTAAACTATACTTCAATCGAGTCCTTCAGACTGAAACCATTCAATCTCTAGCAGGCATTTGAGGAGCAGTGATACCTTTCTCTGAAATAAGGAGCTGCTGGCTTGGTCGTTCTAGTGTGTGTACAAAGCGTATGTATAGAGAGAAATATTGGCAAAACAAAATAACAACTTGACTTGGACTGAGATATATTGGTGTCCGAGACAAAGAACAAGATAGTCTACTCACATTTCTGTTCTACATAGAAGCAGGATAGAAGCGGTGGGTAAGAAAGGTTCATGTGGAATGGAGTCAACAATAAGATTTGAGATAGAAACTATGGAAATCTCAGAGATCCAGGAAATCTGGGCTGTTGTGAGTTTTCTGGGCTGTATGGCCATGTTCCAGAAGCATTCTCTCCTGACGTTTCACCCACATCTATGGCAGGCATCCTCAGAGGTTGTGAGGTCTGACAATATGTTTTCAGATTACACTAGTTAGCAGTTCCAAACACAAAAATGCAAGAGTCCTTGAGTCTTTCACATAGGGGATCTTTTTTTCTGCCTCTAATCTGGTGCGAGCCATGGAGGCGCTTCTTCTAAGTAAGGGAGGATTCATCAATATCTCTAATTAAATACATGACAGCTGGTGAATGAGAGCATTTTGTCTCGGCACTTCCACTCTTTAATACTTCATAATCCCAGGAGTCCAAAGTATGAATTAATTATGATTTCCAGGACCCTGCTACACCCAACTAATGGCTGTGGGGGCTGGGAGATGTGTGGGAGGTGATCACATCTTGTCTTTAAATGGCACCAGGGGAATGTTTAGATATTTAGCAGAAATCAACCTGAGATAGCTGAGTGTGCCTTCCTTGACATGCTACATGCCTATGCATAGAACTGGGGAAGCTGGTGTCAATGGAGGGGTGAATCCCTGACAGTTTTGGATGGTCAGCTGGTTTGTCCAAAAGCAAATCCATTGAATTGGATTTATCTACATGCTGCTTACCCATCCTTCAACAATGTATTCATCAAATCTTCTTAAGTTGGAATCAACCAACCAGATTCTATTGTAAATATTTTATAGAACAATGCAATAGCTAGGATTCTACATCAGATTCTTTGTTTCATAACTTTAGGAATCCAGTGTTGCAGATAGGTGAATTGTGAAGATGCACATTTAATAAGAGTGGTACAATGTGCATCAGGGCCATGGCGCAGCTGGTTAGTAGCCAGCTGCAATAAATCATTACCGACTGAGAGGTCATGAGTTCAAATCCAATGTGGGTCAGAGTGAGCTCCCAACCATTTAATAGTCTAGTCCGCTGATGATTTATGCAGCCTGAAAGATAGTTACATCTATCAAGTAGGAAATTTGGGTACCGCCTTGTGGGGAGGCTAATTTAACTAATTTAAAAGGTAAAGGGTTCCCCTGACATTAATTCCAGTCATGTCTGACTCTGGGGGTTGGTGCTCATCTCTATTTCTAAGCCGAAGAGCTGGCGTTGTCCGTAGATTCCTCCAAGGTCATGTGGCCGGCATGACTGCATGGAGCGCCATTACCTTCTCACCGGAGTGGTACCTATTTATCTACTCACATTGGCATGTTTTCGAACTGCTAGGTTGGCAGAAACTGGAGCTAACAGTGGGCGCTCATTCCGCTCCCGGGGTTTGAACCTGGCACCTTTCGGTCCGCAAGTTCAGCAGCTCAGTGCTTTAACACACGTTGCCACCAGGGCTCCTTAACTAATTTACAACACCATAAAACCTTCCAGCAGCGTGTGGAAGAATGAGGAAATACTCCATCAAGGACTCAGTGTCAAAAGTGGTCAGTGTAGCAGCAGCTCCCCCTGTGGCCGAAATCGAGTATACCCTCATGCCTCTGGGTCTATGTATATATGTCGTATTGTCTGATGGCTTTGAATGTTTGCCATGTATATGTGCATTGTCATCCGCCCTGAGTCCCCTTTGGGGTGAGAAGGGAGGTATATAAACACTGTAAATAAATAGTAATAAATTCTAACACACTGCTCAGAGTCAGCGCTGTCCATAGATGCCTCCTAGGTCATGTGGCTGGCATGACCGCATGGCGCACTGCTACCTTCCTGCCAAAGCGGTACCTATTGATCTACTCACATTTGCATGTTTTTGAACTGCTAGGTTGACAGAAGCTGGGATTAACAGCGGGCGCTCACCCCATCCCTCAGATTCAAACTGCTGACCTTCCGGTCAGCAAGTTCTCCAGCTTAGTGGTTTAAGCTGCTGCGCTACTGCAGTCCCATATAACTTCCACTAGCACTTAATTAATCTGGCTGAAATCTACCTGGATTTGCGCCGTTGTTCTTTAGGCATTGAACCCACTTCCCATAAATGTAAGATATGAAAACAGATGCTTACAATACACATGCCTCTGAGCAAGGGATCACATGAGCTCTGTTGTATGATTCACTCTCTTGATGTATTGCTGCATAAAGAATTAACTCACATACTGTGAGTAATCACAGGAAGAAAGGGGGGAAAAAAGAAACCAAAATTGGTTTTCCTGCAAGGTTGTTTTCCAGCTGTTTTATTGCAGGCAAAATTACCTAGAAAACAATGGAGAGGAGGAGGAGGAGGTGGAAGGGAAGAAAGTCTTTAAAAACCATATCATGTCAATGTAAATGAGATGGATTAACCACATTTTATTTCAGCACTTTTTAATTGCATTTATAATTAGCAAAATGCATTAATGCACCACATGGAGGGGTCAGGAGTTTTTGGTAAAGAAATATAATTAAAATCCTCTGATGTCTTCTTATCAAACAAGCACTTAGTAGATCCTAGCTTTAAAAGTAATTAATTACTGTTGTAGTTACACCTCCAGTAGTTGGTTGTGGTTAGAGTCACCATTTTAATGAGTAGCTCCTTACTTTGATATTTCAGAAGTAACTAAATACTGTTCCCTTTCTTTTTCAAAAAAAAATCCTTTGAATACTGCAAACTACTGGAGTGTGGCACACAACAGATTGCTATATCATGCCTTCTGATTATATGAAATCATGAACAATTTTAGTGTATATTATTCATGTAGCAATTCAGTGACAGTATTACCACCACTTTACTGACTGAGTGAAGGATGAAAACCATAATTTTCTTCCAAGGTCACATAGGCTTAAATCCAATTGTTATTCCAAACTGTGCTAGACTGCTAAATCAATGTAACTTACATAGAGGTTGACTTCCCAAGCTCCCACTGATTCAATGGCTTTTGTTGGGATTAACAGTTGGAATTAGGGCAATATGGGAACCCCTGGTGGCACAGCAAGTTAAACCTCTGAGTTGCTGAACTTGCTGACCAAAAGGTTGGCAATACGAATCCAGGGAGTGGGTTGAGCTCCCGCTGTAAGCCCCAGCTTCTGTCAACCTAGCAGTTTGAAAACATACAAATGTGAGTAGATCAATAGGTACTGCTCCGGTGGGAAGGCAACGGCACTCCATGCAGTCATGCCGGCCACATGACCTTGGAGGTGTCTACGGACAACGCTAGCTCTTTGACTTAGAAATGGAGATGAGCACCAACCCCCAGAGTTGGACACGACTAGGCTTACTGTCAGGGGAAAATCTTTACCTTTATCCTATGCCAATATAATCAACACAGAAGAAGCTGACAGAAGTATCACATTTGGTCTAATTCCCCTAATGATCCAGAATCATATGATTATTAGTGTTGTTTGCTCATGTCTAATCTAGATGCCACTTCCCCATTAGAAGCAAACTGGAGGTCGAAGCTATAAGTAATAGAGATCCGTCGCTTCAAACACTTGCTGTATATCTATACTTAAGCCTAGTAGAATTGAAATGGTCTATTAATTTTCTTAATAAATTTAGATATGGTTTTCCCCAGTGCAGTCTGTCTTTGATTAGCTAACAAAGTGAGTGAGAGATCTTGTCAAGCTAGTTTTTCAGGGAAAATCACAGCCTGTGTAATACAGTAGTCCCTTTAATTGGCCCCGAATATTTTTTGACTTAACGTTTCTGAGCTGGCATTCAGTATTCGTCATAGTAGGGTGAAACATTTCATAGAATCGTAGAATTGGAAGAGACCTGGTGGGCCATCCAGTTCCACCCCTTGCCAAGAAGTAGGAAAATCACATTCAAAGCACCCTTGACAGATGGCCATCCAGCCTCTGTTTAAAAGCCTCCAAAGAAGGAGCCTCCATCACATTCTGGGACAGAGAGTTCCACTGCTGAACAGTTCTCCCAGTTAGGAAGTTCTTCCTAATGTTCAGGTGGAATTTCCTTTCCTGTAGTTAGAAGCCATTGTTCCAGGTCTTAGTCTCCAGGGTAGCAAAAACAAACTTACTCCCTCCTTGCTATGACTCCCTATAATTTGATGGGCAGCATAGGTCAGTGAGTTGTAGTTGCTGGGATTTATAGTTAACCTACAATCAAAGAGCATTCTGAACTCCACCAATGATGGAACTGAACCAAACTTGGCACGCAGAACTCCCATGACCAACAGGATATACTGCAAGGGTTTGGTGTGCATTGACCTTGAGTTTGGGAGTTGTAGTTCACCTACATCCAGAAAGCACTGTGGACTCAAACAACGATGATCTGGACCAAACTTGGCATGAATACTCAGTATGCCCAAATGTGAACACCAGTGGAGTTTGGAGAACATAGACCTTGACATTTGGGAGTTGTAGCTGCAGGGATGAACAGTTCACCTACACTCAAAGAGCCCCTTGAACCCCACCAATGATAGAATTGGGCCAAAGGGCAGGCAGAGAGATCGTCAGTCTTCTCTGCCAAAGGAGTCACCTGAGATCATCAGAAGTATGTGTTTTCTGATGGTCATTGACAACTCCTCTGAACCCCCCTCACAACCCCCCCTCCAGTGGTCCCGACCCCCGGGTTGAGAAACACTGGCCTAGGGTATCCTTGTTAGGGCTTTCCAAAACTCAAGAAATATATTTCTCAACCACTTTCCAATACTTTACATCCCTGATTCAACTTCACAACCCTCATTGCTTTGAACAGGGACTTCTTTACAAAGAACATGGTGGGTACTTCCCATACATCTTCTCCTCCTAAACCAGTGTTTTAAACCAGGTGTCTTAAATGAATGCATGTTTAGTCCTACCTCTTTCACTTCCTTAAACATCTCCTAGGCCTTTTCATCCTCCCATGAATCAAAGGAAGAGGCAGCTTCTAAATGAAGTGAATTCCTTCTTCTGTCTGGTAGAACTCATGGATATTTGAGGATATTGGTAAGTAAAAAATGCACTTGCCATTACTGGCATCTTGACAGGCCAACTTTTGATTCTTTTGTCATTTTAAACTTCCACTCTCCTGCTCTCCCCCATCCCAGATAAAATGAAAATCGATGAGAGGTGCTGCGAAAATAAACACACTCAACAGTTGTGTAGAAATGTTGAGTTTTGACTCAGGGGAAATCATGATATTTGTTCCTAAGCCAGCCAACACAGTCACCTGTACTGTTTGTGGATGGAAACCTTTGTAGAAACCCAAATACACCTACAAATACATGACAATAGGTGAAAACTGCATTTATCAATAGAGTTACTAGAATGACTATGAGGCTGTTGCATTAGAGAATCTCTCCCTTTTCCTTGGATCAATGGGCAAACTGCCCATGTTTTTCCCATGATATTTAAATATTCCTTTCCTCTTTAGTCTTGACTTAATGGGAGGCATCTCTGACTTCATCTAGAACCTTTTACTCCATGTCTAACAAATTATTTTTGCTGTAACTATTTGATATTTATTTCAGCCTCGCGTGAAGACATTCCCAGACACAATATTTCCCATTTCTATTGGTTACTTTATTTGTATCATTATATCTGGTGCCATGGCAATATTTATCTTAGTTTTTAAAGACTTTCCTACCCGTTAGATATTTCATCAAAAGACGGATGTGTTTACTTTCCTTTAAACCAGGACCATGATGGGTTGAGGGCGCCATTAAATCATTTTCAGATTCTTATTTGTAGCCCGTTCAGAACTAAATAAAGCTGAGATCTAAAATTATTTAGTATTTCACAGTTTCAGTTTTATTACCTGGCCTTCTCCAAGTTATTTTCTCCATTGCGTTTTAATGGTGAAACAGTTATTAGGGAGCCGAAAGCCCTTGTGGGATTACTTTGCATTAGACTCAAGGACTTTTAAAAATGGCTTTAAAAAGAGGGGAAAGGGGAAATTCATTCTACCTCTCATTCTCCTTGAGAAATATAAGGCACTTGCTGTCTGCTGGAGAGAACCAGGGGATTTTCTACCTTTAAGAGACTAGAGATTGTACAATAATATTAAGAAAAAGTTAATTTCTACTTGAATTGAGTTGCCACTGAGTTTTGACTAGAATAATATCACAAGGCCCTGGATGAAACTTTGTGGAAAACCCACCTCATTTTTATATGATACTAATCGTTTCTTATTCTAAAGAATTGTTAGTTACAGAATCGTTGTGTGTTTTCTGGGCTGTATGGCATTCTCTCCTGACATTTTGCCCACATCTATGGCAGGCATCCTCAGAGGTTGTGAGGTATACAACAACAATAGCAGTAGCAACAACAATTTATTTATTTACAGTATTTATATTCTGCCCTTCTCACCCCGAAGGGGACTCTGGATGGATCACAATGTACATATACATGGCAAACATTCAATGCCATATGACATACAGACAGAGACGAAGACACAGAGGCAATTTAACGTTTTCCAGCTTCATGAGGGTATGCTCGATTCTGGCCATAGGGGGAGCTGCTGCTTCATCATCCACTGTGACACTGAGTCCTTGATGGATTACTTTCTCATTCCTTTCCACATGCTGCTGAATGATTTTTATTGTGTTGTAAATTAGTTAAATTAGCCTCCACACATAAGCGGTACCTAGAATTTCCTACTTGACATATGCAGCTGTCTTTTGGTTGCTTAGGTCAACAATGAGCTGGGCTATTTAATGGTCGGGTGATCAATCCGACGCAGGTTGGCTTTGTACTCATGATCTGGACATATTTTAATATGTACTGTTTTATATGCTCATTTATCTGATTTTATGTTGTGTTATTTACTGGTTGAGTGTAGTTACAATATTGCAGCAAAGCCTCTGATGCAGTTTCTCGACCACAACCTTAAACACACACGCACACAGAAAGATTCCTGCGTAAGGGGCTCACAGCTTCTAGTCTCTGTGTATGCATGTTTGCATTGCAGTCCAGTATACTTACCCCTCCTGCCAATTTAATTCAGGTTGTTATTCAACACTTGCAGAAGTCTCTTCTTGCTGCCGCTCTTGAGTTCTGCTGGGAATCGGAGGGTAATGAGGAGGCTCTTCAAACAGCAGGCGCTGATGATAAGACCTAGGACTGCATTGCCATTAATATTTGCTGAAAGAGGGATTTCAAGTTGAATCTGGAGGCTGTGACCTGGAAGGAATGTCCCTGGAATGCTAAGGGAAGAGCAGGAAAACCCTCGTTCATTTATTTATATATGTCCCTTTGCCAGATGATTTGGGGAAATAGTGGCCTGAGTTTTTTAAGGGGCTGGGTATGCTCAGATCCAAACATTTCTTCTTAAAAGAAGCAGAAAAAGCATGAAGTTTTTTAGAATTGAATGTAGGGCTAATACATCATCCTCAACTAGATAATATAATTTTGTTGTGGCTTTTTTCTTTTTGCTTTGTCTCATCCAGTTCCTTTCTTGTGTTCTGCACATGATGACATTGGAATAGCACTGGGGCCCTGATCTTCTATGGGGACTTTGAGAATTCAGGAGAACACACTAATGTTTTCGGGTAAAGTAAAGGTAAAGGTTTTCCTCTGACATTAAGTCTAGTCGTGACTGACTCTGGGGGTTGGTGCTCATCTCCATTTCTAAGCCAAAGAGCCAGCATTGTCCAAAGACACCTCCAAGGTCATGTGGCCGGCATGACTGCATGGAGTACAGTTACCTTCCCGCCGGAGTGGTACCTATTGATGTATATACCTCACAACCTATGAGGATGCCTGCCATAGATGTGAGTGAAACGTCAGAAGAGAATGCTTCTTGAACATGGCCATATAGCCCGGAAAACACACAACAACCCAATAAAACTTTATTTATATTCCACTCCATCTCCTCGAGAGGACAAAGGGCAATTTCCGACATGAACATAAAAAACATTCAATTGTCAAAAAACACCAACAAAGTTAAACATAGTAAAGGTAATAAACAAGATCATAAGACAGAACCAAAACAATTCTATTAAAAGCAGACATAAAATTACAAATCCAAATCAATATACTCCATCAAGGATTCAAATACCAGTAAACAGGACTTCAAGGTAGACGTGGTCAGTTATAAGGGAATAGGTAAAACTTGTGTTTAAATGGTGTCAAAGTGCATTAATTTTACAGTTACCCTTTGTCCTGCTGTTGGAAACAGTTACTGTCATATAAATCATAAGCTGCAACACACGACTCGTGTACTTCATTTGATCCAGGGAGGCAACATATTCTTCCACCATATCAATATAGGGTTCATTGATGGCTAAATGCAAATATAGCTCTAAACACAATCGCATCGCTGAAAGGAAACAGCATTGCCAGTCAACCATTTTGGGAAAGTACAATGGATTGTAATGGGTCTGCTTTGAGACTGAAATTGGATGTGAGATTTATTTTTTCTCCTGGTGATGAGCATTTTGATACTCTAACGCCTTGCATCTTTGCTTTCTGATCCATTCCGTTTTCTTCTTCATGCTTCACAAACAGAACTAGGAAGCAAATCAGCCCATTTTTTTTTCAAAAACAGCCAAGTTATTTGGAAGCTGTTCGTTGGGAAACAGAGAGGGGGAAAAACCTGCAGATAGAAATGCTCTGAAGTTCCCTCGAAGGAAGATCAAGCAAACTGATTAAAGCACTGGAGTGAAGGGAGCAGACTAGACTCAAATAATTTCACTGGCGCTCAGCCTTGAGGCTCCTGAAGGCTACACCATGCGCCGCAAACGTACAAGTCTATTTCTCCTGTGGTATTTGTTTGCTACGGTGGCTGTCACTTGCTCTGTTTTCCACGGTTGCCTTGTGGCGGTAAGGAAGGATGAGTAAACACTCTGGGACTCCACCAGACACACGGCTTAATGGTTTCTTCGCACAGGCAGCTCTTAAATTTGTGTGAAAAAGCCGAACTCCTGTGTTGCGAGTCAGAAATATCATGGCAGAGGTGCATAATAATAAAAATAACAACAACAACAACAACAACAACTTTATTCTTATATCCCGCCCCATCTCCTCGAAGGGACTCGGGGCGGCTCATATGGGGATCAAGCCCAAAATACATCATAAAATACAACAGCAAAATGCTTTTAAAACATATATACATATAAAACAAAAGCATAAAAATACAATAAAAACATACTCAACTGATTGGAAGTAAGGCAGTAGAATGTATATATGTGCAATACCTTGCACCCTCTAGAGCTGGGCCAGAATAAAGTGCTTTGCATGTGAATTGAGAGTTTTTGCAAAGATTATGCACTCCGTAATCTCCTGACTAAAGAATGGTCTTTTTCACTCATAGGGTGTATCTACATTGTGGAATGAATGCCATTTGGCACTGCTTTAACTTCCGTGACTCCATGCTGGGGAGTTATAGTTTGCCTGTCAAATAGTGCTTCTGATTAATCAAACTCCATCTCCTAGGATTTCATAACACGGAGCCATGGCAGTTAAAGTGGAGTCAAACTGCATTCATTCTACAGTGTAGAGCTGCCTATCTATCTATCTATCTATCTATCTATCTATCTATCTATCTATTTTTTAATTTATCGTGTCAGAAACAAATTGAGGGTACAGTTATAATGTATTTTTTTTAAAAAACGCCAAGTCCTTATTTTTAAACAGGATATAATTTTAAGATGAAAAAAGCATGCAAATTACAGTCTTTAAAATTGTTTCCAATTCCCCCAATTCTGCCCATTTCAAAATGCTGAGCAGAAATTGTGTGATATTACTCCAATAACCACTTTGGAGGACATATGGAAAGAGATATAAATATTTTCATTGGGGGGAACTTACAATGGAAACTTACACAAGCGTAAACTTCCTTTCATTAAATGGAACTTGCTACAATATTAATATGGATAGGTTTATGGCTCTAAGGACTTTAAACAACTTGCAAGACGCCAACAAAAAAAGGTGCGCGGGATGTTGTTAATTCCGAAACATCATGATGTATGGCTCAAAAATACCTTGAAATCTATATTAAGCTCCGTGTTGATAGCCAGACCAGAAATCCCATCAGGATGAGTTGTATTCGCAAAAGAAAGCTTTTTACAAAACAATGCAAATACTTAGTTTTAATTAAACCACATTTCAAACTGGGAGCCGTTTAATAGGACAGAGTATTCACAGCTTGTGGCAAACATAAATCCTGGGAGATAAGAGAGTTGCACATATGCAATGTTTGCTGAAAAGTCAAATTCTCATTTTTAGAGCCGCCATAAAAAAACAAATGAATTCAAATGGAAGAATATTCTTTCTAAATCATGTCTGCCAACTGCTGAAAAGAGAATTTGAGGACAATTGGCCATCAGGGTTGAGGAGCATAAATATCTGCGTGTAGAGTTATGCATGAAGCGTTCTGCGCAACCCTTGTGTTGAATGGCAAATGGTGTGTTGGGACTGAGATAGCAAATTGCAATTGAAGGCACAGCCAAAACATAAAATCATGAAACCACAGAGTTGGAAGAGACCACAAAGGCCATCCAGCCTAACCCACTTCTGCTAGACAGGAAGACACAGTCAAAGCACAACTGACAGATGGCCATCCATCCTCTGCTTAAAAACTGCCAGAAAAAGAGACATCAGGAAGCACATACTTATGTTGGAGTCCCCGAGGGAGCAGCCTGTTAAAGTGCTGAGCTGCTGAACTTGCAGATTGAAAGGTCGCAGGTTCAAATCCAGGGAGCGGAGTGAGCACCCGCTGTTAGCCCCAGCTTCTGCCAACCTAGCAGTTCAAAAATATGCAAATGTAAGTAGATCAATAGGTACTGCTCCGGTAGGAAGGAAACAGTGTTCCATGCAGTCATGCTGGCCACATGACCTTGGAGGTGTCTATGGACAACACCAGCTCTTCGGCTTAGAAATGGAGATGAGCACCAACCCCCAGGGTCAGACATGACTGGACTTAATATATATATGAAATTTTGGCAACAAATGCATTGGTACAAATTTATTATTATTGCATAGCAAAATTCTGTTTGATTGGAATCTTGTGGGTTATGTTCCCACCTATATTAGACCTATGTACTGACAAAATCTAGGTAGAATCAACTGATTTGGTGGTTCTTCTATAATTTTGGATTAATAGTAGAATTTAGGGTTTTATGTACAAATACTGTTTGATGAGCAAATGAGTCTTTGCTGAAATATCCTGAAAAGTGGAGAAACAGAAATAATGAGGAGGAGATGAAACTTCTTGTAATGCTGTCCAAAACTTTTGAAATTTCATTCTTCCTACATGTGAGTACCAAAGAAAGGACCAGTTTCTTCCCTACTTTGTATGCTTCTATGCTTCTGTATATTTTGCTGTCACAATCTTTGGGCTATTTTAGAAATCTCTCATACAAATCCTGACCCGTGTGCCTTGCTGGGGCTGATGAGATAGAAATGCAAGTTGGTAGGGACATACAGAAAATTGAGGGGAAAGGTCGTATGTGTGTGATATTCCTCATCAGTGGAATTGACCACCTGAGATTAAGATGTGTTGCCGTCCCTGTCAGAGTTCACTTTCATCCTGAAGATATATTTATTAAAACTGCCATGGTTTGATTTGCAAAGTCATCTTGAGCTGACTACACAAAGGGGAGTGGATGGACACAGCTGTGATTTACATGTCCTTTAACTCAGAATGGGCGGGGAGGGGGAGCGTGGGTGGGAAGGAGAGAATTCATAGGAGATGTGACTTCCAATGTGCACTGGGTAAATTTGGGAGTTTGCAGGGTATGGTCATATGAAAAGGTATCAATCTATGGGGGGCAGGGGCATGGAGAACTCTATGCTTTGCATCGCCCGGTTCCTCTTACAACTGATCCCATTGGAGGAAGTGTGGAGTGCAGCAGTTCCCCCCATGGATTCTAATGGCAACATGTTCCCATGGTGTCGACATGCACCGGCTCCACCCTCCTTCACCCACAAAGCCACATCATTTGAAGGGAGCTTGCAGGCTCCATGGGTGACTTGGGCTAAACTAGCACAGGAAGAGGTAGTCAAACCCAGGTCTAGTTGAAGCATATGAGGAGAAAAATGACAGAAAGGGGAGCCTGAAAATTTCCCCAGTGTGCCAGATCTTCCCAGATCTTTTAGCTGCTGGAACGAAAAATGGAATTTTGACCATCAGAATTTGAGAAGCTTGCAAGAACGGATTGGGGAGGGGGGGGCACCAAAATCAGGCCACTGAAAACGGTATGGGGTGTCAGCTCACTATAGCCGCTCCCAAATGAAGACACGAGACTTGTTCTTTGATCACTGGAAACTTTTACTACAGGAAACATTGACATGTAAAAAGCCGAGAGTGCCAGGCCGCGGTCGGCATTCCTTTATATATCTTCCCCCTCATTCAAAGATACAATTCCTGCCAAGAGAAAACCCCGCAAAGTCCACCTGCCAAATCCAACAGCCGTTTCTTCTCAGGGCCAAGAGCTGCAGGTGCCTTATTATCAGCTCGGGATGTCAGTGGCCCTGATTTCTGGTGCCAAAATACAGGCCCAGAAATATGGGTCCTGACAATGGGGTGTAGCCAAATTGCACACCCCTATTGGAAAGTGGAATAGGCTCCGCTGGTGTCTCCTTCTTTGGAGGTCTATAAACAACGACTGGATGGCTGGCTGTTGGGAGAGCTTAGATTGTGTCTTCCTGCTTGTTAGAATGGGGTTGGGCTGGGTGGAGCAATAAAAAATAGCATTTAGGCATCCAAATGAAAAGAGGATGGGCAAAGTTGCCAAGGTAAAGGGAATACAGCAAATATAACTGTTCCAGGGGTGAACGATTTTTGGTGCCTTTCTACAAAGATAGAAATTTGAGAACTAGAGGAAAACTTCATTTAGGAAACAATTTTCGAGGGCCATGTCCTCATTTTGGACTTCATCAAATGGCTACACATTTAAAGAATTCCCCAAAAGTTAGTTGAGAACATAAGAACAAGGTCAGCAGCATTGATTTCAGAAAGCCTTAAGAATATAAATCCCACTGTGCTTTATTCTCACTATGGAAATAAAACATGAATAAATAAATTGTTCTAATACTGAGATGGTAAGGGTTTTGGCTTGCTTTTTGAGAAGTTTTATGAAGAGGACATTCATTTTCAGAAGTAGGGGGTTTTTTTTGGCACATTTTTGTATTATGTGCTGTGATAGAATGGCTCCTAACATATTGACCTAAATCTTATTGTGACCCTTAGTTATGGTAAAACCATTAAATAAATTGATTTACTTACATTCTGATTCACCAAACAGTAAATGGTGTGCTTTCTTTGGAAATGATCAACAAAGGAGAAGATGGGGTGATGGCGACAGGGGACAGGGAAAAGGCAGAACTACTTAATGCCTTCTTTGCCTCGGTCTTCTCAGAAAAAGAAAGCCATCTTCAACCTCAGCAACACGGAATGGACGAAGGATTGGGGGAAATCCAACCCCAAATAGGGAAACAAGTTGTCCAGGAACACTTGGCCTCTCTAAACGAATTCAAGTCCCCAGGGCCAGATCAGCTACACCCAAGAGTACTGAAGGAACTAGCGGAAGTTATTTCAGAACCACTGGCAATTATCTTCGAGAGTTCTTGGAGAACGGGAGAAGTCCCAGCAGATTGGAGGAGGGCGAATGTGGTCCCTATCTTCAAGAAGGGAAAAAAGAACGACCCAAACAATTACCGTCCGGTCAGCCTCACATCAATACCAGGCAAAATTCTGGAAAAGATCATTAAGGAAGTGGTCTGCGAACACTTAGAAACAAATGCGGTCATTGCTAATAGTCAACACGGATTTACCAAAAACAAGTCATGCCAGACTAATCTGATCTCTTTTTTCGATAGAGTTACGAGTTGGGTCGATACAGGGAATGCTGTGGATGTAGCGTACCTGGATTTCAGTAAGGCCTTCGACAAAGTCCCCCACGACCTTCTGGCAAACAAACTAGTAAAATGTGGGCTAGACAAAACTACGGTTAGGTGGATCTGTAATTGGCTAAGCGAACGAACCCAAAGGGTGCTCACCAATGCGTCGTCTTCATCATGGAAAGAAGTGACAAGTGGAGTGCCGCAGGGCTCCGTCCTGGGCCCGGTTCTGTTCAACATCTTTATTAACGACTTAGACGAAGGGTTAGAAGGCACGATCATCAAGTTTGCAGACGACACAAAACTGGGAGGGATAGCTAACACTCCAGAAGACAGGAGCAGAATTCAAAACGATCTTGACAGACTAGAGAGATGGGCCAAAACTAACAAAATGAAGTTCAACAGGGACAAATGCAAGATACTTCACTTTGGCAGAAAAAATGGAAATCAAAGATACAGAATGGGGAACGCCTGGCTTGACAGCAGTGTGTGCGAAAAAGACCTTGGAGTCCTCGTGGACAACAAGTTAAACATGAGCCAACAATGTGATGCGGCTGCTAAAAAAGCCAATGAGATTCTGGCCTGCATCAATAGGGGAATAGCGTCTAGATCCAGGAAAGTTATGCTCCCCCTCTATTCTGCCTTGGTCAGACCACACCTGGAATACTGTGTCCAATTCTGGGCACCACAGTTGAAGGGAGATGTTGACAAGCTGGAAAGCGTCCAGAGGAGGGCGACTAAAATGATTAAGGGTCTGGAGAACAAGCCCTATGAGGAGCGGCTTAAAGAGCTGGGCATGTTTAGCCTGCAGAAGAGAAGGCTGAGAGGAGACATGATAGCCATGTACAAATATGTGAAGGGAAGTCATAGGGAAGAGGGAGCAAGCTTGTTTTCTGCTGCCCTGCAGACTAGGACACGGAACAATGGCTTCAAACTACAGGAAAGGAGATTCCACCTGAACATCAGGAAGAACTTCCTCACTGTGAGAGCTGTTCGACAGTGGAACTCTCTCCCCGGGGCCGTGGTGGAGGCTCCTTCCTTGGAGGCTTTTAAGCAGAGGCTGGATGGCCATCTGTCGGGGGTGCTTTGAATGCGATTTCCTGCTTCTTAGCAGGGGGTTGGACTAGATGGCCCATGTGGTCTCTTCCAACTCTACTATTCTATGATTCTATGATTCTATGTTCCCAGTCTTGTTTGAAAATGGGAAAGAAGATACGCTGTAGGAATTCACACAAAACGGTATATTTATAACACCCCACTCCATCTCTTGCGTGTTGTGGCACCTTTAGTTTATCACCACGATTGGAATCCAAGCAACTTTTCTTTATCAAGGGCAATGGGAAGTGAACAAACCTATTACACGCCAAGGGAAGTGGAGCTGTCAAAGCAAAGCCAAGGAAGAACAAAATAATAGTGTCTTTTTTTAACAGGAGAGATGCTTTGTATGTGTGTGGCCATAGCATAACATTTCCACACCAAGACTTTTAAAGCTATTTAGTCTGACTTACAAAAAAGGAATCACCCCATCCCAGGTTTCTTTCTCTCCCTTATGGCAAATAATCCATTTTGTGTTTCCATTATCTTTTGCATGTAATGTTAGCGTTGAATATCAGAGTTGATATTAATAACAAAACAGGCATAATAGTTCAAAGGGATCCATCAAAAGGTGCGTTTAATTGATTCCCTCAAGCCACAGCATTTGGAAGGAGAAGCTGGGATCTATCATAAATGCTTATTGAGATCAAAGCCAATGAACATTTGTTAGCCGGATGCAGGAAGGAAATGAGGCAGCAAAAGGCGCACAGGGAACATCTAGGTGGGGAGAGTTCCCATCACAGTTTTCTGAGGTGCATTTTACTCAGGGTTGCAGAGAATACAAATAACTCTCCTCTTCTTTTATGAGGAAGAGAAAGAACCTTGAAAACATTGCCAGCCACAAAACAGTTTTGGAAGAAGTGGCTTTTCAATTAAGAGTTGAGTCTTCTGGGTTTGGATTTCCTGCAGCCGCAAAAAGAAAAATCTGCAATGTTTGAGTTTTGCTAAGCCACAAACATGGCGCTGAGCCCTCAACATGCCCAAGGGGTGCTGAAAGACTCTTTCCTCTCACAGGAGCCAGCTTAAAACCCAAGATAAATGGAGGCTCTGATACACATCCTATCACTTGTGAGTTGGTACACGTCACAAGGGTTTCTCTGTGGCAGGACCCCAAATTTGAAAGACGTTCTCCATCCCTCCTGAATGTAAAGTGGGAAAGTAAGAGTATGCTATTTCAACTGGACTTTGTAGCTTAACATTTGGTGTTATAGTAGCAATTGTCTTCCTACTGCATCTTTGCAAACCATGCAGTTTTTGAAGCTGATTTGCAATTGGCAACTTTATATAAAATTTGCACAGAAGGCAGGCTTTTTTAATGCCAGAAATAATATTTCTGTGTAGAAAATGCTAAGGAGACCAGATCTGAGTGTTGGATTAGGAGAGCAAGGCTCAAATCCCTGGTAAGCCATGGAAATCCACATGTCAAACTCTCCCAATTTCAAGAAATGGCAATGGCAAAGCTCTCTTTTCAAGAAATCTTACCAAGAAACTCTATAATAGATTTGCATTAGGGTCACCATAAGAATCTTTGCTGAGAGTTCTGGTCTAGATGAGTCTTGGCCTAGCTGATTTTTAAATAGATCTGTAATCTATAGTTTGCACTGTACAGGCTAGATTGCTTTATTTATAAGGCGATTTTCTTTTCTTTTTCCTGGAAGCAGAGAACCGTATGATTGGAAGTGACCTTAAGGTGCAATGCTTCTTGTAAAGTCTGTTGTTTATCATACATACACATGAGCATGAATTGAATGGCAGGGCAACCAAAATAAAATAAAATGATTTGAGAGCAAGAAAATGAAAGACATTTGGCCTGCAATTCAAGAGCAAGCCCATGTTCTCAAATATGAGTCATGCTGTCCTTTCCAAGGGGCAGAAGAGGGATTTGCCTGTTCCAACTCAGAGCTGGAATCTCTGTTGCCAAAAGAACCAAAAATAAGCCTGGGACCTTTTGGAGGGGAGAAGGAGGAAGAGGAAGCAAAGAAAGCTAGAGAAAAAAAATGTACAAGCTTGGTCTTTCTCGGTCTCCATTTACTGAAAGTGAATAATTTGTACCCCATTTGAAGCCATTGGGTACTAGGTACCACCAGCCAAGGATTCATAGGACTATCATTGGTCCATGGACCATTGGTTTTTGTAGCAAATTTGCAAAGAACATATTCAAGCAGAAGTCTATCTTCTTCAGGACAGGTGGCAACAAACTATGTAGAAAGCTGGCAGATCAGAGGCAAATCTCATGCTTGATAGATGGGTTACCTGTCCAACCCATCCTATCAAACGCTAACCTACCTTCCAAAACACTTAGGCCACTATTCACTTAATGTGAATTGGGTGCAGTGCTTCACAAGGTAGTTCTAGTCTGAGATTATTTGGCTGGAATAGAATGGAAGTGGGAGAAGGCCTGCCGTTCTCATGATGCAGGCTTTAGTTGAAGAGAGACACTGAGGTTACCTTCCTAAATCCCTAGTACAGGGGTCCTCAAACTTTTTAAGTGGAGGGTTGGTTCACGGTCCCTCAGACTGTTGGAGGGGGCAGACTATGATGAAATAGTCCAAAATTAGGATTGTTGTTGTTTTGTGCCTTCACGTCGTTTCAGACTTAGGTCAACCCTAAGTCTAACGTTTAGGACAGGGGCCAGGTAAATGACCTTGGAGGGCCGCATTTGGCCCATGGGCCTTAGTTTGGAGACCCCTGCCCTAGTGACTTCCTGTAGATCTGAGGCTGGATCTACACTGCTGTATAATCAAGTTCAAAGTAGATAAAATGGATCCAGAAACTGGATTACACGGCAGTGTAGATGAGGCATGAGAGAGAAACTTTAGCTCCCATGTGCTGCATGTTCACTTCTCATCATCCTCTTTCCCTATAGAAGTCTTCAAGCTTCTTGAGATGTTCATGTAGGGGCATTGCACAAGAGATATTGAACACCTTCTCTTCAGCCTTTACCAAAAATGAAGGGTATATCTGGGATTAAACATGCACATTTCCCTAGCAGAAAAGTCTGATAGGTTGATTGTTCTCCCCTCCTCTCCCTGTTTTCTTGGTTCCTGTATAAGCCAGGCTTGGGTGGCATTTCAGCCCGTGACCCCAAATGGCAGGCCTTGTCACTTCTTACTCAATCCCTTGAGAAACCCCTCTGAGGGATGTTCTAATTTTAGCTGGCTCGACTGACAAGCTCTAAATAATTGCACAATGGCAGGGAAACAGGACCTTTCAGAAACCCTATTCTAGCGGCCATGCCTCATGTCATTATGTTGCTGAATTTCTAAATGGTCTGATCCACAGGCGTCACAAGGAGATGGAAGATGAAAGCAGCATTGTTGTTTCCTTTAGAGAGAAAAAGGGAGCTTTATTATAAGGAGCTATGAAAATCATTTTCCTGGGGAATAATAGCTGGCAGCCTCCGAATCATTGCTTGTCTGACTCAGAAATCATCCTGTGTTTCGCACCTTGCCCCTTTCCCTGGGTCTTCACCAGCCTCAGATGGGTATTAAGTGGATGAGACAGTTAAACAAGCTGCCTGAGAGCGGCATCTCTTTTTCTTCTTTCCTTTCTCTTTCTACCAATGGCAATTTCTCATTTGGGGAAAAAGCATAAATAGATTAAGCGTTGATCTTATTTATAGACGACTGAGATTCAAGCTGCTGTTCTTGAAACTTCTCTGAGTGACAGCTGAGACTGAACCTCAGGCCAAAATGATTCCTCACATTTGGAGAAAACAGTCTTACTCAGATGTACAACCCCTCAGAATTACACCCTCTCAGAAAATACAGGATTGCAACCTTGTCAAACAAACTTTCCTAGAATGAAGGAAGGAGAGACCACATGGTTCTATCTAGAGCAGACTTGTCAAAACTAGAACCACCATCCCCAGACAGTATGGCAAATTGGGGGTTTCTTACTAGCTGGGAAGGATTGAGGAAGTGGTCAAAGGAATCTGGAGAGGAATGTGTTGGAAAGGAGCATCTGGGACAGTGGTTCTCAACCTGTGGGTTCCCAGATGTTTTGGTCTTTAACTCCAATAACTCCCAATAGGCTACACATCCCATCCCCACCTGAAGCATCCAGCCTCTTTGTGAAGTTGCCCAGAGAAGGAGAACCCACCATCTCTCTAGGAACTGGTTCCATTACTGAACGGCTTTTACTATCAAGACGTTCCTTCTTATGTTCTATCAAAACCTACTCCATGGTGACCCTCTCCTTTGGCTTTCTTGGCAAGATTTACGTCAAGGAGATTGGTCGTTGACTTTCAAATGTATGACTAGCCCAAGGTCACACCTGGAGTGGTTTTTGGTGTATGTTGACTAAAAGAGGATCCAAAATCTGGTCTCTTGGAGTGCTGGTCTTATATGCATCTTGTGATCATTGAGATATTATTCATCTTGAGCCATTTTTTAAAACAGTGGACCTCCAGCCCTTCACATAACTTAGAAAAAATTCTTCAACTTACCTTTAAGATAAGGGGCTATATTTGAAGTCAGATGGGGGACCAGGTTTGTTTTGAGGATCTTCAGTTTCCCGTTCCTATTTGAATATGTTCTCCTGATCTTTGGATATATGAGATTTAATTTTTTTCTGAATTTTTACCTCCCCGCCTTTTCACATCTGTTGATGGTTCCAGGCCTGTGCTATTCATTGCAGCTGAGCAAACAATTCCGCACCCTGTTTTTCAAAGAGATTCAAATGCTAAGGTTGCAGACATGTGGAGATGCTGTGACTTTGCCCCGTAATTTAATTATTCAGAATTATTTACTGACTGGCTTCGTTGTGTAATGCTTTCATCTGTTGCGTATGTTGAAGCAGTTGAGACTCCTCTGCATCGTAAAATGTGAAATGCTCTGATTAGACATTGTTAATTGAAAAGCACAGCCCACCAAGTCTGGCTCCAGGTGTTGCTTATACCACAATTACAAATGTGGATGCTGCTTTCCATGGATTATCGGGTAGCGGTTCTTTTGAAACGTTCTTCTTTTTTGCCACGGACTGTCACTGTCATTTGCTAGGGAGTCCATGAAAAGAAATGTGACACATCTGAACTGCATTTAGCTGAAAAATGCAAATGAGCAGTCAGGGAGAATATGAAGTTGCTTTTGCTTGAAATGCATTCCAATTTGTAGCATTTATGTAATAGGATAAGGTGGGAAGTAAATTATTCACATAATTGGTTTGTTGATTTCAAAGTTGTTCTAAACCTTGGCTGAGGCTGGTTGGCTTTACCATTTTATTCCAGGCAAACACAGAGTTGTTAATCTTCTGTCAGTCTGCCTTACAGAGAACATGACCTATTGTAAGATATTTGGTGGCAGAAGAAAAGGTGGTTTGAAAAGGTGGACGGTTTCAGTGGGAAACTGGCCTAAAGCACAACTGAGGTTGCCTTCTTTGGTCTTACATAGAGAATGGACACCAGTGGCCAGTAGCTGGAGTCCTGCGATGTCGCAGAACATTGCCAAATGTCCTAACAACAGCAACAAAAGTAATGCTTTAATTTAGTAAAAGAAGATAATTTCTTCTCTCTGATTTAAAAAAAAAATGTTCTTAGCAGTGATTGTGTCATCATGCAAAGGTGCCACCCCATCAATGAACCAATACACTATGCTTCTTTAGCATTATTCTTTGAAAGGAAAGGAGATAAGCAGAAGGAGAAGAATATTAAAAGGAGGATCAAAAAAACAATCCCTTTATCTTTACTTTTCTTGCCATTCATCTAAAAATAGAAATTAGAGGTAAGGAAAATGGATGTTTAACCATCTCACAGAGAAGAGCAAACCACGGACCACCTACTACAATGCAACCTGAGCCCTGCCACAAGCACAATGGAGGACCTTCTCACAGTGACACCAGAGGCACTCCAAGGGGCCAGCTTCTGGTCAAAGAAAATCTAGTATAATGCCAAGTTTTAAACTTTGTGTTTTTAAATACATTATAACAATATCCTCAGTTTGCTTCTGACACGATAAATAAATACCATCTCACAAACACTACATTTCATGTTATCCATATGCATATCATTAGACCACATGTCTTCTCCATACTATGAACCAGAACTACTGATATCCATAAGCTACCCAGGGCTATTTGGTTTGAATATTTGGTTCTCATGTTCTGTCACAGACAGAACGCCACCAGATAAGATTCAACACAGTTTATTAAAGATACAGAACCAAAAATGCTCATAAAAAACAAAGAGCTAGGCAAACACTCGCCTTCAATATGAAAAGTCACTCAAAACGGTTCAAAAGATAAACCGGATTAAACAGGAGTTTAATCCGGGTTAAACCAAAAATGCTTACTTCAGCCTGGCACTTTAAACAAACAAAAGCTGGTAAACAAAGACTCAATAAAACATAAATACTGGCAGCAGATTCCTCTCTGCTACTCAACAGCTGTGGTTGAGTAACTAAGTTGTTACTCCTCCGTGCAGCGGGCGAACTCCGGGTCCAAATACATCAATCAGGGTTGCAGCGGTCAGCGGGGTCCCAATCCGGTCCGAGGTCGATAGCCAGGTGCAGGCGTCTTAGGTTCCACGAATTCCACCGATAGCCAAAGAAAGGGTAGTCCAAGGTCGTAGTCAGTCAGTCAGTCAGTCAGTCAGTCAGTCCAGCGTCAATCCCGAGTAGGTAAATAATGTCCGTCAAGAAGACGACGGAGGTCCAAGCTAATAAGATTAAACACAGGTTGCACAACAAAAGCCCACACAGTTCCTCCCGCCGCCTATGCCCAGTGTCCTTGGTAACTTACGTATTCAGCAAACGAAACACACTCGTCTTCAGGAAATTCCCAACAAGAGCCCAAGCGTTCGTCCAGATTACCTTGCCCAACGCAATTAGCCCTGGATTCAAGACGCCATTTTATGCCAGTTACAATTCCTCATCGCTATCAGCTGTTACCCTAATTCCAGGTGCCTCATCATCATCATCCTCATCAGAGCTAAAACATCTTTGACTACGCCCCACAGCATCCCCAGCTGTGGATCCCGTTCCATCCCTCCAGCTCGTCCACGGGTCCGATCCTGCAACCCGCCAGTCGCTTCCCATGCTATCATTACCAGGAACACCCAAATCCTCCCTCACACGAGTCCATTCCATGTCATCCTCCTCTGAGCTAACCACCTCTTCCTCCATTCTCTCGGTAAAACCCTCAAAGGAGTCTTCGTCAGTTGATTCTGCAAATATGTCCCGCAGCCGTTTCCTCTCTCGCTCCTCAAGAGAGTCTGACTCTCGAGGAGTCTTACGACCACGTCTCCCAGTATTGGAGCCATAAGGCTCAACCATAACATGTTCAGATTATTTTTCCAAAGGTGGCAATACAAAGTTGCAGTGAGGGCCAAGAATAGCTAGAAAATGTACATAATAAGAAAAAATTGCACAGCTAGCTCCCACCTGCTCATATTCACTAGAGTTAAAGGTACAGGCCATTGCAAAAATGAAAAAAAATGCAAATAAAATAATATTTTAAATTGGAGAAAATATCTCTCCAAGAATGTTTAGGTCTTCGAGCATGGCTGTATGGCAGTGGTTCTCAACCTGGAGTCTCCAGGTGTTTTTGGCCTTCAACTCCCAGAAATCCTAACAGCTGGTAAACTGGCTGGGATTTCTGGGAGTTGTACGCCAAAAACATCTGGGGACCCCAGGTTGAGAACCACTGCTATAGGGTGACCTTTCCTAGAGAAGCGTTCTCTCCACAATATATCTAGGTCCCGTCATGACCAGAGTAAGTTGGCTATTGAGTTACACTGGAAAACCTAGAAATTCCTGGAGACAACATTTTCAATCAAATCCTTGAATAATGAAGTCTTTAAAAAGCAAATGCAGAGACATGGCTGTATCTGGATTTCTTCAAAAAGCTGAGAACTATAGCAACAAATACTGCAACCCCTGACGTCTTTGCCTCTCCAGAGAAATCCACCATGTCCCAAAGCTCATTCTTGCAGAAGACAGACATTTCCCGAGCAATACAGGAATCTGTTTTGTGCACGCACATATGATATTACCTCGAAGCCCCAGAGCAGAGATCTGCCAGTTTGCGTGTCTTCTACTATCCATCAAACATCAGTTGTCGTCAGTGTATCCACCAAGGCCTCCCTGTCACCAGTGGGGACCAAAGCCTCTTAAATCACAATTAAATCAACTTTCCCTCCCTGGATTACAGGCCAGGCTGTGAAAGATGTAAGCGCTGTGATCGCTGAGCTGTTAATGTCGGCGTGAACTTCGCTTTGATTAGGTTGGTCTCGATGGGTCCCCTGCCAGGGCCATTGATTTGAGGATCGAGACGGCACTTGAATCGTTGTGGCTCCGGAGAGCTGATCTCAGAGGTAATTTGCTAGCAGCTTGAAACCATCTCAGCGGGAGAGAGAAAGACTCTGCTGAGCAGGATTGCAGAGTGTTTGCCAAACACACACTATCAAATACGAAGGGGCTTCGGGAAGAGCAGTCGACCTGATGACACAAAAGAAGGGGGTTGGAAAGGATGGGCACACATCTTGGCAGGCATTGAACAAGGCAACGCAGGGTGCACCTGAGCCGGAGGCATGTTGATGTTGCTATTGTTCAGAAGAAGTTTAAAAAGACATTACTATGTCAACTTCCACATTTATTTAGTTCGGCTTTTCCATGCATCAAACTGACCCATGTTATATGGATGCATAAGTACGGGCTACATGGAGTACTATCTGATACTTGTTGCTTTGCTGCTCCAAGGGAGATGATTGGAAATCAGTGGGGTAGGAAGCATAGGGAAGCACATTTGAACTGAACCAGGGGTAGGAAAATAAGTAAAATATTGTCGTTGTCTCCCAATAATAATAGATTCTGGAAGCAAACCTCAGTAGATACCAAGGGACTATTGCATTTTTTCCCAGTTACCTGAGCTTTACGGGATTTTCTGTCTTTCCTTCATCCTTTCTTTCTTCCTTTTTCCCCTGTCCCTCCCTCCCTCCCTCCCTTCCTCCCCCTTTCCTCCCTTCACCCTTCTTCCTTTTCTTTCTATTTTTTTCCTTTCCTTTCATTCATTCCCTCTTCCCTTCCCCTCCTACAGTTGCTACCTTTCTTTCCCAGGGACACCACAGAGGGCCGCTTCACCTAACAACAGTCAATCCCATGACATCACAGAGGGACACTTCACCTAACAACAGTCAATACCATGACATCACAGAGGGCCGCTTCACCTAACAACAGTCAATCCCATGACATCACAGAGGGACACTTCACCTAACAACAGTCAATACCATGACATCACAGAGGGCCACTTCACCTAACAACAGTCAATCCCATGACATCACAGAGGGACACTTCACCTAACAACAGTCAATACCATGACATCACAGAGGGACACTTCACCTAACAACAGTCAATCCCATGACATCACAGAGGGACACTTCACCTAACAACAGTCAATACCATGACATCACAGAGGGACACTTCACCTAACAACAGTCAATCCCATGACATCACAGAGGGACACTTCACCTAACAACAGTCAATACCATGACATCACAGAGGGACACTTCACCTAACAACAGTCAATCCCATGACATCACAGAGGGACACTTCACCTAACAACAGTCAATACCATGACATCACAGAGGGCCGCTTCACCTAACAACAGTCAATCCCATGACATCACAGAGGGACACTTCACCTAACAACAGTCAATACCATGACATCACAGAGGGCCACTTCACCTAACAACAGTCAATCCCATGACATCACAGAGGGACACTTCACCTAACAACAGTCAATCCCATGACATCACAGAGGGACACTTCACCTAACAACAGTCAATCCCATGACATCACAGAGGGCTGCTTTACCTAACAACAGTCAATCCCATGACATCACAGAGGGACACTTCACCTAGCAACAATCAATCTTGTGACATCACAGAGGGACACTTCACCTAATAACAGTCAATCCCATGACATCACAGAGGGCCGCTTCACCTAACAACAGTCAATCCCATGACATCACAGAGGGACACTTCACCTAACAACAGTCAATCCCATGACATCACAGAGGGACACTTCACCTAACAACAGTCAATCCCATGACATCACAGAGGGCCGCTTCACCTAACAACAGTCAATCCCATGACATCACAGAGGGACACTTCACCTAACAACAGTCAATACCATGACATCACAGAGGGCCGCTTCACCTAACAACAGTCAATCCCATGACATCACAGAGGGACACTTCACCTAACAACAGTCAATACCATGACATCACAGAGGGCCACTTCACCTAACAACAGTCAATCCCATGACATCACAGAGGGACACTTCACCTAACAACAGTCAATCCCATGACATCACAGAGGGACACTTCACCTAACAACAGTCAATCCCATGACATCACAGAGGGCTGCTTTACCTAACAACAGTCAATCCCATGACATCACAGAGGGACACTTCACCTAGCAACAATCAATCTTGTGACATCACAGAGGGACACTTCACCTAACAACAGTCAATCCCATGACATCACAGAGGGCTGCTTCACCTAACAACAGTCAATCCCATGACATCACAGAGGGCCACTTCACCTAACAACAGTCAATCTAGTGACATCACAGAGGGACACTTCACCTAGCAACAGTCAATCTTGTGACATCACAGAGGGACATTCACGTAGCAACAACATTTGTGGTACAAACAGACAAACGTACATTCTTACATACTTTGACTTTTAAATAGTTAGGTAGATAGATAGATAGATAACAACAAACCACAATGCACAATTTCTGCCCATTTTATCAACTTCAGTCAATCCATGTAGTGTTATTATTTTTATTTCATTTCAACTCTTCTGAAGAAGTCATCTTTCCAAACCAGGCCAAGTTAAACACAAACCATGCATTCTCCTAACTGTTCTTTGCTTTAAAGGCCTTGGTTGGGTTTCCAGAATAGGACACCAAGCGACAACAGCTTGAGAGAGCCAAAGGTTATTTTTCAGCACCTGGAACATAAATGGTTTGCTAGGTGAGCACTTGCCCCACCCGGTAATCTGTTCAGTTGTACCAAATATGCCACTCAAACTACATCAGAATTAGAATGCTCTTGGCAGGAAAATGGTGTTGAGAAAAAAACAGTGACAAGGACGCACAAATATGTTGCCAAAAACAAGGAGATGATTTTGAGGAGACACACATATAAAGACACAAAATGGTGCATTTCTGTTCCTAGGGTCTGTTTGCTCCTCTGTGCCTTCTGTATGTTTATAGGGACACAATTGCAAATGAAATGTTTTCAGCATTTCAGAAGTCTGATATCCCCCCTCCCTCTCTGAGAATGACTAAAAGGCTGGAACTTGCTACATTGCAGAGAAATGGAAGCATCGAACAAGATAAATCATTCATATTTTTTTCACGCTCTATTTCACCCTTCTTAATAATATTCCAAGTACAAGCATGGCACAGCAGTTGAGTTGGACTAAGGTCCCATCTACACTGGCATATAATCCAGTTTGAACTGCATTATAAGGGTCAGTGAAGACTCATATAATGCAGATTCAACCACATTGGACTGGATTATATGGGTTTACACTGCCTTAAAATCCAGTGCAGTTCATCTGCATTCTGAAATTGGATTATATCAGTGGTTCTCAATGTGTGGTCCATGGACCACTGGTGGTCTGAAAGAACTAAACTATGGTCCATGGCCTCACCATTACTACTACGGATAATAACACAACCCAACCAAAACATTTTTTCATGGTGTCACCATTTTTAGGCCAGTTCCTGGGGCTATTTGAGGGTGCTGATTCAGAAAATTGCATTGGATAGACCATGTCAACTCTAGATGATTAAATATGGTTTTCTGTGGGCGAGCAGATGGTGACTACTGGATGCCATATGTTCTGTATCAGAAACTAGAGCTGATGTGGTCTATCCAAGTCAATTTTCTGAATCAGCACCCCAAATAACCAAACCGAATCTAAAGTTGACCAAAAATTGATTCAATACTCTTTTGGTAATACTGTTGGACAGTGGTCCATGGTCAAAGTGGTCTTTGGTCAAAAAAGATTCGGAACCACTGAATTATGGTTGTGTAGATGGGGCTTTGAACACTGGAAGGCCGGGCGGCTTAGAGGGAAAAGGAAGGGGCCGGAGGCTGTTAGGAATTGTGGGAGTTGAAGTCCAAAACACCTGGAGGACCAAAGTTTGCCCATGCCTGGTGTAGATGCACCCCAGCTGGAGCTTGTGCTTTCTCCATGTACTAAAAGAGGCACCTTTCCTTCCAATTGGGTTGTGAGATGCAGTCTGGAATCCTTGTAGTGACAAAACTGTGCAACACATGAACACGTGTGCACGTGTACGGTTGAACACGTGTACAGTGAATCCTCCATTTTGGTGGCTGTTAAGTTTTGAGACTCATTGTGAATGTGAAAGGTATATCTAGGTCCTCTAGAATCCAGAAGCATTCCTGAATATATTGGTGACTGTAAAGAGGATTCCCTTGCAGTAGAAACTTTTAAACTGCTGCCATAAGCAGTTCAGAGAAGGTCATAAGCCTGAAAGCTGAAAGTCTGCAGACTCCTCCGTTTGTGACCTCGGGCTAAAGAAGATGTAAAAGCTGGGTCAAGGCTAGCCAATAGGTTCTGGCCAAATAATAATAAAAAGTAAAGTGCGTGTGATTCATATTGAAGGAAGACTGCCCTCCTCTTTCTCTTTGAGCCATTCTGGGGTGGTTGATTTCCATTCGAGGGAAAATTTCTTCTCTGTCCGCTTTGCTAGAAGATTATGCAAGCTGAACGCGAGACTCCAGATCAAGGGAGCCAGGCGATTGGGAAGACAGAGGCGGAAATAAATCAAATGAAGGGCTGACAAGCTCCCAAATGAAAGCATTGCTATCAGAGCAACAGAATGCCATATAATTGATAGAAGAGCGAGATGCGAGAGAGCTACAGAACCGGTTGCTGGGAGAAGGCTATTTTTATACATATATAAATACACTAACTGTGAATGCATTCTGGTTACCTAATACAGGTTGATTATCTGCAAAGGCTCAAAACAGCCCAGGGAAAACTTGAGAGTGTGTGTGTGAAGAATCCATAAGTGGGTGCCTCGATCTCTGGACTTATTTTCCTGGGCTCTGACACATTTCCATGCTGTGACCTTTCGCGAATTGGCTGTCTCTCTCAGGGAAGACAGTTCCAAATGTTCTGCCTTTCAAGAACACGGTTCACATTGACTGATCCGCCAAGGAATGGCGTGGCTTCAACTTGGGGCCAGCAAAGGGACAGCGGATGGGAGATTGTGCTGTCACATATGTCTAGTAGCCGAAGGGACCAACCAGAGACTGCATAGTCTTTTGGCTACACAGCACAACTACTTGACTCCTTGGAAAAGATAGCAAACTTGGCAAGGGAGAAGATGATAAGAAAAGAGGAAGATCATATAGCAAGAAAGGAGCACTTGTGGTGCAGCAGGTTAAATTGCTGAGCTGCTGAATTTGTTGACCAAAAGGTCAGTGGTTTAAATCCGGGGAGTGGAGTGAGTTCCTGCTGTTAGCCCCAGCTTCTGCCAACCTAGCAGTTCGAAAACATGCAAATGTGCGTAGATCAATAGGTACCATTCTGGTGGGAAGATAACAGCGTTCCATGTAGTCATACCGACCACCTTGACCTTGGAGGTGTCTATGGACAATGCCGGCTCTTCGGCTTAGAAATGGAGATGAGCACCAACCCCCAGAGTCGGACACGACTGGACTTAATGTCAGGGGAAAACCTTTACCTTTGCCTATATAGCAAGTGAATAAGGCTCCACCAAGGAAGCCATGGGCCTGAGTTTGCAAGATCTGAGCATAGCTCCTGGTGACAGTGCATCCTATATGTCTCCCATATTTCTAGGGTCCACCTTGGCTGAAATTAACTTGGCATTCAAAAACAAGAAATGCATTTGCAGCTCTGTAAGGACTTCCACTCTAATATGGCCAAAGCATGGTAGGGCAGGACTGAGTTAATGGTTTGAGCATTGGGTGATGACCATGGAGAATAGGGCTTGAATTCCCATTCAGTCTTCGGGTCACTAGGGCAAGCTCCAGAAATGCCCTTGATCGGGTCACCAAAAGTCAGAAACAGCTTGAAGGTACACAACAACATCAGTAATAGACTCTGCTTGACAATTTGGCTGTCTGCAAAGCTTTTGAAAAAGAGGACATGAACATGAATCATTGAAAAATGCCTAGACGAAGAGAGTCAGAAACTATAACCCTCTCCCTTATGCCTTACCCCTCAGTGGGATTATATTGTTGCAATATAGGGAAGCCATTACTATAGGTTCCTAAAATACAGTAAGGATTTTTGTTATATTTCATAGCCATCCCTTTAACTTATCTGTTTTGCTCCTTTATATACACACATATACACACAGAAGATCAAATACGTGTGTATTGTATTTTCATAGAATGTCTGCTTAGTGAACTACTGAGTGAGACGTATCATTTTTGAAAAGTGCTTGGACTGCTGCTGCTGAATCCTATTCTGATTTTTAGCAACCACAAGTAAATAAACCATCAAATTTCCTCCTCAGAAAGAGCCAAGAAAGAAAGTAATGCTGCTGTCATTTTGCATACATTTCAGCTATAATTGAATTGTCAGAGACACTAATTTTTGCATGCCGTTGCCATACATCTAATGAAGTAGGCTCCAGTCCATGGGAGCTTATGTCATAATCACATTTGCGAGCCTTTAAAGTGTCACCGGGATGTTTGTTGTTCTAGTTCATAGCATTGTCATTCACAGATTATTTCTGCAATTTCATACCAGTTGCCTTTTCCTCATTTCTCTTCTGCTGTCACACTTTTGCTGTCTGCATACACAAGTTGCATTCACTAATGTCAAGACTTGCATATTCCTGAATTATATATAGGCAAAAAAGCAGTACTAAGTTGATTCAACCAAATGAAAATTTAATGCCAGTAGTAGTAAGGTGAATCTGCACCAAGTTTAATCTAAATAGTTGTCCTGGTTGATGAACTGTGTGGTGTAGTGGTTTGATCATTGGATTATGACTCTGGAGACCAGGGTTAAAATTGCTACTTGGCCATGAAACCCACTGAGTGACTTTGGGCAAGTCATACTCTCTCAGTTTCAGAGGAAGACAATGACAAACCTTTTCTGAACATAATTGCCAAGAAAATCCTTTGACAGGTCCACCCTTTCCTTCCTCCTCCTCTTCCTCTTCTTCATCTTTCTTCTCCTCTCCTCTTCCCTCTCATTTCCCCCCTTTATCATTTGCCCCTCTTAATCTTCCTCCATCTTATCTGTTGCTGCCTCTTCCTCCTCCTTTTTCTATTTTCCTCCTCCTCCTTTTCTTTCTGCATTTTTTTTAAAATATAGTGTCATAAGATAGTAAAGGAAAAGCTATGAAAAAAATAATTGGTGGCACAGTACTGATAAATGCTTGGCACCAAAAGAGCAATATGCCATCTATCATCCAGGCTCATGTTTGATTGCATCATGCAAATTAATTGGAGGTGAGTGTCCTCTGCTGTAACCTTGGCGTTCTTATAACTTAGACTGGTGGAAAGTAATAGCCCTTCATTAACTTCTATGTGGAGCACATGCTGCATGAGGAAGTGGGAGGGAGGCACTGGAAATGAACTCCACAGTGGAGATCCAAGCGAGCATCAGCAGAGAGTAAACCTCTGCCAGTTACATTCTTTGGTCATTACAAAAAAGGAAAGCCATTCCTTCCATAGAATCATAGAATCATAGAATAGTAGAGTTGGAAGAGACCACATGGGCCATCTAGTCCAACCCCCTGCTAAGAAGCAGGAAATCGCATTCAAAGCACCCCCGACAGATGGCCATCCAGCCTCTGCTTAAAAGCCTCCAAGGAAGGAGCCTCCACCACGGCCCCGGGGAGAGAGTTCCACTGTCGAACAGCTCTCACAGTGAGGAAGTTCTTCCTGATGTTCAGGTGGAATCTCCTTTCCTGTAGTTTGAAGCCATTGTTCCGTGTCCTAGTCTGCAGGGCAGCAGAAAACAAGCTTGCTCCCTCCTCCCTATGACTTCCCTTCACGTATTTGTACATGGCTATCATGTCTCCTCTCAGCCTTCTCTTCTGCAGGCTAAACATGCCCAGCTCTTTAAGCCGCTCCTCATAGGGCTTGTTCTCCAGACCATTAATCATTTTAGTCGCCCTCCTCTGGACGCTTTCCAGCTTGTCAACATCTCCCTTCAACTGTGGTGCCCAGAATTGGACACAGTATTCCAGGTGTGGTCTGACCAAGGCAGAATAGAGGGGGAGCATAACTTTCCTGGATCTAGACGCTATTCCCCTATTGATGCAGGCCAGAATCCCATTGGCTTTTTTAGCAGCCGCATCACATTGTTGGCTCATGTTTAACTTGTTGTCCACGAGGACTCCAAGGTCTTTTTCGCACACACTGCTGTCAAGCCAGGCATCGTCCCCCATTCTGTATCTTTGATTTCCATTTTTTCTGCCGAAGTGAAGTATCTTGCATTTGTCCCTGTTGAACTTCATTTTGTTAGTTTTGGCCCATCTCTCTAGTCTGTCAAGATCGTTTTGAATTCTGCTCCTGTCTTCTGGAATGTTAGCTATCCCTCCCAGTTTTGTGTCGTCTGCAAACGTGATGATCGTGCCTTCTAACCCTTCGTCTAAGTCGTTAATAAGGATGTTGAACAGAACCGGGCCCAGAACGGAGCCCTGCGGCACTCCACTTGTCACTTCTTTCCATGATGAAGACGACGCATTGGTGAGCACCCTTTGGGTTCATTCGCTTAGCCAATTACAGATCCAGCTAATCGTAGTTTTGTCTAGCCCACATTTTACTAGTTTGTTTGCCAGAAGGTCGTGGGGGACTTTGTTGAAGGCCTTACTGAAATCCAGGTACGCTACATCCACAGCATTCCCTGTATCGACCCAACTCGTAACTCTATCGAAAAAAGAGATCAGATTAGTCTAGCATGACTTGTTTTTGGTAAATCCGCGTTGACTATTAGCAATGACCGCATTTGTTTCTAAGTGTTCGCAGACCACTTCCTTAATGATCTTTTCCAGAATTTTGCCTGGTATTGATGTGAGGCTGACCGGACGGTAATTGTTTGGGTCGTTCTTTTTTCCCTTCTTGAAGATAGGGACCACATTCGCCCTCCTCCAATCTGCTGGGACTTCTCCCGTTCTCCAAGAACTCTCGAAGATAATTGCCAGTGGTTCTGAAATAACTTCCGCTAGTTCCTTCAGTACTCTTGGGTGTAGCTGATCTGGCCCTGGGGACTTGAATTCGTTTAGAGAGGCCAAGTGTTCCTGGACAACTTGTTTCCCTATTTGGGGTTGGATTTCCCCCAATCCTTCGTCCATTCCGTGTTGCTGAGGTTGAAGATGGCTTTCTTTTTCTGAGAAGACCGAGGCAAAGAAGGCATTAAGTAGTTCTGCCTTTTCCCTGTCCCCTGTCGCCATCACCCCATCTTCTCCTTGCAATGGCCCTATCGCCTCCTTTTTCTTCCTTTTTCTACCAACGTAAGCAAAAAAGCCTTTTTTGTTGTTTTTTATGTCCCTGGCAAGCCTGAGCTCATTTTGCGCTTTAGCCTTTAGCCTTGCGAACCTTTTCCCTACAGGTGTTGGCTATACGTTTGAACATCTGGAACAAAATCGTCCTCTTTTCATGCAGCCTTTTACTTTCCCAAGCATTATTGTCTATTCTCGTGAGTCATGCCTTCTCATGGTATGGCCAAAGTGCAACAGCCTCATTTGGTCATCTTGGCTTTGACGGAAGGGAGTTCAGGTTCGATTTGCTCTAGGGCCCATTTATTTCTCTTATTAACATTCCACAGTATTCTCAGATCTGTTTTCCAGCACTGCAGTACAGTTAATTTTTTTCCTATCTGCTTTCTTCACTGTTCAGCTTTCACTAAAGCAGTCCCTAACAACCATGCATATACATAGTTGGTATGCATCTCTAGTCATCTGGGAAGGTGCTGGGGATTTCTCAGAGAACGAGATGGATGATGGGTTTCCTGCTGAGGAGTTTGTGTGTGATCAGGGTGAATTGCAGGCCTTAGATCAGAGTGAGACAGCGGATGTTTTGGATTCCAATGGTTGTTCCTTAGCAACTGTTTCTCTTGGGAATCGGCCTTCAGAAGATGGGGAGTTTTCCCGTGATATCAGATTAGGTCTCACATGGAAGGAGCAAAGGATAGATCAATTAAGCGTCCAGAAAGACTTTGTGAGAAATCCTTGAGACCCAGGTGTCTGAGGTTGGTTCTCGCAGAATTAGAGGCAGCAGGAGGACATTTTTGCTCCCTGGCTCCAGGTAGGATTTGGCTAAGATTTGGCTAAGATTTGAAACTAAGTGTGGGCTTGGCTCCTGTGGTCAAAGTCTAACTGTTGTGTGACTGTTGTGTTGAAAGAGAGCCAGGTACTTAAGTTGATTGACAGCAGGCATTGTCCCCTGTTAATTGAGTGCCTGGGAAAGCTATATTTGCCAGAGGCTGATCTCAGGGGGGCAGATGGTTCTCGCAGAAGTAGAGGCAGCAGGAGGACATTTTTGCTTCCTGGCTCCAGGTAGGATTTGGCTAAGATTTGGCTAAGATTTGAAACTGAGTGTGGGCTTGGCTCCTGTGGTCAAAGTCTAACTGTTGTGTGACTGTTGTGTTGAAAGAGAGCCAGGTACTTACGTTGATTGACAGCAGGCATTGTCCCCTGTTAATTGAGTGCCTGGGAAAGCTATATTTGCCAGAGGCTGATCTCAGGGGGGCAGTTGGTTCTCGCAGAAGTAGAGGCAGAAGGAGGACATTTTTGCTTCCTGGCTCCAGGTAGGATTTGGCTAAGATTTGAAACTGAGTGTGGGCTTGGCTCCTGTGGTCAAAGTCTAACTGTTGTGTGACTGTTGTGTTGAAAAAGTCACCTTTACTACCTATCCTTTGCAGTACATACAGAAAACAAAACAACATAAACAAATACACAAAGAGGTGGTTTTGGACAGTCTGCACATAAAAGTGTGTGCATATTACTTAACTGTACAAAGATCCCACTTGGCCACCACACTCACCAAGAGATGCAACAAAAGCAAAACATTCTCATCACATGCACCAGCTGTGGCATGTTCCGCTTTTTCACACAAAAACTAGTCAACTACATCTGCTCCAAATGCAAACAGATTACTCTGATGTAGCAGAGGATCCAACAGCTCGAGCACCGTATGAAGACCCTTAAGGACATTCAGGCACTCGAGCTCTTCTTGGACACTGCACAACACGCTGCTGTACATCTGCAGCCTGCATCACACCAACACTACCATGATCAGGAACTTTATGGGGAGATCAACTCAAAGGTAGACAACCCTCAGGCTTGGAAGGAGGTCACCCATAGAAGGACACACAGGACCAGGCAGCCTCCGCAGAACTCCTCTGCTCAGCTGGATTTACACAACAGATTCGAAATTCTTACACCACTAACATACAATCAGGAAACACATCTTGTGGAGGACCACAGTTACTTAGATACCACTCAGTGGGCCACCCTTGATCAATATGCAGGGGATAGCCCTGACGGGGACAGTGCATCACCACATTCACACTTATGTAATCATACAAATGCTCCATCCCCAATCGTAGACCAGGAGCAACAGGAACATCCTTGGGCGAGTGATGGGCTCTCGGATGTGTCTCACTGGATTGTCATTGATGAATGCACTGGGGATGTTGAGGAGGAGGACAACACTTTACACCTACATGATTCACTTCAAGAAGAACACTCTTCAGGGGACATACACACTGTCTTGCACAAAAGGGCCCTGTCAATCCTCAAAGGAAACAGGTCTTGGTAGTAGGTGACTCCCTCCTTAGAGGAACGGAAGCCATCATTTCCAGACCGGATGGGAGGGCTTGAGAAATTTGCTGCCTCCCGGGGGCAAAAATACACCATATCACTTAGAGGCTCAGCAGGCTTCTAAAGCCCCATCACCCTCCCCACATTATGTTTATTTCATGTAGGAACCAATGACACCGCTAGGCATACTTTTCAAAAGATCACAAATGATTTTCAAGCTCTGGGAACAAAGCTAAAACTGTATAATGTACATGTGATCTTTTCATCCCTCCTCCCCGTTGTAGGACACGGCTCTACAAGGGCCAGAAAAATAGTACAGGTAAATAACTGGTTCAGAAAATAGTGTCAGGAGGAGCGTTTTGGCTTCCTCTACTGTGGTCTACTCTTCCAGGAGGATGGCCTACTGGCAAGTGATGGGGTGCATGTCACACAAGTAGGAAAACATCTTTTCGCACACAGACTCACAAACCTCATCAGGCGCACTTTAAACTAGATCCACTGGGGGAGGGGAACAACAGCCTGGCGAACACTATATTACCCACGACCACAGGGAACCGCCGAAAGGCTAAACGGAGGGCTGCACAAACACAGCAAGGACCAAGTACAGAGAGCACAATAATCCGAAATAAACAGCTTGAGGGGAGGTCACAGGGGCTTACATGTCTTTACACTAATGCACAGAGCATGGGAAATAAGCAAGACGAACTCCAACTCTTAGCACAGCAACACACATACGATGTCATAGGCATCACTGAAACCTGGTGGGATGACTCCCATCACTGGAATTTAGCCATTGAGGGCTATAACCTCTTTCACAGAAATAGAACAAAGGGGAGAGGAGGGGGAGTAGCTTTATATGTCAACAACAGTTACGTTGCAGAAGAAATGCAAGACTGTAATCTGGGAAACCAGTTTGAAAGCATCTGGATAAGAATCAAGGGAACCGGGACTCAAAAAGATCTTGTCGTGGGTGTCTACTACAGACCTCCGAGTCAGGATGAAGGACTTGATGAAGCCTTCTGTCAACAGCTGACCAAACAGGCACAAAGAAGAGATATAGTAGTCATGGGCGATTTCAACTATCCCGATATCTGCTGGAAAACAAACTCGGCCAAGAGTACAAGTCCAACAAATTCTTCACTTGCCTTGCAGACAGTTTTATGGTCCAGAAGGTAGAAGAGGTAACAAGGGAATCGGCTGCTCTTGATCTAATCTTAACAAATGTGGAAGACCTGATCAATACAGTCAAAGTGGTTGGATCCTTAGGGGCAAGTGACCATGTGCCTCTGCAGTTTGCAATACAAAGGAAGGCTGAAACTAAGACAAGTCAAACACGCATTCTGGACTTTAAGAGAGCTGACAAAAATGAAGGAATTACTGAGCGGCATTCCATGGACGCCAATATTAAAAGACAAGGGAGTTAAGGATGGATGGGAGTTTTTTAAAAGTGAAATTCTCAAGACGCAAATGCAAACAGTGCCAACAAAGAAGAAAAATAAGACAAGTGCAAAGAAGCCAGAATGGATGTCCAAAGAACTTCTGACCGAGCTAAGACTCAAAAGTGACATGCACAAGAAGTGGAAAAGGGGAGAAATCACCAAAGAAGAATTCAAACGTATAGCCAACTCCTGTAGGGAAAAGGTTCGCAAGGCTAAAGCGCAAAATGAGCTCAGGCTTGCCAGGGACATAAAAAACAACAAAAAAGGCTTTTTTGCTTACGTTGGTAGAAAAGGAAGAAAAAGGAGGCGATAGGGCCACTGCGAGGAGAAGATGGGGTGATGGCGACAGGGGACAGGGAAAAGGCAGAACTACTTAATGCCTTCTTTGCCTCGGTCTTCTCACAAAAAGAAAGCCATCTTCAACCTCAGCAACACGGAATGGACGAAGGATTGGGGGAAATCCAACCCCAAATAGGGAAAGAAGTTGTCCAGGAACACCTGGCCGCTCTAAACGAATTCAAGTCCCCAGGGCCAGATCAGCTACATCCAAGAGTATTGAAGGAACTAGCAGAAGTTATTTCAGAACCACTAGCAATTACCTTCGAGAGTTCTTGGAGAACGGGAGAAGTCCCAGCAGATTGGAAGAGGGCGAATGTGGTCCCTATCTTCAAGAAGGGAAAAAAGAACGACCCAAACAATTACCATCCGGTTAGTCTCACATCAATACCAGGCAAGATTCTGGAAAAGATCATTAAGGAAGTGGTCTGCGAACACTTAGAAACAAATGCGGTCATTGCTAATAGTCAACACGGATTTACCAAAAAGAAATCATGCCAGACTAATCTGATCTCTTTTTTCGATAGAGTTACGAGTTGGGTCGATACAGGGAATGCTGTGGATGTCACATACCTGGATTTCAGTAAGGCCTTCGACAAAGTCCCCCACGACCTTCTGGCAAACAAACTAGTTAAATGTGGGCTAGACAAAACTACAGTTAGGTGGATCTGTAATTGGCTAAGCGAACGAACCCAAAGGGTGCTCACCAATGCGTCATCTTCATCATGGAAAGAAGTAACAAGTGGAGTGCCACAAGCAGGGCTCCGTCCTGGGCCCGGTTCTGTTCAACACCTTTATTAACGACTTAGACGAAGGGTTAGAAGGCACGATCATCAAGTTTGCAGACGACACCAAACTGGGAGGGATAGCTAACACTCCAGAAGACAGGAGCAGAATTCAAAACGATCTTAACAGACTAGAGAGATGGGCTGAAACTAACAAAATGAAGTTCAACAGGGACAAATGCAAGATACTTCACTTCGGCAGAAAAAATTGAATGCAAAGATACAGAGTGGGGGATGATGCCTGGCTTGACAGCAGTACATGTGAAAAAGACCTTGGAGTCCTTGTGGACAACAATGTGATGCGGCAGCTGAAAAAGCCAACGGGATTCTGGCCTGCATCAATAGGGGAATAGCGTCTAGATCCAGGGAAGTCATGCTCCCCTCTATTCTGCCTTGGTCAGACCACACCTGGAATCACACTGTGTCCAATTTTGGGCACCGCAGTGGAAGGGAGATGTTGACAAGCTGGAAAGCGTCCAGAGGAGGGCAAATGAAATGATTAAGGGTCTGGAGAACAAGCCCTATGAGGAGCGGCTTAAAGAGCTGGGCATGTTTAGCCTGCAGAAGAGAAGGCTGAGAGGAGACATGATAGCCATGTACAAATGCGTGAGGGGAAGTCATAGGGAGGAGGGAGCAAGCTTGTTTTCTGCTGCCCTGCAGACTAGGACACGGAACAATGGCTTCAAACTACAGGAAAGGAGATTCCACCTGAACATCAGGAAGAACTTCCTCACTGTGAGAAGGGCTGTTCAGCAGTGGAACTCTCTCCCCGGACTGTGGTGGAGGCTCCTTCTTTGGAGGCTTTTTAAGCAGAGGCTGGATGGCCATCTGTCGGGGGTGCTTTGAATGCGATTTCCTGCTTCTTAGCGGGGGGTTGGACTGGATGGCCCATGAGGTCTCTTCCAACTCTACTATTCTACTGAGGCATGATCTCATGGCTTCTTGGTTGGGCCTGGGCTCAAGTGATGTTTACTTGGTGTGTTCAGAACAGACAATGTTGCCGTAGATTCAAGTTCATGTTTCAGCTCTCCAGCTCATGATTCAAGTATCCTGTGTTTGCCTATGTTTCTGGAGGAGTTTTGCCTTGGAAACATTCCTGTTTTCATGCTTATGGATTTATGCTTATGATCTTGACTTTCTTGATTTCATGTACCTTGCTATTTTGGACTACTGATCTTTTCTATATGAACTACTGCTATTTTAGAGTACCCTTTCTACTGCTTTTTGGGAAATGCCCTTGTTTCCCTTTTGTACATGCTTTTCCTAAAGACTCTGGTGTGGTGCTGGGTGAAAAGGTGTGTCACGGCTAGAGTGCAACAGTACCAGCAAAAGATTCCCCATTCCAGTTTCCGGCCAAAGCCAATCTACATTCTTCCAGCAATGAGTTGAGCTAAAGGGTCACTCCAGACCTCTCAACCCGCTTCCAAGTTCCCAGTTTTACAATACAGTAAAGGCTTATCTCCCACTCTGTCCCATGTGTCTCCTGGTTCCTTTGCCTCTAATTCTCAAGGGCAAACCCACATCATTGATTTTGCTCCAGCTTTTATTCTAAGAAGGCTGCCTGAGATAACATTTTACATTATGCATTAAGAAGATGCTTGTAATTAGGCAATTTTAGTAATGGCCCCATTCTCAGATGGAAGAGCTCTCTTCCTTATTTCCCATTAAGTGCGCCAGGGAGTTTATTTGCAGAGAATTGAGTTTAATTCAATTAACAGGAATTGTGAGACATTTACAACACAAGGTATATTAGCATAGTACTTTGTTTGTAATGAGAGCCAAAAAGCATTTAGGGGAAGAGCTAATTATCTAAGAGTATTTTTCTTTCTTTCTTTCCTTCCTATAATAAGGAGGGTTTATTCCAAATATCAAAATCCCCTAAGCTTTAATTAATGTCTGAAAGAGTAAAAGTGCATTGCAGAGGTTTGGGTGAGAGTTTCTTCTCCATATCATTTATTGAGTTAAAGCCCACTTGTTTTCATTTTGCAAATGATGGAGAAACCAGACTCCTAATTTGAAAATCCCATTGTATCATCACTCCTTCTGGTGTTTCCAGGAGTAAACTAAATTTTCTCTAAGAGGGAGGGGGAAAAACACCTTCATGTTATGTTGTCGCAAATGAAGTTCTGTGCAGGAAGCAGACAGCCATTCTATGGCAAAAGTTCAGCATTTTAGAGTTCCCCTGTTGAAAGTGTGAGAAATCTAGGAAATTGATCTAATTTCTCATTGAAGTCAAGAGCAATTAAATGATCCAAGGAAGCAGGAGAAGAAATCTTGCTGATATTTTGGATCCAACCAAAGCAAGTTACAACTGCAAGGATTCTCAAAGCATTGGAAATATGTTGGCTCCATTGCAAGATAACCTCTTACTCCCTTTTCATTGTGGGCTTCCCAATCTGTGTGAATCATGATTTAAATATAACTCCCGTTTCTGCAAGATCAAGTGTCTTTTTCTTTGTTGTTATTGGGGATTTCCTTAGAAATCTGCAGTTTCAGGGAGGAAATATTGTCATGATTTTTGCCTTGTAGAATAAGAAGTAATGTGGGATGGGTTGTCTTTATGATCAATCACTCTGTCTTGGTATATTTGTTCTGTATCTATTGTGTGCACAGTTTTTCCCAATGGAAAGGAAAACAGGTTTTGTGCATAGAAAGGGACTTTATAGGATCTCTCTAATGAAATTGTTGAAGCTGGGACCAAAAATAAAGAAAACAAGGGGTGCATCCAGACAGCCCATTTAATGCAGGACTTCCCACAATAAAAATGATGGCTGTGAAAAACATGAATTAATTTGCCACAAACCAGGAAAATCCAGCTTCCGGCCATTATCCAATGAAGCACAGGCTTTCTGAGGTGTGTGTGGATGGGCACCCGGGAACATTCACATTTTTAAATGCAAATGTTTCTGGGATAAATGCCTGTCTGGAAGCATCCATGATCTCTCAAGTGGATTGATGCATCCTTGAAATCTTCCTTGTCGAACTAACATGGACAGTCTTGACTCTCAGCAATGGCAAGATTTCTTCATGTTGCTATTCCATGGATATACTTTTTGCCATTTCTTGTTGACTCTTTTTCATTAGGAGTGGATCACGTTCCATTGAGAAAAAAAGCAGCCAAATGCTGGACATCTGCTACCTACTTCCATGGTTTCCCATTCCAAGCACATACCGTCTAGTGATTTCATATTGATCTGGGTTATTGCTCTTTGTCCCTCTGCTTCGAGTAGAATGTGAAAGGCAATGTCCGTGAGCAGAGCTGGAATGCCTAAAATGTGAAATTTCCTTGGCTTTCTGGACAACCTTCCTCTTCCAGGAGATTGAGTATTATGAGGACCAACCCAGTGCCCTGGAGGAGAAATCAGAGCCATGTCTTTTAATCATATCCATGATTAAGATATAAGAGGGCTGGAATCCTGCCTTACGAGCGGTAATGCATAACTTTACAATGACAGGGCTACTTTCTTGATACAAAATAAAAACATATTAGAAAATTGTGATGATACACAATGGGACACTACACCAAATGTCCCATTGTACAACACACTTCTGATCACAACGATATCAGGTAAGGGAAACTCAACCTGTACTGGTCACAATTCTTTTAGATAAAATTTCTCTATCTTATAAGATGCCAGGAGGATTCTGACCCAGACGTACTTTTGGAACAATGTAGGAATATTTGATAATAATACATTCTTTTATTGGGCATGGCAATAATATCTCTAAAAAGGCATCAGGAGATGCTCAAGTATCCAGAGACCCTGTCAATAAGAATACTGCATGGGCAAAAATCCTCATAATATTGAATGTATTATGTGTAAAAAATGCATTTGGTGCCATTTTTTCACAGAATTGTGGTTTTCTGCACAGAAACAAGGCCTACCACACAAGAAACAACGTTTCTGCACAGAAAATGATTTTGTTGCCTATATAATCCCACTGACATACATGTGGATTTTTGCAAAATTAAGTTTGACTTTCTTTTGCAGCAGAAATAAAAATAATTCATTTTTTGGTGATTGAATATGTTAATGAAATTTACAGGGATATGCATCCGTACGTAGGATAATATGTATCTTCCAGAATGGGAAATTCTGGAACTCTTGCAAAGTCTGCTTCTTGGTCATCCTAAAACCTTGACCTGAAATGCTCAGGAACAGGTTTTTCGGGGGCCAAAGGGGGCTGCATTAGGGAGGGAAGGGGAAGCAACCCCCATTTCTACTGGTGTGGGATGCTACAGTATTTCGTTGGATAATGGCCTGAAGCTGGAAAATAAAGTTACTGAGCCAAAACCTATATAGAGAAGATGGAAATGTTAACATTTAGACATCTTTATGATCTGAGTGTAAATCTGCCAGAGATAAGATTTCGTGCCAGCTCCTTTTATCATATCACTTCGCAGTTCTTTGTTCATCAACACACTTCCGTTTCTCTTCCAAATCAATTCACGAATTAAGGTTTCCACTTCCCTAAATTACAACTTAAATGTTAATATTAACATAATTCCGATAGGAGCACACGCTGTCTCCGTGTGTTTACAGAATAAATCAATGTTTACACTTCCAAGTTACTGTAGTTTGGTGTATGAGGATTTGTAGCATTGTATTAACATCTCGTTATTATTTATATGCAAATTGCCCCGCGATCACTTTGTTTATCCTGTCTCGTTCCCCATCTCAGAGTTACAGTGATTCGGAAGGGGGCTAGATCCTTGGAATTACATTTCATTCATGCCATTTGGATGCCAGGCGCTTGTAATTAGAAACAGTGCAAATATGGCATGTACACAAAAGCTGTTGCGGAGAGTCGTTGAGAAATGTTTAGAGCAACATGCCTCGGCGGAGTGCGTGTGTGCACACCTGTTTGGTGTTTGCCTACCACAAATATTTTAACAGATGACGGTAGACGATCAGCTCTAATGTTAAACAGACACATCTAAAATTCCAGAGAATAAGAATTTCATATTTGTTGAGTGGGGATGAATTAGATATCTTGGTTTTTTCCCTTTAATTGGCTTATTAGTCAGTTTTCAAGATGCATGATGGATGAGAGCAAAATGTGCACATTCTTCTCAAAGGCCCCATCGACATTGCCATACCATGCAGTTTGAAACTGCATTATGTGATGAGTGTAGACTCACATAAGGCAATTGAACTGCATTATATGAGTCTACACTGACTATTCTAAAGCCTTTGACTGTGGCAAGTTCTTGGTGGTATGGAGATACCAAGCCACCTTGTCTGTCTCCAGAGGAATTTGCATAACGGCCAAGTAGCAACGGTAAGAAGAGACCACGGAACAACAGACTGGTTTAAGATTGGGAAAGGAGTACAGCAGGGCTGTATACTCTCACCCTACCTATTCAAATTGTATGCAGAACACATCATCCAAGGTTGGAGTTAAAATTGCTGGAAGAAACATTAACAACCTTTGATGGCTGAAGCAGCTGAGGAGCCTTCTAACCAAGGTGAAAGAAGAAAGTACAAAAGCTAGGTTGCAGTTAAACAACAAGAAAACCAAGATTGTGGCAACCAGACTGATTCATAACAGGCAAATAGAGGAAGAAAACATGGAGGCAGTGACAGACTTTGTATTTCTAGGCGTGAAGATTACTGCAGATGCAGACGGCAGCCAGGAAATCAGAAGATGTTTACTTCTGGGGAGGAGAGCAATGACCAATCTTGATAAAATAGTGAAAAGCAGAGACATCACACTGGCAACATAGGTCTGCATAGTGAAAGCAATGGTATTCCCCATAGTAACCTATGGATGCAAGAGCTGGACCATAAGGAAGGGTGAGCGAAGGAAAACAGACACATTTGAACTGTGGTGTTGGAGAAACGTTCTGAGAGTGCCTTGGACTGCAAGAAGATCAAATCAGTCCATATTATAGGAAATAAAGCCCATCTGCTTACTGGAGGGAAGGATATTAGAGGCAAAGATGAAGTACTTTGGCCACATCATGTGAGGACAGGAAAGTTTGGAGAAGAGAATGATGCTGGGGGAAAAGGAAGGAAAAAGGAAGAGGGCCGACCAAGGGCAAGATGGATGGATGGTATCCTTGAAATGACTGGCTTGACCTTGAAGGAACTGGGGTGGTGTTGGTTGACAGGGAGCTCTGGCATGGGCTGGTCCATGAAGTCATGAAGAGTCAGAAATGATTGAACAAATAAACAAGAACCCACTGACCATTGTATGGCAGTGTAGATAGAGCCAAAGTGATGGATTCCATCTGTCTGTGAGGTGACCAATCTATTCCAGGTTTCAGCCCAGACTTAAAAGGAGGAATCCAAGGGGTTGAAGCCCATTCCAAAAATACAATTTAAAGTTTGGTCTTAAAACAACCAGATCCATCATCAGCTGATATGGAAACTGCTACGGGTCAGAAGTTCCAGGAAACGTCCTACTGATTTTTGTTAACTTCGATGTTGCTGTTGTGTGACTTCAAGAGGTTTCCGTCTTAGGCTAGCCCTAAGATGAACCCACCACATGGTTTTCTTGGCAAGAATTCTTCAGACCAGCTTGCCATGGCTCTCCTCTGAGGCTAGCCACCAAGTAGATTTCCTTGATTCAAACCTTGGTCTCATGGCTGCTTTAGTCCAACACTGTAGTCCAACACTTTTGATCTTGTCATGTGGTGGCCAAAATTGCTCTGCTTCATTGGGAGGGCGTGAGGAACCTCGTGCCCCAAGCCCCACATTCCCCAGCTCCAGCTGAGGACGATCCCGTGGGGTTAAGCGTGAAGCGCACATGCTCAAATCATTCCACCACATAGGGACATGAATTAGCCAATGTTATAATTTTTGAACACTGCCATGCACCATTGGATAAAATAAAGCAGTCAAAATTATGGTGGAGAAACAATAAGTGATCATTCAAGCAAACAGGGGAGGTACCATGTACTCTGGGCATTATCAAGTCAGGATGAGAATGCCATCGCCAGATGCAGAGGGGAAAGGCGTTAAATATTGGTTTTAATGTGTTTGTTTTGTGAATGTAATCGAATTTGTGCTCTCAGCTGAGAAACAGGGACAGCCATGAAGCGCACATACACACTCCTCCGCTCCATCCCTGACTAGGAAAATGAAGGAGGAGAAATGGAGTCTGGGACTTGCTGGCTTATTCCTAATCAGAGCAATTAATCTCGAGAGCCCAATGACAACTCCAGGCCCTGCGCGTTGTTCCTCCTCTGCCATCCATTAAAAATGCAGCTCATTAGTAACCTAGCACTTTATAATAAAGCCAAATGCAAGCGTTGGGTTTGCTAAAAGGAATTCAAAGATAGCACTGTGCTTAGAGGGAGCTCATAGATGGATGAGTGTGGGGCTATAGGGGAAAGTCAGGGACAACTCCGGACAAATATAGGCTCCTTCTACACTGCCACGTAATCCAGATTATCAAAGCAGATAATCCACATTATCTGATTTGAACTGGATAGTATATGATTTGAACTAGATTATATGAGTCTGCAGAGCCCACGGTGGTGCAGTGAGTTAAACCACTGAGCTGCTGAACTTGCTGACAGAAAGGTCAGCAGTTCGAATCCAGGGAGTTGGGTGATCTCCCACTAATAGCCCCAGCTTCTGCCAACCTAGCTATCAAAAACATGCAAATGTAAGTAGATCAATAGGTACCACTTTGGTGGGAACGTAACAGCACTCCATGCAATCATGCCGGCCACATGACCTTGGAGGTGTCTACGGACAACGCTGGCTCTTCTTCTTCGAAATGGAGATGAACACCAGCCCCCAGAGTCAGACACGACTAGACTTAATTTCAGGGAAAATCTTTACCTTTACCTTTACCTGTATGAGTCTATAGTGCCATATAATACAGTTCAAAGCAGATAATCTGGATTTTAGATGGCAGTGTAGAAGGGGCCAAATACTTCCATTATAATGCAGATTGAACTGGATTATATGGCAGTGTAGACTCGTATAATTCAGTTGAATGCAGTTCAATCTGCATTATATGATCCTACACTGATCATATAATGTAGATCAAATTGAACTATATGGCAGTGTAGATGGAGCTTGTGATGCTCCATCCTCAGGTACATCTACATTGTAGAATGAATGCAGTTTGAACCAGGTTAACTGACATGGTTCAATGCTATAGAAGCATGAAAGTTATAAAGTCAAAAAGTGTGGCTGCTTCATCAAACTACATTGTAGAATTGTTACAGTTTGATCCCACTTTAACCGCCATAGCTCAATGCTATGAGATCATGAAGGCTGTAGTTTTATAATGCCTTTAGCATTCTCTGACGAATTGTTATATATATCTAGCTTATGCATTCATGACTGCTAACAGGATGCCAACTCAAGCTATTGTGGAATCACAAAGTTGACCACTCTTATCTGAATTGCAAATGATGTCACCGATTCCCATTACAACAAAACTTATTTCCTTGCTTCTTTCACTCTGTCATCTGCCAATCGCCTCCCTGAAGCATTTACAAACTGCCCTCCATGTAGCCCAGCAGGATTCTGATCCTAACTCAAAATTAAATGTCATACACTGGATTTGTTTATCTCTCCCCATCCCTCACTCGCAGATGTTTGTCCTTTGGCTTGTTCCTTTTTTCTAATTAATTTTTGATTGCGGTTAGAAGCACCTTCTGTCTAGTCCATTTCCCTCATTGCAATAGGTTTATTTCTATCTCGGCTACCCATGGCGATTTGCAAATAAACGAAAGCAAAATCAGCAACAGCAACAACAACAACAAAAGAGAAACTCTTCACTTTGGAAGTTTATTTGCTTCAGGTTGAGTGAGATTTTGTTTTTAAGAGATAGTAAGCTGGAGCTCAGCAGCACTACAATGTGAAAAAACAAGTAATGTGCGTACAGCACTTATGGCAATCCCTTGAAATTCATAGGGTTTCCTTAGGAAAGAAAAAGAGATTGTGCTAAGACAGTTTTTTCATCTGAAATATAGCCTACAGCACCTGTTATTCATTGGCGTTCTTGGGGTGAAAAATAGAAGATGATGATGATGATGATGATGATGATGATGATGATGATGATGATGATATTATTATTATTCTGCCGAACATACATTTTGCTGCCTTAAATGTTAGGCCTGTTTCTGGATATATTTGACTTGCTGATTCTAATAAAGCCCCATTTGTTCCTATCATATTTAGTTCCCATCTGCTCACCCATAGAAAACCATGACAACCCTATCTACTGAGTTTAAATCTGATGTAGTCTATTCTCTATACAAAACAGGACTCAAAAATAGTCACGGACAATTCCTAATAGTTTAGGCCTACTTCCGAAACAAACTTAGTTCTGGCAAACCCCGGGAAAACTTCAGAACAGAAGGACTTTGGAAGCCGTCCCACCTGCAATTAGGGAGATGGTTGCCTTGTGGCTTTTAAATGTTGTCCTGGCATCCTTTGAAAGTTTGCGGTGTCTGTTTAGAAACATAACAGAATAGTAATTCACTTCGTGTGGTTAATTTTTCATCCCTCAATTAAGAATTCATGGAGGTTATTGTGACATTGCTGTAAGTATCCGAAGAGTCTACGCATGTAAATAATAGATAGGACAACAGGAGAGCTTGCCAACCCGACCTTCCCTGCTTGGAGGAACTCAAACCCTGTTTGCACGAACTTGCGAACAGGTAAACAAAAGGGAGCCTTGCTGCAGTGCGGTGATTTCCTCGCCATCATAAAAATTAAATGTGCTGCTAATGTACGTGTAGGCTCTGTAATCAGAGATAGTTAGCTGCATTTCACCTTCACTGCTTCATAATCGTTTTGCTCCTTCCTTCCCTCTTTACTGTATATCTCTATATGTCTAGATCTAGAGATACACTTGCGAATTTTCCTTTCAAACCTTAATGGTCTTTCTAGGAAACTTGGAATTTTAAACTTTTTAAAATAATCCTCCCCTGCTTCCCTTCTTTCTTCTCTTCCTTCCTTCCGAAGCTGTTTGCTACAACAGGCAGAAAACACAAGCCCTTGCCAAAATAATTGCATTTGTATATCATACATTTGCATGCAAGCAATTCAGTGGTAGAGCCCCCAGTGGTGCAGTGGGTTAAACCATTGAGCTGTTGAACTTGCTGACCGAAAGGTTGGCAGTTCGAATCCGGGGAGCCGGGGTGAGGTATGTAGGACTTGATGCATTTAGGGCTTTAAGGGTCAAAACAAGCATCATGAATCAGGCCCGGAAAGGAATTGGCAGCCAGTTCTGGTGCTTTAGCTGGGGGGGGGGGGGTAGTATGCTCCCTGGGTCCAGCACCTGTTAATAACCTGGCTGCAGGTCTTTGAACTAATTGAAGTTTCTGGACACTCTTCAAAGCCAGTTGCAGTGAAAAACACCATCTGTGCATCCGGTTGCTTTGCTCACGTGGAAACGACTTCTTTGGGACATGCCTTCCATGTTGGAGTGGCTACGAGGTGTCTATTTTACCCTTGGGGAAATGTGCCATTTCACCAGAATGAGCTAAATGCCCTCCAGCCACGGATGGAAATGAGATTCAGATTAAAATTTGAGCTGCACTTTACCTGTCTCCAAGTCGTGTCATTTTGCCTTTTTAGAGCTGCATTAGGGGGAGAGGAGCCTTAACAGCCTCCGATTTCCCTTGTTGATCCCTCCCTCCCTTCGCCCGCCTCACTTCACAGGGAGGAATCCAATTACCTGGAGCTGACTGGGTAGGATATAGGGATGCCGAGGTAAATCAGCAGAAATGGGCATCCAGAAGACTGCAGGGATAACAAACAGTCTAGAATCGGTGAAATCAAATCATAGGTGACAACCTCATTTTATTAGACTGCAAATAATGATGAAGATTGTTCAGAAGAGCACAAGGGTGTGGGCTGGGAGGAGAGAGGGAGATGAATAATCTTGTGCAGTTGGTTTCATTGCCATGAAGTCTCAAAGCCCATGTTGAAAAGTCTCCTTAGAAGTCTTCAACAAATGCTCCTTTGGCTTTGCTTCCTCCTCCCTGTCCCTAAGCTTTCTTTCCCCTAAAATATAATTATTCAGAAGTCAATCCCATTTATGCCAGAGGGATTCACTCATAGGTGTATTATATGGCAAACCTGATAAACCCAAAGGTTGACTTACTTTGGTAGATCTAGCGACCAACATTCTGTTGAATCCAAAGTTACCTGCTCTTTGGATTCATCAGAGCCCAAAAGACACACACATAGCAGACATACAATACACTAAACCAGAAATGTCTTGGGGTCTTTCCACACTGCCCCTATATCCCAGGGTCTGATCCCAGATTATGTGTTTATCCCAGATTATCTGGCAGTGGAGACTCATATAATTCAGTTCAAAACAGATAATCTGGGACCAGATCCTGAGAAATAGGGCACTGTGGAAGGGTACTGAATCTCCACTTCTTTTGAAACGCATTCACTTCTTTAAAAAAATATAGTGAAGGCTATCCTCTAGATCAGTGATTTTCAACCTTTGATCCTCCAGGTGTTTTGGCCTACAACTCCCAGAAATCCCAGCCAGTTTACCAGCTGTTAGGATTTCTGAGAGTTGAAGGCTAAAACATCTGGGAACCCACAGGTTGAGATCACTGCTCTAGATCAATAGTTCCAAACCTTTGGTCCTCAAGGTGTTTTGGACTTCAGCTTCAAGCATTCCTAACAGTTGGCCAAGTTGGGTGGGGTATCTGGGAATTGAAGCCCCAAACACCTGGAGGACCAAAGGTTGGGAACCATTGATCTAGATGCGTAACTGAGAAGAAACCTAGGAGTGGGTTTCCATGGCTGAGCAGAGAATCAGACCCTTGCCTCTGGAGTCATAGCCCAATGCTCAATCCAGGAGAAAATTAACTCTTACCTTCTGTGAAATGTTACTTTAGTTCCCACATTTCTAGCATTCAGAAACTGAAACTTTCAGATGTGCGCTTAGAAACAGAATCAAGGCATTCAAAGCAAAGACTCATGCAAACACTGCAAACAGAAGAGTGCTAGATAAGAAAAAAGTCAATGTCTCATTATCCAAAATGGCAGAAATCATGAAACTGAAAAAAAAAATTCACAGGGGGGCAAAATGTCTTGTTCCTCTACCCCAAAGAAACACTGTTCAGCAAAATTGCTAGGTTCTGATTAGACATGCTTAAAATTGCACAATAAAGATTGTATCCCTTATTAAAATATCATGAACAAAGATGTAAAACTGACACTCTCCTCCCCATCTCCACATTTGGATCAATGTACAAGTTGTTTGAAATTTATATCTAGAATTAGGCTGTTTGCATATCAGTTCTGGAGATTCATATCTTTGTTTTCTTAAGATGCAGAAAAAAGTCAAGACACTATCATGCACTGGGAACATGTGGCTTTAGGTAGTCTTGTCTATAGTGATAGAAATGCAGTTGGTTTGGTGTGATATTTTTATAATCCCAGACGGTGATAAGTATCAGCTGTTATGGCTTGTCTTTCTAAGGATTAGATGCTTTTTAATGCATCCTCTGGAAGATTATAATACAACGCCGGTGATCTGTGGATAACAGCCAGTAGGATACTTTGGAAATGGTAGAGCAGGTTGCGGAGATCCTTGGTATGTTAAAACGGTTGTAATATTTTTGTGTTCTTGTTGAGAGAAGAAACACTCAGAAGTTGCTTTTAAGTTCCCAGTAGATGGGACTACACAAGCGTTGTTTCGCAATGTGCAAAGGTATTTGAAAAGCAGAAAGGGAAAAGGAGCAAAAGAAAAGAAACCAGGATAGATATATTAAAGAGAGGGTAGCAGGTTTGATGACCACTGCCTGATGCTAAGGACAACTGTAGGGTTAAGAATGCTGAGCGATTGTTGCCATTTTCGTAGGTCTTCAGGATAAAGATATTTGGGCTCATCTTAATTCCCAGACTTATGATGCATCTACACTGTGGAATTAATGCAACTCGACACCACTTTAACTGCCATGGATCAATGCTGTGGAATCATTGGAGTTGTAGTTGGTGAGGCACTAACACTTTGGCAAAAGGCCTTGTAAAACTACAATTCCTATGGCTCCATGGAAGTTAATGTGCCGTCAAACTGCACTAATTCCAGAGATTGGATGCATCCCTAAATTGATTTACACATATACGTTGATTTTATTGCGAAAGGCCATTAGATCCATAGATACAGGGCAGAATATAAATATTAGGTTAATTATATAGTGAATTAAAAACAAACTACTAAATAAATGTCTAAGATTTATATCAATTCTCCACCTCTTAAATGAGTCTGGTAGGCTCTCTCTTTTTTCATTATAGGATGCGATAATAGCCTGTGTCTCTGCTGATGCTTTTCAGGCATTTGCTGTTTACTGGAACATGGTGAGCCCTCCTTTGAAAATATTTGGCTGCTTCCCTGTGGTTGCATTCATTTGCACAATGGTCGCCCCCAAGCTGTTGCAGTCCGGCATGAAAAAGCCCCACGTGGGACTAATATGTTAACATCTGTTCTGTACAGCAGACTAACAATGACCTTGGTGTATCTTCATTAATTTTCTCTCCAAATAAACCAGCCAGAACTATTGCTGGTGGAAACAATTTGAGGAACATCAGCATATAGTCAAACTTGTTTAGTCTGTGACATTGATCGAAGGCCAGTTGCTCTTCCAACACAAATTCATCAAGGCAGCCAGGAAGGAACAGTTGCCTTGACTGAACAGGCACAAAGACTTGGCACTCTGGAGATACCTCTCTCCCTTGGTGAGCTACCACTTTTCAAATGCAAAATGGACCCTTTAGGAAAACCATAACTGGATTCAGTTCAATTAGATTGCATTCAAGCTTAGACAAAGATGTATAGCTGCATCCCTACATCCAGGAAAACATGTTTGGCACATAGCTGCATCTCTTGGTTTGTCCTCTCACAATGCTAGTCCCCAGAACATACCTTTCAAGGGAGACACCTCCTGCTTTATGTTCTTGGAGAGATCAGCCAAGGTGCATTTAACTACCTTCCTGTTGCTGGATTTGACAAAGTTATAAGTTGGGATCCTGCATTGGGAGATGTACATTTCCTAATTTTCCCCATCCATCAGAATCCACTTTTCAAATGACATAGCCCCTCACAACAAGATCATTTTTACATTGTTGGAGCAGCGATCATTGTTGTGTGTCTTCAAGTCATTTCCAGATCACAACAACCTTAAGGTAGACCTTAATATGCAACATGGCCATCTCAGCCTCATAGGAGAAGGGGCAGGTCAATGGAGATGTTTTATTCTTGGCAAGATTTGTTCATCAGAAAGGGCTTTCCTTCTTTGCCTCTCTTTCTGGCTGAGAGTGTGAATGGCCCAAAGTCATACAATGGTTTCCATGGCTGAGTAGGGATTTTGAACTCTGGTCTCCAGAGTCCTAGTCCAACACACAAATCTCTACACCACACTTTCTTCTGCGAAGATACATCCAGCAACATTTTTATGCTCATAGATGTGACTAAAATATCAGCTCTGGGAGATGCATGTGGCACACAGATACACCTCTGAACCTATGTCCCCTAATGCCATCCATCAGAACTAACCTTTCAAGTGACACTGTCCTTGTAGCTTCACCAATTTTGTGTCACTGCAGAGTTTGGGGGATAGACTAGTAGAGGTCCATCCAGCCCTTTTCATCTCACAGGACATGAAAATAGGCTGGAATATTGGGTGATATATATGTGACACTTAGCTATGTCTACATGTCTTCCAGGGCTATCACTTTTCAGCAACATGGCCATCACAGCATTGCAGGAGAAGAGGCAGGCCAGAGGAGATGCATCAACTATCTCCGATTGCTGGATGTACTATAGAAAGCGTCCCCAAAGATCTCCAAGAATCCTTATGATGTTCTTGCACTGCAGCAAACTACAGATGGAAACATTTCTGTTGGTTCATTCCACCCAAAGACATGGGAATGGTCGTTTATGGGGTCTGAAATGTGGATGAGGGAGATTTTTTGGTAATTATCCAAGTGCCCAGATAGACCCAAGCCAGCCAGGGTCATACACACAGAGTCAAGGGAGTTTACTGAGTTTGAAGGGAGGCAAAGGAATGAGATTTCAGCCATTCTGGAGTCTAGCAATCATGATAACTGATGCCACAAGGGAAATGCAGAGACAGAGACAACTGTAAACCCAGTCCAGAGGTCAAAAAGCCCAATAAATCCACAGGTGAGAAGCTCAACAAACCAGGGAGAGTGAGCTGTTTCAAGAAGCAAAGATACTGAGCAGCTGCTGTGGGATTTATAGCTGCCTTGACCTTGAGGCACCAGGCACTTGATTGTTCAGTGTTTCCTATTTAAGAGACATCGATTCCTCAGCTGGTGCTCCTTGTTATGACAGTGTTCCAGGAATGATGGAGATGTTTGTTAGGTGTCCCTCAACGCCATTCTAGGTGGAGGCGGACATACTGTTGAATTGGCTGGCTACTAGCTGCTCAGATTTGGGTGGAAAGAAGCTGGGAGAGAAAATGAATTTTAAAAACATAAAATATAAATTGTAAATAATTAGGCATAAAATCATTTTAATTATGTATATCTCATCATATTGGTAATGGTCTAAAATCCACACATACCCTGGACCTCTTTAGACCCTCCAGTGCTATTCTTTGGTATATTCTGGCCCATGTATTGTCAAAATATAGGGTTGGCTATTATCCCCAGTTTCTGATGTCCAAGGGTGGGGGGGGGGTCTTGGAACATATCTCCCCTGGGTATGAAGATCATAATGTGTGTGGGTGTGGGTGTATGAGGCTGAGAGAGTATGACTTGCCCAAGGGTTTCCATGGCTGAGTGGAGATTCAAACCATGGTCTTCTGAGGCATAGTCCTGCACTCAGATCAGTAAACCACACAGCCTCTTTGACATGTGCATTAATCCATTTGATTCCGTGGGTTTACTCTAGTTGACAGAAATGACAGAAATTAGACCCAGTTCACTCTCAGACTGGAAAGTCCAGTACAACCATTATACTGAACCAACTACACACTCGGTTATTGTAATTACCCTAGAAATAAATGAGCAATAGTGAGTAATAATACTCCCAACAGAATGCCTAAGGGCTCTTTTTGAAGAAACTTCATCTGCAGAAAGGAGGGGTTGGAGAGATCAGGGCAAGGAGAAGCCCCTTGGAAATTCATTAAGTTCTCCAGCGTTCCCAGGGTGGTGGACTGCTTTGGAATTTTGAACTACAGTTCATTCTTAATGGAGTTACTGTGCCAAGTTCGCCTGACTGTTTGACCTTCCTTTCTTTAAGGCTGTGATGATGTGTGAAAGCCCCGCTGTCAAACAGAAGTGATAGTGATGCAATTTTCAGGGCTAATGATTCAGCTGACCTAACGTCCTCTTCCAGCTGCTTTCTATTACAGTTGCTTAACTGGGACGTTGGATTCTCAAGGGACTGGCTATATATAATGAACTTACTCTGCAATTATGGGCCATTCAAGCAGGTACCTAGGACTAACTCGGCCTCCTCCGATCCTGCATCTGTTTGCTAGCCACAATGGATGGGTGCTGTGGTGACTTTTTGAAGAAACTGGTTTTTGAAGTGTCCCTGATCCAGAATTATGCAGGTATGCTAGTAAGTAGAAGTGGGTATCAGGATCCCCTTTTAGTTCCAAACACAGTAGATCCCTTGAGCTGATGGAGCTGAGAGAAATGTTAGCTTCTAGGTCAAGAATTGTGGGAGTTGCAGTCCAATGGCAAAGACGCCCATGGACTGAATGGCGTATGACCCCCATATCCACAGGGGATATGCTCCCAGACTTTGGACCTATATGTGATACCATGGACAATAGAAAACTATTATTTTCAATAGGATAAACAACACGGTACCAAGAACAGAGTATGGATTAGACAGAATGCCCTAACTCAGTGGTTCTCAACCTGTGGCCCCCAGGTGTTTTGGCCTACAACTCCCAGAAATCTCAGCCAGTTTACCAGCTGTTAAGATCTCTGGGAGTTGAAGGCCAAAACATCTGGGGACCCACAGGTTGAGAACCATGCCTTAAGTGAATAAGTGAAACTATGGATAAGAGAAAATGCATACATCAGTTCCATTGCAAACAGTCAGAAAATGTAGAATACTGTTGGTAATGGAATTTACATATGTGCTTGCATGTGCACGGGCAACATGCCTCCAAACCCCAAAATGACACAAACACAGGGCTGGCCACAACTCATTTATTTGTTACAAGAACAAGGGTTGACTGCCATGCACGGGTCCAGGATCATGGATCGGGCAGCCCGCTGCTGAACGATTGTCAAAGGTCAGACGCCAGCCAGTTAGATAAATGCAGTTTATTTAACAAACAACTCAAAACAGCTCTATAAACTGTCCAAGGAGCTTATAACACTTAAACTTCAGTGTAAATAAGCATTTAAAATGAAGAAAATGCCAAAAGAACAAAACGGCGTATAATCCGAATTATCCGGAGATATAATCTGGATTAGAACCAAGATGCTTGAAATTGCAACGCAGACTCAAAACAGCAAAACAAACAAAGACAAATAATCCCAGAAGCTCAAAGCTTCCCCAAAACCCAAGAGTACAGAAAAAACCCCAAAACTCAAAAGAAAGCCCAAACCGGGCTAAAGTTCTTCGCCAAAAACAGCGCAAGCAAGCTAAGCTGGAAAATGCTGAAACAATAGCGACAAGTCGCTGCGGAGTTGAAAGCCAAGCCAGATGTCAAAGGAGTGAAGCGTCGTAGCGAAGTCAAGCTGGTCTGAAGTCAGGGTTGGAAAACAGCGTCAGAGTCAAAGACGAAGCCAGTAGTCAGCAACGGAAGACAGCCACAGAGATAGGAATGGTGCCAAGCTGAGTTTTGGGAGCGAAGCGATATGCCAAGTCGAATTCCAATCCAAGGTCCAAAGGGGTGAAGTCGTCACAACAGGGTCCACGTCACAGGATAACACAAAAAGCCAAAACGACAGAGGCAAGCGGCAGATCAGTTGCAAAGTCCTAAGCCAGTCTTCAGAGTCACCCAATGGCATCCAACAACACCTTGCCACACACAAGGAACAATGGCCAACCCCCCCCCCATTTATTTAGGTTTCCTTGGGCGTCCAAATAGCCAATGCCTTAGGATCAGGTGTCCCAAGCTCCTCATCAGAGTCCGAGCTCCAAACAGCCAACGCCTTAGGATCAGGCGTCCCAAGTTCCTCATCAGAGTCAGAATCGCTCTGCCTATACCCAACCCTGTCCACACCTGCAGAATTGCCCTCATTCCTCCAGACAGACCATGTGGGGTCTGCTTCTGAAGAAACCCAAGCCTCTCCTGCGTCTTCAGCATCCATGGGCCCAGTTTCCTCCCCAAGATCCTCCGGAGCCCATGCCCAGTCTATGCCAACTCCTTCCACCATCACTGGTTCCTCAGCATCCATTTCCACCTCAGGATCCCCTTCCAACTCCCCAAATGAATCCTCATCTGAGGATTCCTCATCTATCTCCCTGACTCTCTTCCTATGTAAATCTTCCAACGAGCCCTCCTCGCGAGGATTCTTCCTTCCCCTCCTGATCCTACCATTATCACTAACAGCTTCAGAAGACTCATTCACAACAACGATACCGCTATCCATGTTGGGACCATATTGGGCCAACATTACCTCCACACCCCAGGTGAGCATTGGATACTCCCTTCTCCTACCAATGAGGGGCGGGGAGTAAGCAAGCCAGATCCAGGTCCCATGCCAATTGGATTTTAGATTCTGCCTCATTTCAGTTTGATTTACAAGTTCCTGAACATGTGATTGTCAGAGCCAACTGATAATGCATGGTCATTGGAGAAATGTCACTTATTTGTCAAAATCCATTTAGGTGAGCATTTTCAGCTGGCTCTGAAAGCATCATGTGGGTACATCCACATCTGAATAGCAAGCAATGAACTGCGTGAAGAATCCGTTCCCAATATAGGTCATACTTTCTGAGGGTGAGGAAATGAACCCAATGATCTGAGCCTGTCATTTTGTTTTGGCTTTTGTTTGGAAAACACTTGGTGCTCAGGTGTTTGTTAAGAAGGCGGAATGATTGATGGGGTGCCTGGTGGTAGTATTAATCAATATGTTAACATGAACTCTGGATTGGGCAATGTAGCTAAATGAATCAACATTTCAGATCAAGTCCTGGCTTCCAAATATCCCTTTCCATCCCTATAACCAGATGAGCAAGCTGTATTTGGATCCCATCAGTCTTCAGAAGCTGATGGCAGCAAAACCTGACCTCATTCTCACTCCCTTGTTATTGGCTCTGAAATGCTAGAATGAATTCCAAAGGGAAGCATTCATCAAAGGCAAAATAATTAACTGGTTCAATTCTCTGATCAGGAAGTTGTCTCCAAGAGACAGTCTGATTGGACTCTGACAGGGAAACATTTTTGTAAAAAAAAAAAAGCAAAAAAGGAAAAACCCATATATAGACGTATTCATTGTAATTGTATTTGGCATGGGATTAAAATCAAACAGAGACTAAATTATGTCCCAATTTTACTGGCCAATTCCAATACACAAAGCTATGAATAGCAGTATGTTATACCTGCCTGCCATATAAATGTTACAGAGAGGAGCTTCTCTGAAATAAAGCAGGCGACAGCCTTAATTCAGCATACAGACATGGTGCACAACTGGGATGTAAATCTTCCCTAATTTCATCTTCAGAAGGAGCAACGAGTAATCTTAGGCAGAAATTGCTTTGTGGAAATATTTTTTTCTGTGCAGAAAATTGTTTTTTTTTTACACCTGCAAAAAGATGCACAGGGGGGCACAGGGTGGAAGGGAAAACCACCTAGATTCCACATCTATACCAATCTTTCAAAAGTTAAACTTTGCATTTTCAGGAAGCTAAGAATGAATCTTGCATTGAGTTTTTCAGTTCTCTTGACTGTACTATTGCCTATATGAGAAATAAGATATAAAAGATACAGCAAGAAAAGCAAGAAAACTCAATGTGTTCAGGAAAACATGGAACAGATTCTTCTCTTCAAAAAGACAGTCAAAAGCAAAAGAATCTCCGAAGGCATGTAGAGAATGTGTGAATGATAAAGAACCTTTAAGAGGGGTTTTATCTCTTATCATAGGGTTATACTTTTAACCTGATTTCCATAGCATTGTTTGTTGAGTATCACTGCTATGATACTTTTCCTCCTTCTCTGTAATTGGCAGTTGTTGTGTTCCACATAGTGACAGCTTAAAGAAAAGAGAAACGTGTAAAAAGCCTATACATCTATTGGAGCCTATGAATAAAGGGATGGAAGAATAGATAGAGTGCATATCCTTTTTTTGAAGTACTGTATCTGTGTTTCCTGGAAGAATTCATAGCAGCTTTCTTCCTGTCTAAGAATAATTCTAGCAATGCAACACCCCATGGCCAAAGAACCACAGCATCAGCCATTGCTATCTAGGGTTGAAGGAATATTGATAATATTTTTTAATTTCTAATTTATTCAAATAGACATACATTTATAAGTGTTTGTTGCATACAGTACAATATTTTCCAGCTATTAGTGTTCTGTAATCATTTCTCAGATAATATATTTTCTTTTAGGGGTCACAATCTTCTATTTAAATAGTACATATAAAGGTATCATAGGCGCCAAACTAATATCCGTTTCTTCCTTGTCTACAGTCTTATAGGTTCCCCTATGTCAGCGTTTCTCACCCTGGGGGTTGGGACCCCTGGGGGCTCACGAGGGGTGTCAAAGGGGTCGTCACCAAAGATCAACACATATTTCTGATGGTCTTAGAAACCCCTTTGGCAGAGAGCGCTGAAGATCTCTCCACCTGTTTGTCCCAATTCTATTATTGGTGGGGTTCAAGGGGCTCTTTGATTGTAGGTGAACTATAAATCCCAGCAACTACAACTCCCAAAAGTTAAGGTCTATTTTCCTCAAACTCCACCAGTGTTTACATTTTGGCATATTGAGTGTTTGTGCCAAGTTTGCTCCAGATCCATAATTGTTTGAGTCCATACTGCTCTCTAGATGTAGGTGAACTACAGGTCAATGCCCACCAAATCCTTCTAGTATTTTCTGTTGGTCATAGGAGAACTGTGTTTCAGGTTTGGTTCAATTCCAACATTGGTGGAGTTCAGAATGCTCTTTGATTATAGGTTAACTATAAATTTCAGCAACTACAACTCCCAAATGACAAAATCAATCCCCCCAACTCCTCCAGTATTCAAATTTGGGCCTATCAGGTGTTTGTGCCACATTTGGTCCAATGAATGAAAGTACATCCTGCATATTGGATATTTACATTATGATTTGTAGCAATAGCAAAATTACAGTTACAAAGTTGCTACAAAAATAATTTTATGGTTGGGGGTCTTGTGGTCTCTTCCAGTTCTATGGTTTATTCGTTCGTTCCTTTCTTCCATATCCCATTTCCTATATGGGGACGATTATGTTTTTACAAATATTGAGATCTTATTTCTAGCACTTCCAGATGCTTAATAGCTTTCATGAATGTGAACCAGACGATTTGGCCAATAAAAATAGAAAGCAGCTATTATTAATGAATAATAAACAAAACCATAGAAGCAGTATTTTAACTTATTTGACTTCAGGTATGCTATGTCCCACTTTCTGAAAGGGAGAGATGAATGTTTGCTGAAGTTTGATGCCAAACACACACACTTTTCTAATCAGGCTTGGAGATAATGCTACCAATACATCACCGAAACTCTTCTTGTCATGATAACTCTGTATGGGCCGGCAGTCGTAGCAAACAATTGATGTCTGTTAGTTTAAAAGGCAATTAATGCAATTACTCGTTGGTTTAATCAATACTAATGTATTTTTTTTCTCTCTCTTATAATTTGCAGGCTATGACAATGCTGGATGCAAGCAACGTTGAGGTAGGAAATACTGATTTATGTTGGCTGCATTGATGGATCTACATGATTGTAAAATAAGGTGGGATATAGGTTGTGAAACAGACATATTAGGGGTAAAATGGACTGGGTGGTACCTTTTAGTAGCTTTGCAAACTGTTCTATCAGCTTTATTCAGATGTAACTGCTTTGTTTTGGATTAGCCTGCTAATGTTGAGCCTTTTTAATCCTTTGCTTTGCTTTGATCTAGCAATGGTCTTAGAGGCATCAGAGGATAATGTTCTTATTGTATAACCAGGTCGGTGTGTAGTAACATGCAACTGGATACAAAATTAAGCATTCTGGAAAACGTTGGCATCTTCCCCCCCTAATTTAAGTTTCCAGCCCATCTGATTGTACAGATATGTTTGGTACAGAGCAAGCACAAGAGTGGGATGGATTCATTTAGGAAGAAATTGTTGTCTTTACTGCAATAGCAGTTTGATTTGGGGTGAATTCTGGGGGAAAATGGCATCTTTGCAATCCCTGTAGCCTAGTGGTTCTCAACCTGTGGGACCCCAGATGTTTTGGCCTTCAACTCCCAGAAACCCTAACAGCTGGTAAACCGGCTGGGATTTCTAGGAGTTGTAGGCCAAAATACCTGGGGACCTACAGGTTGAGAACCACTCCTGTAGCCCCATTTATTCTCTTCCTTCTTATCAATTTCTCAGTCCCAGTAGAATAAGGATAGACAAAAATGGAGACAACCTCTAGTGTGTTGCAAAGTGATGTGATGCTGCTTCTAGTTCTGGATGATGCTTAAAATATGACTTATTTCCACTGTTTCTTTTCCTATGCTTTTGTTTTGGGAGTGGGTTGGGGGGGGGAGCAGTGACGATAGGTTGTTTTGGAAAGCTTTTTGGGCATTTCTAGCTGCTTTCTTCTTTTTTTTTTTTAAAAAAAAGGGATGCAATATCAAGACTCTGTGTTTCTCTTGTGGATCTCCAGGGACCATAACCATCTTTCCAGAGACTTCATGTGGCCCATAAGGGACACTTTATTCAACCTGCATTACTGTATTTCATTGGGAAAATTAACAGTATTATTGATAATGACAAACATGGATTGATATACCAATGTCTATGTAGATGTCTCTACTTGTTACATTCTGCTAAGTCCTACACCAATGTATGACACATTGTTGGTGGAAACTGAAATGAGTTTGCATACAAATTTTCAGATGTACACACATCTTTTATTAAAGGCCAATCTTCTCTTAGGCTGTTCCTTTCCATTCATACATGAAAGAAGTGGCTGATGCTTTTTGAAGAAGCATGGAGCAAATAAAAATTTCCAGCAGCCTCAGAAGAAGTAGACTATGAATACACTGTTGTTGCAAAGCCCTAGTCCTTCTGAACTTTCAATAATCAACTCTATTTTATTCCAGCGAACAGAGACTTCCTCATTTAAATGTAATATCAATTGGCAGTCCAGGGAGTGCTTTTGTATGAAGCTGGTTTCAAGCTCCGCAGCAGGAAATTTGTGATGTTCACTAAAGCTAATGTTTAACTGTATAACACAATGTCTAGGTGACTTCCAACTGCTGCAGCCAGATAAATTTTTAATAGCAACCTTTGGTAAATTAAATTGCATTATTAAAGAGAATAGATAAACTTGGGTTGTTGCTTTAAAGAACAGGGACATAAGTTCATTTGCGTTTGGCAAGGAAAGGCAATCCAATTCACTCGGATTTAACCCGAAAGTGTGTTTTTCAGACTCACCTCCTGCTTACAAAAGTGAATACTAGATTAAACAAGAATTGGTGCAAGAGTTCAGAACTATGGTAACCTGTGCCTGCAAGAATTTCTACCAGAGCTTTTAGATGGAAATATTCAGCCTTTTTTTTAACCTAAATATTGATTTATGTAATTATCATATCAACCCAGACAGGAGCCCCTGGTGATGCAGCAGGTTAAACCACTGAGCTGCTGAACTTGCTGACTGAAAGGTCAGTGGTTCAAATTTGGGGAGCGATGTGAGCTCCCGTTGTTAGCCCCAACTTCTGCCAACCTAGCAGTTCAAAAACATGCTAATGTGAGTAAATCAATAGGTACTGCTCTGGTGGGAAGGTAACAGTGCTCCATGCAGTCATTCTGGTCACATGACCTTGGAGGCATCTATGGACAAAGCCGGCTCTTCAATTTAGAAATGGAAATGAGCACCAACCCCCAGAGTCGGACACGATTAGACTTAATGTCAAAGGAAAACCTTTAACTTTACTACCTTCTTATAATTAAACTATTTATATTCTATTCTGTATCATAATATCAATAATAACTGAACACAGCAGTTTATTTAACTGAACACAGCAGTTTATTTAAAAACACAATCCTGGTCCAGTTGTTGGCATGCCTAGCAATTCTGCAGCTTCTAACACTTTTGTTGGTTGCGTAGACTTTTTCTTGAGTATAGCTCTGCCTTACTTTAGAGCAATTTTGCAGTCCCTTCCTTCAATCCCTTCTTGACATCTATTCCTGGTTTAATTTATTGTAATTCCTGCCATCATTGTATCTATCAGTTAGTGATGACTGTGGAATCCTAATAAAATTAGACAATGAAGCTAAACAGAATGTGGATAGAGAGGTAAGCCAAAGACAAAAACAAGGAGTATTTGCATGAATGGCTATGGTGGAGTAGACTGGAATATCAACCCAAATAGGACACCCAACTAGGATGAAATGGATCAGGAAGGAAAACAGATGACAAGCAACACATTTAACCAAGGGATCCCCCAATTCCCATTCCACCCCTAGTCACTCTCATATGGAAATTTATGTTAATGTAAGAAACTCAGAAGTCTCCTAGTTTTACATCAAAATGTAATATTGCAGGAATATTTGTAAAAGGTAGCAGCTTGTAAATCTCTCCAGATTCTGATGAAGGGCTAATGTAAACATACCTTCCTTTGAAAGTAGCTAAACCACTGTGTTTGTGTAGGGCTGTGTGCTTGTAAACGGAGAATGCGGATTGCTTTCTTTCATGGCTTAAGCCTTGTAAACCTTGTTGCCGAACACAAGAGAGTTTGAGAAAGGTATTGGCATCTCTGCCCTTTTCATAGACAGAGGCAATGGTGTGCACAGCCTGTTTAATTCCCCGCAACTCTCCAATTACTTATTTCCTTGGGGGTCGATCTAAATTCTGCAGCATCAATATGTGCAGAGCATACCTCGGTTTCATAAAAGTGATGTTTTATGCAAAGGATCCCTTTATTTTGAATAGTTGTTGGCTTCTGTTCTTGAACTCTGCATCCTAAACAGTTTTAACATCTGGTTCATCCCCATTTTCCCCCTTCTTCTTTTTAACCCTTGGCTTCTTCCAAAGCATGCTTTTCATATCATATTGTTCAAATATGATGCACTGGGAGGAATGAACCAGAAGGGTGCAAATCAAAAGTGTTTTCATGTGCGTCACATGTTTAAGAGCTGAATGGCTTTTCTTTCGGTATCAAGTTCCCATTTCCAAGAAACTTACACCAGAAGTTGGAGCTACCCAGTAATTGTGAGATGTTAATTCTCCATTTTTAACACACAAAGGGTAACAATCAGCGATGAGAGCCACCGTCAAGTCTGTCTGAATCAATCTTGGCATTGTGTGCCTGATGTCTTTCCAGTGTCCTTCTCCTTGTAAATATTTGAATTACATGCTTTGTTGAAAAAAAAAGTCTGACTCATGCATATGGATTCTAATAAAAAGATTGTTATCACAAATGGCTCCGCTTTCTTGTACAATAATACATTTAATGGAGCATGTTAATGTCATTACAAAGTAGACTTCTATGCAGGGTAGAGGATGGTCATTCATTATCTAAATGGAAATAATCAGAAGCGTTTAGCAATCAGATTTCAATTCAGCGCATCACCACAGTCTTTTGCCAAGTTTGTGTCTGGGAGGGGTGTATTTATGGGGAGCAATTTGTCAGACCCACATAATAGAGGGGGGCATAAATGAACCTAGGTCTGTAGTTGTATCTGTTAAGCTCCAAGGAGCTATCGTGGGTGCTGAAATCTAGTCTCAAAATGAGTTCAGCACAATGAACAGCTCCTTGAACACTCTCAATAAAGAGACTTATGTCAGCTAGCAACGTATTTAAAAACTATACAGATGGAAAGCTATACACAAACTTCAATAAAAACATGAGTGGGAGACGTACTATAAATAATAAGTCCTTACCGAGGTGGCAGGGCGGTGATCAGGAAAGCTTTTACTCCTAGGTATTGGAGTGAGATTTATGGAAAGCTTTACATTTGGTGCCAGTGGAAGTTTACACAGGATCTCAGACCCGGTAGAAAAGTAATGGAGAAAACATGGTAGAACCCATACCCATAGCCTTCTCATCAGATCCAGATGCTGGGAACAAAGGAGAGGACCTCCTCTGAGATTGCTCCCAAGCTTTGGAACTCTTGTTATAAAGGAAGGACAGGATAGCACCTTTCTTGCTCTCTTCCATAACTAAGTTTTGTATTCCAAATGGCTTTCAGAAATTGATTGCAGTAGGTTTTTAATTGTGTTTAATGGTGTTTCAATTGCTTATTTAGCTTTCAAGTGATTTTAATAGAATTCAGCTTTAAAAAACAATGCACAAACATATTTGTTGTTGCATGCCTTCAAGTCATTACTGACTAGGGCAGTGGTCCTCAACATGTGGGTCCCCAGGTGTTTTGCCCTACAACTCCCAGAAATCCCAGCCAGTTTACCAGCTGTTAGGACTTCTGGGAGTTGAAGGCCAAAACATCTGGGGACCCACAGGTTGAGAACCATTGGGCTATGGCAACCACTATCATGGGGCGTTCTGGAAAGATTTATTGAGAGGGAGGTTGCCATTCCTTCCTCAGAGACTGATCTGACAAAGGTCACCCAGTGAGCTCCATAGCTGAGTGAGAATTTCCTGGAATGTCCTGGAAGCACCAGGACTTGCCTGACCTTGAAAGTTAAGCAAAGTTATGCCTGGTTACCTGGTTTTTAGATGGGAAACTATCAATTAATCCCAGGTACTATAAGCTATTTTTCAGATGAAGGAACTGACAAAAATATCTTTGAGAACATCATTCCTAAGTTAAACCTATGAAATTAACAGGGTTGCCGTAAGTCAACAAGCAATATGAAGGAACGTGTACAGACACTCAAGGTCCCAATAGTGTAGAAATAAAATAAATAGTGATGACAGCAACAACAGCAGCAGCAATAACAAGCCCACTCAAACTCTAATGCTTCTTTCTTTTCCCATCACTTTCTCAGGCTCATTTGGTGAGATCAAGGGAGTCAAGGCCTTCTCAGTAGTTTCTCCCAGACTTTGCAACTCTCTCCCTAAAGAGTCCAACGTGACTCCTTCCTTGCTTTCCTTCCTTTGGAAAGTTAAAATATTTTTATGCTGTTTTAGAAACATAGAAACCAACCAGGATATACTTTTAATGCTCTGCTATTTAATGATTTGTATACAACCTTTTAATAATGAATGTTTTTGACTTCATATCTTGTTTAATTGTTTCTAAAATAACTTTCTGATTCATACTTAAATCTGTTTTATACTCAGATATGTTGCTAGCTGCCTCAAGTGTCATTATAGGGGAAAATGGCAGGATATAAATGAAATCATAATCATAATAATGGTATTCATAATCATAATTGAAAAAAGTATGTGAGTTTTCTAGCTGACATGAATGAGTTTCTATCAGGTTTCTGGAAAGTGAAGGTCATCTTCCTAGGACAGGTTTGATTTCCTCCAGGGAATCTTCTCCCCTGTCATTCCTGAGACAAACATTGTAATGTTAGAAGGATTTACACCCCAAGTCAGGCTGCTCTCCCAGGCTATTCCCATGATTTGTGGCCTGCCTCTCTCTGGTTCAGGAGCCCAGCAGATCAAAATTATCGGTGCTCCAGCGTCCTTGTAGTACCAAGCGAAGGCAAGCAAAGTTATCGGTGTGTCCCTTGCTTATCACGAAACACTATTCAGAAGTCTGCAGGCACAAAGACTGACATTCTTCCTTTCATGGAGTCAGTAGGTCAAAGTTAGTGAGAAACACAGTGCCAAAAAGGCCAGGAAAAATATGTGTTTTGTGGTCATCACTTCTCTGCAGGTGTGAGGCCATGTTTTTCAAAATCTAAGAATTGACAACTACTATTTCTCTGCTCAGTTAGATTTTTTCAAAACGTGATGACCCTTTCTTTTTTTAGAGCTCTGCCTGCCCACTATGGTTTATTAACAATGGAAGTTTCAAGCATATAAAGATGGAACTGGTTCAAATAATCTTGAGTTATTGCAAGGAGGTCTCCAGTGTTCCAGGTTGAGGCATATTTGTGCTTCATGTAATTATTGCACCAAAATCTGTTTGCATCTCTTGGAGTCTCTTCCTTGTGCATTTTAGACTTAGGCAAGACTTCTTACTTAGGTGATCTCTCGTAGTTTGAGGATGATGGTCCTCCGAGTGTAGTGTCTTGGCAGTGGATGCGTAGGTGCTGTGGAGACCTATTCTTGACCCACATGTTCTTCTGCAGTGAAGACATCAGTTTCCAGATAGAAGGCGATCCCAGTCAGGGTTGGCTTGATGCGCCTTCCTCTTGGCACATTTCTCCCTTAAGCTCTTATGTCTCTTCAAATTCTGCAGCACTGCTGGTCACAGCTGACCTCCAGCTAGAGCGCTCAAGGGCCAGGGCTTCACAGTTCTCGGTGTCTATGCCACGGTTTTTAAGATTGGCTTTGAGCGCATTTTTAAATCTCTTTTCCTGTCCACCAACATTACGTTTCCCATTCTTGAGTTGGGAGTATAGTAATTGCTTTGGGAGACAGTGATTGGGCATTCGGACAATGTGGCAAGTCCAGCAGAATTGATGGTGTAGGAGCATCACTTCAATGCTGGTGGTCTTTGCTTTAGAACTCTTGTCCTCATGGCTAGCATTAATTTAAAAGGTAAACACAATATCAGTAGCTCAGATATTGATACTAACATCGATGCATATAATCTGACTATTTTAGGTTTACGTATAGGATGGTGCTCTTCACATATATGTGAAGACTTACATATAAGACTTACATGGGTCCAGCTTTTTTGGCCAACTGCATCCCTTTGTACGAACCTGCCCGAGCCCTGAGATCTTCAGGAGAGGCCCTTCTCTTGGTCCCACCTCCATCTCAAGCTCAGTTGGTGGGAACGAGAGAGAGGACCTTCTTGGTGGCTGCCCTTCGATTCTGGAACTCCCTGCCCAGGAAAGCCAGTTGTTATCCATCACTGTTCAAACTTCCAATCTCATAGGGAAATGTGGAGACCAGCTTCTTTATGAACTCTCTTGTATCTGTTTTCAACCTTGTCAGGCTAATTTATGCTGGGCGTAGGGCATTCAGAGCAGCACCCATGGCCCTTTTCAAGGATTGACTCCTCTGGGGAAAATAAGCCCTGAAATACGTTATAATGGACAAGAGCGATGGAAAATTAGCAGCAAAGCCATGCAGGAGCCAGATCTATAACATCTAATTTGCCAGATAAAATATGAAAGCGGTGGTGAAATATGAGTCTGGAGAATAACTGCTTTTGATCTTGGAAAGATGGCATACATAATGCTATGAAAATAAATGATGTAAAACACACACTCTTGTGTTGGAAATAATTTATGGCTCTGGGACCTTGCTGATAGAAGGAGGGCCCTAATGCAAGCCTCTAACCTAGCTAAACAAGTAGTTAGGATTAATCATAACTAGATGAGAATTGCCCATGTTTCATTCATGAAGCAGCTCCTACGCGTTTGACTGCATTTTGCTGGTGTTGCACATTGAGACATTGATCTTGGGATGGAAAATTACTGGAAGCAGTAGTTTTACAATGGGTAGACTGTGGATACCTTATCCGATGAATAAAACAGAGGTATATAGAGAAGTTTTCTCCCAACTTAACTTGGATAATAGATCCTGGAGCTTTTAAAAGACTATCTTCCAGAACTTCATGACCTTGAAACAATGACAGAGGCATAATTAAGAGAATAGGAGGAAATATATTTTTAATTGTTGAAAGTTTTATGGCCAGAATCACAGGGTTGTTGTGTGTTTTCCAGGCTGTATGGCCATGTTCCAGAAGCATTCTTTCCTGACGTTTCACCCACATCTATGGCAGGCATCCTCAGAGGTTGTGAGGTATACTATGGAATCTGGAGTTGTAGTTTTAGAAGGTGTTTAGCCTTCTCTTCCAAATAGTGTTGGTGCCTCACCAAACTTTACCTTCTAGGATTCCATATCATTGAGCCACGACAGTTAAAGTGGTGCTAAACTGCATTAATTCTACAGTGTAGGTGTACACTTAGTAACGGTAAAAGTAAAGGTTTTCCCCTGACATTACATCTAGTCATGTCATTCTATGACTCTGGGGGTTGATGCTTATCTCCAGTTCTAAGCCGAAGAGCCAGCGTTGTCCATAGACATCTCCAAGGTCATGTGGCCAGTGCCTGCATGGAGCGCCCTTACCTTGGAGTGGTATCTATTGATCTACTCACATTTGCATGTTTTTGAACTGCTAGGTTGGCAGAAGCTAAGGCTACCAGTGGGCGCTCATTCTGCTCCCTGGATTCGAACCACCAACCTTTCAGTCAGCAAGTTCAGCCACTCAACAGTTTAAACCTCTGCGCCACTGGGGGCCTCATAGTTGTACACTTAGTTACTGCCAAATGAATTCATTTCAAGGGCCCCGATAATTATAAGTGTCCTTTTCCAAACACTGTGCTCCACAGCATTCTGCTGGCCATGTAACAGCCGCAAAGCCTTCATTAATGATCTCAGGCATGAATTGGGAACTGACGCGGTATCTAGGAGGTGTGAGATCGTATCACTCCCTAGATGCTGGTGGATTACAACTCCCTTATCTCTCGCCAGTGGCTATGCTAACTAGGAGTGCAGCAGAAAACAGTCCCGCAACATCTGGAAGGTAGCAAGATTCCCAGCCTTTGTATAGAGCATGGTTTCATGCCATATGGTATGGAGCATCCATTTACAGTCCCATACTGGTTAGATACTAGTATGTTGGCTAAACCAGTTACAAATATTTGCATCATGAACAAAATATGAGCAATAGCAGCTGATTGCATCTCTAATTCTAGATAAAATAGAAATGCAGCACAGTTAATTAACAGGAATTATGCAGTGACACACAGTTCAATTTCTTTGGTTAGTTTTACGGTTATTTTCTGAATGCCATACGGTTCCCCAGGCTTAAGTGCAATTTTCATATGTGTAGATAAGAAATGTAAAGCTATCGCTGTAATCAACAACTATTCATACATTTTTTTCAGAGGGAAAAATATTAGAGAAGTCATGAGATGTCGGGATTATGTGGCCAGTTGCCACAAAATTAGCAAAAGGGTGGCAGAGGACGAGGAGAAAATCGTAAATATGAGTGACACAAAACACAGACTTGGTTTTTTAAAAAGAGGCAAAACACATTTTATGAGAAGATATAGATTTATATTTAGTTAGTTTCTTTTACGTCTACTACATGATAAGGGTGGGCATTGCATTTACTGATTTATAAATTTTGGATCTGTTAGTGCTCTGTATGCAGGAAACTACACTCTTTTTGTAAGACTACACAATGCCCTCCTCAACCAACCTTAACGCCAGCAGCCAGAGGTCCATTCAAGGAAGATGACTTTTCAAATGCTTTCCCATCACAAAGTGAAACCAAGGGTGTGTCCCACTGGTTTCCCGGGAGCAGCCCCAGATCAGGAGTCATTGTCCAGGTGGTACAGGACTGCAACTGCTTCAATTTTCTATCACATTCTCTGAGTTACACCATTACTTCTAGGTGGCTATGGAATTCCATTTGATTTCACAACAGGATACTAATGCATCCAGCAGAAGGAGAGGTCCAAACTTACATCAGGAACTTGGAAGGAGATCCATGGCTAGCTAGAAGTTTGGAAGACAGTGGCGTGGGCATGATCCATTCCCTTTTCCCACACTGATGAGGGGAAGAGTTATGGTGGCAGTATCTGTGTGGACAGTGGATCAGACCAAACTGGAATTGTTCTAGCTCCCAAGATTGCACCAAACCCTTGAGATACTCCAGAATTTCCAGCAAACTCTGGAGTATCTCCTAACTTTGACAAAAGTGGAGCAGAGTATACTGGATAAAAAACACAGATGTTCCCTGGAAGGCATTTTACATTGTGGGGATAGCCAAATACAGAGTTTGGTCCCAATGTTACTTAGGTTATCCAAGTATGATGGTCCTACAAGAGTAGTGACTTTGCGGTGGATACATAGGTGACTGTGGAGTCCAAGAATTGACCCGCATGTTCTTCCACAGTGTGAACATCAAATTTCAGATGGAAGGTGGTTCTGGTCAGGGTTGGCTTGACGCAGCTTCCTCTAGGCACGTTTCTCCCTTTTGCCCTCATGCACGAATGGCTCCAATGTAGACAGTCACAAACAGGAGATTTCCCCTTCTGGTTTTTTGGAAAGGAAAAACTTAGACAGTAGGAATCTAAAGATAATATAGGAGCATTGCAGCTTTGGAGATCTTATCCATCTCTAGCCTTATAGTTAAAGGAGATTCCCATGAACATAGTCAGAGAACCTCTGAATGTTATGAAAGCTGGGGATAAACCTGAGGAGAAGATCTCAAACTCCATGTTCCCCAAGTGAGCTACCATCTCTTCATCTCTTAATTCATGAGGATGAAAATACCCAAAATATTACTGGAGGTTTTTTTTTTTAATGTAGGTGGTTAGCACTTATGAATGCATTGAAAACTCTTAAGAATACAACTTCACGCTGACCCTGAAGGTGGTGTGATTCTGCTTCACAAGGCTGTTAAGTCACCTTAAGTCCCAGGTATTAGCACACAGAGCGTGTCTACCACACTCAGAATATCAATCACCATTTTGGATTATAGGAAGTTTGAGCAATGAATGACTCATCGTGGATATTCTCTTAAAGAAGAAGAAATGGTCCATGTATGTGAGAGTCTTGTCAGGAATTGTATATTTTTAAACCACCATTTCTATCCTATGACAACGAGCAGTTCTATCCTTAGAGCAGAAGTTTCATCTTTAGCCATTTTCTGCAGTATTTTTATCTAGTACAGATATGGACATCAAATCTCTTGATAGTAACTCTGTAAAGAGCTTTGGTGTGTACATCCGTACATCAGAATTTGGGAAAGTTGCATTTTGTGGATTACAGTTTCCAGAGAGCATGGCCAAAATTACAATTCCCAGTGTATATCTGCCAATGGCTGAATAGGTTATGCAGCTGAGGGGGAAATGAAAGGGCCTGAGGCTGTTAGGAATTGTGGGAGTTGAAGTCCACACCACCTGGATGGCCCAGGTTTGCTCATGCCTGGTCTACATTCTACTGTTAGTCCTGAATAAAGTAGGTTCATTTTGTTCACCATTTAACAACAGGTACAATGCATCTAGGTGACCGTGGTGGCTCTACAGATTGAACTGTTAAGCTGCAGAACTTGCTGACTGGAAGGTCAGCAGTTCGAATCCGCGAGACAGGGCGAGCTCCCGATGTTAGCCCCAGCTTCTGCCAACCTAGCAGTTTGAAAACATGCAAATGTGAATAGGTCAATAAGTACCACTTTGGCAGGAAGGTAACAGCACTCCATGCAGTCATGCCGGCCACATGACCTTGGAGTTGTCTACGGACAACGCTGGCTCTTCGGCTTAGAAATGGAGATGAGCACCAAACCCCAGAGTCGGACTTGACTAGACTTAATGTCAAGGGGAAACCCTTTCCTTTACTTACAATACATCGATTCCAATGCAATGGGTGCATATTCTTGGGTGAGGTGTACTCTTCATCACAAAAACAGCAGACACATGGTCAGATATAAAAGCAATCATACAATGTGAATATTCAGTAGAAAGTTGGTGAAAACATCAAGGAATTATGTTGCTGTAGAGCTAGACTATTCAAACATACCTTCCACTTCTGGTCATAACCTGCAGAAAGGCAACCCATCCTTCCCATTGTGCCCAAATGCAGTCTTTATGACCTGTGTGGTTTTTTAAATGTAGCTTTAATTGCATTTTAACAGGCATATGCTTAATGACACCAAATATGTAATTATTTTTAATTTTTTAATATTCATATCTTAATGCATTTGCTCTGTTTTTAATTGCATTGTGATATGTTTGCTGTTAGCTGCCTTGAGTCAGGATAAAGGCGAGATAAAAATAAAGTAAGTTAGCAAGTAAGTAAATAAAACATGAGACCAAGATAGATTGAGAGTGGAGGAGAAGGATACTGGCTTACTAGATCTTGATTAGGCTTGGCCTCAATTAATTGCAAATGGAACACATTTCATGACAGATCACTGGGAAAAAAGCACTGGGAAGGAGAAGAAAATATAAAATGGAAGAAGCACAGCAAAGAGATCAGCTCTAATAGAGTTTGACTCTGAGCTGATATTAAACTTTTATCTTCTTAATGACAATTAAGAGGCAGAGACTGTAGGGCTAACTTTCTGTCTTAAGTCGGGAATAAATGTTGACAGTTTAAAGGCATCCCTTTTGCCCAAATGAATGGTGGGACATGGAGAGACAATGATTTCATGGTTGTAAAAAAAGAAATGGTCCTTTAGACACATAAGGATGCCTGAGTGTTTGCAAATACCACCCTTTCCTCCTCAATTACAAAGCTTAGCCCTTGGACTGCATGTAGCTTCAACAAGAACCATCATCCACATTCATAGGTCACATGGAGATGTAAGTCTTGACTAATTTTCTTGTTGAAGGACACAATTGGTAATTGTAGTTGTGTTCTTCTCTGCGGAAAAAGAGAGTCTCAAAAAAGTAACTTTCATCTAGATCAGTGTTTCTCAACCTTGGGTCCCCAGATAGTTTTGGCCTTCATCTCCCAGAAATCCCAACAGCTGGTAAACTGGCTGGATTTCTGGGAGTTGTAGGCCAAAACCATCTGGGGACACCAGGTTGAGAAACACTGATTTAGAGATTTATTTAGCACAAACATTGCATTATCAACACATATGCAAAAATGGGCTGCATTTTCTGCACAGTAAAATATTTTTTTGTGCACAATTGTGCAAATTTGGTGCTGAATAAATCCAAACTGCAAAGGTTCTTGTCAATGACTTTTATAATAATAATAATAATAATAATAATAATAATAATAATAATAACAACAACAACAACAACAACAACAACTTTATTCTTATATCCCGCTCCACCTCCCCGAAGGGACTCTGGGAGGCTCACATGGGACTAAGCCCAGCAATACACAATAAAAACAATCACATAAATAGATTTAAAACACATAAACATAAAATCATAAAACATATAATACATTAAAACATACTCAAGCAATAGCTACTAGTCAGGTGCAGTGAACATATTCCACTGGGGGCAAGGTAAATGTCTGTATACAATCTCTATATATAAAAGGATAATGAAATTTCGGCCTAGGACAAAATAACAAAACTACACATCCGAGAAACACTAAACTTGGCAGCACAACCCCTCATCCATGCCTCTACGTTCCTACAACAAAAAGAAAAGAAAAATAAAGTCCTAATTGGAGGGAGAGGAATAATTGTTTTTATCCAATTGCTGCCAGTTAGAAGGCTAAGCTCCGCCCACTTGGTCTCCTAGCAACCCACTCAGCCCAGGGGACAGGCAGAGTTAGGCCTCACAAAGGCCTCTTCCACACTGCCTAGAAAATACAGATTATCTGATTTTAACTGGATTATATGGCAGTGTAGACTCAAGGCCCTTCCACACAGCTATATAACCCATTTATAATGGACTTAATGTCAGGGGAAAACCTTTACCCTTTACCTTAACTACCACCAATTCCTCAATACTTTATTTCCCATACCACCAGACTTCGCCACAGCAACGCGTGGCCGGGCACAGCTAGTATCTTATAAACCTCTACTGAATGGACCAGAAGAAGAGCAGTAACTGGGTCTAGGTGGAGGTAACGGACAGTCCCATGCGTGTTTCTTGAGAAACTTGTTTGCCATCCATCCCCCTAAAGATTTTGAAATATTTCTCCTATCCCCAATGCCATCAACAGGAAGTGCCTTCGTACACAAAAGATCTGAAGAAGTATTTAACCCAACTCTTGGCCCTTGCAATGACCAAGCCCTTCTTTCAAAACAACTTGGTCCATCTTCATAATGGGATTTTCACTCCTAGAACAACAGCCGAATGTGGTCCTGCTATCAGCCCTTGAGCAGAATGTCAATGGTCTAATCAGAACCAGTCTGGTAGCTTATTAAACCCCACACCGGTAGATGATATATTGTAATGCAGATTCTCTTGATGCTCAACAATGTTCTACTACCAGAGGGGGCCATCCATTTCAGCCATTGCTATGCAAATCAAAGCAATTTGGAACCTATTTCCATTGCAGAGCCTAATTTCTCATTGAGGACCAAATAATTTACCGCAACAGGCTGATTAGGGAAAAGCATATGCACGCTATACCTTAATAAGTCTGAGGAAATTGTGCGCGTGCTGCCATACCAATGACATTTTCCCCCTTTAATGAATCAAACACAGGGAAGTTATGCAAATGTGATTTCCCAGTTTCCTTCCAGTTCTGCTCTATATATGTTGCAATAGTTCAGGTCTACAAGATGCAGTGATCCTTTAACTTTCATTGGAGTTAGGATCTCATGACCCCATGAAAATGGGGAAAGGCCCCCAAACCACATTAACACACTTAAAATTGTATTTACTGGCAAGTTGGCTAAGTCAGCTTCGTATTTACTAAAGAGAAAGGGATGGGAAAGAGGACAGGTTGCAGCACATGATCTGCGAATAATCAAATCCGCAAAAAATCCAGAAAACTTAAACTTACAGACTTGGCTTCCAAAAGTGTAGGAATGACTTGGAAGCCATGTCTGTAAGTTTATGTCCTAAATTTGGAATCTCAAGATCCACAGCACAGACTTATTGCTGATTGGGCTATTCACGTTCTCCCCTGAATAAAATATTCTTTTCTTTGTTTACATCTTGTTGTTTATTTTCATTTTATATCCTTCAAACACAACCATGGTGACTTTCTATTTTGTAAAAAGAAGAAACTGAATAAGGTGCAGCCGTTTACTTCCTGTGTGAGTGGCTGTGATAAGAATTTATTACAGGGCCTCAGGGAAATGTTGTAACATCTATTTAAAAAAGTTACCATTAATTTCATGGAATTAGAACATCGATTTAATTTGGTCTCCTTTAATTGATGTTAGGTAGCTTGGGAACCAATGTCCTCACTTTGCAAATGCACTTAATCACTTCTTGTTGCAAAAAAACCCTGAGCATCATCCACCCAGTTCACTTACCCAACCCATGTACACTATCATCCCTAACTGCTCTTCAGCTAAGGCTCTAGGTGATAAATATACTACTCACTCTAAAGAAGAGAGATAAAAATATTTATGTCCTGAAAGAGACGAATTTTAGTAAAATATTTTTGAGTGACCTTTATGTATTCAGATGTTAATGGAAATCAAATTTGATAGGGTTCTGGCTTTTTTTCACAAAGAAACATCCCCAAGCATTGTCAATAATGACTTGCAATGGGAATTATTTATTTACGGCATTTCTATCCCACCTTTCTCTAGCCTGGAGGGGACTCAAGGCGGAATTATGACTACATGGTGTAATAATAATAGATGAATAAGATCTTTGTTTGGAAATGTGAAATCCTCTAAAATATGAAAGTTTTTGCCATCTGCCAGCCCAATTCCACATTGGGGAAAGGGGACTAGTCACACATTGTCAGAATATTCTGCTTAGGACTTGCCATAAATTAAAGATTTGTTGCCTGTTTGTTTTGGTCCCCAGGTGTTAGTGAACGTCAACTCCCATCACTTTTGATGATCCACCATGCAGACTGGGGATACCAATGAAACAGCAGTTGGGATGTTTTAAAGTCAGACATCATATCCACAAGCCTTGTATCTAAATTCAAACCCCACTCTCCTGACTGCAGCCTTCCAGATGTTACTGCATCACAAATCCCATCAGCTCGAGTTATGATGTCTTATGATGAGAAAGGCAGGAGTTGTAGTCCAGCATCTGGAGGGTCACGTAAAATGACATGGTGGGCCAGATTTGGCCTGTGGGCCTTGAATTTGACACCATGCTGGAGAATTTTTAGTCTCTTGCCAAACTAAAAATTCAGAGATTCCATCAGATGGAGCCATGGTACTTTACATAGTTTGGAAGTATTATAACTCGGCACATTAACTCAGAGAATGTCTAAGATCAAAACAGTGTCATGATCCCAGACTGGAGATGGTCCATCTCATTAGGAGCTGGGCCTCAGCTTTGATGTGTGTGTTAGATGGATTTTGCTTCTAATGTGCCTCAGAGAAAGTTCTGTATTTGAATATCACCTGCACCTCTGCCGTCTCTCTCAGCACCCCTGGAAACACAAGGGTCAAACCTGGTAAGATGTGTAGGTTTTGAGGGGAGCTTCAAGCAGGCCAGACAAGCCTTTGAAATCTTGCAGTCTTCTTTATTACTACTTTTTTTTTTGCAGAAAAGCCTAGCTGTTATAGTTGCCATTTCTGTGCTGAGAAATGAAGTAAGGAAAACAATCACCACAGCTGTTGCAATGAAATGACATAAAGGGGAGAGCGTGGAGGAAAGCACCGTGCTTCCAGTTACTAGTTATATCTCATGATGGCAGTTGTTGTTTTTGATGAAAGCCGAACTTCAGCAAATCACAAAAATGAACAAACAGTGGCAGAACAGATCTGGAAATAATACAGATGTGAGTTGCCACCTTGCTTACTTAGGATGTTAGTGTTTTGCCTAAAATGGCACCTAATAAAAGTCAGAGAAAACAAAAGAAACCCAATGTGCTTTCATGTTTCTCTGATGGACAATTCAACTGAAAAGTAGAGTTTTGTAATGATAGGCTCAGCTCTGGCTTCTTCACTGAATGCACCATCAATTATCAGTTTCTACCCTCTATTACCTTTTCAAAATTCACTCTTAATTTTGTTCACTCTCACATCCCTGTTTTCAGGTTGTTGTTGCCAAACTCTGGTAGGTCCACACAGCACAGTTCATGCATACATCTCTGTGCTAAATTTTACAATATGCATCCCCAAGGCCTTGCCCTTGTTCCACATCCCAAAGTGTGAGGTGTAATTCTAAAGCACAGAGAAATGTTGAAAAAGAAAAAAAAAAGAATGTGATAATATCTGTATTATATTCTGCTCTCTGATCCAACTCCATGTCCACACAAACTGGTTAAAACTAGCATTGTAAGGAAAAACTTGTTACTTTGCAATGGAGGGTGAATTTCTCCAGCAGTTCAGGAAAGCAACAGACAGGAAACTTCTGATGCTCTTCATTTCAGAATAAATATTTTATAAAAGCTGGGAACTGTGGAGAGGTTTATGCCAGAGAAAATCTCCATCCCCCTTATACTCATGGTGACTTCATGCCAATATACTGGGACGAAAAGCAGTAGACACATCACATGTATTTAGCCATATACTAATTCTTTCTAAGGGAGAATATTTTTTTGCATAGTTGTACATTTGACTTGAAGTCTATGAAAAGGAGAATTCTGTGATATTTATTTTTCTTTATATATAAACCCCCCACAGAGCTTACTAAATTAATTTCTAATTTTATTCTAAATATTCTTGAGTAGTATATAGGTATGGTATTTCAAATATTTAATTTTTTTAAATAAAAATAAGTACATCAAGGAATTGCATCTCTCTGTGGCTGCAACAAGCTGCTGATATGAAATTTTCCTCTTAACTTAATGTCACCTTTTCTTGCAAGGCAAAAAGGTGTTCAGAATTTCCCACTCATGCATGTCAGGTCAAAGTTTCCAAGTCAAAGCTTTCCCCTTGCAGAATAAACACAATAAGTAAAGCCTTTGACTTGCAAAATGTTCATGTGTGTTTTGATCAATAGGGGCTGCGGTGGCACGACGGGTTAAACCACTGAGCTGCTGAACTTGCTGACCAGAAGGTTGGCGGTTCGAATCCATGGACAGGGTGAGCTCCTGTTGTTAGCCCCAGCCTCTGTCAACCTAGCAGATTGAAAACATGCAAATTTGAGTAGATTAATAGATACCACCTCAGTGGGAAGGTAAATGGCGCTCCATGCAGTCATGCCGGCCACATGACCTAGGAGATGTCTATGGACAATGCAGGCTCTTCGGCTTAGAAATGGAGAGGAGCACCACCTCTCAGAGCCTTTACCTTTATCTGTGTTTTGTTGTTTCTAGGCATTGTATGTTTGCCTTTGTGTTTGTGTATGCCTGAATCCGTCCTGAGTCCCCTTGGGGAGATTGTGTGGAATACAAATAAAGTAATAATAATAATAATAATAATAATAATAATAATAATAATAATTATTATTATTATTATTATTATTATTATTTAGTGTTTGTATGCTTCAGTATTTTGAAAACCCAGAAGTACAGAGGTGCAGTAAGCTAAATGTGTTTCTCAATGTGTTTTAAGTAAAGGCATGGTATAAGAAGAAGAGAGGCTCAAGCAAGATGGGTTTGCAATGGCAGAACCCATTTTAGGAACCTTGTTTGATAATGTCCTAAGCCTACTTCCTCAGATACACAGAGTGAAGATTTCAAAAGCTTATGCTCCCAAATTGATGTTCTCTGGTTGGATTTACACTTCCAAACAATCCAGTTCAAAGCAGATAATCTGGATTTTATATGGCAGTTTAGTTGGAGCCTCACTAAGGTGCTACATGACCATTTGCACAGTAATAATCCACTAACACAGCTGTATTTTTGAATGTGTAACTCTAGTTTGTGTGTCCATACCTTCCTATAAGGTATCTGGCCGAAGTTGTGCACAAAATACAGTTGCACAAAAACAAAACAAAAACCCAGACTATCTACAGCCCCAAGTGTGTAACTCTAGGCAATACATTTGTTATTCCCCAACAAGGTTCCAGGCAAAGTTGGGCACAAAAACATTCGCACGAAAACCTCAGGATATCTAGACCTGATTTTATGTGACAGCAACAGCAGCTAAAAGAACCACTGGTGTATTTTTGCACCGAATAATTTCCCCAAACATTTCAAAATGTGTGACTATAGGGAAACAAATGTGAAAAATATTGCCATTGTGTTATTCTTTCAGACTGAGCTTTCCGGAGTGTTAGCAACCCGTTTTTGAGACAGAAAATGAACAATGGTGAATAATCTCTCCATTCTTACTCAAAACATACATTTCTAAATGCCCTTCATACAGAACTAGATCCAGTAGTATATTTCCACTCCATCCTAGTGCTTGTTCAGAACTGGTGCCTATTTCCTCTCTGCCATTTTTATGTCTATTAGAAATCTACTGGGTAGGGAGGCTGGTACACTTTCTATAGGAGAATGTTGATGTGGTGGAGGCTCCTTCTTTGGAGGCTTTTAAGCAGAGGTTGGATGGCCATCTGTCGGGAGTGTTTTGAATGCAATTTCCTGCTTCTTGGCAGAAAGGGGTTGGACTGGATGGCCCATGAGGTCTCTTCCAATTCTGTGATTCTTAGACTATAGTAAAAATTAGAAGGGAAGGTCTTGTTTTTTGTAGGACTGGATTACTGGGTCTTAATTGTAATATTTGAACCAAGACATTCAGGGCATGAAACACCTGCACTGGTTATCTATATTGCAGTTGCAGATTTATAACCTAGAATTATGGATTTGCAACACCTGTATTCAGCTGGATTATGTAGTCTTAGTGGAATGTACATAATCGCAACCAGAGTCTATTTTAAGTCACCAGTTGAACTGGGCAAAGCAGACTCATTCAGCTCCTGGGACTTAAGGTGGACTGGAAGCTGCGGTTTGAACTATGAAACACTACTTAGGGTGCATCTGCACTGTATAATTAATCCAATTTACACCACTTTAACCACCGTGACTCAGTTCTATGCAATCCTGGGTGTTGTAGTTGTATAAGGTCTCTAGTTTTCTCTGGTGTCTCACCAAAGTATAGATCCCAGAATTTCATAGGCTGAGCCATGGAAGTTAACGTGGTGTCAAGCTGCATTCTATAGTAGATGCCTCCTCGATTAAATAAATAACACTTACTGATATCCTGAATCAGTTAAGTCTTCACTCTCCTCCAGGAGCTGTGGATTCACCTCTGCATTTGCAAAAATGTCATTCCTCAGACATCAATAGATTCATCAGATGGTTATTTTTTTAATTACCACTCTTTAACACATGTTTCCTAAAAATCTAATTTCTATGGAAACCCTAATGTCACTTCAAAATAGATCAAATAATTGTTGCAGTCACTATGTCAAGGCAGCAACAACTCCCCCTTCCCTCGGAGATGGCACTTAAATGGTTTTGTGAAGGAAACAAGATTGCAGAGCAGGCCCTGGCGCAGAAGTGGAACAGAGCTGTCACCCGGCATCGTGTGCAGACACCCGATCTGTGATAAGTTGTGCCAGCCACCTTGATCTGTTAATGCAAAGAGACTCAGATGAACCTTGGGGTATTTTCTTGTCAAGAAAAAAACCTCAGAAGTGCTAGAGAAGAGGGTATACTTACTTGGATACAGTTTTTTTTTCAAAAGCTAGGGCATGCTGAATGGATTGTGTTAAATATTTCACTATGACATGCTGTTTAAGTATCCTGTGATGTCTATTAAATATCAGATTGTGGTTTTACACACTGGAAGTGAAATCATGGCTCTTCCCCTTCCACCTCCTTTTTCTTCCTTGGGTGCCTTGTACATTGTAGAACAGGCACGGGCAAACTTTGGCCCTTCAGGTGTTTTGGACTTCAACAACTACAATTTCTAACAGTCGGTAGGAATTGTGAGAAACAGAATATTCTTTGCAAGGCTGGAGTTGCTATTGTTTCCAGAGAAGCACAGTAGTTTGCAGGAACAGGCAAAAAGAATAGTCAGGATACAAGTTGAAGAACAAATATTCTGACTGGTCATTAATCAATGCAAAAAGTAGCCTGAATAGAAGTCAGGAGAATGTGCCACGTTCATGAAGCCAGAAATCAGTCAAGAGGAAATCCAGAGATGCTGAAAGCGGGGAGAAAGATTGAGAAAGATTTGCACTGTCCCCTGCTATGCCGGAAGGGGTAGAGTGCATTTGTATGTAGCTGTACTTGGGAAAGTCAGTAGTGTCAGAGCTTCTGTTTAAAAATCTTCAAAGAAGGAGACTTGGGGCAGTTCCACACAGTGGAAAAATCCACGCCGACTTGGGTTTTAAAGACTTGAGCTGCACACTATAGACTGTAGTCTGCACACTAGACCCATTAGATCTGGGCCTATTGGGACAAAGCAGGGTTTTTCCTGATTTGTCCAGAATTAATTTGCTTTTACCTGAGGTGTCGTTTGGATGCCCCACTTAAAAATGGATGAGGGCACACATTTTAGGCACTGTGTGGATGTGCCCTTAGAGGCAGCAGTTCCCACTGCACACCCAAGAACACTCACGACGATATTAATACCAGGCAAAATGACAGTCAATATTTCTGCATATCATATGCCATCAGGACATTATTCCCAACACCTATGAGATTATCTGCTATTGAAAGAGAAATATCTGGTATAGTCTGAAAGTTCTCCAAGTTGTGATTCACCTATCCCTAAAAAGGTATCACCCATTCAAAGTCTAACCACCACCATCATCAACCTCCTTTTCCTCCTCCTCCTCTTCTAGATTCTTCATCAGCTTCTTTTTCAGCTCCTTCATCTTTCTCTTCTTCTTTCCCTTCTCCTATTCCTCCTAGCATTCCTCTGCTTGACTCTATTTTACACACACAGTGAGACATCCCTTTGAAGGACCTTGAACGAAAGGGTCCTACATTTTCAAACTTCATCCTCATGAATTATTCAAAATCCCTTTAAAGGACTTCTAAAAAATGGAAGGAAATGGCACCATATAAGAAAGAATTCACAAGCAGCTCAGTCTAGTCATAGCTAATCTCAGATCTATCTTTAAAGTGCAGCTTTTATTTGTTATAATGTTCATTGCAAACCAGAACTCATCTGCATTCCTCAATCTGGATGGGAGCAGCCCCAAAGTCAATCCCATGGATAATGCCTTCCCAAAGCGAAGGACATGTTCAGTGTGAAAATATGAGCTGTCCTGTTTAAAACTAATGACATCTTCAGAAAGTGGAAGCTATTTTGGGATCTTTCCACAGCACCTGGAAAGATCCGTTTCGTTCTCTGTACTTTTGAATCCTAAAATAGAACAAAAAGGGAGAACTCGTGGACTAGGTCACCCTCCTGCCACCATTTTGCCTCTTCACTATTTGCTGTGTGTTTCCTTACCACAGTTTTGTGCTTCTACCATTTTTAAGTTGATATTTTGTATTGTTCCATGTTTATGTGTATGTATACATTATTTGTGATTTATAAAGTACAGTTTCTTATTTAAAAACACATAAAAATAGGAGGGTTCAGTGGCATGGAATGGATTAACAGCATTTCAATGAGAATATTTGCTTTGAGACAAGAGCATTTTGAGTAAAGAGCTCAGTCACAGAATGAATTAAACTCTTAAGTCAAAGCATCACTGTATGTTAGACCAGGGTTTTACATTGCGTATCCCATACATGTAAGTCTACTTACAAAAAAATGGCTTCCATATAGGATTCTGCCTCCAAACTCTTATGCCCTTCGTTCCTTCCATTTTTATTCTCACTGCTTGGTTATTTAATTTGTTCTTTGAAAGGTCGTATTGCCAATTGTTTCTTTTAGCTGCTTTCCATTTTAATGCATCCTACGAGCCACTTTTGGTCCGTATTGGGAGACAGGCAGGCTATAACGTAAGTAAATACAAGTAAACTCACTTCTTTCTTTTTAGAAAACCCAAATTAATTCCGCAGGGTTGAGTTCTGCCCATAATCACTTTAATTTATTGGCTGGGCTTTTTTGATGCTGTCTTCCTCACCACCTCCCTATCTTGAATACCACTCTCTTTTCATCTTTCCCTCGCTGTAGTGACTCTGCAGGCAAATAAATAAAACATCGGCATTTGATTTTCATATAAACAAGCAAGCGGTAGGATTAAACCGGAATCTGTTTTTCTCCCTTCGTTCCAGGCAATCTTCCATAACCACAAGACATGTTCCAGGTCAGTAATGACTCTCCTCCCTTGCTTGGGATATGCCACACACAATGGCCAACGTTTGCTCTCCGCTGTCCAGCCTTCAGCCCATTAAAGAAGATCTAATTGATCTGATCCCTAATTTGAAGGCAGGCAGGGGATGCAAACAGTACCCAAGCATGATTTCTTTGTGGCCGTCGAGCCGTCTGCTTGGCAATGCATGGCATTCTTTCCCCCCTATTCTCCATGAGCAGCAATAAGCTCCAATTTTGTATGTAGAGGGAGAGGAATTATACCTGCTTTTCATGTTAAGATGCCAACGCACAGCTGGGAAAACAATCACGGCCCTCCCCTCCGCTCCAAATTTTGCAAAGATACTTTTTCCAGCGAAATCTGCATGGAGGGACTTCGCATTTGCCTCACTCCTCAGGAAATTCATCAAAGTTGGTGATTTAGAGTGAATCATGTTTAGAAAAAGGATGAGGAAGAAATGAAAAAAATATTGTGAACCGGCCCATTTGCTGCTGTGGTCAATCTTCCCAGTTCATTTTTATTGTGTAGAGCACATGGGTCAAACTCAAGGCCCATGGGCTGAATTTAGTCCTCTGGGTCATTTTATGTGGTGCTGGATTGCAGCTCCTGCATTCGTCATCATTAGACAGAATGACTAGAGCTGGTGGGAGTTGGGCTACAGCAGGTATTGGCAAACTTCAGCCCTCCAGGTGTTTTGGACTTCAACTCCCACAATTCCTAACAGCCTTAGGCCCTTTCCTTTCCCCTCTCAGCCACTGAAGTTAATAATAATAATAATAATAATAATAATAATAATAATAATAATAACTATTTTTTATACCCCGCCCCATCTCCCCAGTGGGGACTTGGAGCGGCTTACATGGGGATCGAGCCCGAAACGTACAGCAATAAAACGAAAAAACAATTATTCCAACAGTAAAACATCAATATCAATAAAACCATCATAAAATCAATATACAGCATAAAATGTTAAAAATAAGAGACTAAAACAAGGATCTGGGCCAAAGTGTAGAATATATCAAAATGGGAGAGGTAATTTCTCAGTCAGAGTAGTCCATAAAGTGCAAAGTAGTAGTGGCAGAAAATCCTGTAGTTGGATGGGTAGATAGTTCAACCTAGTAATTAATTGTCGAAGGCCTTTTGGAAGAGCCAGGTTTTTAGGCTCTTCCGGAAGGAGAGGAGGGTAGGGGCCTGCCTGATCACCCTGGGGAGCAAGTTCCAAAGTCGGGGGGCCATGACGGAGAAGGCCCTCTCTCTCGTCCCCACCAACTGCGACTGCGAGGGTGGTGGGAGCGAGAGGAGGGCCTCCCCCGACAAACGAAGAGAACGAGCAGGTTCATAGGGGGAGATGCGGTCTCTAAGGTAGGTGGGTCCCAAACCATTTAGGGCTTTGTAGGTAATAACCTGCACCTTGAATTGGGCCCAGAAAGTAAACGGCAGCCAGTGGAGCTCCTTAAATAGAGGCGTAGAATGCGCCCTGTAATTCGCTCCAGTTAAAAGCCTGGCTGCCGAACGTTGTACTAATTGTAATTTCCGGGTCGTCTTCAAAGGCAGCCCCACGTAGAGCGCATTGCAATAGTCCAGTCTAGAGGTAACTAAGGCAAGTACCACCATGGTCAGATCAGACTTCTCGAACTATGGCCGCAGCTGGCGCACAAGTTTTAATTGTGCAAAGGCCCTCCCGGCCACGGCCGACACCTGGGCCTCAAGAGTCAGCCCCGAATCCAGGAGGACCCCCAAGCTGCGGACCTGCGCCTTCAGGGGGAGTGCGACCCCGTCAAGCACAGGTTGCCACCTAATACCCTGATCAGACGTACGACTGACCTGGAGGACCTCTGTCTTGTCAGGATTAAGTCTCAGCTTGTTCGCCCTCATCCAGGCCAACACAGCGGCCAGGCACTGGTCCAGAATCCGAGGGGCTTCCTTGGATTTTGGTGGAAAAGAGTAGTAGAGTTGGGTGTCACCTGCGTAGAGATGGCACCATACTCTAAAACTCTGGATGACCTCACCCAGCGGTTTCATGTAGATGTTAAAAAGCATGGGGGACAGAATAGAACCTTACGGGACCCCACAGGTCAATGGCCAGGGGTCCGAGCAGGTGTCCCCTAGCTTCACCATCTGGGACCGGCCCTCCAGGAAGGACTGGAGCCACTGCAGAACAGTACCCCCAAGGCCCATCCCGGAGAGACGTCACAGAAGGATACCATGGTCGATGGTATCGAAAGCCGCTGAGATGTCCAAGAGAACCAGCGGGGTCACACTCCCCCTGTCCAGTTCCCTGCGGAGGTCATCCACCAAGGCGACCAAAGCCTGGGCTAAAGGGACATCTGAAAGGCTATGGTTTGTTCTGTTTACTCAGGAGAGTGAGTCTGAATTTAGATACAAGGCTTGTGGCTATGATGTCGGGCTTTAAAATGCTCTTTAAATTTTCACCAACCTCAGAGATACAAGGTCTGCTAGGTTGCAGTTCCCATCATCCCCATATTCAAAAAGGTGGGAGATGTCATTTCATAACATCTGGGGATCCAAACTGGGTAAAAATGAAAGAGCACTGACCGCTACGTAAAAAAGTTACAGTTGGCCCTCTATATCAGTGGAATCTCCATCCATGGATTCAAGACCTTTTGAAGCCAACCATAAGGCTGACGTGGCCCTCTATGAAAATGAGTTGGACACCCCTGCTATATAATATACACTTTATAAAGAAGTCATATGTTTTTTGGTTCTGTTTAGATACTTTCAGGAGTGGGGGTATCCAAATTTCATGCTTAGGTAAAGGTAAAGGTTTTCTCCTGACATTAAGTCCAAAACATCTTGAGAACTTCAGATGGACACCAACCAGTATGGCCAATGTTTACTCTACTCGCATCTAGCAATTCCCTTGAGGCTCTTGTCTCAACAACAAGAACAAAGTCCTGTTTCTTTTTTCTGTTTTGGTTTCTGCACTTTTTGGAAATTGTTCCAGGCATAGAAAGTCTCCTAGTTCTGGGCAAAAATAGAGCTTAGGAAGTTCTTTTATGGAAGTAATTTAACTGCTGTTAGTCATTGTCATGTCTGAGATGGAGCTTGTTGTCATTGTCATTGCTTTTAATGCTGAAAAAATAATTTATTCTGCTGCTTATTCATATGCTCATTACTTTTTCATTATGTTCTCCTACTTAGGAGAAATAAACCTACCTACAACAGATACGAGAATGGCATAAAACCTGAAAAATTCATTTGATATGCCTTGAAATTAGAAATGTGATTCTTTGCTAATTTCTTTCAGAAGCAACAAGTCATTTTAGCAATTTCCTTCAAGAGATTTTCTGTTTTTAAGTACTATTTGCTGTTCAAGACTTCATCTGTACAACCTTTATTCATGGTTTCTATGCAATTTTCTGTCTAAGCACACAATATCACACACTATTTTTAAGGTATGGTATTTTCTGCATAGGAAGCATCAGTGTCTATGTGCAGAAATATTTGTATATATTTAAAAATGCTGTTTTGGGTGCAGAAGAGGCCATTTTTAGTACAAAATAATCATGTGTGAACTTTATATAGAATCAGCCTAAACTGTGAAGATTATTTTCAGTTAAAGATTCCCCTTGTTCCTTGTCCTGGTTTCCACCAAAGTCTGATTTTTGAAAAAATAATTGTCCAAATACTTTTCACCCTACTTGAAATGCTATTTTGAAAGAAATGCTTCTAGTGACTAGAAATATTTGTCTGCAAAATGTATAATCTTCACAACACATTTTTGAAATGGGCATTACACATATTAATTGTTGTTTTTCAAATCAATATATGAATTGAATTAGTAAATGCGTCACCATTATTGGACTAGGAATTTATGAGCCATTTCAGGATAGAAGAAATAATCAAAGAATAAGCATGATGAGCCCTCGGTGGCACAGCAGGTTAAACTTGCTGAGCTGCTGAACTTGCTGACTAGGAGTGGGGTGAGCTCCCGTTGTTAGCCCTAGCTTCTGCCAACCTAGAAGTTTGAAAACATACAAATGTAAGTAGATCAATAGGCACCACTTGGGCGGGAAGGTAACAGCACTCCATGCAGTCATGCCATCCACATGACCTTGGAGGTGTCTATGGACAATGCCGGCTCTGCGGCTTAGAAATGGAGATGAGCACCAACCCCCAGAGTCAGACACGACTGGACTTAATGTCAAGGGGAAACATTTGCCTTTACCTTTTGTAACTGTGCAATATGTTTTTCCCTGTAAAAAAGGAGAAAGAATCAATTGGCAGAATCAACAGTTTCATGGAATGACATTCTTTTAGTTTTCTAGAGAGCTGTCTTGTCAGGGAAATTCGCTCTTATTTACTGTACGATTGCATTCACTTTGAGAACTAATGCCTTGTATTCAAGTCAGTGAGCAAGCGCCCTGCATCATTGTCTTGTAGCGAGTTGATTTTGGCAGTTCCCCCCCCCTTCTCCCCCTTCCCCTATAGATCTGTACATATGTCACCTTCGGGCAAAGGATGAGCTAATAGAATTGGAATTAATGTAATTGGCAGAAGGTCAGTCGGCGAGCCGTCCACGTCTAGGGCTTCTGGAGCAGCCGGCCCGGACTCCTCTCCCCATATTGCTCGATTAGTATGCAGCTACGGTTATTGTGCCTCCACAGAATAATTGGATCATTCAAATATCTCCAAGCCCCGGTGTATCTACAAAGCCCGAACACTGATTAGATCCTGCCTGTTCGTCTCAGCAAGGCTTGAAATCCTTCCCACTGTGAAAAACTAATTTTCAGTGGGAATTTATTAAATAAGAAATCGGTATGCCACTTTACCTCGTAAGCATTACCGGTAGAATACAAAGATTTCCCTTGACTTTGATGTATGCACTTCATGGATGCTTTTTATATCATTGTTTTCTGGTGTGTTTTGCAATTTGGTGAGGAAGAGGGGGGTTTGGAAATCTCGTTCTTTGTACTAGATCCTGAGTGGCAAGCTGTTTACCTTTCATCATAAAGAAGGTCCTCGATTTGAAGGAGAAGCGTGTGTTACGGGAAGCAATTAACAGGAATAATGGTGACACATCCTGCCGGTGAGGTTGCCGAATGTGAAAAATGGAGGGGAATCCTGCCTAAGTGATTGTTTTTATTTTGCAATTTGAGAGTTATTGCGCACAAAACAATTGCATATTTTTCATGGGGGAAGAAAACCTTTTTGGAGCAAATAACATTGTGGAGTAAATAACTTCATAGAAAATGGGATTTGTGGTAGGGAAGGAACTTCTTTTGCTGGGCAGACTGCAATGCAAAGTTAAACTACTCCTTCGAGGTGGTTGTATCTTCTCTTTAATATGATGCCCTATCAAACAGTTATTGTAATAGAACTCCATTGGGATGGGTTCTAATCTCCGATACAATAGAAAACGAACCTTCTCTATCCCTGGCTAGAAAGCTGAAGTAGACTGGGCATGACATTTATGGAAGGGACACTTTTTGAATGGGGAAAAAATCCATTTAGAAACTTCCAATAATAATAACAGCAAAAGAACCATCTTCCAGCTGATGTAGTACATAGAGAAACAGACCCGGGGACATTCAGAACATCAGAGGACAGGTGTCTGGCAGGATAACCAAATGAGTATAGATAAATTACCATTATTTCTCATTTGCTTGGCAGGAGTTTGAAGTCAATGCAGTAATTTAAGTGCACCTCTTGAATTTTTATTTCGAATGTGTGAAGTCTTTTCTTTTAGAAAAGCTGAAATGGAAGCCAGTGGGGACTGATGGAACACCTGATGTAAGTTCCAGTTGTCAAGCTATTGTAAATACTAGACTAAGCAGAGGCATTGCTAATTACTCATTCCCACCATCATTAGCGATAGGAACAATGGGAGTGGGAGAGCTGTCAACACAACATATTGAATGGTTTGGATCTGAAGTCAATACAATTACAATTTTGTAGTATTTTGTAATATTACAAAATATTAAAATTACAGTATTAAAATTAACATATTAAAATATCACAAGTCAAAATATTTTGACTTGAAGGCTGGGTTGCTGACCTGAAGGTTGCTAGTTCGAGTCCAACCCGAGGAGAGTGCAGATGAGCTCCCTCTGTCAGCTCCAGCTCCATACAGGGATATGACTCCCACAAGGATGGCAAAACATCAAACATCCAGGCATCTTCTGGGCAACGTCCTTGCAGACACCCAATTCTCTCACACCAGAAGCGACTTGCAGTTTCTCAAGTCATTCCTGACATGAAAAAAACCTCTTGCTAGGAATGAGGAATTTGTAGCCCTCCAAGTTTTGTCGGATCAGAATGCCATCAGCCCTTGTCAGCATAGCCAATCATGGTGATTGATGGGCATTGCAACCCAAGAAGAGCTAGAAGGCCCAGCAGTTGTTCACTCCTGCTTTAGACCCTTCTCATGGTTTGTTTTGCCTGCTCTACGACCTACACTGCCATATAATGCAGTTTCTGAATGCAGAGTAATTGCATTGAACTGGGTTATATGGGAGTGTAGACTGACTCATATAATGCAATTCAAAGAATTTAAACTGCATTCTGAAACTGGATTATATGGCAGTGCAGATCTAGCCTTAGACAGCAAATTCGAATCAGTCCATAAAAATAAGGCTTTCCTTGCCTTTTTTGTATGCAAAACTTTCATGTTGTATAATTCATGTTTGCAAATTAGAACTCAAATCCATTTCTCGATGTTTGTTTCCCTGGAAATTGGAAAACAGATCCATTAAGACAAAAAAGCATTGAAACCATTGGATACTTTTGCATAACAGATATGTTTTCTCAACGAAACGGTGTTCTGCTGATTTTCCACATGCATAAAAAGTAGCTGGGGCTAAATTATTCATTGCAACTTATTTGCTCAGTGCTAGTAATTTATTAATATTTGTCAAAAGCTGCTTAAACAGAAAACGGAACATGTCTTTGTATTAATCACATCAAATGCTATTATTACAACTTTAGATCATGTTGGAATGAGGCCCCGGTTTTCAAGGGGCAGGAAGCAGATAATGATGAACTGATGGTTCTTTAAGGCCTACCATGATAACACCTGAGAGGCAAGGAGAATTTCAATACGATACCATTAGAAACACAAAGGGTACATATGGGGGACAGAAGGTGTATAGACCCATTAATATTTATGAATTCATTATTCAGTATCCAATCAATCTCAAGCCTTACAGTCTTGGCCTACAGCAATGGTTGCCAACCTTTGTTTGACTAGGGCCCATTTTGTCCAGGGCCCTCTTTAACCAAGGACCACTTTGACCAGAGACCACTCTCTAACATTAGTACCACAAGGGTTACAAATCAGTTTTTGGTTATTTGGGTTGCTGATTCAGAAAATTGCATAGGATAGACCACATCAGCCAGTAGTCACCATCTGCTTGCCCACAGAAAACCATATTTAAGAATCTAGAGCTGATGTGGTCTATCCAATGCAATGGTCAGCTCTGTGGAAAGGAGTGGAAATAAAATTAATAAAAATAAATAAATAAAGAGGAAGGACGTTCATGGACTGGATTTTCGTTCTCATGACCCACTGCTGGTTGAGAACCACTGGCTTACAGCATGGATGGGGAAAGAATGACTCACAATGGTTTTAGAATTCTATTCTATAGCCTTTTCAACCACCAAAACTTCTTTCAAAGTTGCTGTGTCTGCCCCTCTGAACACCCCCCCCCCCAAAATACCTTCTTTCCCTTCCTTTTTCCCTTGGAAAATTATATGTGTGTGGAAGCAGCATGACATCTCATTGCTGAAGGAAAACCAAGGGTTTTTAGACATGCTTTGATGGGTTGTTGCCTCCAACACCACATAGGGCCCATTTACATGGGACACATACAGCAATGCAGTTCAAGACTGGAGTACTCCAAATCAGCGCCATTAGATTTATATGTCCACCCACAGAGATGGTTCAGCAGGTAGTGGATGTCCTCATGGTATGGAAACAGCCACTCCAATAGCCAGGTGGACTCCACACTGCCTAATAGCACAAAATCAGACCTTCACCCATACCTTTTGTTCTGATGTCCTTTGGCTTAGTAACAATCACCAGGCATGCAACTAAGGGTAGTTATCCCTTGTCACATCCACTGACAATCGCTGAAGCACGAGAGTGGCACGAGAGAGAGGAAAGGAGGAATCTCTCCCTCTTTCCGCTTTCCTTTTCCAACCACTCCATTGCTCCAACCACCATGATTGGATGAGACAAGTGACAACCAGTGCCAGTTTTGGTGCTAAGCCAAGGATGAGAGGGCCAGAGTAAGTATTATTCCCTGTCCCTAGGCCCAGGGAAAGTAGGATTGCCTTGTGAACAAGTGCAGATACTTCTGAACAAGTCTACAGAAATACCCGTAGTCTATCTACATTAGGGGGTGAAAAGACTCTATGCCAGTGTCCTCCCAGAGTAGAACCCAGGCATGGTCAAACTTCAGCCCTCCAGGTGTTTTGAACTTCAACTCTCACAATTCCTAACAGCCGGTTTTGTGCACAAAAGTAGTGTTGTTTTCAAAAGCAACTAAGGCCATTTTTAATTGAGGAAGGGGGGTGAAGGGAAGGTAGGGAAAAACATATGTGTGCCAAGTGAATTACACTGCAAAGGTCAAGGTGAATCATTTACCTTCAGTCAGGGCTCCAAATCTCAGACCAAATCATTATTTTCAGCAGAGAGTTTTAAAGTTCATCCCAGCTGAGGGAAGGAGAATGACAGAGTGGGATTTCTAAAAGGAAGTGGCGGATATTCATGGGTCAATCTTTCCTTGCCGTCTCCAATTAATCAGAGAGTTAAGGGAACAATGCAGGGCAGGAGGAGTTAATTATTCATAATTTCTATGCATTCCTACCGGCTTTTCCCCCCTGGTCAAATGTGAAATTAAATTGAGACTAGGTTTCTTTAGTTGGCTCAGCTAAAGCAACGTCAGCCTTCTTCCACCCTTGATCCACCTCCTATCAGCCTATAACTCCTGCCAGGATAATGGCAGATGTAGTCTGATACATCTGGAGGCTGCCTGGTTGGGAAGGATTCCTTTCAGTTGTCTGCGTTTTGGGTAGGAGATCCATTCCAGGTGCTAAGAGAGCTATCCAAGATAGGTCTTAGTTTGGCTCCTTGGAGAAATCATTGCATGGAATGGATTGAGCAGTCCACTGGTTTCCACTGGTTTATGTGTGATTTAAACCAAGCAGCAGATACTTTAAACTCCTCCTCTGAGATATTCTGGAAGAGAATGGACAATGTTGACGGTTCAACCAGGCTTGTTCATATAGCAATAAATGAGGACATGTCGTTGATTGAACAGAGCAATGTATTGAGCAACCCAGTTAAGAGTGCATCTACACTGTAGAATTAATGTAGCTTCACTCCACTTTAACTACCATGGCTCAATGCTATGGAGTCATGGCAATTGTAGTTTTAGCCTTCTACACCAAATAGTACTGGTGTGTCACCAAACTGCAGCCGTTCAAGAGATGCCAAATAACATTAATTCTACAATGCAGATGCAATCCAAGTTTTTTCTTCCAGAAAGAAGGCAAGATTATATGTTATGCCTCCTCTCTCCCACATCCAATCTCTTTCATTTTTAAAAAAATAGTATTATTACATGTCAAATTTTTGATAAATGGATTATTGCTGGGCATCTTTGAAGTAAAGCAATGAAGCTATAGTGAAGGAGAAAGGTGGAAACAAACAGTTTGCTTAGCTGTTTCCTCCTTGAAAAGATCAACAGAAGGTCCCTCTAATAATGTCATAACTAGGAGCTATCTCATTTCCCCCGAAATGGGCTCTGTAGTCATAAATCATTTTCTAAAATATGCCTGCGTTCCATCACAGAAGGATCTTCAGGGACTGTATATGAGGCTCTGTCTTTTCAACGATGGGGTGGGCTGGGGGGAGAGAGAGAAAGAGCGACAGAAAGAGAAAGAGAGACAACATTTATAATAGAGTTCAATGTTCTTGAAAGCTGACAACCTCTGAAATTGACTTCATGTTCTCCGGCAGACAATGAGACATTATAATAGACGGGGAACATCATTAACATCATTATCTACAATGTGGCCTCCGAACAGCATCTTGCTTCTTCTTCTCACTCATTTGTTTCCACACTGCTGAATGTCTTGTGGCTTTTAGTAAGTAGCTTGTGATGTGCATTTTCCACAGATGGTGGTGGGCAGGTCCATGTGAGGAATTCTATGGAGACTTGCAGATGGTGCCTGATGGATTCGGGTAGGGAAATAGATACGTCAGCATCTATGAGGAACAGAAGCAGGTTGAGTATGTGAGTTGTAGGAATCCTTACTAAAAGCCACAAGAGTTTCTGAGCATTGAACAGTTTCTAAAAATCAACAATATACACAAACACATCATATCAAGTATAGATTCACTGCTGCTTGACATGAAATCCACTGGTCATCATTGCTTGGGCTTTGGAAGCACAGTGTTGTTGTTGTTGTTGTTGTTGTTGTTGTTGTCGTTGTGTGCCTTCAAGTTGTTTCCAATGTTTCATGTCTCTATAACAGTGTTTCCCAACCTTTGGGTCTCCAGGTGTTTTGGACATCAACTCCCAGAAATCACAGCCAGCTTACGAGCTGTTAGGAAGTGTGGGAGCTGAAGTCCAAAACACCTGGAGGCCCAAAGCTTGGGAACCATTGCAACCCTATCACAAAGTTTTTTGGAGCTGAGAGTGTGCGACTTGTCCAGGTAACCCAGTAGAACTCTATGGCCAAGTGAGTGATTGCATCCTGACCTACAAAGTCATAGGTCCCATTCTGAAACTGCATTATATGGCAGTGTAGATGGTGCCATAGTCAGCATGCAAACCACTACATCTCAAAATGAAATGAAGTTTCACACTACTTTTACCATGCTGTGATTCAATCCTTTGGAATCATGGGAGTTGTACTTTGGCGAGGTACCAGCACTCTAGGGCAGGGAAGGTTAAAGAACTTGTAAAGCTATAATTCCCAGGATTCTGCTGCACTAAGACATGGCGCTCCATGCAGTCATGCTGGCCACATGACCTTGGAGATGTCTATGGACAACGTCGGCTCATCGGCTTATTTATTTATTTATTTACAGCATTTATATTCCGCCCTTCTCACCCCGAAGGGGACTCAGGGCGGATCACATTACACATATAGGCAACATTCAATGCCTTTTAACATAGAACAAAGGCAAACAAACATAGGCTCCGAGCGGGCCTCGAACTCATGACCTCCTGGTCAGAGTGATTCATTGCAGTTAATTGCAACTGCACCACAGCCCGGGCTTAGAAATGGAGATGAACACCAACCCCCAGAGTTGGTCACGACTGGACTTAACGTCAGGGGAAACCTTTACCTTTACCTTTAAGCCATGGTGGCTAAAGTGGTGTCAAACTGCAACAATTCTATATCTGAGAAGAACCAGTTTTAAGTAGAGAAAAAAGCGAACATGGCATGGACAGAATCATTTCAAAGGATTTCAAAAGTGTCCTGATTTTGGAGCCCCCCCCCCCATGGTGCAGCGGGTTAAACTGCTGAGCTGCTGAACTTGCTGACCAAAAGATCGCTGGTTTGAGTCTGGGGAGTAGGGTGAGCTTCAGCTATTAGCCCCAGCTTCTGCCTATCTAGCAGTTCGAAAACATGCAAATGTGAGTAGATCAACAGATACCGCTCTGGCGGGAAGGTAATGGCACTCCATGCAGTCATGCTGGCCACATGACCTTGGAGGTGTCTAGGAACAATGCAGGCTCTTCAGCTTAGAAATGGAGATGAGCACCAACCCTCAGCGTCATACACAATTAGATTTAATGTCAGGGGAAAACCTTTATCTAACCTAAACCTTAACTTTTTTTTTGTAATAGTCATTGGAAGAAAATTCAACTTCTATTCAACTTCTGCCTTCATTTAGTCAACACCAAATGGCAGCCACACACAAAACAACCAGGAAAATAAACAATGAAATAAGCAAATCTATCTACACATAGCAAGGAATACAGCACACTGAACTCAGCTCTTTTGAATCAATGTGTATATGTTTGCACTTTAAGGTCTGTCTTGTTTCTATTGTTTTCTCTTCATAGTAAAATAAAACAAACCAAGAAGAAATCTTCAAGAAATCAGCACCTCTGAGCACCAAAAAGCAACTGACCTTTTATCCCGAGTTGTCAGCATGTAGATGCTGTGGCATTTTGCTAGCACAAAATATAAACTTTACAATGTAATCTTTGGGATTCAAGGGGTAAATAGATTTCTTGCCTTCCGATTTAAAGCTCCTGAGTGAAAACACGGTAATGAAAATCTATCATTGTCAAATGAAAATTGTCAGGTTTGATTGCCTGCTTAAAAAGGGGGGTGATAGCCAGTTGGCGGTCTGTGAGCTATCTGAAGATACTTGCTTCATGCCATCTCATGGAAATGTTTCTTCAATGAGAATTGATGACTTCTGGCTGCTGAGCTATTGGGCCTTCAGGTGGACTGGAAGACAAAATAAGTGTTTGGGAAGTTGGCAGTCTGAATTCTGAGCTGGACAGAAGAAGGATCCTTGGTCAGAATCCAACTGCATACTTCAGAGGAGAGAATTTGGCAGCCAATAGACCTGGTGTGACTTCTGGAGGTCAGATGTGACCTGTAGGACCTTTACCACCTTCTAAGCTCTCAACACAGAAACCAAAAACTTTATCCCTTATAATGATAGCTATATGTGAAGGACGAAGTCATCTTCCTATGTTGGGTGAACACAAAGTCCTTATATAGCTTGAGGCCCTGTTGTCTCCATTGGCATAATGATCCACTTGGAGAAGAAGGTGATGGAACCTGATGGTGATGGAGATGATGGAAAGGTGAAAGAAGAGTGAACAGCGATGGGGAAGAAGTGGCAAACTTTGAGTTATTATTTTAACAAATGGCTTTGGGAATCATCCAAACCAAACGCTATAGTATGTCCTTAAATGGCATGCCCAATTCACCAGGCAGGAAAGTTGTGGAATGGGAACCTGCTCTACAGCTTCACGTTGGTTCAGCAGGCGGACTGTCTGATGCTGGTTGCCTGCAATTGCAGCCATCAGTTAGATGGGATCTGTAATTTTTGATAGCATCATGAGTAAACATCCAGTGGCCTTATTTGAGAGATGCTAGCTCTAACAGGATTCCTATTGGATAGAAGAAAATAAAATTTATTTTCAAAGGAATCTGCCAGTGTTTCTCTCTTCCTCCCTCTCTCACACATACCTCATTCTAGACTTACTTTTCTCCCTAAAGAGCAGTAATAGCCTGGAAAGGATATCGAACGCCCATCCATTATCTACATCTAGCTTATCAATAAAGGTGTCATCAGCCTATTTGAGGTAATTACCTAAAGGTGCCCTCTGATGGCAAAACTTTCCCAAACAATTCAGACTGGCTTGACTCTTAGGTTATGACACTTGAAAGCTTGAATCTTGTAAAAAAAGAAAAACAAAAAAACAGGGATAAGCAGCAAAGAGCAGCGGTTCCATGAGGATAAAACAAGGCTCAATGTTATTTTTCTTTCTTTCTCTATATCTTTGATGCCTCAATTCTATAAATTACTGGAGGCAGTCTGCATTTCGGATGGAAACCAGAGTGGTTCTTTCATGTTATTCCTTTCTGTTTATTTTTGAAGTAAGAATGATCCTCAGTACAAATATCTATCTATCTATCTATCTATCTATCTATCTATCTATCTATCTATCTACATCTTCCTAACATATTCCTTTTGGAAACAGATTCATATTTTCGACCAAACTCAGCAATATATACACACACACACACACACACACATACATATAGTAAAGTTAAAGGTGTTCACCTGACATTAAGTCTAGTTGTGTCCAACTCTGGGGATTGGTGCCCATCTCTATTTCTAAGCTGAAGAGTCATAGTTGTCTGTAGACACCTGCAAGTTCATGTGGCCAGCATGACTGCATGGAGCACCATTACCTTGCTGCTGGAGCAGTACCTATTGATCTACTCACATTTGCATGTTTTCAAAATGCTAGGTTAGCAGAAGCTGGAGCTAACAGTGGGAGCTCACCCAACTCCCCAGACTTGAACCATCAACCTTTTGGTCAGCAAGTTCAGCATCTCAGTGGTATAACCCACTGTGCCACCAGGGGATCCTATACACACAAATACATATACATTTCTTAAGTGTTGTGTAACTCTGATGAGGAATATTCTGCACATTCTGCACAAAATGGTTTTCTTCACAAATTAATAATAATAATAATAATAATAATAATAATTATTATTATTATTATTATTTTATTTTTTACCCGCCTCTCCTCATGGCTTAAGGCAGGTTACAAAACAATTAAAATACACAAACACAGCAAAAATACTACAAATACACACACTAAAAGTTTCATACTAAAATGTATTACTATGAAATACATATGAAAACAGAGAAAACAGAGATTCAGCAATAAAACTATGAGTGAATTTGTAGAGGACAAGTTCCCTATAGCATTTTGTACACAACAGCAGGGCACAGAAATACAATTTTCTGCATGGAAAGTGCTTTTGTTTTTCCTATGCAGTGTTTGAATTTGGCACATTTCTAGACTTCTAAAAGTCTAGAACTGACCAATTTTTGAAAACTCTCATTGTAGGAAAAATGGCTAAAATTGCTTCTTTGCAGAATGGAATTAGAAAATGATTACATTCCCAGTAGTAGCATGACTGTTTTAGATGCAAAAGATCTTATTCTGCTGTCATCATTTACAGCTTTAAAAGAAGTGTGGTGGAAAATCTAGGGAGTATCTCTGCTTGGCAAGCTACTAGACAAAGCAGGCTCAGGATCTGAATTTAGAAATTATATTATGGGTGCATGGGTGGAGGTACCTTTCTCTCTTCCTCCCTCCCCATTGGTAACTGGTACTCAGGGCACATTATAAATGCCTTTTTTTAAAGAAGAAGAAGGTTTCATTTTAGGCATATTATGCCCCTTTCAAGCAGCCATCTGTTGAAACAGCTTTGTTGAAAGGTAGGGGGAAAAAAGATGCATGACTTCCCTCCACCTCTGTTCTGCCAGGGCCAAAAGGTTTCCCATCTGCCAAGCACACCGCAGGTTTCATGACTCAGAAATGCTGTCTCCAGGCTATGCAGGGATGCTACACTTACTTAAAAGTGCCTTGCTGAAACATTCGGCTGTGAAGGTGACTTTAGAAGATGCAAACTAGTTGCCATCCTTCAAAAGGGATCAGAAGGCAGGCTTTTTACGATAGATGAAACTCTAGCTCCCTCCCTCCCAGAACTGTTGTCTTTTTCTTGCCCTGCACCTATCCCTATTGCTCCATCTTGGTCCCTTCCATTAGAATTATTTCTGTAAGTGGTACCACATGAGTAAATAGGAAGCTAAAGGTCCTACACCAGTGCTCCACATATGGAACAGTAGTGATACCTCGGATTATGGTAACTGCATGATCTCTCAACTAAGGTTCAAATGCACTTCTTTGTCTTGCCTATTGATTATGTTGAGAAGTGATAGACAGAATATCAATAATATTTGATGCATTTTTTCACTACCTTCTGGGTATATTTCTGAGCAGAATATACTTAGGAATGTGTAATTGCCATGTGAAAATGGTCCACATTCTTTCCTAATTATCTATCTCAACTATGGCCATGTCTGTAAGAAACTGTTCAGTTAAGACCGGGCTCTTATTATGCATGCATAACTCAAGGTTAATTGAACATAACATTGTTTCAGTTGGGTACCAGGAGCTCTTCACCTGCCCCTTGTTCTCTGCCCAAGATCTCCTCCTATCAGCTGTCAAGCCCCTTGGAGCTCCATTTCACCCATTAAATGGCCAGAAAAGAGTAAAGAAATGAAAGAAGGAGGTGACTCAGTTGATGTTCATGTCTCCCAACCTCACTGCAGTTCTCAAGACCAGAGAAGATGAAGAATGTCCTTGTTGGTTGTGCTCCACATGTTACACGTTATATTCTCTGGAAGCATTGCAAACTTTGACCTTAAAGCAGGATCAGAAAGACCAATGGTCACCTAGATATTACTGGTTTCCAAATCCTGAACCAACCATGGAATTATTTATGACCAATCAGATCTGGAATTCAACAAAATCTATCTTACGTTTACTCCAAACAGCCACTAGATTTATTATAATCACAATGACAGTTTTCAGGCCTTCCACGAATGTGAAGGACATGCATGGGCCTTGCTGGTACTGCAGTGATATTGGTTGTCCTTTGAAAGCTTTGTTAATAGCTACCCAGAGAATAATAACCATTTTAGTTTTTAAAGTTACTAAAATCTCTTTTCTACTTTTTTGGGGGGAGGGAAAGTTGCAGTGATATTCAATTGTTTGAGAGGTGTTTTTCTCTTTTAATGTTTAGCTAAGCCTTTGAAATTTAAAGCAGAGTTTTAAAACACATTCAAAGGTGTCTTGGGACCCACTTTGAGTCACTATCTTGGAAATGCTTCTGAACGCCAAGGCCTTTCAATCACTTTGAGGCTTTGATTTAATTTTTTTAGAGCTCATTTGAACAGACTCCATATTCCAATAGACATTTTGTAATTGAAAAAAGAAGTATTATATAACCCCCAAATGTAATGATGGACACAGATTTTTCAAGAGTAAATTGAAAATGGCATCCATGGGCTTCTGTGGTGGGGATCTCAAATAATTAACCATAGAAGCAAATAAGGAACTCTTTCTATTCAGAGCAAATTGGAGAGCTTTGTTCAGCGCATGATGTTTCCTAATGGAAAAGCAGGAAGCTGATTTAAGGTCTTGCACATTAAATTTGCTTCGCTGACAAGAGAAGCACACTGCGGAATGAAGATATGATTCGAAAAATCATTTGGGTACAACTGTTTTGTTGTTATCCATCCCATCTGAGTTGATACATAATTCATTCTTCCTGAAAGTGTCACGACTGAAGTGTTTGTGACATCTGAGGCATCTCGCTTGTTTCTCAGTAACAGTTATCTTTTGTCATTATTGTTGTTCAAACAACAAGGACAATAATGCTGACTGTTATCCATCTTTGCCAACATTTTCTCAAGTTGCTTTCTTCTGCCTGTCTTTCGCTTTCAGATAGGGCACTCCAGGAACTGGATATTTTAGTCTACAGCTGGTCAGTTCCTACTTTCCTATAGAACTACTAAATGTATATGAGGAAGACAATCTGTTCTATGCTAGCTGTAAAAGATTTTTCCAAAGCATTGAATCTATTTAAAAGTAAGTTTCAGTACCTAGGACAGCTCTTTAAAGGCTGAGGTTGGATCTACATTGCCCTATATCCCTGGATCTGATCCCAGATTATCTGCTTGTCCCAGGTTATCTTGCAATGTAGACTCATATTAAAAAAGCAAATAATCTGGGATCAGATCCTAAGATATAGGACAGTATAGATAAATGGTTCCCAACCTGTGGTCTGTGGACCACCAGTGGTCTGCAAGAACTAAAATATGGTCCACAGCCTCACAGTTACTACTATGGATAATAACAGAGTCCAACCAATTTTTTTCTTTGTGTCTTCATTTTTAGGCCTGTTTCTGGGGTTATTTGGAGTGCAGATTCAGAAAATTGCATTAGATAGACCACATCTGCTCTAGATGATTGAATATGGTTTTTTGTGGGCAAGCAGATGGTGACTACTGGTTGTTCTGTATCAGAAACTAGAGCTGATGTGGTCTATCCAATGCAGTTTTCTGAATCAGCACCCCAAATAACCAAACTGAATCTGAAGTTGACCAAAAACTGCTTCGTAACCCTTTTGGTACTAATGTTGGAGAGTGGTCCTTGGTCAAGTGATCCCTGGTCAAATAAAGGTTGGGAACCACTGGTGTAGATCTGTCCTGAATTAAATATAGTTTCCAGCTATTCCTGACCAAAATACCAATTGCCATTTCACAGTGCTCATACCAGCAGCCCATTTCATCATTTACTCATTTATTTAACATATATTCAATTTCTATCCTGTCGTAATCCCAGGATTGGGTCTAAGGCATATTTATGGGGAAAAAACAAGTTAAAGTCTTGTTTTAGAAACTTAAAATAATAATTTAATGGCAGTATTATTTAAAACAATTGACAGTGAAGAATGCATTTAAAATGCAATTATTCATATAGCAACCACTTCACACACTTTGCTTGGACTTCTGCCTGCAGAAACTCCCTGTATTCCAGCAATCCTGGTAACAATGTTGAAAATGGATCCTTTATCTTACTGAATGAAAAATTCTGAACAGATCTCCTGACTTCCATTTAATTTCTGGTCTCCAGCTTCTCCACTGTCCCTCTGATATGCATCAGAACATATCTGGATGCTATTTGTCATAACAGCGGGCACTTCTCATCCCCACAAATATATAAGACATCTAAGTTTGGCTGGTATTATACCCATGAGGAATTGGAATACAACATTTATGTGCTACAGAGTTCTGGGTTTTGTAGATTAGGGAGGAGCCTTTATACTTCCAGAGAACTCCTGGGCCTCCCTAAACTACAAGTCCCAGAATTCTGCAGGAGGTAGGCACAGCATTCAAGGTGGATTGAAGTGGAACAATGCTCAAGTCTGATGAGGCCCTAGGACTGAGATGGCGGGGAACCGATTCTTGTAACTGAGGTCACAACTGCTTTAACCAGCCTTCTACCTCCACTTTTGCAATGTTGGGGAATAGGGAGAGTTCAGTCAGATTTGAACAAGAGCTGAGGCTTGTCTCTGTTATTAAAAGTATGAGAGAGAAAGAGGAAATAAAGATGTCCCATTAGATCTAGCCAGAATAATATCCGTGAGAGGAAAAAAGGTGGAAGGGAAGGAGAAGCCTTCCTTCAGTATTAAATGACTGCTGGGGATGGGGCGGGGGGGGGGGGGGCAGAGAATTAAATTGTTTTCCTCTTCAGTTGGAATGGGCTAGGTACAGTGAGATTAAGGACATCAGAAAATGTGCAAATGACTGACAGTCACAGGCAATTGATTGCCAGCCAGATGAGATGCCGGGACTGACATATCCTAGTAGGACAGCATACACATCTCCAAATAGGAATGAAAGGTTATTTTCCCCCTAGTTTGTTTTAAATTTCCTTCCTTCTCAATAAATGTGAGAAATAGTGCAATCAGAGTTCCATTTGTCTATCTAAACATTTCCATCATCTTCTTTGATCTCCCGTATGTGTCTCTCTACGCCGGGACAGAACTCGGTGCATGTTGCTGCATATGCAATTCCACTAAATGTACACTTTCTCCCTCCTTCCACATTCCCTCCATCCCTTAAAATAATTAGATAATCATATTGCCTTTTCAAAGACAGCATATATCATTTGAGCTGTGCAGTGTTTCTTAACTTTGCTTTAACAAGCAATATTCCGAACCCTATGACTTGTGACCTTGCCAGTGATTCTTGGTGAAACTTTCATGACCCCCAAATTATTTTTCTTCTGACAGAAGTGGGTTTTTAAAGTGCTTTCCAACAGCTTTATCTAGTAGAAATAATTTCCTGAACATGTATGGTCAATGGTTCTTTTGGCCACTTCACTAATAAGAGTTTAGGGTTTTATTTTTGTGATTTCTTCTTCTTTGTTCTTTCTTATTAGGAAGAGGGTAGGGAATAGCTGGGGGAGGAAGCTGCTTGAACAAAATCAATTGATTAGAAGCTGCAATTTCTGTCTTGCGGGACCAGTGTAAGCATGAAGTGGGTGCATAAGAGATGGTGCATTTTTCTCATCAACACTTTCCCCGGGCGTTGAAGTTTGGAATTACCTGAACTTATCACCAAAGTGGAACCAATGAATTACAAACAAGAACCTGACAGTGTTTGATTGCCAACGCTGTGGCCTAAATCAGAATGCTAACTAAAAGTATGCTCATGGAACATTGAAACTTAGTAAAGTGTAGGAAACAGAATCCTGGCTGTGTCACATATTCAATTACACAAGTAGTTGTACATCAATGGGGAGTAGTCCCATTGATTCATGGAGTACTCTAGTTTTACAACTTAAGCTCATACGAAACTATTGCACTTGTGATGGACAAGAACCCTTGGGCATATCCAGGGTGCTTCTCCTGTTATGCTTCTTTGCCTCTTTGGAGACAGAGCGGATATTAAACTGTAATTGAATGGTAACTTAGTAACTGAATCCCCAAATCTCACCATGTACTTTTTTAGGGGAGGGGAAATTCAATGAGCAAGCTTTAGAGAAAGATGTGGAGCAAAGTTGCCAGCAAAGTTCAGAAGGAAAATTATGCGTACTTGGTAGAAGCTGTTCCTTTGGGATCCAGCCTTAGTTTCTTGCAAAATGCTTACTTTTAGCGATTCCCTTGCCAAATTCTCTGCTCAGGGTAAAGGTTACGGCCACGGCGTCTGTACAATAAGGATAAGAAAAGGGTTTACTGGGTTTACTTCTCTCTCTTGAAAATATTCATTGCAGACCTCCTGAGACTAACAATAGAATGCATCTGACTCCAGGAAACAACCCCAGCCACCTGGGAGGCTTCCAACATATTTCTGAGGGGAAACAAGCACATTCTCACGCATAACATTCAGAAGGTATGGCTCATTTAAAAACTGGAGAAATGTGCTACAGTCTAGGGATGGGAATATTGTAGCCTTTGGTATGAAACCCCCTCAAAGCCCCAGGGATCCCACCAAAATTGGCTGGGAAAAGTGGTTGTAAAAATTGCAGGGTCATAGCAATACATTATATTATAAGCATTGATATATCACTGCTAATAATATCACCTTAAGCATGATTATTTTTTGCTCCAAATGTTATTTGGAGTGAGGACCTGTAGCCCTTTAGTACTCTACAGGAGCACAAGATCTAGTAATATAGACCTCCATCCTATGGTTCTCAACCTTCCTAATCCACAACCCCTTGATACAGTTCCTCATGTTGTCGTGACCCCCCAACCATAAATTTATTTTTGTTGCTACTTCATAACTGTCATTTTGCTACTGTTATGAATCGTAATGTAAATATCTGATATGCAGGATGTATTTTCATTCACTGGACCAATGATTTTGTCATATGACTGTTGTAGTTGCTGGCATTTATAGTACACCTACAATCAAAGAGCTTTCTGGACTTCACCAATGATGGAATTGAACCAAATATGGCACACAGAATTCCCATGACCAACAGGAAACACTGGAAGGGTTTGGTGGGCATTGACCTTGAGTTTGGGAGTTGTAGTTCACCTACATCCCGAGCCCTGTGGACTCAAACAATGATGGATCTGTATAAAACGCAACTTTTATACATCATCATAACATGGACATCAACTTCTCTAAACATTTGTAGATCAAGTTTATAGTGTTTACAATATTCCTTACCACAAAATTTTTTAGTCATTAATTACTGTTCATGAAGCCACACTGCAAAACTTTTAAGTACACTTCTGACACAGAATGATTGATGGATCATCCCACAAACTTCAGATAAACCTTTGATCTTCAGCATTAATTTTGTTGCTCATAACTCCTCAAATAACCCTTTGACACTGAGCGATAAGGCTTTAATGCATCCTAGCTAATAGAAATTACTGAGACCACCTCAAGCATCAGGTTTTATATCTCGCTCAAAATTCAGTGTGAACTTGCCCTTGGCTTCCTCTTAACGCAATCACAGCTTTTTTGTATTTATTTCTATCTCCACATTTTAATTATATCTTTAAAAGAAGTGTCTGTTTATTTGGCATTTTGTTCACTTGTAGCTCACATTTTGAAATAAGATATTTTCCACCGAGGGAGTCAGCATGAGGTAGTGGCTTGGATGTAAGAATAGGGTTTTTGGAGAGTTTGGGTTCAACGTTACTTATCCATGGAACACTTGGGCAATTCACTCTCTCTCAGCCTGAAAGGAAGGCAATCCCATACCTCCTCTGAAGCAGTCCTGCAAAGACAACCCATAGGATAGTGTTCCCAGAACCTATTTCAGATTTAATTGGGTCATTTTATTTGGTTTCTCATCCTCAGACACGCTCTGCAGACCTATCTTCAGATTTAACATCCCTTCAGATACATTCTGGTTCTCTGTCTATATATTTTCTCAGAACTCAGTACATACTAATAGTGACTTTAATTATACCAGCTAAGACAGAAGTGTTCCTATTACAATTCACAGAAATGGAATGCATATATACTGGCTTAGTTGACAACAACAACCAACTGTTGGATTAAGGGTATATTCTCTAGGATTTTAACCCCTTTTTGCGGAAGAAGACTGCTTTGCTTAAGAGCCCATCTCATTCAATAGGGTTTGTAAGGGAAAGCACTGGAAATTTTAGATCTGAGACGAACTTGAGCAATGTAAGGCAGATAGGAAGCATTCTAGATCTAACTACCTATCATTCTAGATCTATCTATCTATCATTCTAGATCTATCTATCTTCCTGCCCATCCATCACATTCTTAGTCCACAAACTCTTGTGATATGTTCACTTTAGGATTCCCATAAGTTGGAAATGATTTGAAGGCACAAAAAAGCAAAAGTTTATCCGTATCTGTAGCTTAAACTCTGATGAACTAAAGCAGTGGTTCCCAAACTTTTTTTTGACCAGGGACCACTTTGATCAGGGTCCACTCTCCAACATTAGTACCAAAAGGATTGTGAATCAGTTTTTGGTCAACTTTAGATTCGGTTTGGTTATTTGGGGTTCCGATTCAGAAAATTGCATAGGATAGACCACATCACCTCTAATTTCTGATATATAACATGTGCCATCCAGTAGTCACCATCTGCTTGCCCACAGAAACCCATATTTAATAATCTAGATGTGGTCTATCCAATGTAATTTTCTGAATCGGCACCCCAAATAACACCAGAAACAGGTCTAAAAATGAAGACAACTAGGTGCCCCCGCTTCCAGGTGCCACATGGAACAGCTCCACTGAGAGAGGGAGGAGACGGAGGAGAAGCAGCAGTCAGGAGGCTTGTTGTCACACCTTTCATGGGTAGTCAGTCTCTCCCCACTACCCTGTTTCCCCGAAAATAAGACATCCCCAAAAAATAAGACCTACCCTGTTTCCCCGAAAATAAGACAGGGTCTTATATTAATTTTTGCTCCCAAAAATGCACTAGGTCTTATTTTCAGGGGATGTCTTATTTTTCCATGAAGAAGAGCTCACATTTAGAACAACAAAATGAACATTTATTATATACTGTAAAGTAGTTGTCATCACAAACCAGCATAACCAGACAAACTATGAATCCTATCAAGAATTTCTTGTTACTACCATTATTTACATGTACAACAATCTATGGTACCTCTTGCAATTTAGGTTTCACAAGGTTTCCACGCTGATTTCTCTCTATTCTAGTTTCAATGTAGTCATGAATGATGAATAATATAATATACTATAATAATAATATGATAATATAATAATAATATAATGATATACAATATATTAATGAGATAATATAATATAGGATATAATAATAACAGAAAATGATAATAATATGGTATTAATAGGATAATATAATAATGGGATATAATAACAGAATAGCATAATAATATAATAATAATAGGATAATATAATAGAATAATAGAATGGAATAGAATGATATAAAATATATTAATAGGATAATATAAAATGGAATATAATAATAATAACAGAATATGCTAATAATAATAAAATAATAATATGATAATATAATAGAATAATAGTATAGAATATAATGATATAAAATATATTAATAGGGTAATATAAAATGGAATATAATAATAACAGAATAATAATATAATAATATGAAAATATAATAGAATAATAATAGAATAATAATATAATGATATAATAATAATAGAAAAATATAATATAATGATTTAAAATATATTAATAGGATAATATAATAATGGGATATAATAATAGTAACAGAATATGATGATAATAATATGGCAATAGAATAATAATATAAAATAATCAGTTTCATGGCATAGGATAGGAATAAGGATGAGAGGAGAATCCCAATGCGTCCTGTACCTTTAAGAAGCTGAAGCCTTGGGGACGAGTGCAAAGCCCTCTTCCTTCCCTCCCACCCTCCCTTGCCCTGGCTCCAGGAGCCAATCAGAAGCCTCTGGGAAGAAGGGAGCATGGCCAGCATGGCCAGGACGGAGAAGGAAGAAACGGCAGCGCAGGCAGCAGCCACGGAAGGTTTTCAAGCCTCGGCTGGGGGACAGGCAAGGCGAGGGAGGGAGGGAGGGAGGCACAGAAAGCAAGCACTTTCCCTCCCTCCCTCCCTCCCTCCCTCCCTCCCTCCCTCCTGTGTATGTATGTGTGCTGCTTCTGCCCTGCAGCCATGCTTCCCAATGGAACTCTGCTGCAGCCTTAGCTGCTAGGTCTTACTTTCAGGGGAGGCCTTATATTTGGCAATCCCCCCAAAACCCTGCTAGGTCTTATTCTTTGGGGAGGTCTTATTTTCGGGGAAACACGGTAGTAGAAGTCTTGCTGAATTGCTAAATATAAGGCCTCCCCCAAAAGTAAGACCTAGCAGTTTTTGTTTGGAAGCATGCCCAGCGCCTGCCAAACAGAACACCAGAGCATGCAGGATTGGTAAATGTACATACCAGTTGTACATGGAAATAATGGTAGTAACAAGAAATTCTTGATAGGATTCACAGTTTGTCTGGTTATGCTGGTTTGTGATGACAACTACTGTACAGTATATAATAAATGTTCATTTTTTTGTTCAACAATAAATGTGAATTCTTCATGGAAAAATAAGACATCCCCTGAAAATAAGACCTAGCACATCTTTGGGAGCAAAAATTAATATAAGACACTGTCTTATTTTCGGGGAAACACGGTAGACATCCCTGTTGCCTCGGCACTATAAGGGAGTTTTGCGAGACGAGTTGCTCTCGTTGCAACAGTGTTGTAACAGTGAGGCCGCAGACCATATTTAATTCTTGGGGACCACAGTGGTCAGGAACCACTGAACTAAAGGAATGTTTCAAGTTTGGAAAGAGATTACCCTTTTGAAGAAAGAAGTTACAAGAAGTGATTTGATGTCTATGTATTACAATTAGTGAATGAACAAATGGAGCAAATTTTAGAGAGACATCATGTACAGGGTAGAATATGAGCAATCCATATGTGGTCTACTGAGCCATTGGTTTAATAGCAAATGGGGAAAAGAGGGTGTAAAGAGAATTAACATGAAGCACTACAGATGGAAATATGCCCTCTTATCACTTTATTCATTCAATCTGCGTTTCCTAAGCTTCAGGGAGCTGGGAAAGCAATTTCCAAGTGAGGGCTATGTATGGGAAGAGCCCTTCTTTAGAGCTGCATTTCTTATCCTGAAAACATATCGTGCTATTATAGATTCTCTCCTAGCTCTGCATTTGACTAGCCCTTAGTCAAACTGTAATCCTCTCTGCGGACTTGTGATTTTCACCTACAGCCTTGTAGGAACCTGATAGCCCCAGGCCCTTAGCAACAAAAGAGAACATGGGATCAGTTATCTGCAAAATGTTTGCAAGAAAAGCCCAGTTGCTTTGCAGCTCATTCCACAGAAGAGAGTAATATATTTTTGTAGTATCGTTTAGGCATACCTCTTTATTCATAGAGCGGTATCTCAAATAACCTGAACTTGAGAAGATTCACCTGAAAGGTACAGGGCTGTCAGCCACACTTGTGAATGTTTTTTAAAAGGAAATCCACCACTCGGGCTGCAATACAAGAAAGGATAGGCAGGGAAACATCAGGAAGGATACAATTATGGATTTTGATCCATGTCGTTCGTCTATCTGTCTAGTTTCTGGTTTGAATTCAAGCTCCTGGTGGTAATTTGTGATTGCAATAATGGAAGGCACCCTTCTACCTCTATGTGTTTATAATTAATGTGTGTGTGTGTGTTTTTGTTTTTTTTTACATTTTCAGAATACTAGTATGCAAGATTTAAAAGCCATTTGTTTTAATTTTTATTGTGCTTTTCCTGCATGGCAGAGGATTGGACTAGATGGCCCATGTGGTCTCTTCCAACTCTATTATTCTGATTCTATATTTTTATTTAGTACCTTGATATTGTTTTATATTGGTGCATTTTTAGTCCACATTTATTTATTTTGCATGCAAAAGACATGAGTTAGTTATTTAACTACTACTTTCTACATACATCTTCCTGAGGACGTGAAGGGTTGTCCTTGATGTCCCACCAATGAGTTCAATATGTTGGGGATGGACATGAGAGAGGGACTTCTTTGCAGGGGCACCCATCTTTGGAAAGGGTCTCCCCTTAAAGGTCTAATTGGAGCCAACTTTAGTTTCTTTTTGGCACCAGTTCAGAACATGGCTTTAGGTCCCAAATTACTTCCAGTGTTTTAAAGCTCTTTTGACTTGTTTGCACTAATACACAGTCTTAGTTTTTGGGGTTATTTGGGGCACTGATTCAGAAAATTGCATTGGATAGATGCATCAGCTGTTGTTTCTTAGACTGGATCTGTACTGCTATATAATCCAGTTCAAAGCAGATAATCTGGATTCAGAAACTGGATTATATGGCAGGGTAGATGGGGCCTTAGATAGGGCAAGCCGATGGCAACTGGTATCTATCTATCTATCTATCTATCTATCTATCTACCTATCTACCTACCTACCTACCATATTTTATTCTGCCCTTCTCACCCCAAAGGAGACTCAGGGTGGATCACAATGCACATATACATAGCAAACATTCAATGCCATTAGACATACAACATACAGACACAGAGGCAATTTTTAACATTTTCCAGCTTCTGGCTTCATGAGGGTATGCTCAATTCCGGCCACAGGGAGAACTGCTGCTTCATCATCCACTGTGACACCAAGTCCTTGATGGAGTACTGCCTCATTCTTCCGCACGCTGCTGAACGTTTTTATGATGACACACTTTAGTTAAATTAGCCTCCCCTCATAAAGCGGTACCTAAATTTTCTACTCGACAGATGCAACTGTCATTTGGGTGCTTAGGTAAACAACGAGTGAGGCTATTTAATGATCAGGTGCTCAATCCAACCTGGGTTGGTTTCGAACTCATGACCTCTCAGTCAGTAGTGATTTATTGTAACTGGCTACTAACCAGCATATTTATTTATTTATTTATTTATTTTTCAAACTTATATGCCGCCACTCCCCTAGGGCTCGGAGCGGCTTACAAGAACCGGCTAAAATCAACAATTTAAAAACATTTTAAAAACATCATTTAAAAAAAATCTTTAAAACATCCTAAAAGCACCTTTTAAAACATCAGCAACAGAACATCAGCAACAATATGATGGCATATGTTCTGTATCTCAAAAACTAGAGCCGGTAGGAGAAAATTAGTGTTATTTTTGGAATCAGCAGGTCAAAAATACCCAGTAACAGAGACAACATTGAATCATAGAATCATAGAATCATAGAATCATAGAATCATAGAATAGTAGAGTTGGAAGAGACCTCAAGGGCCATCTAGTCCAACCCCCCGCTAAGAAGCAGGAAATCGCATTCAAAGCACCCCCGACAGATGGCCATCCAGCCTCTGCTTAAAAGCCTCCAAAGAAGGAGCCTCCACCACGGCCCGGGGGAGAGAGTTCCACTGCCGAACAGCCCTCACAGTGAGGAAGTTCTTCCTGATGTTCAGGTGGAATCTCCTTTCCTGTAGTTTGAAGCCATTGTTCCGTGTCCTAGTCTGCAGGGCAGCAGAAAACAAGCTTGCTCACTCCTCCCTATGACTTCCCCTCACATATTTGTACATGGCTATCATGTCTCCTCTCAGCCTTCTCTTCTGCAGGCTAAACATGCCTAGTTCTTTAAGCCTCTCCTCATAGGGCTTGTTCTCCAGACCCTTAATCATTTTAGTCGCCCTCCTCTGGACGCTTTCCAGCTTGTCAGCATCTCCCTTCATCTGCGGTGCCCAAAACTGGACACAGTATTCCAGGTGTTGTCTGACCAAGGCAGAATAGAGGGGGAGCATGACTTCCCTGGATCTAGACGTTATTCCCCTATTGATGCAGGCCAAAATCCCATTGGCTTTTTTAGCTGCCGCATCACATTGTAGGCTCATGTTTAACTTGTTGTCCACGAGGACTCCAAGATCTTTTTCGCACACACTGCTGTCAAGCCAGGCGTCCCCCATTCTGTATCTTTGATTTCCATTTTTTCTGCCGAAGTGAAGTATCTTGCATTTGTCCCTGTTGAACTTCATTTTGTTAGTTTCGGCCCATCTCTCTAGTCTGTCAAGATCGTTTTGAATTCTGCTCCTGTCTTCTGGAGTGTTAGCTATCCCTCCCAGTTTTGTGTCGTCTGCAAACTTGATGATCATGCCTTCTAACCCTTCGTCTAAGTCGTTAATAAGGATGTTGAACAGAACCGGGCCCAGGACGGAGCCCTGCGGCACTCCACTTGTCACTTCTTTCCATGATGAAGACGACGCATTGGTGAGCACCCTTTGGGTTCGTTCGCTTAGCCAATTACAGATCCACCTAACCGTAGTTTTGTCTAGCCCACATTTTACTAGTTTGTTTGCCAGAAGGTCGTGGGGGACTTTGTCGAAGGCCTTACTGAAATCTAGATATGCTACATCCACGGCATTCCCTGTATCGACCCAACTCGTAACTCTATCGAAAAAAGAGATCAGATTAGTCTGGCATGACTTGTTTTTGGTAAATCCGTGTTGACTATTAGCAATGACCGCATTTGTTTCTAAGTGTTCGCAGACCACTTCCTTAATGATCTTTTCCAGAATCTTGCCTGGTATCGATGTGAGGCTGACCGGACGGTAATTGTTTGGGTCGTTCTTTTTTCCCTTCTTGAAGATAGGGACCACATTCGCCCTCCTCCAATCTGCTGGGACTTCTCCTGTTCTCCAAGAACTCTCGAAGATAATTGCCAGTGGTTCTGAAATAACTTCCGCTAGTTCCTTCAATACTCTTGGATGTAGCTGATCTGGCCCTGGGGACTTGAATTCGTTTAGAGTGGCCAGGTGTTCCTGGACAACTTGTTTCCCTATTTGGGGTTGGATTTTCCCCAATCCTTCGTCCATTCCATGTTGCTGAGGTTGAAGATGGCTTTCTTTTTGTGAGAAGACCGAGGCAAAGAAGGCATTAAGCAGTTCTGCCTTTTCCCTATCCCCTGTCACCATCACCCCATCTACTCCTTGCAGTGGCCCTATCGCCTCCTTTTTCTTCCTTTTTCTACCAACATAAGCAAAAAAACCTTTTTTGTTGTTTTTTATGTCCCTGGCAAGCCTGAGCTCATTTTGCGCTTTAGCCTTGCGAACCTTTTCCCTACAGGAGTTGGCTATACGTTTGAATTCTTCTTTGGTGATTTCTCCCCTTTTCCACTTCTTGTGCATGTCACTTTTGAGCTTTAGCTCAGTTAGAAGTTCTTTGGACATCCATTCTGGCTTCTTTGCACTTGTCTTATTTTTCTTCTTTGTTGGCACTGTTTGCATTTGCGCCTTGAGTATTTCACTTTTGAAAAACTCCCATCCATCCTTAACTCCCTTGTTTTTTAATATCGGCGTCCATGGAATGCCGCTCAGTAATTCCTTCATTTTTTGGAAGTCAGCTCCCTTAAAGTCCAGAATGCGTGTTTGACTTGTCTTAGTTTCAGCATTCCTTTGTATTGCAAACTGCAGGAGCACATGGTCACTTGCCCCTAAGGATCCAACCACTTCAACTGTATTGATCAGGTCTTCCACATTTGTTAAGATTAGATCAAGAGTTGCTGATCCCCTTGTTGCCTCTTCTACCTTCTGGACCATAAAATTATCTGCAAGGCAAGTGAGGAATTTGTTGGACTTTGTACTCTTGGCTGAGTTTGTTTTCCAGCAGATATCGGGATAATTGAAATCGCCCATGACTACTATATCTCTTCTTTGTGCCTGTTTGGTCAGCTGTTGACAGAAGGCTTCATCAAGTCCTTCATCCTGACTCGGAGGTCTGTAGTAGACACCCACGACAAGATCTTTTTGAGTCCCGGTTCCCTTGATTCTTATCCAGATGCTTTCAAGCTGGTTTCCCGGATTACAGTCGTGCATTTCTTCTGCAACGTAACTGTTTTTGACATATAAAGCTACTCCCCCTCCTCTCCCCTTTGTTCTATTTATGTGAAAGAGGTTATAGCCCTCAATGGTTAAATTCCAGTGATGGGAGTCATCCCACCAGGTTTCAGTGATGCCTATGACATCGTATGTGTGGTGCTGTGCTAGGAGTTGGAGTTCGTCTTGCTTATTTCCCATGCTCTGAGCATTAGTGTAAAGACATGTAAGCCCCTGTGACCTCCCCTCGAACTGTTTATTTGGGATTATTGTGCTCTCTGTACTTGGTCCTTGCTGTGTTTGTGCAGCCCTCCGTTTAGCCTTACGGCGGTTCCCTGTGGTCGTGGGTAATATAGTGTTCGCCAGGCTGTTGTTCCCCTCCCCCAGTGGATTTAGTTTAAAGTGCGCCTGATGAGGTTTGTGAGTCTGTGTGCAAAAAGATGTTTTCCTACTTGTGTGAGATGCACCCCATCGCTTGCCAGTAGTCCATCCTCTTGGAAGAGTAGACCATGGTCAAGGAAGCTAAAATGCTCCTCTTGACACCATTTTCTGAGCCATTTATTGATCTGTACTATTTTTCCGGCCCTTGTAGAGCCGTGTCCTACAACAGGGAGGAGGGATGAAAAGATCACATGTACATTATACAGTTTTAGCTTTGTTCCCAGAGCTCGAAAATCATTTGTGATCTTTTGAAAAGTATGCCTAGCGGTGTCATTGGTACCTACATGTATCAACATAAGGTGGGGAGGGTGATGGGGCTTTAGGAGCCTGCTGAGCCTCTGAGTGATATGGTGTATTTTTGCCCCCGGGAGGCAGCATGTTTCTCGAGCCATCCCATCCGGTCTGGAAATGATGGCTTCCGTTCCTCTAAGGAGGGAGTCACCTACTACCAAGACCTGTTTCCTTTGAGGATTGACAGGGTCCCTTTTGTGCAAGACAGTGTGTGTGTCCCCTGAAGAGTGTTCCTGTTGAAGTGAATCATGTAGGTGTAAAGTGTTGTCCTCCTCCTCAACATCCCCAGTGCATTCATCAATGACAATCCATTGAGATACATCCGAGAGCCCATTACTCTCCCAAGGATGTTCCTGTTGCTCCTGGTCTATGATTGGGGATGGAGCATTTGCATGATTACATAAGTGTGACTGTGGTGATGCACTGTCCCCGTCAGGGCTATCCCCTGCGCATTGATCCAGGGTGGTCCACTGAGTGGTATCTAAGAAACTGTGGTCCTCCACAAGATGTGTTTCCTGATTGTATGTTAATGATGTAAGAATTTCAAATCTGTTGTGTAAATGCAGCTGAGCAGAGGAGTTCTGCGGAGGCTGCCTGGTCCTGCATCTCCTTCTATGGGTGACCTCCTTCCAAGCCTGAGGGTTGTCTACCTTTGAGTTGATCTCCCCATAAGGTTCCTGATCATGGTCTTGGTGGTGTTGGTGTGATTCAGGCTGCTGATCTACAGCAGCGTGTTGTGCAGTGTCCAAGAAGAGCTCGAGTGCCTGAATGTCCTTAAGGGTCTTAATACGGTGCTCGAGCTGTTGGATCCTCTGCTCCATCAGAGTCATCTGTTTGCATTTGGAGCAGATGTAGTTGTCTAGTTTTTGTGTGAAAAAGCGGAACATGCCACAGCTGGTGCATGTGATGGGAATGTTTTGCTTTTGTTGCATCTCTTGGTGAGCGTGGTGGCCAAGTGGGATCTTTGTACAGTTAAGTAGTATGCACGCACTTTATGTGCAAACTGCAACAAACCACCTCTTTGTGTATTTGTTTATGTTGCTTTGTTTCCTGTATGTACTGCAAAGGATAGTTAGTAAAGGTGCCTTTTTAGCCAAATCTTAGCCAAATCCTACCTGAAGCCAGGGAGCAAAAATGTCCTCCTGCTGCCTCTGCTTCTGCGAGAACCAACTGCCCTTCTGGGATCAGGCTCTGGCAGAAACTCACACTGGCAAATAAAGCTTTCCCAGAAACTCAATTAACAGGGGGCAATGCCTGCTGTCAATCAACTTAAGTACCTGGCTCTCTTTCAACACAACAGTCACACAACAGTTAGACTTTGACCACAGGAGCCAAGCCCAAACTCAGTTTAAAATCTTAGCCAAATCTTAGCCAAATCCTACCTGAAGCCAGGGAGCAAAAATGTCCTCCTGCTTCCTCTGCTTCTGCGAGAACCAACTGCCCTTCTGGGATCAGGCTCTGGCAGAAACTCACACTGGCAAATAAAGCTTTCCCAGAAACTCAATTAACAGGGGACAATGCCTGCTGTCAATCAACTTAAGTACCTGGCTCTCTTTCAACACAACAGTCACACAACAGTTAGACTTTGACCACAGGAGCCAAGCCCAAACTCAGTTTAAAATCTTAGCCAAATCTTAGCCAAATCCTACCTGAAGCCAGGGAGCAAAAATGTCCTCCTGCTTCCTCTGCTTCTGCGAGAACCAACTGCCCATTGGAGGCAACAAAATGTGTGTTGGCCAGTGCTATAGGTGGATCTTGATTTATGCTGGTCTTGCATACTTGGACTCATTGGTGTAAATGGGAGAGCCAGTTCCCTAGGTAATCGCTGGAAAGTAGGTGTGCATCTTCACTGTGGAATGAATGTTGTTTGGCACCTCTTTCACTGCTATGGTCCAGTGCTAGGGAATCATGGGAGATGCAGTTTTGCAAAGTCTTTAGGTGTCTCTGTCAAAAAGTACTGATGCCTCACCAAACTACAAATTCCAGGATTCCATGGCAATTAAAGCAGTGTCAAAGTGCATTAATTCAACAGTGTAGATGGACTCTAGGATGATGTGCTCCAATGGAGCTGAAATAGAAGAAAAGGCTATAGCAAAAGTAGAAAGCCATATTTCTGGGCTGCCCAAAATTTCACTGAAAATGCCTCAAACCTTTTGAGTGATGTTGGGTTTGTGCCGGCAAGCTCTCTTGCTTCCTCGGGCTGCAGTCGCTGTCAAGAGATCTTTTGTTTCCAGAATTTGGTACCTCTCCGCGTGCTATGCAAGGACACATTTCAGGCTTGACAAACTACCAAACTTGCTCCGAGACAGCCATTAGCATCCAGAATAATGGACCCTGTTTATTTCCTTTTCTTCTTCCATCAAATATGTAAGCACCTGTAATTGCCGCTCCACCTGTTGAGGGCTGAATGCACCTGCTCATTGCTCTGTTCCATGATAGTAATTTAGACTGAAGCAGCATTTCAAATTTGCTAATCGCACTTGTTGTAATTACTGTGTAACACTTAATTGGAATTCGTGTAGTTATTATTTTAAAATACTTTGCTCATTACAGTTGGAATTTTTAATTGGCAAAACACACAGTCAGATCCTAGATCTGGTTCCCTTTTGACCACCGATGATGGCATATGTACATTTTAATGTTTCCAGTGGCCTAGGCAGGAAAGAATTTCTAATACCCAAGTCTATTGAATATTGCTTTCTTTTATATTCAGGCCAGGTATGCAGCTTGTTCTGCAACTATTTTGAAAATAAGACCAAGGACAAGAAGAAGTCTTGGCAAATTGCTTCTTCTTCTTCTAGATAGATCAAGACAGGGTGGATTAACCCTTGTGACACTTATTAACTCCAAATTGAGACAAAGCCAATGAGTATCTTTGGGAAAATAATAACAGTTGGCCCTCTGTATCCACTGATTCAACCATCTACATCTTGAAAACAATAGTCTACCCGCCCCCCAAATTATATATGGTATGTCATTTTACACTGCCATCTATATATATAAAAGAGTGATGGAATCAGGGCACTGGACAAAACAGCAAAACTACAGGCCCTCCAACATCGAAATTTGACAACACAACCCATTATCCACGGCTCTAGGTTGATACAACAAAAAGAAAAGAAAAATAAAGTCCTAATTAGAGGGAAAGGAATAATTGTTTTTATCCAATTGCTGCCAGTTAGAGAACTAAGCTCTCCTAGCAACCCACTCACCCCAGGGCCTCAGTTTCGCTGTTTAGTTTAAATTAGAAATGGTCAGAACATTATAGTCGTCTCTGGTTGCTTGAGAGTTTGTATTAATACTATGACAGTCGACTCTCATTTAACCGGCACCCGTGGGGAGTGGTCGGTTGGATAACTGACAGTCGTCTTTGGTTGCTTGAGAGTTTGTATTAATGCTATGACTGTCGACTCTCATTTAACCGGCACCTGTGCGGAGTGGTCGATGCCAGATAACTGAGAGTCATCTCTGGTTGCCTGAGAGTTTCTATTAATGTTATGACTGTTGACTCTCATTTAACCGGCACCCGTGGGGAGTGGTCGATGTCGGATAACTGAGAGTCGTCTCTGGTTGCTTGAGAGTTTGTATTAATGTTATGACTGTCGACTCTCATTTAACCGGCACCCATGGGAGCGGTCGATGTCGGATAACTGAGAGTCATCTCTGGTTGCTTGAGAGTTTGTATTAATGCTATGCCCCATAGTATGCCATCACATAACCCTGTATGGACTACACATTAATATTGAAATGCAGCCATTGAAAGCAAATATAAGACCAATGCAGTTCAAACTGAATTATATGGTCAGCATAGACCCATGTAAAGCAGTCCAAGGCCGTACAAACCGCATTATATAATAATAATAATAATAATAATAATAATAATAATAATAATAATAATAAGGCAGTGTAGACCCATATAACACAACCAATGAAATGCAGTGCGAGAGCCAACACAGCCAACTTGGTATAGTAGCGGGGTTTGGAGGGGGTTGGATTTGCTATCCAGGAGTTGTACTTCACCCATATCCAGAGAGCACTGAAGATAACCAACGTTACATCTGGACCAAACTTGGCACCCAGACTCAACATACCCAACTGTGAATACTGGCATGATTTTCGGGTCTGGGAATTGTAGTTCACCTGTATTCAGAGAACACTGAAGTGATGGATCTTGACCAAACTTGGCACACAGACCTAACACAGCCAACTGTGAATATTGGGGAAGTTTTGGGGGAATTGACCCAAAAGTTTTGGGAAATTGTAATCCACCACATCCTTCATATTATTACTAAATATCATGGCTATTGATTACAGCAGCCTGGGGGAGGCGCCTTCCACTGATCCCTGTCTTCTGCTGGTCCTTCTTCAACTCCCTGGACGGGAAGGGAGGGGGTTCAATCAGGGCCAGCTAGCACCTCCAAACAAAGGATTCCCCCAGGGAGGAGGCAGCCAGGCTTTGAAGCTGCAAGGCCATTACATGCTAATCAAGGTCACTAATAACAGCATGCATACCTGCCACACTGAGACTATTCAGTGTATTCCAGCACATCAAACTAGGATTTCAATAGGAAGAAAATGGCCACACTTTGCGACTGCAAGGCTATTCACTGCTAATCCACCAGGCGAACAAGCAAATCCAAAAAGCCACAGCAACGCGTGGGCAGGCACAGCTAGATATATATAATGGGACTTGCACACCCATGGATTACTATTCCATTGTATATAGTGGGACTTGTACATCCATGGATTACTATTCCATTGTATATGGTGGGACTTGCACACCCATGGATTACTATTCCATTGTATATAAAGGGCCATCCAGTTCAAGTCCTTTCTGCCATATAGGAGTACAACATCAAAGCCCTCCTGACAAATGACCATCCAAAAATGTTCAGAGAAGGACGGCTCTGCCTCACTCCTTGACAACAGATTATTTCTCTGTCAAACAGATCTTGCCATAAGGAAGTTCTTTTTAATGTTTAGGTGGAATCTATTTTCAGGTAGTTTTAATGTATTTTTCTGTGCCCTAGTCTCTGGAAATAAATGGGCTTCACCTCCAACATGACATCTTATCAAATATTTAAATAAGGCTATCATTCACCCACCCCTTTTTGACTTCTCCAAACAAACTTCTCCAGCTTCTGAAGCCGTTCCTCATAGGAATTCATGGTTTCCAAACCTGTGAATCCAGTCCAAGAATCCAGGAATGAGTTTCTGCAGATCTCCATTGGCTCTACATTGCATTGAAAGGCAAAACCTTTGTCCTACACTACACTGCAGAATGCATAGTATGTCGGAGACGCTAGCTTGTAGGTTGCGAGTGCCTTTAGTTTATTAATCTTAATTTAGGGAGGGAGAAATGTCTTCAACATACCCATTTGATGTCACAGAACAGCAAGCAGCCTGTTAACATCATCCACTAACTCTGTGTTTCTGCTTTCTGACAATATTTTAACACCGCGGAAAGGTGTTCCTGCTGTGTGGAACTCGGCAACCACAGTTTTCATCAAGACACATTCCTAGACATAGATTTATTTATAATTTGGAGAGCTAGGTGAACACCTGTGGATTCTCAGGTGGGGGAATGATATATTAGCCCACATAGCCATGCATTATAGTTAATGATTTAGCTTTTTTCTGGAGCTTGAAATGAAGAGTTGGCTGCTTCTGCTACCTTTGTAAAGGAAGGGGAGGGGAGGGGGAACCAAGTCTTTCTAGCATTACATGTGCCACTGCCTCTCAGCCGTGTTGTGTATTACACACTTAATCTGAAACTCTGCCTTGAAAAAGGTGTGTATATGTCAAGGAAGCATGGATTTCTTTTACTTCGGTGATCACTGAAATGTGACATCCGCTCATATACCTTTGTCAGGAAGAATGAGGAAAATAGTAGGGAAAAAACACACAGCTACTGCCTTTAGTATTATCAGTAGCCAGAATATACTATATATAGGTAGGTAAAGGTTTTCCCTTGACATTAAGTATAGTCATGTCTGACTCTGGAGGTTGGTGCTCATCTCAATTTCTAAGCCAGAGAGCTGGTGTTGTTCCTAGACACCTTCAAGATCATGTGGCCAGCATGACTGCATGGAGCGCTGTTACCTTCCCTCTGGTGCAGTACCTATTGATCTACCCACATTTGCATGTTTTTGAACTGCTAAGTTAGCAGCCCCGGTGGCGAAGTGTGTTAAAGCACTGAGCTGCTGAACTTGCAGACTGAAAGGTCCCAGGTTCAAATCCCGGGAGCGGAGTGAGCGCCCGCTGTTGCTCCAGCTTCTGCCAAACTAGCAGTTCGAAAACATGCCAATGTGAGTAGATCAATAGGTACTGCTCCGGCGGGAAGGTAACGGTGCTCCATGCAGTCATGCCGGCCACATGACCTTGGAGGTGTCTACGGACAACGCCGGCTCTTCGGCTTAGAAATGGAGATGAGCACCAACCCCCCCAGAGTCAGACATGACTGGACTTAATGTCAGGGGAAACCTTTACCTTTCCTAAGTTAGCAGAAGCTGGGGCTAACAGCAGGAGCTCATCCTGCTCCCTGGATTCCAACTGCCAACGTTTCAATCAGCAAGTTTAGAAAGGTCAGTGTTTAGAATCCGTGAAGCGGGGTGAGCTTCCAACTCTATGAAACTCTTATTTGTAGATCACTTTAGATTGTTTTGTGTGCTTAGTCTTTTTTTCAATTACTTTTACTTTTAAAATGTTTTAAAATGTCAGGAATGATGATATACTTGGGTATAGGGTAAGACATTATAAATGTTTTAATTCATATTTTATATTAGGATGCATGTGTACAATATGAGGAATTGGTTGCAGTTTCTCCCATCCCCTTGAAACGCTCACACAGGTTACTTCAGAGACTAATATTGCTAGATCAGACTTCTCCCTGCCAAACTCGACGGGTTTCATGTAGCTCCCTCTTCCAATCTCCCTCTAATTATCATTTCTTCTGTTTTTTAATGATTGCTTATAAAGCCTGGCTAGGGGCGAAAGCAGTTTCAAACTAATACCGAGCGTGGAGCAGACCTTTGCTGGCATATTGAGAAATCAATGATATATTAAAAGACTTTTTAATTAGACCACTGTGGTCCTGAACTAGCTCATGGTTGTAAAGATTAAATAATGGCTGGTGGCACTCTCATCGCAAGACTTACTCATACAGGGAGCTTATTGACTCCGCGGAGGAGTTGGGAGAGTTGCTGAGGGCTTCAGAGAACGGTGTTCAGTCAGTGGGAATAAAGCAGAGATGTTTCTGACCCAACTCCATAGAAAAAAAAGGAACCAGGAGTTTTAATTAAGAGTTTCCGCTGTTGGAAATGACAGATTCTCCTCCCATTTAGAGCCAGTGAGCCATAGTAGTCAGCATGCTGGCATGGATCTGGGGCAATTCTGGATCAAATATCTCCTCATTCACAAAGCTTACTGGGCCAGACTCCAAGCACTGAGTAGAACTGGATCTACTCTGCTTTGAGTTTCCTTTGGGGAGATAAAGCGGATCATCATCATCATCATCATCATCATCATCATCATCATCTTTTGGCACAGCACACTGGGTGCCGTGCCAAAAGATCTCAGCCGGCATTTGGAAACAATAGACATTGACAAAATTACGATCTGTCAACTGCAAAAGGCCACCCCACTGGGATCTGCGTGCATCATCCGAAAATACATCACACACTCCTAGACACTTGGGAAGTGTTCGACTTGTGATTTTATGAAATGAAATCCAGCATATCTACCTTGTTTGCTGTGTCATACAATAAAATAAGAATAGTAATTGTTCGACTTGTAATTTTGTGATATGAAATCCAGCATATATATCTCATTTGCTGTGTCATACTCTGTCTTTGTGTCAACAATAATAATAATAATATAATCCAGCATATATATCTCGTTTGCTATGTCATACTATGTCTTTGAGTCAAATGGATAATAATTATAATAATCTACACTGCCATATAATCTAGTTTATTGAAATTACTCTGCATTCTGAAACTAGACCTCTGAGGATACCTGCCACAGATGTGGGTGAAACATCAGGAGAGAAACCTTCTGGAACATGGCCATATAGCCCGAAAGACTCACAGCAATCCAATCCTCTCTGAGTTTTAGATCTGGCAAGCGGCGATCGGATTCAAAACCTTGAATAGCTCCTTCAAAGTTTGGACAGAAATCTGTGGATTCAATGTCCCCCAAAGATAGAACCCACCAAACCTAGCTCCTGCAGTGTTGTTGTTGTTGTTGTTGTTGTTGTTGTTATTTATTCATTTCTATCCCGCTTTTCTCCTGTACAATGTATAAAATTCATACAATACATTAGACAGTGTTCCCTCCTTTGTCCTTCTCCATCAAACTACCCTAAGGCACCAAGCATCCGAAAATTACATTTTCTCTTCACACGCCTCATCTTTCCTCTGAGCATTATCAGCCTTAATATTCATGGTGTATATCTCATATACATAACTCTACGAGAGACTGGAGAATAATTAATATTGCCGTAATAAAAAGTTATGAACTCTTACTACCAGTTCAAGTGAAATGACTCAGAACTTTTTAGAGGGAGAGAAAGAAGCCTAAATACTGATTTATGACATAAGTCAGGAAAGTTCTGAAGTCTCCTCTCGTACGTACATAATTAACCATTTTAAATGCATAATGAAATGCATATCCTGGCATCTCCAATAAATAATGTACAGCACACCAATGCATCGTGAATGCTTTTATTTTATCTTTGGGGAAGTGGAAGGGGGAAAATTTTAAAGTGCAATATGGTCTGGTTTGGTTTCTTTACCATCATCAGAATTCATTCTGGCCCTTATTTCAGTAGAGACAGGAGTAGATTTCTTGGTAGAATTTTCTGCATCAGAAATATTATTTCTATATAGAAATATGATTTTCTATGTGCAGAAAATGCTGTTTGACTGACAAAGCAACCACATGCAACTATGGTGTAGTGCTGGCATGGGCAAACTTGGGCCCTCCAGGTGTTTTGGACTTCAACTTCCACAATTCCTAACAGCCTCAGGCCCATTCCTTTTCCCCCTCAGCTGCTTAAACTTAAATAAAGAACAACACTCAGGAAACCAAGGAATTCCAAATAGGTAACAATCAGGATCAGCTAACACCTCCCAACAAAGAATTCCCCCGGGCAGGAAGCAGCCAGGCTTTGAAGCTGCAAGACCATTCAGTGCTAATCAAGGTGGCCAATTGCAACATTCACACTTGCTTCAAACAGGCAAGAGTTCTTTCTCCCACCCTGGACATCATTACACAGATATACAAACCCCACTTGCCTAGTCTCCAACAAACTTCACAACCTCTGAAGATGCCTGCCATAGATGTCAGTGAAACGTCAGGAGAGAATGCTTCTGGAAAATGGCCATATAGCCCAGAAAACTCACAGCAACCCAAATCCAAAGAGCCTTGCATACTATTGCAGAATGCCTCACTCGAATTTGTCAGAATACTATCAGAAACTGCAGTCGGATAAAAAGCAGGACCCAGGATATTTTGATTGCTGAAACATCTGAATAACACACTATATTTACATTTTAATGCTTGCTTAAGTTAAAACAGCTTTTGCACACATTTAAAAGTGATTCAGAGAGGGGTCCACTTTTCCCATTATCGTCTAAGCAAGGAGAACTGTTGGAAAAAGGGGGCCCTTTGTCAAATTAATGGAATGTATTAACATCAAAAGATCGAGTTGTCAGAAAGCAAAGTCTAAAGGTAGGTGAAACGTGTTCCCATTATATATAGTACTAAACTATGTAATAATTCAAGAAACTGACTGATTCGGGAGATGGGATGGAAATAGTGTACAGACTTCATAAAACACTTCACCGTCAGAAGAAATATCAGATAATGTGGGGGTTTTTCTCATCTTGAGAATCGTCCAGTCCATAACTCCAACGAACTTTCCAAGTCTCCTGGTTGCTGGAAAACGCAACTTCTGTTGCAAGAGACAAAAGAGTCTCTTTCTGATTTAGATTTCCATAAACGGCTGCATTTTTCTACATGGCCTGGCTTGTCCCATGAAATATTCATCCGTCCTGTGCCACACACTTACACACATCATTTGAGTCAATTCATTACACTGCAATAGACAAACAGCAATAGAAACAGATCAGGGAATAAATGGGCATCAAATGAGTCTGGACCGTTTTGTCCGAGGTTACATGCAAATGAATTTGCTCTGAAATAAACAGCCCCGGTAGATTAAGTGACGGAAGGTATCTAATGGATCCCTTTCCTATTTTCTTGTGGAGTGATAATGCTCCAATGAGCTCTTTGTTGTCCAAAGAGTTGAATGACTAAATTGACAGCATGTTAACATCTTTGGGGGGGGGGGGGGGGAGTAATGTTAATGAAGTAAAAAAAAAGTGCTCAGTTTCAGTCACACTGAACAATCCATAATCAAAATAAACAAATTGATTTATGGTGTATGTATAGACCCTTTCGCTTTGGCTCTCTCCCCTTATAACAAAGCCGACAGTCCAGTGTGAAGCAGGGCTAAATGGCATAGATTCCTAACTGTATTCTTGTTTTAAGAGTTTGTCTTTGTTTTAAGGATGTAGTGGTTTAAAGATGGTCTCCTGATCATAAATGGGATCCTCATTTTGAGGTATAGTGGGTTAAACTGAGCTGCTGAACTTGCAGACCAAAAGGTCGGTGGTTTGAATCCTGGGAGCGGGGTGAGTTCGCACTCTTAGCCCCAGCTTCTGCAAACCTAGCAGTTTGAAAACATCAATAGGTAGATCAATAGGTACCGCTCTGGCAGGAAGGTAACGGCACTCCATGTAGTCATGCCGGCCACATGACCTTGGAAGTGTCTACGGACAATGCCGGCTCTTCAGCTTAGAAATGGAGATGAGCACCAACCCCCAGAAGTGAACACAACTACACTTAAGGTCAGGGGAAAACCTTTACCTTTGTCCATGCTTTTCTTGGAGCTCTGGTTTTGGGATTCTAGCTCTACTTATGTATGGAAACATACCCATTGGGTGGCCTTGGGTAGGTCACACTCTCTCAACCTTAGGAGAAGGCCATACAAACCACTCTAAATAAATCTTGCCAAGAAAACCCCAGGATAGGGTCACCTTAAGATCACCGTAAGTCAGGAATGGCTTTACAACAATTATGATGACAGCAACAATGACAAAGTTGGCTTCATGGCCCCAAGATAAGAATAGTGAAGCCTTCTTTTAAGCAAGGAGAGAAGTGTTTTAGATCAGCTTGCCCTGTAATTATTATAAATGAGTATAATGGGTTTTATTTTTTGGTTGCGATGGAGATGACACCCCAGTTTTTCAGGTTTCATCAGGTGTTTTGAGGAATATACCTTTTGCCTGGGTGGATGAACACATCAGTTCTGTTTTCTTCTACATTGTATATATCTCTTCCATGAGAACAAAAATTATATGCAGATTTTGGAACATTTATAACAAAAAAGGCCAAGCGAAAAAAATTCTGTCTTGCCCCTAAAATAAAAGATATGGTTGGTTGCCCTTGACTATCTGTATGCCGAACAATAACAACCTGTAGCAGAACCAGGCCATTTTCGGCATTTGTATAATTCTGAGTCGAAAAGTGGCAAGGGAAATATTGCTCCCTCAATTGTCTCCGCTGGCAGAAGGGGGAAAAGACTGGTTTCGGCATTATGATTCATGTAAATTACTGTCATCATTGATTTTAAACTCTTGCTCCCTCACATTCTCTGTGTTACAAAGGCATATCCCTGCTTTTGGACTGCATTTGCCTTGATTACAGGAACACTGCTGCTTTAATAGCATGTTGCCTTTGGAGGCTGACATTTGATGAACAACGTCTTTCACCTTCCCAGGCTTGTAGTGTTGCTTAGGGAACATTTACCTGATGCATGATGAACGTTCAATCGAGTTTTGCGGCGCAATACAAAATAAATTTCATCCTCCAAAAAAAAAAAGTGAGGGGAGGGAGGAAAGTGGGAATTTATTCACCTAAATTAGTAAGCGGTGCTGTTTAGGAGAGGCATTATAGAAAATGACAGCTCAACCTTGTAACCTTTATGGGAAGAAATGCACCCATAGTTTCAATGTATTTCTTTCTTGCATATCTTTCTGTGACATCTGACCAGACTTTTAGCTTGTCAAAGCCCTTTGGCTCATTTCTTAAGGGTTTTGAAGAAAACTGAGATCCCTATGACACAGTTAAAGCACTATGATTCCACTTTAACTGCCCTTGGTTGAATCCTGGAATGAGGAGTTTGGCGAGACACTAGAGATCTGTCCTAAACTGTGAATAGGATGGCACCATGGAAATCAAAGTGGAATCATACTGCTCTAAATATGTAGTGAGAAATAAGTCACAGGGACATCAAAACTTCAGCCTCATTCCATTGCAAATTGAAACCTGTGTGGAGACATACCAGGAATAATTTTATATTCAAGGTTGGGAAGCAGCCAGGCTTTCAAGCTGCATGGCTATTTAATGCCAATCAAGGTGGCCAATTGCAGCATTCACACTTACCTCCAACAGACAAGAGTTCTTTCTCCCACCCTGGATATTCCACAGATATATAAATCCCACTTGCCTAGTTTTCAACAGATCTCACAACCTCTGAGGATGCCTGCCATAGATGTGGATGAAACATCAGGAGAGAATGCTTCTGGAACATGGCCATACAGCCCGGAACACTTACAGCAACCTATGTTCCCCATTAGCAGTTGATGGTTTCTTTGTCAATAGAGTGGTGGATCTGCTCCAGGATTTACTCTGAGCTTTCAAGGAGTAAGCGAGGATACGGAGGTCTAGTCTCGAAATAGAATCAGCACCTTAGATAGCTCCATTAAGATTCAGTCTAAAGTTGGAAACCTATTGTAGTAGCACCAATCTATTTACCTTTGGAGACATTTTACGTTGAATATTTTGCCCGGTTGTGGACACTACAGTTTAAGAAGAATATTGTCAAAACTGTGAGACATTCAGAGTAGAGTGAGCAAGAATATGGATTGACTGATTTAAAGTAGTGTCAAATTGCATTAATTCTACCATATAGATGCACACTGAGACTATAGAAGCTTAAGTTACCAACTTTGTTGTGTTTCTCTCCAAAATCTCTGCAGTGTCTGTCCAGTGTGAGTTCAAATTCCTGATACTTTGCTATGAAAATACACAAAGGTCTGAGAAACACATATTTTGCCATATGAATAACAAACTCCCAGGCTGTACTCAAACGTACACCGTCAATCCCATAATGTTCAAGAAGGTCCCCTGACTGTAGCACAGGTGGATGGTGATAGATGGACAGGGCACATTACAGATATTGTTTGAGTGCATTAGTCCTGATTTCCTATTCAGAATGATTGATTGAGTCTCACTCAAGACTCTGTCCAGAGCAAATACACCCAGACACCATCCATCATTTTTAACTAGAAAGTGCCACGTTTGGCACCAAAAGGGAAAGGAACCTTATTGCATAAAAGACCTTTTCTACATTCCATCCTGTGTCAATACATTTCTGAGTTGCTTTTGCAGAAAAAAAATATCCTTCCATTTTCGACCAATACATTTTAAACATACAGAAATATTTTGCACCTCAAAGCAGAATAAAGAGGTGAGACAATCAAAATGGGATGGAATTAGAGTTGCTTGCTTAATTTAACAAAAGGAATGCAAAAGAAACTTTCACCATTCTCCAGGTAGAATGCCTGATAGGCAGACATCCTTCAGGAAGGTCAAATGAATCCTATTCTGTCCATCCCTTGGGTCACATCTTTACAGGTATAGATGGCATTTTGCACAGATTTGGAGTGTATTCTGGTGTCCCTTGCATAGTATCTCCCATATCTTACTCAGGGGACCAGAACCCTTGAAAAGGTATCCCACTCTTAAATGGCTCCTCAAATAGTTGGCCGAAGTCGATATGTGTATGTGTTCAACCTAATATTGTAGATCAGTGGTTCTCAACCTGTCGGTCCCCAGATGTTTTGGCCTTCAACTCCCAGAAATCCTAACATCTGATAAACTGGCTGGGACTTCTGGGAGTTGTAGGCCAAAACACCTGGGGACCCACAGGTTGAGAACCACTGGTCTAGAATGAATACAGTTTGACACCACTTTAATTGCCATGGCTCAATGCTATGTAATCCTTGGCGATTCAGTCATCTTTGGTAGAAAAGGCTCAAGACCTTGCAATACTACCACTTCCATAGCAGTTAAAATTGTGCCAAACTGTATGAAGTCAACAGTGTAGATGTACCCACAGCTATCTATGCAAATACTACTATGCTGCATTTGTCACTTTCCCAGCTTCTTTGAGGCACTTCCACACAGTCATATAACCCAGAATGTCAAGGCAAATAATCCACAATATCTGCTTTGAACTGGATTATCTGAGTCCACAATGCCATATAATTCAGTTCAATGTGGATTTTATACAGCTGTGTGAAAGGGGCCTTTGTTGTCCTTATTTATAGGTTAATTTGCTCCCAAAAAAGCATCTCCCAGAATCTATCCAACCTTTAAGTGGTAAAGATCATGTCAAATGGTTTCCAGCACTTTGCAATCTCCAAGGAAGCAGATACCAGGTGTCAGGTGAATTCCCATAAGTTACATTTGTATTGTCCCCTTGAGAGAGTGATAGAATCATATTTCTACATATTAAGAAAATATGGGTACCAAAACATCCAGAAATCTGCATGGAGGACGAAAAGGGTATCACGACCAAAGACAAAACAAGGACTGGAGGAAAATACAGGTGATATTAGACATGCAATGAATCTAAGAGGTTTTCACATCTATTGTGCTCCCGCTGAAGGTTTCATTTTGCTCTTTTGCTGGCATTACTGTAGCATAAGCAACCAACCATCCATAATTTTAGGGCAAATGAAATGCCTGTTTACATCCAAAGAGCAGCTTTGGCAGCAATCAATTGCCTTGAAATGTGCAGAGGGAGTCCCCTGGAATGAATTTTAAATTGTGCAATTGGTCAGCTCACAATGTTGTTTTAATTGTCTGCTGGCAATAATTCGCTTCAAGGGGATCGTTCCATTTGTTTGAACACATTAGTAATGCATGGAATTATCTTTGCAGCATTTTTTTTAAAAAGAGACCCAGAACAAAAACAACTCAGATCTGTGACTTGTGGGATATTTTGAGAAAAAAATGTAGATAGGGGAGAAAAAGCTATCACCTGGAGAAAAAAGAAAAAAAAAAAGCTATTAACAGCAATGCTATGTTGCCCTCCCTGAAGATTCACCTTTGCTCCTTTTTATCAAACCATCTCAAAGAAGCTTCAAATTTCATGTTGGCTTTGCATCTGGGAGCTGCTATATCATACGATGGAATCACAAGATTGCAACTGCTAAGGGTTCTGTTTATGATCATGAATGACCCCCCCCCCTCAAAAAACCCCTACCTTCCCAACCTAATGGCATCTCAATTGAAATGTGAAGTTTCTGAAGTAATGGGATTTGACCTCATGGGTTGCTGTGAATACAAACATGCGGAAGTGCACACCTTCAAATTGCCATGGTTCAATAACATGGATTGTGATTATCCATGTTTTTCATGTTTGTAGCATGTTCCAGAACCAAACCCTTGAGGATACAGTGGGCCAACTATAGTGATCATCCGGAGTTTCGGGGTGCAGTGTCATCTGTACGCAGATGATGTCCAGCTCTGTCACTCCTTCCCACCTGTCACTAAGGAGGCTGTTCAGGTCCTGAACCGGTGTCTGGCCGCTGTGTCGGACTGGATGAGGGCTAACAAATTGAAACTGAATCCAGACAAGACAGAGGTCCTCCTGGTCAGTCGAAGGGCCGAACAGGGAATAGGGTTACAGCCTGTGTTGGATGGGGTCGCACTCCCCCTGAAGACACAGGTTCGCAGTCTGGGGGTTCTCTTGGACTCATCGCTGAGCCTGGAGCCTCAGGTTTCAGCAGTGGCCGGGAGAGCCTTCGTACAACTCCGCCTTGTGCGCCAGCTGCGCCCGTTCCTTGGGAGATCTGACTTGGCCACGGTAGTCCACGCTCTGGTTACAGCTCGTTTGGATTACTGCAACGCGCTCTACGTGGGGCTGCCTTTGAAGACGGCCCGGAAGCTCCAGCTAGTACAACGGGCGGCAGCCAGATTAATAACTGGGGCGGCTTACAGGGAGCGTACAACCCCCCTGCTAAGCCAGCTCCACTGGCTGCCAATATGCTACCGAGCCCAATTCAAAGTGCTGGTTTTGACCTACAAAGCCCTAAACGGTTCTGGTCCAATTTACCTGTCCGAACGCATCTCCTCCTATGAACCCACAAGAACCTTAAGATCATCCGGGGAGGCCCTGCTCTCGATCCCACCGGCCTCACAAGCATGGCTGGTGGTGGCTCCTCGGCTGTGGAACTCCCTCCCCAGTGACATCCAGCAGGCTCCATCCCTTTTGGGGTTCAGGAAGAAGCTGAAGACCTGGCTATGCGCGCAAGCGTTTAATGAATGAACTCAGTTAGCATTGACATGGATCGGATAAAGGTTTTGCACAAGGTCTGATGGATGATTGGTATATATATTTGGTGTTGCATTGTTTTAAATTTTTATATATTGTATTTTACTATGTTATTTAATTATTTTAACTGTTTTATTCTTATTTTATTGTATTATGATGTACTGGTAGTGATCCTACCAGTTGTGTAAGCCGCCCTGAGTCCCCTCGGGGAGAAGGGCGGTGTAGAAATATTCGAAATAAATAAATAAATAAATAAATATTACCAGTTTTATGAATTTACACAGGCTAAATAATATGTCTTTACCTCAATCGGAATCCCGTTGGAACATGTAATACCCAATGTGAAAACACTTCTTCTGGTTGCCTAGGGGACTTTAAACAGATTTTTTAAATCTCTTCAATTTATTCTGCTCTTGTCGGAAAGAACCAAGTTTTTAAACTGTGGCATTTGACCCCTGAAACTGGAATCATGATAGATATGGTAGAAAAAGTTTGGGGATATTTGTCTACTTTCGTACAACCAGGTTTTGCAAAGGCAGCAGGGCAGTGATCGGAGAGATTTCAGCACAAAATTCCTTTATCTCTCACTTAATTCCAGGCAGGGCCATGATGTATGTGCCACAAAGCACCCGCCTTAATCTTGTCTTTGAATGGGAGTGAGTGTGTCTTTGCTCTCTTTTCTTAATACAGCCCAGGCATCACCAGATTTCCACGTTGCCGCATGTTTTTCATTATGATTTGCAGAAGTCCTACCAAGGTGATCATAGTGACTTACTGGTTCCAGCATTTGATTATCTGACATAATTTTATGCAGTCATCTGTTCCATCTGAGTATATAATTTAGGCCTTTGTTTTATTGCCATCTCGCTGAATGTTTCATTTACCTTCCATCATTTCTCCTCCTGCACATTGCTGCAACCATCCTCTGCACGCAGGTGGAGGCCGGAGAGGAAAGGCGGCTCATCTGGTTCAAGAGATTATTTCCCTTCAATCATCCTGCTCCGTGAATAATCTTGAAACCAGAGAAGAAGAAGAAAACCCAGACAATTAAACCGCTCCTCAGACAAGGACAATCCCCCTCCGCACTAGAGATGTCATTCTTTGCTCATTTTGTTCTCAAAGGAAGCAAGAGATTATTTTAGCAATTTTCTTCCAGCTGAGAGAAAGTCCTCAAAAACTGCGCAGTTCACAGTTTGGAACTTTTCTGTGCAAGATTCACAGGTGTATATACGGAAAAGGAGTTCATTTTCTTTTTGCTGTTGTATGCAACCTTGAAGATATTGAACCTGTTGTGTTAATATTTGGGATAACCATTCTATGCAGAAAACAAGTTTCCTGTGCAGAAAACAAAGTTTTTGCTGCTGAAGTTTTTGCTGCATTTCTGTGCAGAAAAACAAGTCTCCACCACAAAAGGACTTTTCCATGGCTGGATTTCATGACCACAGTTACAAATATGTAACTAGAGATATGCATTTGAAACTGATTTGTATTTATGATGCTTACTTATCAACAGTTTTGGGAATGTTTAGAAGTTATAAAAGTCCTCAAAGTTGATTTATGAAGGAAGCAGCAGCTGTAAGTGACAGAACTCTGTTCTGTTGATGGAATGTAGAAGATTGGTGTTTCCACTTCTCTCTCCTATTATTATTATTATTATTATTATTATTATTCCACTTTTTCTCTTAAAGAGATTCAACATGGTGTGCAGGGGTGAAAACAATACAATGTAGGATGTTGGCCACTGCTTTCGGCACAGAACGTTCAGAAAGATTGGAATGAGAACAATTGTTAAAGACAACACAGTTTTCAATAACCTTTTTCATAACTTAGGGATAAATGGTAACAGTTATTCATTCCTGCCTGGGAGAATCAAATGTACAAAGATTTACAGTCGTAATGTATGGTCATTTGTATGTGTTGCTCACAGCCATGAGATGTGGCTTGAAAGACACCAGGTCATTCTTGGGGACCTCTCCTGGCAATTGAAGTTGGCATCAGTCAACTAATAAGCCCTGCTTTCTAATATCCATGGCATTCGTCTGTAAAAGAAATAACTAGGAACTAGGAGACATCCCTTTAATATACAGGATTGTGCATTTTCCATCAGCTGTTGCTTTACCTTGTGTTGTGGGAGTGTTATTTGTTTTAATCCTGAAAGAGAAAGATCTTAAGACTCATGCTGGGTTCTGTTCATTGTAGCAGAAACACATCAATGACCGCTTCCTGGGCTTACGAAACAAAAAAAAAACTATTTTGCATGTTATCAACATCCACCATAACTTTGTTGACATAAATAATTTTTTTCACGATAAAAGGAGGAAGAGGATGAAAAGAGAAATGCTAAATTCCATACATAATGTATTAAGAGCTACAAACGAAATTACCAGGAGCAGAAATGATTGTGACGCTAAAGCAAACAAAATTAGCTTAAGTATTAAGAAATTGCCAATATCCAAGTGACAGGAGCTTGAAGTTGACTGGAGCACCATTGCGAACCAATTTCACAGTTGTGGCCTCGTGTCACTGCATGAACAAGGGTATTTTTGGGGCCTGAGACTGTTAGGAATTGTGGGAGTTGTAGTCCAAAACACCTGGAGGACTGAAGTTTGCCCATCCCTGAGCTAGACACATCAAATACGTATTTATAACATTCAAGAACATATAGTGAAAATTACATGGATATAGATATGAAAGGGACAGGAGCTCTCCTGATGTATTTTTAAAAGGGTTTCTGAATTACTCAATGCTTTTCAACCACGTAACATTTGTTTGACCTTCTCCAGGGGCCGTGAAAAGAAAAGAAAGGAAGGCAATGCATATGCACGAAGAATTAAAAGCAGGGCACAGAATGGCTGTGTATATGAGTGTACGTATGCTTCATATTCAATATAATATCAGCAGATATATACAAAAAATGAGGAATAATATATTGAACTGGATCAAACTAAATACAGGTAGACTAATGCTCTGTAAATAGATGCAACGCAATATGGAAATCAACCCACAGGGATTTCATAAATGTGTCTCTTAGGCTTATGCCAGGCAACAGTGGTTCTCGGAATGAGAAAGAAAGCATTATACTTTTGCAATTGCTCTTCTTTCTTGTCGGTATCAAGGTCACTGTCAGAACAACATTTTGCTTTCCATTGTCTGGAAAGAGAGCAGAAAGTTGCCCTCCAAAGGACATGGGTTCTATCCATATCATCACCAAATAGGACTAAGGACAGGCATATACATGGTCATAGAAGCTGCCAGGCATATACATGGTCATAAGGCTGATCATGAGTATAGGATAGTATAGGACTGTTTCTCTAATAGATAGTGTAAGACTGTTTCTTATGCTGTCAAGCATTACTCTTTTTCTTTGGGTATGGAATTTCTCAGCTCCCATGAAATCAGAATGAGATTGCTTTCCTATCAGAATAGGTCATAAAAAGTACAGTGGTGATATTTTGTTTGCCTCTTCTAAAGTTTATAGCTGCAATTCTCCAGCACACTGGCTACTTAAATGTCATTGCAGTCACTATTATTGGCTTTTGTGTGAAGCACTAGAGGCCGACTAAGGGATTTAACATACGTAGAGAAGAGTCTTAGAAGCAATTGTATTAGAGCAAAGGCATCCCAGTGGAAAGGGGTTGTGCAACTGGGATGAAAGGCAACTGCACTAGCCCTACCATCAGGGAGAGTGAAGCAGCTTCTTTATATACTCCAATATTTCTAGATTGGGAAAGAATATCAACTTGTAGAAACCAAGTAAGATAGTAAATCCTGTTCAGGATTTATAAGATTTAAAGGCGCTCTCCAAGATATGGATTCCACTCCTAAATACTCTCAGCACCTTGGAGAACTCATTTCAAGCTAACCAATAGTCCAGGCATAGGCAAACTTTTTCTCTTGGGGTCACATTGTTCACCTGGCTGGAAGGGTTGGGCCAGGAGGGAAGGGGACCGGGCACATGCTGGGTGGGGAGGGCACGGAAAAGGTTGAGGCCAGGAGGGGGCAGGTCAGGGCCCGGGTCATCCTCTGGTTGTCCTCCCAGCATAGCGATTGGGCTGCTTGTCCCATCCTTATGCTGGGAGGAAGGCAAGACATGCAGCAACTGCCCGATCCTCCTTCCCATCCTCCTCCCTCAATCCTCCGGAAGGCTCTCAGCCACCGCGTGCCTTCCTTGAGCCGTCCTCCCAGCATACTTTCAAGATACTGGTTCTAACCTTTAAGGCCTTACATGGTCTGGGGCCGGCGTACCTGAGGGCCCGCTTATCCCCCTACCAACCCCAGAGATTACTTCGGTCCGAAGACCAAAATTTGCTTGAAGTCCCTAACATACGGACTTATCATTTGTCTTCTATTAGGCAAAGAGCATTCTTGATTGTAGCCCCTCATTTATGGAATGCCTTGCCAGTTGAAACTCGAACTATCTGAAACCTACTTGCCTTTCAGAAAGCCTGCAAAACCTTGCTTTTCCGACAAGCTTTCAGTGGGTGAAAAACTCGGGGCTATGTCTGTTTTTATTGTTGCTTTTATTGTTGTTTTTATTGTTTTTATTGATATTTTAAAGCTAAGTGTATTGTTTTAATCTATTGCTGTAAACCGCTCCGAGCCAAACTGGGAGTAGCGGTATACAAGTCTAATAAATAAATAGATAAATAAATAAATAAATAAAGATGGGTTTGCCTGCACCGTCCTTATGCCAGGAGGAGGGTGAGATACACAGTGGCTGAGAGTGCTCCAGAGGGTTCTCAGCTGTTATGTGCCTTCCTCCCCCGTCTTTTTGGCATAAGGATGCAGTGGGCCACCGGGTCCTTATGCCAAGAGGCCAAGGAAAATGAGAAGGGCCTGAGGTAAGTACCCAGGGGGTCGCATCCAGCCCCCGGGCCTTAGTTTGCCCATGTCTGCAATACTTGGTATGGATTCAATCCATGTCTGAATTGCCTGGTTCCAGAGGATTCATTCTGACATTAGCAGAACTTGATGGATGCCAAAGAGGTATCCCCATCGTTTGAAGTCTGGCCAGGAGACGAGGAACAGTTTTGTGGGAATCAGTGCTTCTTAAGTGGGAAACATAGAGCAATCAAGTACATAGCACCTTAGGCTTAACCACTTATAAATCTTCCAATTTGGTAGGTTCCAGTAATACCGCTACCAGAACTTATCACATTGGCCAACTTCGGCTAACTGTCCCACTTTCCTAAAACACATTGTCCCACTTTCCTAAAACAACCCCTTAGATGTGCTTTTGTTTTTTCTTTGTTCTCTCTTCCCTTGGTTGAACTTCCCCCCTCTCTTTGTTTAGCACACATTCTTCAAAACCATATGCCTGCTTTGAATTTATTCCGCTATTTGCCAAGTATTGGGGACCAATGCTACAGGATGTGCTTAGAAAGAATTTTAGTTTTATCTCCTCGCCAAGCGATTGAGCTCAAGGAAGGGAACTATGGGAGGGATTTCTACATTTGCCGGCTTCGTCTGCAAGAGCGGATTAAGTCATCAAAGGCAGGCACCTTTGCAGATGCTAAGCAAGCTCCACGTTAGATATTTAATTACAGTGCACAGCGTATTTGGCAAGTCTGTGGGTATTTAATATCAGCTGAGGCGGGGATGTAGCTGCTGAGTAATGCCAAATCCTCCACGTTGTATTGCATGGCACCATTCCAATTTGAAAGCTCTAAGCAAAAAGAATATATATATATATATATATATATATATATATATATGGTGTGTGTGTGTGTAGTCTCAGTGTGAAATGTGTAAATCGTTGGTCTGTGAGAAATATCTCCATGTCTAGCAGGCCACAGCTAAAGTTCTTGTCTACCAAAGCTAAATGCAGCTACCTCCAGTCAACAATCCCAGTTGGTCCCAAAGCCTTTGCCAGCCCTCCTGAGGAGTGATACAAAAGCAGGGGATTTATTGTGCCTGATGTGATACATTTGCATTTCACAAGTTGAGTTGGTATTCCTTTGAAGGTCTGTTTCAAGGTATATTACCTCCCTAGAAGGGATCTGCCAAGCTGATATATATATTTGATATTGGGATAAAGGTAAAAGGGAAAGGGAAAGGGAAAGGTTTCCCCTTGACATTAAGTCTAGTCCAACTCTGGGAGTTGGTGCTCATCTCCATTTCTAAGATGAAGAGCCTGCGTTGTCCATAGACACCTCCAAGGTCATGTGGTCAGTATGACTGCATGGAGCACCATTACCTTCCCGCCAAAGTGGTAACCATTGATCTATTTACCATTGCATGTTTTTGAACTGCTAGGTTGGTAGAAGCTGGGGGTAACAATGGAAGCTCACCCCATCCTGCAGATTTGAACCGCCAACCTTTCGGTCAGCAAGTTTTGCAGTTTAGCAGTTTAACCTGCTGCACTCCTAGAGGCTTCCATATGTATCAGTAAAAAGCAGATCTTGGGAAAGTAATAAGGTATAAGTAATACTACACTATATTATCTATATGGAATACAGTCATATGGTGTTTGGGAGACACTGTAATCCCAAAAAGTAACTTTGTTAATCTGAATGCAGACAGGTCCCAGCCCTTTTTTTTCTCAGCCTGCCTTCTAATAAATCATTAAATGGAATTACATTGATGAATTCTAGCAGTAGCATACAACTTGCTTTCCTATTGTTTTCTAGCACAAGTCATGAGCCATTGATATATGGTGGGAATCGTTGCCCATGCTTGCAGAATTGTCTTCTATGAAAATTGGGCTACGTCCTTTTTTGCAGAACCGATATGGGGTAATTTGTCATTAAATGCTGACAACCATCGAACATATTGTTGGAACAGCAGCTGATCTGGATAATGCATTAATACTATGCATCATTTGGGGGGAGGGGGAGGCACTTATGCACTTCTCCACCTGACTACCTCCAAACCCCTTCTCCAAAAAACAATAGCAGATGTAAAGAGTGAGATCTCACAGTCATGACAAGTTATGAATCGGGAGTTTTAGGGGAGTGGGTCAGTTTACAGCAGGCATGGACATTCAACAGATATATAAACTCACTTGCCTAGTTTCCAGCAGATCTCACAACCTCTGAGGAGGCTTGCCATAGATGTAGGTGAAACGTCAGGAGAGAATGCTTCTGGTACATGGCCATACAGCCCAGAAAACTCACAGCAACCCAGTATAGTTTTAGATCTGAACAGTGTCATGGCGTCAGAAGTCCTGTTTTGAGTTCAATGTTCTCATTTCTTTCCACACTGTCATTGTCATACTCTTGCTCTTCTTGGTGTGACTGTGCGTCTGGCAAAGGAAAAATATGGCAGCCCAAGAATGGGGCTAAACCTGGATTCTTGTCATTTGTGTGTCTGTGAGTATGGTAATGAAACAGACGTCGGCAATCTACGGATAAGGCTAAATCTTTGTATCTCCTCTAGCATCTGCCACCAACTCCTCCTGCTGTGCTGTATAGAGTGAGCTGGCAGCAGTGAGGGCGTGATGGATGTTTGCTTGTCTTTCTCTCCATGAACTGTCTATGAACAATGTACAATTTTCTCAAACACATTCATTATTCAAATCTGCTCTGAATAATTTGAGGTGTGTACATTATTCACAAGCAGTTCATTGCCTCTGCTATTTTGTTTTAAGGAAGAGAGAAAGGGTTGGAGGCTTTCGGGAACATGGGTCGATCTAATTTGGGGGAAGCCACGGTGATTTGTGTGTCTCTATGACCCCGCAATGAGCATCATTGACAATATGGCTTTCCAAAAATAATAATATTTGGTTTGGAATCTGCCAATATAGCAGAACCTGATGAATATATTTCATTTTTGAAACTGCAGAGAAAGTGGTGTAAGCTGTTGCTGTTCATTTTGGTTTTGTTGTCGTTGTTTTGCCATGAGCCTTGAAATAGAAATAGAAGAAACTGCCCTGGAGACTAGGATGTGGAACAAGGGCTTAAAATTACAGGAAAGGAGATTCCATCTGAACATTAGGAAGAACTTCCTCACGCTGAGAGCTGTTCAGCAGTGGAACTCTCTGCCCTGGAATGTGGTGGAAGTTCCTCCTTTGGAGGCTTTTTAACTTGAACTTGAACTAGGCATTTCTTGGTTATCCAATATGATTCTATGCTTTTCTTTTGGCAAAAGTTATGCCAGAGGACCTAGAGATTAGGTTGGCTTCCTCTCTATCTTCCTTCAGGAAACAACTGAAGACTTGGATGTTTCAGCAGGCTTTTGGAGATACAGTCATTAATTAATCAGCTCCAGAGGGTTTTTAATAATCTATCCTGTATTTATTACGGTCTTGCCTTTTATGTGTTTTTAATGTAATTTTTTTATCCTGTATTGTTGTTTTAATTGATATATTGCATTACTGTTTTATCTGTTTTATATTGTGATTGTATTATGTTGCTTATATTTTGTCCTTGTGTTGTTTGGGCCTCTGCCCCATGTAAGCCACCCCGAGTCCCCACGGGGAGATGGTGGCGGGGTATAAATAAAGTATTATTATTATTATTATTATTATTATTATTATTATTATTATTATTATTATTATTAGAGATTCCTGCTTAAAGAAATCTACATTTGTGGGGGTCTTGTGTCCCAAACTCCAGCAATGGAAGGCTGACTGTATTCTGTACATGTTGATTGAAAACTGGAGCCAAGGAGGTCCCTATGGGCCAAGCAGTGCCCCTTTGTTGCTTTCCAGTACACGCTTGTGTTTTGTCTTTCATGATGCAGGCATGTGTTGTTAATGAAAGAGGTCCGGGCTGCCATTGTGACATTGATTAGGGAGCTATAAATAAAGACAGATCGCGGAAGATGCAGGATTTCACGCGACTGATTGTTTCATAGATTTCAGTCACAGCCTCTACTCTTTTGTGCTTATTACATTCATATCTGGGGTCTGTTTGCTTTGATCGTGTTCAGGCTTTGATTATTTATTGCTATGCATAAAATAATAATGCAAAGACTATGCAGGAAACAGGGAGCTGATTTGCAAAGCTGGGAGAACAGTCAAAACAGATGCCTGATACATATTTATGGATGAATATATTTCCCAACCTCCTCCTTCATGCCTCATCATGGGCGTAGACCACGCTCATTCAGAAGCAAACATATTTTACAACTAGAAGGAAATGCATGGATAACACAACCATATCTCACAGCACTCATAATGTGCAACACAGCATTTTATTTTTAGGAATTTGACCCTTTCAGATTGCCAGGACTGCAGTTTCATTGCTGCTATTGTGTACAATCAAGGCATTTCTGACTTATGTTGACCCTAAGATGAACATGCCATCGAGTTTCATTGGCAGCATTGGTTCAGAAGAGATTTGTCCTTGCCTTCCTCTGAGTCTTGGAGAGTATGGTTTGCCCAAGGCCATTCAGTGGGTTTCAGTGACAAAGCTGGAATTTGAACCCGAAATCAAAATACGCTAGAGATGGCTAAAAAGTGATACCTTTGTATCACAAGATCTCAAACACTTCTAAGTGATTATACAATAAAACCCAGCGCTGTCACAATGTCATTGTAGAGGACTCCACATCCTTGTTTCTATAGTGACCAGGTAATAGCTGGTCTCACCTCTTGGCATCTGAGGTTGCATTGAAGCCTTTGAAGCTTCCCATCTTCTTTTGTGAATTCAGCAGCCTTCTGATCTTCCTTGAAGAAAAGTGTACAAGGCCCACTGAACAAAGTCATTCAAACACTGCACACTTCTGTTTACCGGAACAACATAAAGCCAGTTTATTGTATCCTTATTTACCAGCTGGTTTTTGAATCCCTTGGAATACTGAGAATATCTATAAATGCGACATTCTGGAAAGCTTTGGAACAAAGAAAGAGATGTAGTATGACATAGACATGGTGGAAACCATTTCTGGTTCATATATCATACTCTCAAAACACATTTTGTTGTGGTCACCCCATTGTAAGGCTTTCTTGGCAAGTTTTATTCAGAAGAAAGTTGCCCTTGCCTTCTTTAAGGTTGGGGGAGTGTGCTTTGCCCAGTGGTTTTCCATGGCTGAGTTCTCTCAAACCATTATGTGATGCCTTGAAAAGTGTTCATTGCTTGCAATATCCCCTTGACTTCGGCTGGTTTGGAATTGCATTATATGGTCAGTGTAGGCCCATATCATGAAGTTTAACTGCATTGAATTGCATTATATTGAATTACAAACTGAATTAAGTGTCTATGTAGATCCAGCTTTTGGCGCTGACCCATCTACCTGCCTCTTTAACACTATATAAGGTCGCTGTGGGACTGTGTAGGCATTCCCCCCTCCCCCATGTTCCAGGGTTTTTTTTCACCTACTCTACACTGTTTAATCCATGGCAAATTGGATGTTGAAGTGGAGATATAACCTGATAAGGTTTTACTTTTCTCCATCTTTTTAAATGTACTTTATCAAAATATTTCTGCAGTCTTTGTGTATAGAATATATTCACGACTGCAATAGCCAAGTAATCTTATTTGTCCGTTTCTCAGACGGTGTTTTTAAATTGCTTATTTAATTGTTTTATTTTAATTCCATTTTAATCGTGGATCGTGCTTTCTGTTTTAATTGTATTCTCCTTTAATGTAATATCACTGCGAAGGGAAAGACAGGCTGGGAAGGCAGTAAATTCAAACAAACAAACAGATTTAACATAACATCTGTGAGGTGGGATTTCAAGCATAGCCAAGAAAACCAAAGGGCACAGTTGAGGGATAGGGAAGCATTTTATTCAGCTTGCATTTTGGGGAGATGAACTTTCCAATTTCACACCTCCTGAATTAATATGCAGATCAGGACAGCATTATCTGTCAGTATTTGCACTTCTCAAAATTTCTGCAAAGCAATTCCCTGAACCCCAAATGCTTACACAAACTGTCTGTCTGTTGGGAAAGGGAGAAAACATGCTTGTGTGTGGGCAGGCGGTTTTAGAATCATTAACAATAAGAATTTAATAAACAAATTAGCAAAGCATTCTGGGTTTTGCTTTCTTCTTCCTCCTCCTCCTCCTCCTCCTCTTCTTCTTTTTCCAGTGCCCATTATCCTTGACCATGTTGGATGAGCTGGATTGACGAAAACAGACGCTGGCACATTTTGCAAATCGACTTATTAATATCTCTTTGTTAATCATTCTCAGAGATAAATATCCATAGCAATTGACAACATCCTTCTAGATTCCAGAATGAAATAGTCAGAAGTAAAATGCAGTCAATGCAAGGATGCAGAGAAAGGATCTTTGCTGTTTTGGCTCCAGGTCCAACTGACAAGGACTTCAGCTGCATTTCATCATGTTAATGTGTGGTTGTTGTTGTTGTTGTTGTGTGCCTTCAGGTCATTACTATCCCATGGCAACCCTAAAGCAATTGGCCTGCTTGATTAGCATTGAATAGCCTAGCAGCTTCAAAGACTGGCCGTTTACTGCCTGGGGAAATCCTTTCTTGAGAGGTTTTAGCTGGCCCTAATTGTTTCCTGTCTGGAATTCCCCTGTTTTCAGAATGTTGTTCTTTATTTACTATCCTGATTTTAGACTTGTTTTTTTTTTAAAAAAAAATACTGGTAGGCCAGATTTTGTTAATTTTCGTGGTTTCCTCCTTTCTGTTGAAATTGTCCACATACATGTGACTTTCAATGGCTTCTCTGTGCATTGCTGGTTATTGGAGTGGTCCAGCATTTCTGTGTTCAGGAGATAATGCTTCTGGTACATGGCCCTACAGCCTGGAAAACTCACAGCAACCCAGTGATTCAAGCCATGAAAGCCTTTGACAATACATGTTATCTCTACCATGTTTATGGTACTGCTAACAATTGAATTTTAATGTAGTGAGGACTTTTTATTTTGTAATATTTTTAATTTGTAAGCCTCCTAAAGTCCCAACTTTGAGCAAAAGAAAATCTGGAAGAGGAATATGAGGAATCAAAAGGGCTGCCAACCAACATCTGGAAAAAATTGTTCATATATACTTCTTGCATTTCACCCTCTACTTTTCACATACCAGAATGCTGCGCATGTGGGAATATCTCAATTTCTTGAATGCTTTGATAGTCCTCTCCAAAAACTTAGTGATTGTATTCATGCCTGAACATCTGTATTGCAGGGGTGCCATTTCCTCTCATTTTAAATTTGAAAGGGAAATGATCCATTTGAGTTGCAGAGAAAACACCAGTTTTGAAATGATTATTAGCTGTCTCTGCAGGAAAGAATGGTATCTTTCCTGCAACATGTTGCCATTCTTCCAACAAGGCAGAGGAGCGCATCCCCTTGGAATTGAAATGAATACAGTACATCGTCTGCCCAGATGTTGCCTGAATAAAGTCTCTCTTTCTGCTACTCCCTCCACCTTTTTTACACATGATAAATATGCATAAGTTTGGCAGTGACAGAGAGCGAGGAGGGAACATTGGTTTCCCTTGTAAGGATCCACCACCTTTCTGTTTCTTTTCCGTACTTTGGTTTTGTCACTGTGGAAATGTAGAAATATCAAACCACTGAAGGAATGGGGGGCAATTACACGGCAGATGCATTCCCATTTCTTTCCATAAAAAGAGCTTTTTCATTTCCTGTCAAATAAAAATAAGATGTTTACTCTCCAAACATTGCTGGGTTATGATGCCCATTATCCCTGTCTCTTGGGCATGTTGGTTAAGATTGGTAGGCTCTCTAGTTCAGAAACACTTTCTAGTTGAATAAAGGATGCACAAAATGGCATTGTATACAATCATAAAACACATGCCATTGTTTGCACTTACATTGAAAAGTCAGAACCTTCTGTGGGTTGCTGGCAATATGATATTTAAATGGTTGTATACTTGTTGTATGCCTTCAAGTTATTCCAACATAGGACGATCCTGTGGTGAACTTATCATGGTGTTTTCTTGCCAAGATGCTTTCAGGTGGGATCTGCTTTATCTTTTCTCAGATGCTGAGAGAGTGTATTTTGCCCAAAGTCCCACAATGGGTTTCCATGGCCAAACAAGGGTTCAAACTCTGGTTTCCAGAGTCCTAGCCCAATGCTCAAGCCACATGGGCACTTGGAAATATTTATAGCCTACTTTCTAACCAAAGATCTCACGAAGAGCATACAAGAAAACCATTTAAAAACAGTCAAAATGTCCACTTAAGAAGCAGATTGATTCTTATATTGATTTTTTTCATGTCAGGAGCGACTTGAGAAACTGCAAGTTGCTTCTGGTGTGAGAGAATTGACCATCTGCAAGGACGAGCCCAGGGGATGCCTGAATGTTTTGATATTTTACCATCCTTGTGGGAGAGGTTTCTCTCATGTCCCCATATGGAGCTGGAGCTGATAGAAGGAGCTCATTCATGCTTTCCCCAGATTGGATTTGAACCGGCAACCTTCAGGTCAGCAACCCAACTTTCAAGTCACCAGTCCTGACAGCACAAGGGTTTAACCCATTGTGTCACCGGGGGTTCCTTTGAGACTACTAAATACACATTTAGTGGTTTTAGGGTTGGGTTAGAATACTGGGAAACCCTTAAATCCATACTCAGCCATGGAAACCATTTTGGGTTCATCTTGCCTTCCTCAAACTCAGAGGAAGGCAAGACAACAACAAATCAATATTTTGAGGGATGAAATGCCATAAATAAACACCCCCTCTGAACAAATCTTGCCAGCCAAACCCTGAGAAGTTCCCATTTCAGAAATGACTTGAAGGGACTCCAACTTGACAAGCTGGAAGATGTCCAGAGGAGAGCAACCAAAATGGTCCAGGGTCTGGAAACTATGAATCCCTATGAAGAGCCTGCAGAAGGGAAAGTTGAGGTGACATCATAACTATGGGGAAACAGTTGAACAGATGTCAAATTCAAGATGAAAACAGCTTGTTTTCCACTGCTTCAGAGACTAGAAGATGGAAAAATTGATTCAAACTACAGGAAAATTAATTCCACCAAAACATTAGGAAGAACATACCAATAATATGTGGAGTTTGTCAGTGGAGTAGGCTGCTGCCTGGGAATATGGTAATGTCCCTTTCTCTGGAGGTTTTGAAATGGATGGCCATCTATAAGGAATGCTTGGATTGTGTATTGTTGCACGACAGAAGAGAGTTAGACTGGATTGCCTGGGAGTCTCTTCCAACTCTAAAAACAGCAAGCCATATAGGATTTAATATGTCAAAACAAGTGCTCGGAAATGTATCCAAAAATAGTCCAGAACCAATGGAGTTAGTGCAGCAAAGAAATTGTGAATTTTCCCCAAAAGCCTTTTGAGATCTATACTTTTTCTTCATATCTTCCAACACTATAACTCTATGCTCTTATCATAACCATTGAGATTGGATACAAAGCTATTTCCAGAAAGCGAACTGGACCCATATCTGCAAGTGGTGAAACCGTGTTTCCCATAATGTCAGTCATAATTCTATTTGACTTTAGTGATGTTCTCAAGTTGCTATGTTTTAAGATTAATGAGCCATCAATTCTCAATCAAGAAGCTATTTAAGAGCACCCATTTAGCTCCAGCAAATTGTGTGGCGGTGCTAATTAATAACATTTGACCTTTGCATTTTGGGCGGAATAATGGATGGTGGATTTTTCCTTGAGCAATGTCATAAAACCAAACGACTTACATGTTGCAAATGCTGTAGCCCAACACTTAAGATACTTCCAATTCTGCAATGCTAGGCCAGGCTTTGCTTTTAAGAGTTGCGGGGACTTGCTCTTGCGAATTCTCAAATTTGTGTAGATACTTTGATGGCAGAGATAATCACTTCTCGTTTCAAGATGAAATCCTACTTAATTCTAATCCAAGATTAATTCTAATATATTGCATGGGCCATATTTTTATTTATCAGTTCCACGGTGTTACATTTATAGGAATGGGTGTTTGGAATTATGCATTGCCTTTCAGTCTGCCACAAGGGGATGCATAATAGCTAAAATGTTTTATACATAACAAATTAATAAATACATGATTATTTTAAAAAACCACAGCCTGAAAACAGACTACAAACATTCCTTGAAAGTCATTTAACAGTAATCACAACACTTTGAATGACCAAAGGGCATGTGAAACAACACTGTCTCAACTAGAAACTTAACTTCTACAAATTTGGCCACCAGAGTCATATGCTTATGTATCCAATGTCGACTAGAACAGCCAGTAGGCTGTTAGGAATTGTGAGAGTTGAAGTCCAAAACACCTGGAGGGCCCAAGTTTGCCCATGCCTGCTCTGGAGACATTTGCATTGCTATAGCCTAGAACCACATTGTCTTCCTTGCGCCCTAGGGGTTGAAAACTGTATTAACCCTCCATGAGACCTTGGAAGGATGTACACTCAGTCCCCCATTTCTGAGTATTTACAACTGGCTTCAAATTTACAACTGGCACCTGGGGAAAACATTTTTGTATATTTTAAAAAAATTGAATTGGGGGAGACTGCTTATAGGGTATATAGGGAATACACTGTGATATATAATTATTGTTATTGTTGTTGTTGTTGTTGTTGTTGTATGACACAGCAAACAAGATAAATATGCTTGATTTCGTATCACAAAATCACAAGTCGAACACTTCCCAAGTGTCTAGGACTGTGTGATGTATTTTTGGATGATGCGCGCAGATCCCAGTAGGGTGGCCTTTTGCAGTTTGCAGATCGTAATTTTGTCAATGCCTATTGTTTCCAAATGCTGGCTGAGATCTTTTGGCACGGCACCCAGTGTGCCCATCACCACCGGGACCACCTGCACTGGTTTCTGATAGAGTCTTGGAAATTCAATCTTGAGGTCCTGATAGTGGCTGAGTTTTTCCTGTTGTTTTTCGTCAATACGACTGTCACCTGGGATGGCAACATTGATGATCCAAACCTTTTTCTTTTCCACAACTGTGATGTCTGGTGTGTTGTGTTCCAGAACTTTGTCAGTCTGGATTCGGAAGTCCCACAGTATCTTTGCGTGCTCATTTTCCAAGACTTTTGCAGGTTTGTGGTCCCACCAGTTCTTTACTGCTGGGAGGTGGTACTTGAGGCAGAAGTTCCAATGAATCATTTGGGCCACATAGTTGTGCCTCTGTTTGTAGTCTGTCTGTGGGATTTTCTTACAGCAGCTGAGGATATGATCAATGGTTTTGTCGGTTTCCTTGCACAGTCTGCATTTTGGGTCATCAGCTGATTTTTCGATATTATTATTATTATTATTAATATAAATTTTTATTGAAGTATAAAATGATTTAATACAACGAAAGAGTGAGAACAATATATGATGTCAGAAAGTCAAAAAATAAAGGACAAAAAAGAGAGCAAGAAGAAAGAAGAAAAAGAAAAAAAAGATGCATAAAAGTGCATAAAATAATGACTTCCATCTTTGCCTTTGCGTATCCCGTTTCTATTTATATATAAGAAAAAGAGGGTGATATATATCAAGAAAAAAAATTATAAATCAACCTCTGTCTCTGTTATGAACAGGGCGAACACTTTAAAAAAAATTAGTGTTGGTCCTAATGTTGTCTAAGTCACGGTTTCTGTACTAGTCATAAAACAGTACATTAATATCCACATTAATGGTGGCAGAATATAATTCCCTTTTCCAAAATGAACTTAATAATACGTATGAGCCTGGAGAATACAAAACTGTTCTGGAGCAAGTGCACTCCACAGACAACACGTTCCCCTTTCTCAATGGATACAGCAGAATTAACCAGCGTCTTTCTGTTTGGTGCTTGAGTCCTGTCAATTTATTTGCACTCCGCTCCCTCTTTAACTCTGCCTCTCATAGTGCAACCATCAGTCAGATGAAGTCAAATGGCATCACATACAATTACAGCAAATTACAGTAATATGAAAATTATTAGCATTTTTGTGCTCCCTCTTATTCCCCTTTCCCCAGCTATTGATGCATAGAAGCTATATTACTATGAGTAGTTAACATTTGTATTCAAAAATTTTCAGCATTTTGTGTCATTTTAACTGAGAAGGTTATTTTTCCACAGCATAGTTGAAGCCTAGAACTGCTATTCCTGTTAAAATAAATCAGGGATGGGAGGCATGTGGCTTTCCAGACACAGTTGAACTACATCTCCCATCATCTCTCACCACTGGCCATGTTGAAAAGGGCTGATGGAAGTTGTTGTCAGGCAGCATTTGGTGAAACACCCATTCTTCGTGTTGTTGCTTATTGTTCTTGCTATGTCTTAAAACCTCAGCTCTGATTTAAAACTAATTCTATCCTAGTTTTCCAGCCAATATTTATTTTTGGAGGAGATTTGCTACTCCATTCTGCCTCTCACCCATGCCCCCTCTTGTGATGTCATATGAAGTGGGTCCTTATTGTTGTCGACCGCGCTTTAGGGGATCGGGCCCTTAAGGAGAGTCCCGATCCGGTCCTGAGAGAACGGACCTTGGCGGAGCCATGCTTCCCAGATGGGAGAGAAAGAAAAGGGGAAATTAAGAAACAGGAAGCGGCTAAAGGAATGCCCCCCTTCCCCCCTTCCATTTGTAAGGACCAAAGGAAATATAAGACAACACTTAGGTAAAACATTAGGGATAGTGTCTAGAAAATGGGAACAAAGGGAAATAAGGGATTTTAAAAGGTGAGAAGAGAGGAAGGAGAGGAGAAATGGATTTGAGATTTGAGAGAGAGAGAGATTTTCACTCAGGCCGGGGAAGAGAGAGAGAGAGGAAAAGAAAAAAAGGGTACAATTTGAGGGTAGGCAAGGCAGAATATCAAGTTGGAGAAGGTTTGATTTGAAAGAAGGAAGGGATCCTTGGAGAACTATAGATCTTGGTGGGAGGCTTCAGGACTGAATCTTCTCCCCCCTTTGCCCCTCCAAAAACAGGAAGAGAAAAAAAGTGTCCTCTTTGCACAATCTCCCCGCGGCCCCTCCTTCTCCTCTCTCCAAGAGAGGAATGAGCGCAGAGAGAGAAAGCCTGGTGGGGGCAAAAGAAGGAGGGGGGATGGTGGGGTGATTCTTCCCATCTGAGGAAAACTCAGAATGTGGCAGGAGTTGAGTGGCAGGGGCAGATACAATTTTTGGGGGGGGCATCAGGCTTCAAAGGAACGGCTGGGATGGGGGCTGAGAGAGTGTGACTTGAGAAGAGGAACAGTGTTTTGGATCAGGTGTGTTTCGGGGTGAGAGGGGAGGGGGCTGGGAGCCCTCCTCCACGTTAGACTGGGCTGAACTCTCTGGAGGGAGGGGAATTTCTTGGGGGGGGGGAATCCCTGAAGTAAGGGTTCCCTTGGAAGGCCAATTTGGGAGTCCTAGATCAGTGTAGGACTCAGGGTGAGGAGAAAAAGTAGGGATAGGGATGGGGCAGAGGGCCTGGGCTGATGGGGTGGTGGAGAAGGCAAGCAAATGTGTCCAGAAAATCCTCTGGAGGAGGGGGTAAGGGGAAAGGGTCTAGAGAGGAATCTTTAGGGGGGTTGTTTTTGGAGCCCAAATCTCTGCATGGGAAGACGTGGACCCCCTCCCCCCTCCAATTCTCTCCCTGGCTTAGGGCCATGAACATCGCGGCATAAGCAAGCTGGAACCACCTGCCCTCCCCATGGCGAGTCACCTTTAGGTCAACACTCCGAATTCGGCGACTCAAGGGGGGGGCAAGCTGTTCCACCTTCAAGGGCCACAAGGGGCCACTTATGCACGCTGAGTTGGCCCAACCTGGCCTGCACCATGTTTTTCGATGCAAGCCCACCCCAATTGGCCAGGATCTTACCCAATGGAGAATCCCTGGGGATGTCTGCTGGGGTGGGACACCCTAGACATGCTGAACAAACACCCATCCTTAGCTCAGCCCCTGCCTACACCGACAGTTAATGGAGTAACGACTCACCCAACCGGTAGGATGCAGCTCGTCCTTTCAAGAGTTCCCTCCACTAAGGCTGGATGGCTAGCGTCCATAGAATCCATAGGTGACCCGGGAGCACACCGTTCCCCTACCCTACGATCCTTGAACCTGCAATCTGCAAGCTAGACTGCTCTCACATGCTTTCAGGTGCCAGATGTTCCCGCGTTTCACCAGGATTTGTTACCGAGCCCTGATCCGAAGTGCAATACCTCCAGAGCTCCTCCCACCTGGGTCTTAACAACGGAACTGGTTCCTTTTCAGGGCTTCCCCTGTTTCACGCTGGCGCATTTCCTTCGAGGAGCTAAAAATCTGCTTCCTCCTATCTGGCTCCTTTGTTCAGTACCCTGAATCAGATCTAGAGAGAGAAAGGGACTGCCAGAGAAATTTGGATGTGAAATGAGGTCAAATTGTTTGTCGGAGGGCCCTCCTTGCAGCCGTTTCTCTCCCCAACCTGTTCCAGAATATCTGGACTAAGGTCGCCGCTTGGAATTTTAGCCTAAAAATTGATTTTTGGAACTTCCAAGCAAGTCCCTTCGTGGTCGCCAAATTATGTTGTCGACCGCGCTTTAGGGGATCGGGCCCTTAAGGAGAGTCCCGATCCGGTCCTGAGAGAACGGACCTTGGCGGAGCCAATAGGAAAATATGAGCCGCAATACAACCTGAAGCCGAAATGAAGAAGGTCCGCCAAAGTTGAAGGAAAATTCCGCCAAGGAGTCTTTATTGAGCAATTCAGCTGAAGAGGACTCTAGTAGCGATCATTCAGTCTACTAGGGTACCACATAATCAAAATAAAGCCATATTTATACAAAGTTTCAGTCTGACAGCCCTTTGAATTTCCCGCCCCACTCCCCCGCCCATCTGATCGCTGATAGGCTAGAAGGTTGAACGAGGCGGGCTTTCATTTCCCGCCTTGCTCTGTTGGCCCAATAGGGAGCTGCTTTTTGTCCCCACTCGAGCCAATCAGGAAGGAGAAGGCGGGAGTTATTGAAACAATGAAGTGACAGGGCAGGAAATATCGGATTAATTCCTGCTAGACCGATTTCTAAAGGGATTAATGACAGCAATCAAGGGTGTCCGGATTCCTGTCACGTATACAGATTTTAGATATGCCTTGGGGTGTCAGAGGTGGAAGTAAGGATGGGTGGTAATGAGCCATATTTACAGGCTCTGCAGGGCGCCTTCCTGAGGTGTCCTGGATTTTCCTTTGGGTGAGATATGACAATGTTTGCCTTGGGGCGAATCACCTTTAGGACAACACTCCGAATTCGGCGACTCAAGCCCTATATTGTCCATGCAATCTGAATTTGATTGGGTTAAGCGGTGGCAGATTATCCTTTTGTTTTTGGGAAGGGAAGCCTGGGTCGTAGGAACTGGGATGGGTTCTGGGGTTCAGGTTGAGTTCAAAATATTTCCTATTTGATTTCATGACTTGACAATTATATGAAATAAAATGAAAAATAAAATAAAGTTGGAATATAAACCCTGCTGGGAAAAATACATATTTTCCGGGGATCCCAAAGAGTACAAATACATATAGGCAGACAGATAGATTTCATGGAAATAAGGGAGAATCCATAAAAATGAGTTACATTGCATAAAGGGGAATCATGAATGATATAAACAATTGAAAATATTTGATAAGAACGAAGTTCATAACATCTGGGGAACCCAATATGGAAATTCATAAAAGTGGAGTTTTAGCAGCATGATTTTACAATTCATGAAGTTGTTATCTCTTGCCTCAGAGTGCAGGGATAATCCACAGTAAACTCCAGTAAAAAGTCTCAATCACCTTCTACTATAAATATATGGAATATAGAACATAAAGTCTTGATTTTTGAACTATCTTTTACAAAGTCCTGGGGGGGGGGGGGTGGTCACCTTGATCACATTATGATGTCATTAAGCATGATATATTAGGCATCAAACCAAAGTTGTGTGATGAAGGAGTAGAGCACAGGACTATGATTCTGGAGACCAGGGTTCAAATCCATGCTCAACCATGGAAACCCATTGAGGGATCAAGCCAAACTCATCCTCAGGGGAAGGCAAAGGCACATCCCTTCCAAACAAATCTTGCAATGAAAAGCCCAGGAGACCTCCTTCCAACTCTATAGATTAAGTGACTTCTACACACATCTCTTCTGCTGAATGTTAACCAGATGCAAATAACTGCATATGCACAAATGTGCTTACTTGTTGCTCCATCTATATATATATACTAGCTGTGCCCGGCCACGCGTTGCTGTGGCGAAGTATGGTGGTATGGGAAATAAAGTATTGAGGAATTGGTGGTAGTTAAGGTAAAGGGTAAACGTTTTCCCCTGACGTTAAGTCCAGTCGTGTCTGATTCTGGGGGTTGGTGCTCATCTCCATTTCTAAGCCGAAGAGCCGGCGTTGTCTGTAGACTCCTCCAAGGTCATGTGGGATGACTGCATGGAGCGGCGTTACCTTCCCACCGGAGCAGTACCTATTGATGCACTCACATTTACATGTTTTTGAACTTCTGGGTTGGCAGAAGCTGGGGCTAACAGTGGGGGCTCTGTCAGTTCCCCCAATTCAAACCTGCGGCCTTTCGGTCCAGAAGTTCAGCAGCTCAGCGCTTTAACATGCTGTGCCATCAGGGGACATTATTTCCTAAAGGTTGTGAATATGCAATATTTCTGATTGTTTGTTTTTTTTTGTCTGTTGGAGGCAAGTATGAATGCTGCAATTAGGAAAAATGATTAGGATGTAATGGCCTTGCAGATTTAAAGCCTAGCTGTTTCCTCCCTGAGTGATTTGTTTGTTGGGAGGTGTTAGCTGGCCCTGATTGTTTCCTGTCTGGAATTACCTTGTTTTCAGAGTGGTGTTGTTTGCGATATTTTATATGCTTCTACTGTCTGTGGCCCTGAGAAAACAGAGGATTGGCCAGACTTTGATGATGGGAATCCTTTGTTGGGAGGTGCTAGCTGGCCCTGATTGTTTTCTGTGTGGAATTCCCCTATTTTCAGAGTGTTGTTCTTTATTTAGTGTTCTGATTTTAGAGATTGTATTGTTCTGTTTTATTATACCACATTAATTTTTTTATATTCTGATTTTAGTGTTTTTGAATACTTGGAGCCAGATTGTATTCATTTTCACGGTTGACCGCAACACAATAATAATAATAATAATAATAATAATAATAATAATAATAATAATAATAGTAAGGACAGTAATGATAGTAATAATAAGGACTTTGGTAATACATAGTGCTTCACTGCCTTCTCAGCTTCCTTTCTGGAAGAATCCTTTCTTGGGAGGTGTTAGCTGGCCCTGATTGTTTCCTTTGTGGAATTTCCAATTTCCTTGCTTTATTTACTTTCTTTATTTCTTTATTTCTTTATTACTGTCCTGGTTTTAGAGATTATATTGTTCTGCATTATTCTATCCTAGAAATTATTTCATATCAAAGTAGAATCTCACTTATCCAACATTCGCTTATACAATGTTCTGGATTATCCAACACAGTCTGCCTTTTCATAATCAATGTTTTTGTAGTCAGTGTTTCAAATTCATTGTGATATTTTACTGGTAAATTTGTAAATACAGTACAGTAGAGTCTCACTTATCCAACATAAGTGGGCTGGCAAAATGTTGGATAACCGAATATGTTGGATAATAAGGAGGCGTTAAGGAAAAGCCTATTAAATATCAAATTAGGTTATGATTTTACAAATGAAACACCAAAACATCATGTTAGACAACAAATTTGGCAGAAAAAGTAGTTCAATACGCAGTAATGCTATGTAGTAATTACTGTATTTATGAATTTAGCACCAAAATATCACGATATATTGAAAACATTGACTACAAAAATGCGTTGGATAATCCAGAACGTTGGATAAGTGAGTGTTGGATAAGTGAGACTCTACTGTAATTACTACATAGCATTACTGCGCATGGAACTACCTTTTCTGTCAAATTTGTTGTATAACATGATGTTTTGGTGCTTAATTTGTATAACGATTACCTAATTTGATGTTTAATCAGCTTTTCCTGAATCCCTTCTTATTATCCAATATATTTACTTATCCTGCTGGCCTGTTTATGTTGGATAAGTGAGAGTCTACTGTATATTGATCATCTTATATTATCTGCTTAGAACTGGATTACATGAGGCCCCTTCTTCACAGTTGTATAAAATGCACACTGAAGTGGATTATATGGCAGTGTGGAGTCAAGATAATCCAGTGCAAAGCAGATAATATAAGATTATAAATGGGTTATATAGCTGTGTGGAAGGACCTTGAGTCTACACTGCCATATAATCCAGTGCAAATTAGATAATCTGTGGAAGAAGCCTAAGTGAGGCCTAACTGTGCCTGTCCCCTAACTGAAACCTGGCTGTCCCTTGGTTGCTAGGCAACGAAGTGGGCAGAGATTAGCCCTCTAAACTGGCAGCAATTGGATAAAAACAATTATTGCTCTCCCTCTAATTAGGACTTTATTTTTCTTTTCTTTTTGTTGTATCAACCTAGAGGCGTGGATGATGGGTTGTGTTGTCAAATTTCGAGGTTGGGGGGCCTGTAGTTTTGTTGTTTTGTCCACTGCCCTGATGCCATCACTCTTTTATATATATAGATATATAAAAAGTGATGAAATCGCAGTACTGAGCAAAACAACAAAACTACAGGCCCCCCCAACCTCAAAATTTGACAACACAACCCATCATCCACGCCTCTAGGCTGATACAACAAAAAATCCCGTCAAAAACCTCCCCGGGGCCTTAAAAACCCAGCCGTCAGCCTGGCTGGAAGGCCCCATGGTGGTTGGAGGAGGGCCTCCATGAGGCGGGGCCGCGGACCATGGCGGGGCCCCAGCAGGCGTGGAACAACACCCCCCCAAGAACCACCTCAGCCTCCCGCCAGCCGGAGGGAGGCTGCGAGGCCCCAAGGTTTCTTTTTCTTTCTTTTTTTGGATGTTGAGGCCTGCAAAGCCGAAGGCGGGGGGGGGGGCTTCCAGAAAGGCAGCCCCCCCCCCACGAAGACCACTGCAGCCTCCTCCATGCCCCACAGGCCTCAGGCCGGCCCCAGCCATGAGAGAGCCGGAGCCCGAACCTTCCCCCCCCCAAGAGCCACCTCTGCCTCCCGTCAGGCCGGACGGAGGCCGCAAGGCCCAAGGTTTCTTTTCTTTTAACTATTTATTTTCTTTTGGACATAGATGCCTGAAGGGGTGGCCCCAAGGCCGGGAAACGCCGCGGCCCCAAGGAGGGAGGCCTCTAGGCCACAATGTTTTTTTGTTTTGTTTTTTTTAGATGGAGGCCTCCAGAGGTGGAGGCAGGGGTGGTCGCAAGGCCGGAAAGAGCCCCCCCCCCCGCCGTGTCCTAAAGGGTCCTAAAGCCTCCCTCCCCTTTTCCCCTCTTCAGAGGAGGGCCCTCCCTTCCCAGCCTCAGCTGCCTGGGCCTCTGTCTCTCTTCCAGGGATTGAAAAGAGGAGCCGCCTGCCTGTACTCTCAGGCAACAAATATATCTACAATTACTGTGGTGTAACAATACAGAACAATGTAATCTCTAAAATCAGGACATTAAATAAAGAAAACACTCTGAAAATGGGAATTCCAGAAAGGAAACAACCATGGCCAGCTAACACCTCCCAACAAAGGATTCCCCCAGGCAGGAAGCAATAATATAATCTCTAAAATCAGGACATGAAATAAAGAACAACACTCTGAAAATGGGAATTCCAGAAAGGAAACAACCAGGGCCAGCTAACACCTCCCAACAAAGGATTCCCCCAGGCAGGAAGCAACAATATAATCTCTAAAATCAGGACATGAAATAAAGAACAACACTCTGAAAATGGGAATTCCAGAAAGGAAACAACCAGGGCCAGCTAACACCTCTCAACAAACAATTCCCCCAGGCAGGAAGCAACCAGGCTTCCAAACAGCAAGGCTATTCAGTGCTGTTCAACCTAACCAAGCAAGATTTCCCCTTCATAGTACACCCTCAGGGTTTCAAGCCATGAGGCTACTCCATCTCATTCAACCTGCCCAAGAAAGGATGCCCCTATGTAGAAAGCAGTCAGTCTTTGAAACAGCGAGGCTATTCAGTACAATTCAAATTGGCTAAAAAACCATTTCCCTACAACGCAAGTACCCAGCCTTCCAAGCAGCAAACCTATTCCATTGTATTCCAGCTCACCAAACAAGGATTCACTTAAGGAGAAAACACCCAGACTTTAAGGCTGCAAGGCTATTCATTGCTATTCCACTGGTCAACAAATGATTCCCATCAACAATGCAACGCAAGGCCGGGCACAGCTAGTTGTATTATATAATAATGCACGGGGCAGGAGACTAATGTGCCTCCATGAATGTGCAATGGAAGGTGTAGCAACACTAAAGAATGAATGTAGTTTGACATCACTTTATCCACTGTGACTCAATGCTGTGGGATCCTGGGAGTTACAGTTTGGTGAGGCACCAGCATTTTTTGATGGAGAAGGTCCTTGTAAAACTACAGCACAAACTGCATTCATTCTACAGTGTAGATCAGACATGGGCAAACTTGGGCCCTCCAGGTATTTTGGACTTCAATTCCCACAATTCCTAACAGCCAACTGGCTGTTAGGAATTGTGGGAGTTGAAGTCCAAAACACCTGGAGGGCCCAAGTTTGCCCATGCCTGGTATCGATGCACCCTCAGTCTCGTGAAAATCAAGATGTGAAGTGTCCCTTTTGTGGAAAAGATTCAAAAACAAGTGACCTTCTGGTTTTACTTCCTTTCACTTTAGGGGAAAACCCCCACACATTTTCAATTAGGGTGAAGTAGACCACCCCTGTTCCAGAACTTACTCTTTTTGTAACACATTTAGGAGTGTAGATATAAACGAATGACTTCTCAGACCAATATTGCTGTGTTTTGACTTGAGATTATAATGTTGGAGATTTTAAATTTCCTGGTGAGATCTTATTTTAAAAACCTCCCTGAGCCTCGGGAGACTATGCTTGTAAATAAAGAGCTAAATATATATTAGCGGTCAAAAGACACAGAACAATAGGCAATTTTCCTGAGGATGGAGGCTGTTGTTTTATTGGAGACTTAATAATGTGCTTGCGGCTCCCAGAAATGCACTGCTACTTGTGTATAAGATTGTATATTTCATTACACAAAGCTTAATATGCTGTCTTGCCCATTTGTACTGAACTGGTCATGGCTTCAGCAAGAGATAAATGCATTTACATTGGCTTGGGAGCTGCCTGTAAATTTGATAAATACAGATGGATCGAAAAAGAATGCTCTTCTCTCATAGCATCAGGACCTAAAGTTTAAAAAAAAGACTAGCGGGGATAGGCTGGAGTCAAACAAAAGGAAAGTTCAAGGCAGACATCAAGGAGAATGTGGATTTCCTGCAATTGATCTCTAAGAATCTCCTTATGGATGCACACTTCAGCAACCATAGTTGATATTGAAGTAATCTTTACCTTTTGATGATGGATACAAAAATGTAAAATGCAAGATGTGTATATGAGGAAAATCCTGTGCTATAACAAATAATCGTTCTCAACAACTCTAAAGATACTTCTGCCAAAACAAACAAACAAAACAAATGTATTTATAATCTTGTTTGAAGCCCAAATGGGGCAAACTCTCCAGGCTGCCTGCCACTCAGCTTTAGTGTGCAATGTGCACTTTCCCACCCTCCATTCAATCCATGATTTAAAGTAGTACTGCTTGACACTATGTCAGTTAAACTGGCATCAAACTGCAATAATTCTACAGTGTAGATGCAACCCTAATCTCAGGAACAGCATATCTTCAATAAGACATTCTTTCAAATATATCAATGAACAGTGAGTGTGGGGTTCGCAGAATAATTCCAATAGTTGTGTGTCTAGGTAAAGGTAAAGGTTTTCCCTGACATTAAGTCTAGTCGCGTCCAACTCGGGGGATTGGGGCTCATCTGCAGTTCAAAGCCGAAGAGCTGGCATTGTCCATAGACATCTCCAAGGTCATGTTGCCAGCATGACTGCATGAAGTGCCATTACCTTCCCACTGGAGTGGTACCTATTGTTCTACTCACATTTGCATGTTTTCGAACTGCTAGGTTGGCAGAAGCTGGAGCTGACAGCGGGAGAACTCCCTAGATTCAAACTGCCGACTTTTCAATCAGCAAGTTCAGCAGCTCAGCAGTTTAACCCACTGTGCCACCAGGGGTGCAGTGTGTCTAATATATGTTTATTACTGTAGGTAGATGTAATAGATTAGATATGATAGTTGGTTTCAAGAAATAGAGATTCTCTATTCTTGTGGCCAAGTTACTCTGTAGCAGTGCTTTGCCTTGCATATTAAGTTGTTTACCTCTTTGTTCATGCTGGAAGGGTGTCCATTAATATCTTTTTTAAAAAATACCGCAGTATAACTCCTGTAAGTCTCTCCCCGCAATTAACGACACCCTTACTGGTGCGAATAAGCATTTTCTTAATCAGCAACTGTGAGTGGCACACCATGAACCCTTCTGCATTCTCACATAATCTTTAATTAACTCTTTTGATGTCTTAAATGAGAAGATCAAACCTTTTTTGCTTCAGGCCCCCAAGTGTGGATTAGACTGTGGAACATGAGATTGTCTGAGATAAGGTTGACTTTTCCCTATTGGCAAAAGAACAAAAAACAACCCATAGCAAGCATATTGTTAGGAGCTGGTGCATGCAAAGACCAGTGGCCTATTGAGAAGAGGGCTTTCAGATGCCAAGGCCAGGTAGAACAGGGCTGATAGTTCAAAAGGGCTAAATCAAGAATGCTGGAGACATATTACATTGCAGTGTCATACTACAGAGTAGGACAGGAACTACCAAAGGAACTACCAAGCCCCAACACTGCTTTCAGTCCAACCAACTCACAGCACTGGTTTGAAATAGTTATATTTCAAGCATCATTATTTTATAGGACCTCAGAGTTATGCAGACAAAGGCAAGGTGTGCATGAGCAATATCTAATGCATATGTGGTAATCCTTATCTGAGGTCTATGTGACAAGCACATAATGTATCTCAAGCTTGATTGCTGTTTATGAGGATGTTCTCAGTGTCTGTATGTAGCCATATCATCTGATGGGATGGCTCTGGGAACATAATATTGCAAGATGTCTTTTGGTCTCCAGGTTGAGAAAGAGACAGGTCGGCCATTATCATCTTCATCATCACTACTATGATGGAACTTTAAAATATTGTTTTGAATGTGACTGACACTCCCTTTGATGTTGCTTAGATATTTAGAAACAGATTTTAGGTATCAAAAGAAAAGGGCAGGCAAAACAATCAAGATAAGGTAAACATAAGACATAGGAGAGGTCTAGATGGAAAGGATTTCCCCTCTGCAATGCTAGAAATTTGGAGACTGAAAGATAATTCATGGGGAGAGGGGCACAATTCATCTTTGGGCAAGCAATACCGTTGTTTTACCATCACCACCACCCATCCCATAATTACACCCCTGATACAACTCTTAATTTGAATTGGGGACTCTGTTCATTTGGAACACATGCTTTATAAGTAAGCCCTCCGTCTTTTCAAAAGCCTTTAAGCTCTCAAGTAATATCAGGGATAAGAAGATTTTCCCTGTTCTATTGTTTTATTGCCGCTTCACTTCCCTCTGACCAGCATTCTGCTTCTTAAGAATTCTGGCGGAAGTATGAGAATATCTACATTTGCTTCCAGAATTGGATCCTGTAGAATTGGATCCTTTCTATTTACTTTGTAACACCTTCCACCTAAATGCTACAGGTCTGTTTTCAGTAGCTAGTGCTACGGAGCTATCTTGGTGAAATATTTACATCAATACATCTGTGGTATGCAATACATCCGTAGTATAGATGCTCTCGATATAGCTGTTGCTATGCTACTGTGCTTTAGCAATGTTGGCTTCTATAATAGAAGGGCAGTATCTTAGTTACCAAACAGTCAGAGGGCTTGTCTACACTAGCCCTAAAACCCAAAGTGCACCAGAAGTTGCTCCTGGATGCTTAGGCAATATCCAAGGATTTCTGGTTCACGTCGCAAGGTAAATCAGGGTGAACCATTTTAGCTCTGTGTTAAGAAATGCTCCAGAGTTCTGCTGAAGTTCCAGAACAGCCCTGTGCTTCAGACAGAGCTAAGTGAACCAGTCTGCCATCCACATGCATCTTTCCCCTCTTCCTTTGGATCTGTGCTGCCCCCATAACAGTAGCAATTGTCAGCAAAGGCATTCAAGTGATGGCTAGAAGCTCACTCGGAGCTCTGTAGCTATCCATCAGTGCTGATAGGACAGGTTAAGTGATGGTCTGGTGGGGCTGAACCAGTTTCTGTGAAGACTCCACCCTGCCTTTACCATGTCTGAACACCTCTGGACTAGCTCTGATATACTTAGCAGGTATAAATGAGTCCACAGTCTTTTGAGTTTTTGCCATTTATGTAACAAAAACAATAAAAAATTGTGGAATTTCCTGTCCAATGACCCATCACAAGGATCTCAGCTGTCACATCCCAGCCCTCACCACTAGCATCCCAAATAAACACTTAAACAGTGAACTAAGCAGATACAGATGAGAGTTTGAAGTACTCTTGATAGACCTTGCTTTAATTCTTTCAGGACCCTTCTACACTGACATATAATCCAGTTCAAAGCAGATAATCTGGATTTTATATGGTAGAAGGGGCCTTGTTGTGTCATCTTCTCTCCTTCTCCTTCCTTGGATTTTTCAGGCTCTAAAAAAGAACATGTTGTTTTAGCAGCTTTGGAGTGTAAAGATTCTGAAATTCATGTGTTGTTTCCAAGGTTTTTAAGTGACAGATAAACAATGGCACTATCTGCTGAGATGCCAATGCTGTAGACTCTTGCAAGCTCCACATTATCTCCATATGATTCGCTGTCACTCTGAGTTAGTTAAAGTAGAGCATAATAATTTAAAGCCCACATTATTCCACTCAGGTGTGGCACACTATTCAGGGGAGCTTTGCTTCTGTAGGGAGTGGATAATAGGCCCCTTATTTTCCATGCCACCAGATTCCCGAAGGTGTTTACTGTTTGCCTGGGAGACTCTTCAGAGTTGGTGACTCCCTGAAGATACATAAATCACAAGATCCCCTTATGCTTTGACTTCTCCTCTGTTGAAAATGGAATTAGGGAAGTGGAAATAATATATGGAAAGGGGAACACTTTGGGGACTAAAGAGTGAGATGAGAACTCCAATGTGGTTTGAGACCTGGCTGCAAAAAGCACATTAAATGTCATTTAGAGCCAAGAGTCTATTTGCCAGAGTGGGACAGCTCTTCCCCAAGTGGCTGAGACCAGGGCGAGGGAAGCAGATGCATCTAGTTGTAAAGGGAAATCTGCTCATCTTTGTGCCAAATACAGCTGGCCCTGAGTCTGATGAATACCAGAACCCATGTCATGAAGCAACATCAAGATGGTAGACGTTATTAATAAGGAGGAACAGACAAGCTAAGAGTCTGCAGCAGTTTCTTTGGCCTGAGTCTTTTGGGAAACTCAAAATCCCTGCAGTCCTCTCCACCCATTGAGCAAATGGAGTATTTTTGCCCTTAGCATCCACTGAAGGAAGTTGAAGAAGGGGGGGGGGGGGACTGGGCAGAGATAGAAACTGGGATATTTTGAAAGCAGTTGAAACAGTGAGATGATCAAGGATTAATCTGGACCGTCCTTGCCAAACCAAAAGATATGAACAGATGCTTGAAGATTTTGCATAAAATTGCAATGAAGGACACTTGAGGTCCCTTGCAACTCTCATCTCTGGATGCAAAATATCTTGAAAGGAACAAAGGAGAACAGATGAATGGGTTATTTTAGGCAATCGTTGATATCTGAGAGTGACATCATTGTTTTTGGTGTGGTTGTTGTGTGCCCTCAAGTCATTTCCAACTCACAGTGACCCTGAAGCAAACCTAACACAATTCTCTGTCAATTGCCCAAGGTCTCAATGTGGGCTTCCAAAGTCAAACGGAGATTAGAGTCAAACAAGAGTCAAACATTCAAACTCCTATATCCTGCATGTTCTGAGTGAGGCCATACCTTATTTATTTACAGTACTTTGACACTGGTTTGGGGGAGAAATGTGAAAAAAACTAAAAGGGTGCAATTTATAAAGATTATTGTTAAGATATTCCAACCCTCAAGTTTATGTAAAAGTACAATATATAAGTCAGGTTATTGGCTCTTTCTACCTATTTTTTCTGAAAGAGTTGTGCTGGAGGACCTAGAGATTCCTAGGGAGGTATTCTTAAAATGATCTTTTATTGTGATATATATATATGTGTGTGTGTGTGTGGGTGTGGATGTAGATATTCCATATATATATTAGCGATGGACGAGAAACATTTTTTTTTAAATAAAACAATGGTTTTATTTGTGGTTTTCCATTTTGGTGGGGAGCTTGTGACTATAGTGGTCTCTTCAAACCTGCTTTGCATTTTATTTCGCTTGAGCTGTCCATGGTGCTGAACCCATATCTTTGCCTCGCCTTAGACTTTCCATAAGCCAGAAAGGACTCCAAGGCACAACAGTACAATAGGTTTAGCACTATTGGGAGTTTCCAGAGAGCTAATATTCCAGGTATGGGCAAACTTCGGCTCTCCAGGTGTTTTGGACTACAACTCCCACGATTCCTAACAGCCAGAAGGGAGGAGGGAGCAAGCTTGTTTTCTGCTGCCCTGGAACAATGGCTTCAAACCATTGAAAGAAAGAAGATTCCACCTGAACATGAGAAAGAACTTCTTGACTGTGAGAGCTGTTCAGCAGTGGAACTTTTCCCCTGGAGTGTGGTGGAGGCTCCTTCTTTGTAGGCTTTGAAGCAGAGGCTGGATGGCCATCTGTCGGGGGTGCTTTGAATGTGCTTATGATTATTATTATTACAGTAGAGTCTCATTTATCCAACATTAGCTTATCCAACATTCTGAATTATCCAACACAGTTTGCGTTCCACCTGGATCCATAGTTGTTTCTCGAGGTAGCAAGGATTGAACTTTTTATGGATTTAATTTCTGACAATGTTGTTACTATAAGTTCATTTCATGCAATTCTATCTTTATTTGTAGTCAATTTGTTAGTAGCCAATTTTTTTTAGTCAGTGTTTTCAATACATTGCAATGTTTTGGTGCTAAATTTGTAAATATAGTAATTACTACATAACATTACTGTGTATTGAACTACTTTTTCTGTCGATTTGTTGTAAAACATGATGTTTTGGTGCTTAATTTGTAAAATCATCACCTAATTTGATGTTTAATAGGCTTTTCCTTAATCCCTCCTTATTATCCAACATTTTCACTTGTCCAATGTTCTGCCGGCCCATTTATGTTGGATAAGTGAGACTCTACTGTATTATTATTTTCCTGCTTCTTGGACTGGATGGTCCAGGAGTTCTTTTCCAATTCTATGATTATAGAGTTGGAAAAGGAACTTACATGGGTCATTTAGTTCAACTTCCATGTCAATGCAACTAAACCATTCCTGGCATGTGGCTATTGACACTCTATTTTCTTTTATTGTATTGTGTATATTTTCTTTTATTGTATTGTTTAATGCGTTATGATTTGTTGTTTTATATTATATTGTTCTGGGCATGGCCCCATGTAAGCCGCCCCGAGTCCCCGTTGGGGAGATGGTGGCGGGGTATAAATAAAGATTATTATTATTATTATTATTATATAACCCCACCAGTATTCAAATTTTGGCATATGGGGTACAGTAGAGTCTCACTTATCCAACATAAACGGGCCAGCAGAATGTTGGATAATAAAGAGGCATTAAGGAAAAGCCTATTAAACATCAAATTAGGTTATGATTTTACAAATTAAGCACCAAAATATCATGATGTATTGAAAACATTGACTACAAAAATGTGTTGGATAATCCAGAACATTGGATAAGCAAGTGCTGGATAAGTGAGACTCTACTGTATTTGTACCAAATTTGGTCCAGTGAATGAAAGTACACCCTGCATACCAGATATTTACATTGCGATTCATAGTAGTAGCAAAAATGACAGTTATGAAGTAGCAATGAGAATAATTTTATGGTGGTGGTGGTGGGGGGGGGGGGTCACCACAACATGAGGGACTGTATTGAAAGGATGGCTGCATTAGGAAGGCGGAGAATCACTGTTGGAGAGGGTTGTTGTGGGTTTTCCGGGCTATATGGCCATGTTCCAGAAGTATTCTCTCCTGAAGTTTCACCCACATCTATTTTTTTTTTTTTCGTGTCAGGAGCAACTGGAGTTGCTTCTGGAGTGAGAGAATTGACCGTCTGCAAGGACGTTGCCCAAGGGACGCCCAGATGTTTTGATGTTTTACCATCCTTGTGGGAGGCTTCTCTCATGTCCCTGCATGGAGCTGGAGCTGAAAGAGGGAGCTCATCCGCACTCTCTGGGTGGGATTCGAACCTGGCAGCTTTTAGGTCAGCAACCCAACCTTCAAGTCACAAGGCTTTTATCCCCTAGGCCACCGGAGGCTCCAGCCCACATCTATGACAGGCAGCCCCACAACCTCTGAGGATGCCTGCCATAAATGTGGGCGAAACGTCAGGAGAGAATACTTCTGGAACATGGCCATACAGCCCGGAAAACACACAACAACCCTGTGATCCCGGCCATGAAAGCCTTCGACAACACTGTTTGAGAACTTGGGCTGTTGTGGGAACTGCGCCGCTCGCTCCTTTCCCGGCTTGAAGGTCACCTCCCTCTCGGAGGAGCAGCGGGGGGAGGGGAGGGAAAGGCGGGATCAGCGAGGCGCCTGGCCCCTCCCCTCGGCGCCTCAAGGGGTCCGGCTCTTCCCGAGGCGGGACCCCCTCCCTCCCTCCCTCCCTGCTCTGATGAGGAGAGAAAGGAGCGCGCGCTCAGCCCCCTTCCTCGCGCCGCCTTCTCTGCCGCTTTTCCCGCCCGAGCGGTGTGCGCGAGAGTGTGTTCCGCCACGGCGCATGCGCGCTGCCCTCCCCAGGCGCGAGGGCTCCGCGTCTCGAGCCGTTTTTTCTTTCTTTCTTTCCTATTGAGAGGGGGGAGGGGCGCGCCTCAGTTCGGAGCCACTTTTACCTCACGCTTTGACACACGCCTTTATTCTTATTATTTATTTACCTATTCGAAGGAAGAAGTTACTGCTTTGTATGTGGGGGTCTTTGGGTATTTCTCTGCCTCTTTCTTCCCTTCGGCTCCATCACCTCTCCCTCAAAAAGGACCCGCGCTCCGTCGAGGAAAGGAAGCGAATAGAAGGAAGGACGGGAGCGCCGCCTGAGGGAAGAAGCTTCCTCTGAGGGAAGCCGCCGCTCTTGAGGGGCGAAGGGGAGAGAGAGAAAGCGGAGGCGCCGACGCCGTCGAATGGTGAGAGCGGAGGGTGAGTCCGAGGGGATGAAGGACACTCAGTAGCCGCCTCCTCAGCCCTGGCCCGCCTTTTAAAGCAGGCAGGGGGCGGGGCCATGGCTGGCTGACCAATGGCGAGCGGGAAGCAGTGGGCGGGGCGCTCCTCCCCCTCCCCTCCCTCTGGTCCAAAAGGGTCGCTGGGGGCAAATCAGACCATGCATAGAGTTGCTGTGAGTTTTCCGGGTTGTATGGCCATGTTCTCACAACCTCTGCCATAGATGCAGGCGAAATGTCAGGAGAGAATGCTTCTGTAACATAGCCATACAGCAACCCAGTGATTCTGGCCATGAAAACCTTCGACAATACATAGACCATAGATTATTATTATTAGCGACATTTATATCCCACCCTTCTCACCCCAAAGGGGACTCAGGGCGGTTTACAAGTACTGTATATATACAGTAGAGTCTCACTTATCCAACATAAACAGGCCGGCAGAACGTTGGATAAGCGAATATGTTGGATAATAAGGAGGGATTAAGGAAAAGCCTATTAAACATCAAATTAGGTTATGATTTTACAAATTAAGCACCAAAACATCATGTTATACAATTTGACAGAAAAAGTAGTTCAATACACAGTAATGCTATGTAGTAATTACTGTATTTATGAATTTAGCACCAAAATATCATGATGTATTGAAAACATTGACTACAAAAATGCGTTGGATAATCAGAACGTTGGATAAGTGAGAGTCTACTGTATTGGCGACATTTATATCCCACTTTTCTCACCCCGAAGGGGACTCAGGGCAGTTTACAAGTATATATACATACAACATATTATATTATATGACTATATTGCAATATTATTAGTAATATTGCACATAAGATAAATATACAATTATAATAGTGAATTATAGTTATTATTACATTGTATTACATCATAATATTATTATTAATATTACATGTATATACAATATATCATAATATTAGTATAGTTATTATACTAATTTTTAGTTATTAATTATAGTTATTATACTAATTATTATAGATACAATTGAAGTTCTCACAGCCCTTATTCCTCTCTCTCTCTCTCTCTCTCTTGCCCAGGCGTGGGGAAACTTCAGCCCTCTAGGTGTTTTGGACTTCAACTCCCACAATTCCTAAGGTCCCTAGTCCAAAACACCTGAGTCTGTAGCAGGAAGGGGCAAACTTATGGTCTTTCTCTACCAACCTGCTTTATGTTTCCTTTCCTATCGCATTGAGCTGTCCATGGTGCTGAACTCATAAGCCTGAGACTTCTGTAAGCCAGAAAGGACTCCAAGGTACAATAGGTTTAGCACCATTGAGAGTTTCCAGAGGAAAAAATATACCAGGTATGAGCCATCTTGGGCCTTTTCCAGGTGTTTTGGACTTCAACCCCCACAATTATCCAAAACACCTGGAAGGCCAAAGTTTGCCTGTGGCTGTACTATAGCCAGCTTCTGATATTATTCATTGTTTTGGGTCTGCATGTGTCTTTCATGTCATCTGTTTCAAACATGCTTTTGTGGCTTTTAAAACTATTCTTGTACAACAATGACTTTTAGTCAGTTTTTGAAGTGGGTGGCAAATCTCTTTGAGGGTCCTCACTGGAGAAGGAAGGCAGGATAGAAATAGTAATGATCCCCATTCTCCCTGGATCCGTGTGCAGTTGAGTCAGTGCCTGTGTCTTTGGGGAAAAGAAAGCTGGAAGGGGATACAAGAGCCATGTTTAAATATCTGCCCCATTGAGGGGGTTGGGTTGGATTGCTTTTACAGTCTCTCTTAGCTATGATTCCTTTCACTGGTCCCCATATGGAAGAAATAAGGACCCTTTGAGTCTTTCTTGCCTAAGAAACTCTTATGAATCTAATGTGGTTGCCATCAAGTGACTTGTAGGCACATACAGAAGGAACATTTGAACCCCACCTTGGCTCATTTTCTGTCCTTATCTCCCAAATGATGCCCTTGTTTCAGGCTTTGCACACTAAAGGTATCTATCCCCTTGTGAAACTTTTCTTAACATTCTCCTGTCAGGCAAAGAATGAAACAAAAAAGCCAACAAAATTAAAAGACACCACCAACAACTCTGTTGGATCCTCCCTAATCCAAAGTTCCTGGAAAACAATATTTCTAGTAATTTTTGGAAACTGTGTTGGGTACAGTCCCAAACTGTGGCAGGATCCTGCTGAAACTGGACTCTTTTTAGCCACCTTGAAATAGTCTAAGCCCAGATTTAATTCTGTAGTGACTGCTGAAAGGGCTTTGAAGTGCTGTTTATGTTCTATTTTGGATTCATTTCAAAAATACCTTTTAAAAGAAGAGTTCTTCTGTATGAGGAAAATGCCAAGGTGCTCACTAATAATGCATTCCTTTCTGAATGAGTTGTATAGACAGATGGGTTTGTTAATAAGTCAGGTTGTGGTATTGCTAGATTTTAAAGGAACGGGTGCTATTCACAAGATAGAAAAGTGGTGGGAAGAGATTAATTAATACACAAAGACAGATTCATTTTGCTCTCAATTGCAGAAGCAAAAGCCAGAAGCAAAAATGCACTAAAGCCTGGCATGATCATGTTCCGTTGTTCAAAAAAGTGTGCATAAAAATGTGTATTTTGTTTTTTGATGGAAATATATATTCTCTAAAATGGGTTGAACTTGGTGTGTTTGAATGAACACACACAACAGAAGCATTTCATTTTTCTTTAGATAAAACTGAACCATAAAAAAGCTTTGAGCAAATGTTGCTAGTGATATGGAACTGTTGGTGTCTAGCTTTCCCCTGGAAACTGTATTCCTGCAAGTCCCAGCCGTCAAGTACTTCCATGATAGACAATATTTCATCTTGTTCCTATGTACTTCTCAGCCATTTTTCTCTATATATTCACATTACAGCCTGAAATGATACTATATAAACTACAGATTTCAATTTAACCCGGCTTCTCTTGTTTGGCATGGAAACACGGGCTTTGTTTTGTGATAAATGACACCTTTTGAATGTCTTTTCTCTTCTCTATTATTTCTTTTTAAAAATGTGTATGTGAAAAGAATACACATTATTCGATAATGGAATAATCCTTTGTAGGAAAACCCCAGGAGAGAGAGAGAGAGAAAGAGAGAGAGGTTTTTTTTCTGGTAGGTTGTTATTCACACAGCTGCTGAAACATATTTGACATAAATTTTGACCTTTTAAAAAACAGATCCAAACATGTAAAGGATATGGTTGGTCATGTATTAATTTCTCATTCTAATGCTCCTAGCTGGCCAATGCACTTATTAAGATGGACAAAATGTCATTAAGCAATGAGCATGGCTTTTTGAATCCTCTGAATTGCTTTCTCAGGCTGAGTAATACAAAGCCCGAAGAAGGAAGAAGAAGAAACTAGAAATAGTAATACTGTGCAATCTTTTGTGGTTATGTAGTTGTATTTTAGTGCTATTACTTATACCTCCCCCTTCAACCCACAGTAGAAATGCATAACTGTTACATTTCTGATTTGGCACAGACTAAATGCCCACATGCACAGAGAACATTACATTGATTTCACAGGTTAAACCACAAAGAACTTAATTGGAATTTCTTCTGGCTGAATACTGTAAAAAGTCTTCAGCTTTCTCCAAAAAAAATAGGAAATACTAACTTTGTGCACTTCAGTGACAAATGCTGAAGGTTGTAAATGTCCACCCTTTAAAAGGAACACTCCCCCAGAAGTTCTTCTTTCTATGAATGACACCTGTCATTCCTTCTTCCAAATTCTAACTCTGTCTCTGGTTCTTGTGTGTTTAGGAATCTAATTAGTCTCCTGTTTTTAACACTGTATCCTGCTTGTTGATTTTAATGATTGTTTTTATTGATGTTGATGTTTTTTACTGGGATAATTGTTTTATTGCTTTGTTACTGTTATTTGTTTATCGGGCCTGGCCCCATGTAAGCCGCCCCGAGTCCCTTCGGGGAGATGGGGCGGGGTATAAAAATAAAGTTATTATTATTATTATTATTATTATTATTATTATTATTATTATTATTTGCACATAATTAGTCAGAGCTTGTATTTACTTGTGGATGGGATCACAATGTTATGGGTGGATTTTTTTTTTAAAAAAATTGAATTGTGTAAGGCAGCTGCTTCATTTTCAAATTGAATATTGGAAAGCTACTTCATGTTAATATTCTGATCCTGTACAAAATGAACTTGTGAATATTGGTGACCATTGGCTTGATTGTATCTGACAGAGCACACCTATATGTCTGCTGCAAATTACACTTTACTTTCTTTAGTGAGCTTTACTCCTAGGAAAATATCATCAGTTTGCATACTGCATAGGATAGGACTTCTAATATTTTAATTCATATCAAACCAATAGGGGAGAATGCACTGTCTGAAGTACAGTAAGTTCCATATGTATATAGGGGTTATGTAAAACCATGAATATGACTCAGTGTTGTTAAACTACTTGATTTCTGGTCCTAGCATACTTTAGAGAGGTATCCTCTTTAGAAATTTGCTAGGTTTGCCAATACAGTTGTATGGTAACTTCTAGTGGATACACACTATTGATTTGCTTGACAAACCTAGCAAATTCCTAAAGAGAACATATTCCCCAAGCTGTGCATAATTGAAACCATGGTTATGGTGCAGGATGGGGGTGTTATAAAGAGAAGGCTTTTATAACAAACAAGTTTGCTGCTAGCATAATGCAAAGAGTTTAGCTCTACTTTGCAGTGAATCTTGCAAAAGCAATTGCATTTCTGATAAAGTAAAAATGTGGAAGTACTTAAAGTAGCAATGTTTGGCTTCCAGTTTTCATTTATCTATATAACATTTCTCCACCTCCTGCAGGTTTTCTTGAGTATTGCAATACTGTAGATTTAGTAGAATAAACTAAACTAAGTTTATTCTCAAAGTTACAAAAGAATACAGTGACAAGTTGTTACTAGCATTGTTAGTAAATACTGTTAAGATAACTATAGAGTATAATATATACATTGTAACTATGCATTCAAAATGTTATAATTTAACCACATAAAATTATTATATTGTTACATTGTGATACTTAGAAAACCAAATGACTCCCAGAGAGCTTCCTGGCTAAATGGGATCGCTCAGATACTTCATCAATATTCTGTCTATGAAACAGACTTTCCAATTATGATTTTCAAGGGAGAAAAAAACCCACATGCTGACCCATAAATGACTTCAGGCAACAGAAGTTTATAGTTTCCTCTGGTTTGCGGTTTTATTTTGGTGGAATGCTACCAAGCTCCAGTTCTGTACAGATTATAGGGTTTTATCCCAGTCAACATGATGTGGAAAGCTTGAACGTGTATATACCATACTTTGGCATACCATATATACAGTCAACCATCCACATTTGCTGGGATTAGGGTTACAGGACCCCATTAAAGTGGGAAAAATCACAAATAAAGAGATGGCTATTTTTTAACCTCAAAGAATACTTCCCTGGGAATTTCTGGGTCTTCCAGCATACTTCTCTGTTCTGATTCTTTGGTTATCTTTTCTGCTGGAAGGTTTCCAGAGAATCATATTAGAGGACCTAAAGATTCCCAGAGAGGTGTTATCTCTAGAAACTCCAACATGACTGGAGGAAGTTGACCATAGTGCCACACTGGAGGAGGTAGAGATTCCTAGAGAGAAGATTTTATATCAAATCCACACAAGTCAAAACCAAAAATGGAAGCAGACAACTGTACAAGGTGATACATTTTCAGCAAAGCTTTTTTTTTCGTGTCAGGAGCAACCTGAGTTGCTTCTGGAGTGAGAGAATTGGCCGTCTGCAAGGACATTGCCTAGGGGACGCCTGGATGTTTTGATGTTTTACCATCCTTGTGGGAGGCTTCTCTCATGTCCCCACATGGAGCTGGAGCTGATAGAGGGAGCTCATCCACGCTCTCCCCGGGTGGGATTCGAACCTGGCAGTCTTCAGGTCAGCAACCCAACATTCAAGTCACAAGGCTTTTATCCCCTAGGCCACCGGAGGCTCCAGCAAAGCTGAAACTGTGTGAAGCCAGTCAGTCATACAGCAGAAAGGAAACCCTGCAAGCAATAAGTTATAACATTTTTGAAAATTCTTTGGGCAGCATTCTGAGAATGCTGTTAATCAATGTGAATGGAAACAGAAGGTTTCTCAGTAATTCTCATGGTGTTCAGGAAAGACTGCTGGTGTCCATTGAACAGTCCATGCTGAGAAGTGTGTTGTTGCTGTGTTGTTGTTGTTGTTGTTGTTGTTGTTGTTGTTGTTGTTGCTGCTATGTGCTTTCAAGTGTGACTTATGGTGACCCTACCCAGGGATTTATTGGAAAGATGTATTCAAAGGATAAATCTTTGCCTCCCTTTAAGAATGCAGGAGTGCAACTTGATCAAGTCTGCCAGGATTTTTCTGTGGCTGAATGGAAATTCAAACTCTGGTTTCCACCAATCATATTTGGTAAGAAAGGAAGAAAATAATCACCACTGATTTTTTTTTACATTAGTGTTTCTTGGATTCTTTTAGAGTTATGTCAAGTAAAGAGATTGACAGTATTTTTTATTTATTTTTATTTATTTTTATTTATTTATTACAGAGATTTCTATGCCACCTTTATCCAGGATGGACCCAAGGCAGCTCACAACATATTCAAAATACATACATATTTCTTCATAGATGAATTTCATAATAAGTATTATCCATAAGAGATCACTGTAGTGTGCATTTTTGGTGGTGGTTTGCCTTTCAATATCACTTTGAAGAGGAGGAAGCAACATGAAAGAATGCTTTCTATACTTAGGGTTTTCCTGGAAACATTTAGGTGGTTATTGGGCCCTTCCACACAGCCATATAACCCAGAATATCAAGGCAGATAATCCAGAATATCTGCTTTGAACTGGGTTATCTGAGTCCACACTGCCATATAATCCAGTTCAATATGGATTTTTCACCTGTGTGGAAGGGGGCACTGTGGAAGTTTGATATGACATATCAGGGTTACTCTGATGTTCTTACTCAGATATGTTTTTGTAGGATAAATAAATATATTTTAATTGCTTTTCGTGATGATGGAATTGTATGATTGCATGATGACTCTGAAATCTGAGGGAGAGGAGTGATGTCATGATGGCTCTGAACTCTGAGGGCAGAGCTGTATTTTATTGTGGTACAACAACTACGGTAGTATGAGGCCCTCTTTCCATATTCTATCTGCCATTGCTCTGGTATCGGAGGAAAAAAGAGCAACCAGGCATAACTCTATTGTGGTTTGGTCCAGTGGCTGGTGAGAAGCCCTTCTTTTGGATTCTCTCCTCTAATATATTGGTTGTGTCCTCTAAGATAGCGGAGTCCAGCCAGCTGCTGAACTTAATCTTTTGCTTTGCAGACGTTCTTTTTTACTTGTGTGTTGTGACTTGCTTCAGTTGTAAGATTCAGGCCAGGGAACTGTCAAATGAATGAATTGTAAGCTTCCCTAGAAGCTTTTTTGGCTAAAAGGCAGAATAGAAATGCTGAATATATATATATATATATATATATATATATAAAAATAATGTAGACATACTCTTTTGTTGTTGCAATGTCTGTCTGCATTTCTCAATGTCTTCATCTACTTTGGACCACTTGTGCTCCTAGTTCTTAGATCTACAACTGTAGTTTACTGAGATAAGATCATTTTGATTGGACCTCGTACATTGACATGCTGAATAATGAATTTATTCAAAAAGGAAACTGTATTTGACACAAGAAAATACTTCTGGGATCCTGGGATTTTACAGTGATGCAAAGCAGGAAAGTGAAGTGCATATAAAGATTCTGAAGGATACAAAAAAGAAGCAGTTTGTCTTTGACACATAGCATGGATTTAAATTAAATGGGCAGCATATATTGCCAGGAGGTAGAATTAATTCGGAACTTGAAGCCAAGGAAGCGTGACTTCTCTGGTGACAGCTATTTTAACCAAGAAGTGTGGGTTGAATCTGCATATTACACACTAAAACCAAATTGTTAGAACCCTTGAATCAGTGGGACCTTGGTAAGTCAATGCTTATGTAAGTTCCATTGTTTCAGTGGGTCTACTCTAGTTGAAATTAATGATTGTGTGCTTCTCACATTGGACAGCAGATTGATTGATTGATCAATAGAAATAACTTATACTATACTTTTTGGCCACAAAACTCTCTTTTAATAACACTGGCAATCAGTGATCTTACAAAAAGTCCCTCACCCTTGTTTACCTCATCTATTGGGGAATACTTTTTCAGTTACCAATTGATAACTGAGTATTTTTATTTTTATTCCCGGTCTGCAATAGCAGTTGAATTTAATAACTCTACAATGTTGACAAGTCCTCTTGAGCAATATAGTTATTAAACATAAACCCCTGCAGAACTTGGTAACATTCATCTCCCATTTCAGGAATGGAGACAGGAAGATTACAAAATCATTTCTGTTTATTTATTTATTTATTCATTTATTGATTTTTCTCAGTTGTCAGATGATTATTTATTTTAGGTGAAAAGGCATAAGTAACATTTATAGGCATAACAGTGGTTTGGAAATCAGTTTGGGATCTTTATGGTCATTTTTTTTCACTTGGAATCTCTGTTAAAACTATGGAGAAGCCATGAAGAATTTACAAGGTAGTCACTTAAAGAATTGAGATGGGTACATCTACACTACTTTGAGAGCATGAAACTAGGAAGAGGAATAGCATTTCAAGTATTGATATGGTGCCAACCCCGTTCCATAATTTATGTATCAGGAGGGCATTCTATGGAGGGAGTGTAACTATTGATAGCTACTTGTCTCATCTCAGAGCCATCTAGTGGAGAGCTTCCGGTGATAACTTTAGAACTTGTATACAAGTTTTAGTTCCAATGTACCAAAGTAGATTCCACACCTTGGACAGCACTTATAGCCGATGGAAGTCACCAGCTGCCACAGCGAGAGACTCTGATTCAGATAACTTCAGTCCAATTAGTGATATATCTACCTATAGAATTAATGCAAATTGATGCCACTTTACTTGTCATGACTAAATGCTATGTAATCCTAGGATTTGTATTTTGGTAAGGCACCAGCACTCTTTGGCAGAGAAGTCTAAACACCATGTCAAACTACAACTCCAATAATTACACATCATTGAGCAATGGAGGTTAAAGTGGTGTCAAACTCCACTTATTCTACAGTGTAGATGCATCCCTGAATACTTAAAATCAGCATTTTGAAACAACCTGCAGCTATTGAGAAATTATAAATATAAATAATTATATCAGCCAGTCCCAGTTGTCTATCTGCCTTTTTAAGAAAAAAAATAGACATTTGTGAATAATTTTTAAAAGGAGTGCCAGGTATAATGTACTAGCTGTGCCCGGCCACGCGTTGCTGTGGCGAAGAATGGTGGTATGGGAAATAAAGTATTGAGGAATTGGTGGTAGTTAAGGTAAAGGGTAAACGTTTTCCTCGGACATTAAGCCCAGTCATGTATGATTCTGGGGGTTGGTGCTCATCTCCATTTCTAAGCCGAAGAGCCGTCGTTGTCCGTAGACTCCTCCAAGGTCATGTGGGATGACTGCATGGAGCGGCGTTACCTTCCCACCGGAGCAGTACCTATTGATGCACTCACATTTACATGTTTTTGAACTTCTGGGTTGGCAGAAGCTGGGGCTAACAGTGGGGGCTCTGTCAGTTCCCCCAATTCAAACCTGCGGCCTTTCGGTCCAGAAGTTCAGCAGCTCAGCGCTTTAACATGCTGTGCCATCAGGGGACATTATTTCCTAAAGGTTGTGAATATGCAATATTTCTGATTGTTTTTTTTTTTTGTCTGTTGGAGGCAAGTATGAATGCTGCAATTAGGAAAAATGATTAGGATGTAATGGCCTTGCAGATTTAAAGCCTAGCTGTTTCCTCCCTGAGTGATTTGTTTGTTGGGAGGTGTTAGCTGGCCCTGATTGTTTCCTGTCTGGAATTACCTTGTTTTCAGAGTGGTGTTGTTTGCGATATTTTATATGCTTCTACTGTCTGTGGCCCTGAGAAAACAGAGGATTGGCCAGACTTTGATGATGGGAATCCTTTGTTGGGAGGTGTTAGCTGGCCCTGATTGTTTTCTGTGTGGAATTCCCCTATTTTCAGAGTGTTGTTCTTTAGTTAGTGTTCTGATTTTAGAGATTGTATTGTTCTGTTTTATTATACCACATTAATTTTTTTATATTCTGATTTTAGTGTTTTTGAATACTTGGAGCCAGATTGTATTCATTTTCACGGTTGACCGCAACACAATAATAATAATAATAATAATAATAATAATAGTAAGGATAGTAATGATAGTAATAATAAGGACTTTGGTAATACATAGTGCTTCACTGCCTTCTCAGCTTCCTTTCTGGAAGAATCCTTTCTTGGGAGGTGTTAGCTGGCCCTGATTGTTTCCTTTGTGGAATTTCCAATTTCCTTGCTTTATTTACTTTCTTTATTTCTTTATTTCTTTATTACTGTCCTGGTTTTAGAGATTATATTGTTCTGCATTATTCTATCCTAGAAATTATTTCATATCAAAGTAGAATCTCACTTATCCAACATTCGCTTATACAATGTTCTGGATTATCCAACACAGTCTGCCTTTTCATAATCAATGTTTTTGTAGTCAGTGTTTCAAATTCATTGTGATATTTTACTGGTAAATTTGTAAATACAGTACAGTAGAGTCTCACTTATCTAACATAAGTGGGCTGGCAAAATGTTGGATAACCGAATATGTTGGATAATAAGGAGGCGTTAAGGAAAAGCCTATTAAATATCAAATTAGGTTATGATTTTACAAATGAAACACCAAAACATCATGTTAGACAACAAATTTGGCAGAAAAAGTAGTTCAATACGCAGTAATGCTATGTAGTAATTACTGTATTTATGAATTTAGCACCAAAATATCACGATATATTGAAAACATTGACTACAAAAATGCGTTGGATAATCCAGAACGTTGGATAAGCGAGTGTTGGATAAGTGAGACTCTACTGTAATTACTACATAGCATTACTGCGCATGGAACTACCTTTTCTGTCAAATTTGTTGTATAATATGATGTTTTGGTGCTTAATTTGTATAACGATTACCTAATTTGATGTTTAATCAGCTTTTCCTGGATCCCTTCTTATTATCCAATATATTTACTTATCCTGCCGGCCTGTTTATGTTGGATAAGTGAGAGTCTACTGTATATTTCTAATCTTATATTATCTGCTCAGAACTGGATTATATGAGGCCCTTTCTTCACAGTTGTATAAAATGCACACTGAAGTGGATTATATGGCAGTGTGGAGTCAAGATAATCCAGTGCAAAGCAGATAATATAAGATTATAAATGGGTTATATAGCTGTGTGGAAGGACCTTGAGTCTACACTGCCATATAATCCAGTTCAAATCAGATAATCTGTGGAAGAAGTCTAAGTGAGGCCTACATAAACCTGTCCCCTAACTGAAACCTGGCTGTCCCTTGGTTGCTAGGCAACGAAGTGGGCAGAGATTAGCCCTCTAAACTGGCAGCAATTGGATAAAAACAATTATTCCTCTCCCTCTAATTAGGACTTTATTTTTCTTTTCTTTTTGTTGTATCAACCTTGAGGCGTGGATAATGGGTTGTGTTGTCAAATTTCGAGGTTGGGGGGCCTGTAGTTTTGTTGTTTTGTCCACTGCCCTGATGCCATCACTCTTTTATATATATAGATTGCAGTGGTTCATGCTGGGTACTGACAATTCATGATTTACATTTTCAAGGCAATCTTTCCAGGTAGAGTTCTAGTTTGTTGCCTAAGTTGATTTTTTAAAATACTGTCCACATAATGGAATAGACAAACTACCTATTACAGTATCTTTATCTTGTATGGATTTAATTCTAGAGTTTCTTGGATGTGAACCATCCCAATGGTCTGTAAACAGTCCTGGAAATGTGACTTGGCTGAAGTCTGTGGAAATGGAGATGAAAAAGTACCCATCTTTTGCTACATAAAAAGAATGTGGTCTGACAACCTACTGAGATCTACACATTAATCCAACCATAGAATATGGACAATGCAGGTCCACTAAATGATGTTAGCTGTATGGATTAACCACACAATGTAACCTTGCTTTGTAGGAAGGTGCCATGTTTCTCTGAGATAGGAATACAGTACAACTAGTGGGAACACATGTATTACTAAAATAACCGATGAACCAGAAATTGAAAGGCTGCATTGTAAAGGTTACGCACAGACGGGCAGGACAGAAATGGTACATTCGACCTTGTACTTCTCATTTACTGCTCCCTGTGGTCTATCAGCTTGACATTTTATTCAACCACGATTATTGGATGGAAACAGTTGTGTGTGTGTGTGTGTGTTTTTAAATAACACCCTTTCCTATGTTAAGTCAGATATTTCTTGGTGTGAGTGTCTTTTTGTGTGTGTGCATGATAATGTTTGCAAAGCTGAAAGCTTTGCCTATTCAGAGAATCTCATTTAAGGTAAATGTAAATGGGTATTATTCATAAGAGCCAGCATGATGTGGTAATTTGTGTGCCGGTTTTGGGTGCATCTGCACTGTAGAATTAATAAAGTTTATCACCACTATAGTTGCCATGCCTCAGTGCTATGGAATCATGGGAGCTGTAGTTTGAGGAGTCACTAGCACTTTTTGGCAGAGAAGGCTAAAGACCTTGCAAGACTACAACACCCATAGGTTCATAGTGAGAGCCGTGGCAATTCAAGTGGTGTCAAACTTCATAAATTTTACAGTTTAGATGTACCACAGGATTCTAGGAAGACCAGGGTTTGAATCCCTGCTTACTCATGGAAACCTACTGGGCAACTTTGAGCAAGTCGTACGTTCTTAGTCTCAGAGGAATGCCATAGCCAAAGTCCTCTGAACAAATCTTGCCCAAGACAACCTTGTCATTGTGTATTAATTGCAAGATTCACCCATGTCTGTCAGCTGCAGTGCAGAATGGTATGATATGATATGATCTATATGCTGTGATAGGATCTATTTATTAGTTATGTTGTTGTTGGTGGTGGTGGTGTAGTTTTTGGCCTTCAAATCATTTCCTACCTTTGCAGACCCTGAAGTGAGATTTCTGTGGCTAAGACTATATGATTTACTAAAGACTGTACATTGCTCTCGTCTTGCCATACTTTAGTCTCTCAACAACCCTAAGGAGTAGGTCAGTCTGAGGCCCCATCTACACTGAAATTTAATGCAGTTTGAACTGCATTATATGGTCAGCATAGGTTCATATAATGCAGATTGAACTGCATTGAACTGGACTCAATCTGCATGATAATGACAATATAGATGGGGCCTGAAAGAACATGTAATTGACCCAAGGTGAGTTGTGAAACTCAGTGCAGGTTATGTTCTTCATTTTCCAAATCATAGTGAATGCCATTTCTTAATCATCTGGATGGAGCATTATATATATATATATATATATATATATATATATATATATATATATATATACACACACACACACACACACACACACACACACACACATACATACACACACACACACACACATACACACACACACACACACACATATATATATATACACACACACACACACATAACAAAATGAAGCTGAACAGAGTTGCCAATTACTTGTCTTGTGCAGAACTGAAAACTGAGAGAAGAGCATTTTTTAGCCTCATTGTGTATATTTCCAGCTCCTTTGCCTCTGAGAGGAGCCATGTTCCATTTCCCCTTCAGCATAGGATGCCACGAGCAGTCCTGCTTCCAATCAGTATTTATTTACCATCATTTCTATCCAACGCTACATGAATTTTGAGAGGAGCAACCAATTAAATCCTACAATTGTGCTGGAGAGTGTGAAGGAACATCAAGGGAGTGTCCTTCACTTGTATTTGAGGATAATGTTCAGTACAAATAGCCACATTTCTCTCCACATTCCCAAGTGTACCACTTTTGCCAGAAACACAGACTAAACTGGATAGTGCTTTATAACCTGAGATCTCAGCTGAAACCTGGCATCTGGGGGTTATTTCAAAGAGATGGATTGTAATATGTGCAGGTAAGCAATTTTTTCACAGCAGCCATGGTAAGAATTTTTATTGAGGATGTTTTGTTCCATGCTGACCTCCTGATCTTTAATAACACATCTTAATGGTACCAGCTGCAATTTCTTTGTGCAGTTCTGGAAGGTAACCAGATGGCCATTCCTGACCTGCATCCAAGATATTTGTTAGCAGGAAAATACGGTTACCCACAATAAGCTAATTCCAGTAGTCTGGTTTATTTATTTACCTTGTTGGTTGAAACAGAAAACATGACATTCTCTGTGTATGTATGCCTCTACCTACAGTGTTGATATTGTTGTTGTTACGTGCATTCAAGTTGACATTGACTTATGGTGACCTTATCCTAAAGTTTTCTTGGCAAGATTTATTTGGGGGAGGTTTGGGATTGCCTGCCTCTGGGAAAGTGTGACTTGCCCAATGTCACCCGGTGGGTTTCCATGCTGAAAAGAGATTTGAATCATGATCTCCTGGATTCCTAGTGCAATACACAAAGCACTATAGCACACTGATGATCAGTGTTGATAGGCTAGGCTTGAATTATGAACTGTACGATCATATCTCACTTTTGCCAGTTGTGTCCCTCAGTAGTGTTCAAAATAGAAAGAAAGAAAGTTTAGCAGGTAAGAAGTTTGTCCTTATTCCCAACACCAAGTACCTAAGTAGTGCTGATTACTGCTTGAATTACATGATCCTTAATATGCTACTCAGCAACTCTACAACTCCGGAATTCAGTGCAAATATATAAAGTCAGCCCAACATGTTCACTGAGTCTAGGGGCACACGATACTCGTAAAAGTGAAAAACCCATGTATAAATGTTGTTATTGTTGTACCCAGGCGGGCACTTTTCTGGAAATTTCTAGGTCTTCCAGTATAACCAATTTCTTCTGGAACTCCCATAAAATTCCATTGGATATCTTAGAGATTCCTAGAGATATGTTCTCTCTAGATTTGTCTAGGTCCTCCAATAGAGTCACACTGAAGGATTCAGAGATTCCTAGAGAGAGAAAATTTTAATTAAATCTGCTAATGTCAAAGCCAGAAATGTGGAGATATGGCTACAAACAGATTAAGGCTACAATCCTATATAGGTCTGCATAGTGTGGTAAGTTCATATGTGGACTGTGTTGGCTAAACCATATACCATTCCTATGTTTTTTTAATTTTTTTTTATTACATTCCAACAATTAACAAAATTTTAGCGATGCATGTCTTATTTCAATATACATAATACCAAAAGTAAGTAATGCTTAAATGACATTTTAAACGATCCTTTGGAATGTAACACCCACCCCCCTCCCCTCCTCCGTTCCCCCTCCCCCCTGGAACAGCAATTCAATATATTATCATTGTATCATTTTAACTGTGTGGAACGCCTGGTTCAAGGTGTCATTCCTTGCTTCGAGGGCAGTGGTCAGCATCCCATAGCTGGGCATCCTTTCTTTACATGGCCCCTGAGATGTAGGCAAGTTTTCTTGTGATCCTAACTTCTTCCCATAAAGGTTGGGGTGACTTTCTCTGTCTCTGGCTGGAGCTACACTGTCATACAATCCAGTTTATGAATCTGGATGATATGAGTGCCTAGTCTATATATATATAAAAGAGTGATGGAATTGTGGCACCAAGCAAAACAATGAAACTAAACATCCCCCAACCTAGAAATTTAACCACACAATACAACATCCATGCCTTAAGGTTGAAACAATGAAAGATCACGTCACGCACACAGAAAATCACACAAACCTACAACGCACCATCTGCGCTTGCTCAAAGAAGCCCTCCACGCGCTTCCCGGCATGGCACCCCATTCACTCACCTAACCCCTTTGACTACGGACTCCGCGCCATCTGCGCATGTGCAAAAACGCCCAATTCGTGCTTCCCGCCATTCCTCCCAATTCACTCACCCAAGCCCCTTTGACTACAGATACCGCCATCTCCGCAACCGCAAAAAAGACCTTCTCGCTCGCCACCCAGATCACCCAGGGAAAGACCATCTGGGAGGGAAGGGCTCAGCCAGCCAGATCGCCCTTCTCTTACCACCACTGCCCTCTTCCCCCAGGCACATTTCCTCACAGAGGAAACCCAGCCAACAGCCAACTCAAGCCTCAAAGAAAAAAAAAAGGCTCCTCCAGAAACTCCTCTTTCCACCTCCTTTCTCTCTCTCTCCCCCTCCCAAACCTCAAAGGAAAAAAAATCTCTTCAGAACACAACAAGGTATGGGGGACCCAGGAAAAGACGATCTGGGAGGGAAGGGCTCAGCCAGCCAGATCGCCCTTCTCTTACCACCGTTGCCCTCTTCCCCCAGGCACATTTCCTCACGGAGGAAACCCAGCCAACAGCCAACTCAAGCTTCAAAGAAAAAAAAAAGGCTCCTCCAGAAACTCCTCTTTCCACCTCCTTTCAGATGGCCAGCCAGCCTCTCAATAATAATAATAATAATAATAATAATAAGAAGAAGAAGAAGAAGAAGAAGAAGAAGAAGAAGAAGAAGAAGAAGATCATACAATCCTAAGGTTAGCAGATACCACTAAGGATCATCCAGTTCAACTTCCTTATATCATGCAGGAGGACACAATCCAACCACTCCTGACAGATGGCCATCCAATATCTGCACAATAATAATACACATCGAATCATACCATCAGACAGTTAGGAGACACCCCTAAAGGCTATCCAGTCCAACCCAGTTCTGCCATACAGGACACAATCCAAGCACTCCCAACAGATGGCCACCCAGCCTCTCAATACTAATACTACTAATAACAACAACAACAACAACAACAATAACAACAACAACATACAATCCTAACGTTTGGAGTGACCTCTAAGGACCATCCACATCAACTTCCTTCTACCATGCAGGAGGACACAATCCAAGCACTCCTGACAGATAGCCATCCAGCCTCTACATAATAATGATGATGAAGATGATGATGATGATAATAATAATAATAATAATAATAATAATAATAATAATAATAGAAGCATAGAATCCAAGAGTTTCAACAGACCCCTAAGGGCCATCCAGCCCAACCCTTTCTACTATGCAACACGACACAATCCAAGCATTCACAACACATGGACAACCACCACACAATGCCACAGCAACGTGTGGCCGGGCACAGCTAGTTCCTTATAATCTAGTTTAAAGCAGATAATCTAGATTCAGAACTGGATTATATGACAGTGTAGCTGGCGTCTCTATAGCTTCAAAACCTCTCCAGTAATTTGGGGATAGCTTTGGGCACTATGGAGAGAAGAAAAAACACCAACTTCTACAGCATTCACAAAAGCACATAGACATATGTAAGAGAAATGGATGCATGCATATATATCAATTGCAGGATGATAGCCTGAATGTATTATGTATGCACAAAAGCATGAAAATAATTGTCAAGGGATTGCAGTAAAATACTGGATGACTAATAACCAACTAGATATTACGAGATGGTTTTGGTAAGCTTACAATTTTTTTTTGTTTATATCTAATTTTATGACTGTTTTATGGAAACATTCACAGAAAGTCCCATACACATGCTTCTGGTGGCTTCGTCTTGAATGTAAATGATCATCATAATATAATCATTACTTTTATCAGTAATTTGGCATACAAATACAAAATATACAAATATTCCCAGTAACCTGTGCTCTTTCAGAAAACAGAATTTCTTTCACTCCTCTGTGAATGTGTGTATACGTGCTTCAATTTTATATCATTGCAATAGAGAAGTAAAACTTTTTTTTTAAAAAAAACTTATGAATTTATTTTCTGGAAGTTCAGATGAATGGGGTGACTCAGTTGCCAAATAAAATGCATACAAAGTCTTCATTTTATTGTAAGTATTGTGGGGCTTTTTTATGTGCCCGCTTGTTTAAAATGGCCTATCTTCAAACCGTGTAAAGAGCATCTACATAAAATCTCAGCGACCACATGGTGATAGCCATTTTACATTTATTGTAACAGAATTGCTTGCAGAGCTCTGGAGTGTGGTTTGAGCTAACTGCACAGTAGGTACCCAGCCGAGGAGTTAATGTATCCTTTTGATCTCCTCTTGGTGTACGGTTTTCTTGTGCAGAACTTTCCATTTGCACTGTTTATGATTCCAGTTCCAAATGTCTTTAAGAAAACGACATTGTGAGCTTGGTGTTCTGCTGACAATTGAGAGAGTAATGGCTCATAGTTTCTTTGGTGGGGACATCTTTTGACTTATAGTCAAGTTAGTTCATTTATGCAGCATTTGTGAATTACCTCTTAGTGAGTGGGTATTGATGCATGTATCATGTCAGAAATTATCTCCTTCCTTTGCTCCTTCCTTCTCTCCCTCCCTCCCTCCTTCCCTTCCCTTGGATGTGTCCTCTGACTAACCTTACGCTGCAACATATTTCATTTCCAAACTGACACTTTCTCAGGAATTGGCTGCCTACATGTTCATTATTTGCTTCCAGGTTTGCTAATCACAGTAGCCTTTGACCCTTTCCATAGTGTTTTGACGGTTATCCTTGCAAATATATAGTGGAGTTCCTACACTATAAATGTATACATACAAAGTTTTGTGGTATGGTAGTTGTGCTAGGTCACCCTTTTGCTGATTGCCCAGGTTGCGTGACTGTGAATCAGTCAGTGTGCATACTTATTGTCCCAATGAGCAATGGGAATGTGAAATGATTTGATTTTTTATTTGCAGTTCAAAATGGTATGTTGGAAGCACTGACAAAAGCTAGAAATAATCCAATAACATGGAGCACAATGGGATAAACTCTTGTGCTGGCAGGACTGCTGACCGACACATTGGCAGTTCAAATCCGGGGAGAGTGGGTGAGCTCCCACTGTCAGTTCCAGTTTCCTAAGTGGAAACATGAGAGAAGTCTCCCACAAAGTTGGTAAAATATCAAATAGCTGGGTGTCTCCTGGGCGACATCATTCCAGACAGCCAATTCTCTCACACCAAAAGTGACTTGTAGTTTCTCAAGTTACTCTTGACACAAAAAGAAAATCCAATAACATGCAAGAATAGCTGAAATGATCAACAGCTGCAGCATTTTGCTTTTCCAACTGTGAACTCAATATGTCCACAGAAGGACGGTCAAAATGAAGAGCAACTGCAAGTATAAGGGACCTCCGATAAGTGCAATAGACTTCCATGCCACGTGCATTAGCTCTAACATCATGACTATCAGCGACACAATGGTACAGATGCTTCTGTGAAGTGAGAGAAAGCAGTGATATTCATTCTCCAGTGTGGAGTTCATTAAATGTCATTCTGTAGCTTACTGTTGGTTTAATCTCCAGTTTCGGTGATACATGTCCTGTAAGTTGAAGCAAGGAGGAAAGTGGAGGTGGGGGGTGAAAGACAGGAATTATAGGAAATATAGAGCCATGATATAAGGGAAATTCTTGGTGCTCCATTTGAAAAGGAAGCAATTTTTGCATGCTCTGAAAAATACTGTGAAAAAAGGTCAATTGTGATTTGTGATCTCTGTGTGGTATTGTTCCTCCATTCTCTTGATTCTGCAGAAAAAAACAATGGTGAAGTTAAGTGTCCTCATTGCAGGATTTGGACTTCAAATGTGTCTCAGCAACATCATATTCACTTTATTCTTTGCTGTAGTTGTAACATATTTGTGTGGGTATAGATTTGACTCCAACACCTAGAATTCCATATATTCTGGATCTTTTCTTATACTCTTGCTTAGACCCTATTCATTTCAGTAGGATTTGAATAGTAGAAGATTTTTTCTGGGTTGTGTCTTGAAATGATTTGATTTAAAACTCCCCATTGCACCTACTAATTAATGAATAAAATCAAAGAACAGATTAGCCAAAATGCTTGGGTAGTAATGATGCAGTGTTCATACCACTAAGGCAGGAATGAAGGGGTAGGAGGAAATGGCCATATAAGGAGGTACGAGCAGGCCAGGTACACAGCCGATGGGTTATCACATGATTTCCCCGAAATCATGTGTTTTGAGAGAAACGAAAGTAATGATGAAATGTAATACTGCACCACAAATATGCACCAATGGTTTGATATGTGGGCGGTCGTAAACCGAACCCATTGAATTGTATAAATAGACACTTGACCCTGTCGGCGGGGTTCTCCCTTTTCAGCATCTAGTTGTGCGTGGGATGAACTGTCACGACCCAGGCTGCAGAGCACCAATAACCATACACAGAGGCCAGAATCTATCTAATATCTTTACTGAAGGAATATATAAAGTTAATAAAAACAAGTGTAGAAAATAGTCCAGAATTAGACCTTTCAGGAAAGGTCAGAATTAGTCCAAAAAAGCAATGTCCAATAAGAAATATTAAGGTCCAAAGTTGTAATCCAATAACCGAAACACTCACTTTGCCAAGCAAAGTGGGGGGAGATGACAAGGTCCTTTAGTCCATGAAACTTGAGCGAGGCTAGGAAATAACTTGATACTTGAAACAAGGCTTGAACGTGGAACAAGGTAACTAAGAACAAGAACAAGGTCCGTGGAATAACTTGATAAAATCCGTGGAACAAGGCAAGGATTGATCCTGGGAAACAAGGCAAAGTCCGTAGATAAACAAAGGCTGGGAAGCAAGGCGAAGGCTGGATGGCAAGGCAAGGCTTGAGCAGGAGCGAGGCTTGAATCGGAGCGCGCTGTCCAGACACAACTCGCTCCGTAGGCTGACGAATTGACTCCGCGAAGTTACTACGCGGGTAAAACACCTAAATAGAGTCTAACTTTCCCGCCGAAGCAGTTCTCTGGGAATCAGAACCGAAAGCTAAACTCTGAGACCAGATGTGAGACTCCCCAAAGATTCTCACGAGAAGCAGTCTTAATTGGCCACATTCTTAGCTGCAATCCTCGCACTCCTGCGCGAAGCTGATTCCAAACTTCTCTGTTGTTTACAAAACTCCCGGCGCAAGAACACGGGAGAAGTAGGCTCTGGGCTTGTTTGACATACTTCTGGGAGACAACTTTCTTGCAGGTGCAAGGTTCCCAGATCTGCCTGGGAAAGATCTGGCTGAGAGGAATCCAGTTCAGACTGGGAAGGTAAAAAACCCAAGTTTTCATCTTCATCAGGAATTACAATGTCCTGAGCAGGACTACAAGGCCCATGGGTCATCACACTATCCCCCTCCTCAAGGCCCCTCCCAAACTGGGGCCCTCTCCCCGAGGCGCGAGGTCGCGGTTTGGTGGGATAGGTCTGATGAAAGCGACGGGTTAGATCAGGAGCATGGACTGTGGAGGCGTCTTCCCAAGAGCGTTCCTCAGGGCCAAAACCCACCCAGTCAATGAGATATTGTAGGCGGCGGCGGTGAAAGCGAGAATCCAAAATGTCCTCAACCTCGAACTCCTCCTCCCCATTCATCAAAACAGGAGGGGGGGCCGGTTGGTCTGTATCAGGTCGCACACCATCCGCCGGAAGGAGCAGGGAACGGTGAAACACTGGGTGAATGCGCATTGAACGCGGAAGTTGGAGTTTGAAAGTCACGGGGTTTAATTGCGCCACCACTGGATAGGGGCCAATGAAACGGGCATCTAACTTCCGGCAAGGGCGGTGGGAGGGCAGAAAGCGAGTGGATAGAAAAACCCGATCTCCTACCTTGATTTCGAGGCCCGGCTGGCGATGTTTGTCAGCGTGGCGTTTATAGTCCTCCTTGGCTTGGTCCAGTTGCTGGAGCAAAAGTTGTTGCACCGCTGTGAGTTCCTGCAGCCAATCCTCTGCTGCGGGAACTTCTGAAGTTTCAATGACAGGGGGGAAGAAACGTGGATGGAAGCCGTAGTTTGCAAAGAACGGCGTTTCTTTTGTAGAAGCTTGAACTCCATTGTTGTAGGCAAACTCAGACAGTGGTAACAGAGAAGCCCAATTGTCCTGTTGGTAGTTTACATAACAGCGAAGATACTGCTCCAAAGTGGCATTGGTGCGCTCCGTTTGCCCATCTGTTTGGGGATGATGAGCTGAAGATAAGCGAGAGTCTATGCCCAATAGTTTTTGTAGTGCCTTCCAAAAACGAGAGGTGAATTGAGATCCACGGTCTGTGACTAAACTCTTGGGCAATCCATGTAGTCTGAAAACATGTTGAAGAAATAGATCCGCAGTTTCTTTGGCCGTGGGGAGGCCTTCGCAGGGAATGAAATGGGCTAACTTGGTGAAAAGGTCCACCACCACTAAGATCGTGGTGAATCCACAGGAAGGTGGTAGGTCAGTGATGAAATCCGCGGAAATTATTTCCCATGGGCGAGATGGGGTAGGAAGGGGGTGTAAAAGCCCTGAGGGCTTCTCCCTTCGTATCTTGGAGCGCTGGCATACTGGGCAGGTGTTGACATATTTTTCCACATCCTTGCGGATCTTGGGCCACCAAAAATCCCTTAGGATCAAATGCATAGTTTTAAATAGTCCGAAGTGTCCTGCTGGTTTGCAGTCATGACACAGACGAAGCGCTTTTTCCCTGCCCGGTCCGGGTGGGATATAAACATGATTTCTATAGCAGAGCAGCCCATCTTTAAGCGAAAAGGGAAAATGCAGACCTTGGCGAAGTTGGTCCTGCGCCCAGGCATCTGCTTGCTGACTAGCCCTGATTTCTTGAGCACAGATGGGTCCTGGAGTAGGGGAAGTTGAACCAATGGGAATGGATTTGGTGTTCCCCACCGTGAGCGTGGCAAAGTTCTCGGGTTGTAGCAGTTGGGATTCAAAGGTCTCCTTGCGTCCTGCAGCGTATTCCGGTTTACGTGACAGGGCGTCTGCTTGCTTGGTTTGGGCTGGGGTCACATAATGGATCTGGAAGTTGAAACGTTCAAAGAATAAAGCCCAACGTTGCTGCCTCTGATTTAGTTTGCGGGCAGTTCTTAGATGTTCTAGATTACGATGATCAGTGTGGACTTCAATGGGAAATTTGGCCCCTTCTAGCCAATGTCTCCAAGTTTCAAAGGCTGCCTTTATAGCCAGTAGTTCTTTTTCCCAAATGGTGTAATTCCTCTCTGGTGTGGTTAGTTGACGAGAATAAAAGGCACAGGGATGGAGGTGATCTCCCACCGGTTGTAAGAGTACAGCCCCAATTGCCACATCAGAGGCGTCCGCTTGCACCACAAAAGGGGTTCCAGGATTTGGGTGCTGTAGAATTGGCTGGGAGGTGAATAGTTTCTTTAGTTGCTGGAATCCTTTCTCTGCTTGATCAGTCCAGCGGAAAGGCTGCTTTCCACGGATGCAGCTAGTGATGGGGTCGGACCAGCGGGCAAAATCTGGAATGAACTTGCGGTAATAGTTCGCGAACCCCAAGAAACGCTGCACCTCTTTCTTGTTAGTTGGCGCCCGCCATTCCAATACTGCTGAAACCTTGGCTGGATCCATGGAAAGCCCTAGAGGCGAGATGCGGTAACCAAGGAAATCTACCTCTTGTAGATCAAAGGCGCATTTTTCCAGCTTGGCATAAAGTCCATGATCCCGCAATCGTTGTAACACCATTTTGACGTGGTTCTCATGTTCTGATTGTGATCTAGAAAACACCAAAAAATCGTCCAGGTAGATTATCAAGAACCTGTCTAGATAGTCCTGAAAAATGTCATTGACAAAATGCTGGAACGTTGCGGGGGCTCCGCATAAACCGAAATTCATAACTCGGGACTCAAATAATCCGAATTTGGTCTGGAAGGCGGTCTTCCACTCGTCCCCTTCCCTGATGCGAACTAAGTTGTAAGCCCCCCGAAGATCCAGCTTGGTGTAAACCTTGGCTCCTCGAAGCCGATCCAGTAGATCCGAGATTAAGGGCAGGGGATAGCTGTTCCGCTTGGTGATATTGTTCAATGCTCTGTAGTCCACCACCAAGCGTAGTTCCCCTGACTTCTTCTTCACAAACATCACTGGGGAGGCGGCTGGGGATTGAGAGGGTCTGATGAATCCCTTGCGAAGGTTTGTCTCTAGGAATTCCCTGAGAGCTTCTTGCTCTGGTTCAGTCAGGGAGTAGAGATGCCCTCGCGGGATCGGGGCCCCCTCCACCAAGTCAATGGCACAGTCATAAGGTCTATGTGGGGGTAATTTTTCGGCTTCTTTCTCATTGAATACATCCCAATACTCGGAGTACTTCTTTGGCAAGGTGATGATGGGCTCGGTGTCTGTGGCATGGCATACCTTGGCTACGAGGCAATGGTTTTGGCAGTACGGTGAAGCAAACTGCAGTTCTCTGTTGGACCAGGAGATGTTAGGGTCGTGGAGAGTCAGCCATGGAATTCCCAAAATCACAGGGAAATGGGGGACCTCGGTAACAAAGAAGGAAATCTCTTCCATATGTTCCCTTATCCACATCCTGGTGGGTTCCGACCACTGACTTACGGGGCCCGTCTTGAGGGGGCGGCCGTCTATGGCTTGCACCACACGGGCATTCTTGAAATCATGATATTGTAATCCCAGAGAGTCGGCATACTCTCTATCGATGAAATTGTTGGTAGCTCCAGAGTCTATCATGGCGTGGATCATGACGGGTCCCCTTTTTGCTGACCATAATGTGACCACGAGAAGGAACAGGACCCCGGTTGGCGGCTCTTGGATGGATTTTTTGACCGGGTTGGCGAGCCTCTCTACACCCGGTCGTTGGCTTCCCCCGCCGGCTGTGTGCCAGTCGGCTCAGACGCCTTCGTCTCCGTGGAGGACGCCGCCGCAAGACGGGCGGCAGGCTTCCCTTTGGCTGGGCACTCTCTGGCGAAGTGGCCCCCGTTCCCGCAGTACCAGCAGAGGTTTAAGCGTTGACGACGGGCCTTCTCGGCGGCATCTAGTCTGGGACGCACATTGCCCAACTGCATCGGCACCTCCTCGCCTCCTCTGGGGTATGGGGTTGGCGGTGGGGGTCTCCACACCGGACGTGGCTGAACGCTGGCGGGAGCGGGGGGTTTTGCCCCGGCTCTACTGCCCTGGCCTCGAACCCACTGTTTCCTGTTGGCAATCATGACTTCAGCCCGTAAACATTGATCAATGAGTGCCTCGAGGGTCTGGGGAGGATCCACCTTGGAGATTTCTTCCAGCATTTCAATGTTGAGACCCTCCCGGAATTGTCCCCTGAGGGCTACATCGTTCCAGCCGGTGTTGTGGGCCAGCACTCGGAACTCGGCTATATACTGAGACATAGGTCTGTCTCCTTGGAAAAGGCGACGGAGTTTGTGACCGGCTGCCTCCAAATTGTCCTCGATTCCCCAAGTCTCCTTGAGGTGGTCCAAGAAGTGTTGCGCTGATCTTAGGTGTGGAGAGGCTTGGTCGTACAGTGCCGTCGCCCAGCTGGCCGCTGGCCCGTCTAGAAGACTGTAAACCCATGCCACTTTGATGTCTTCTTGGGGAAACTCGGCAGCACGGGCCTCTAGATAAGCTTGACATTGGCGACGGAAGACATGAACCTTAGAAGCTTCTCCAGTAAACTTGGTTGGCAACGCCATGGCCGGAAGACGAATTCCGCGTTCCTTCAAACCCCTTATTTCTCCATCCTGTGCATTGAGCTTATCACGGATTCGGTCCACCTCATCCTTGTCGATGGTGTAGGTAATCGGCTGGCCGCTCGGCCCAGGTACGACTCCGGTAGACATTCTGGCCGAGGTTAATTGGTGCTTAAGGTTCGCGGAGTCAAACTGTCACGACCCAGGCTGCAGAGCACCAATAACCATACACAGAGGCCAGAATCTATCTAATATCTTTACTGAAGGAATATATAAAGTTAATAAAAACAAGTGTAGAAAATAGTCCAGAATTAGACCTTTCAGGAAAGGTCAGAATTAGTCCAAAAAAGCAATGTCCAATAAGAAATATTAAGGTCCAAAGTTGTAATCCAATAACCGAAACACTCACTTTGCCAAGCAAAGTGGGGGGAGATGACAAGGTCCTTTAGTCCATGAAACTTGAGCGAGGCTAGGAAATAACTTGATACTTGAAACAAGGCTTGAACGTGGAACAAGGTAACTAAGAACAAGAACAAGGTCCGTGGAATAACTTGATAAAATCCGTGGAACAAGGCAAGGATTGATCCTGGGAAACAAGGCAAAGTCCGTAGATAAACAAAGGCTGGGAAGCAAGGCGAAGGCTGGATGGCAAGGCAAGGCTTGAGCAGGAGCGAGGCTTGAATCGGAGCGCGCTGTCCAGACACAACTCGCTCCGTAGGCTGACGAATTGACTCCGCGAAGTTACTACGCGGGTAAAACACCTAAATAGAGTCTAACTTTCCCGCCGAAGCAGTTCTCTGGGAATCAGAACCGAAAGCTAAACTCTGAGACCAGATGTGAGACTCCCCAAAGATTCTCACGAGAAGCAGTCTTAATTGGCCACATTCTTAGCTGCAATCCTCGCACTCCTGCGCGAAGCTGATTCCAAACTTCTCTGTTGTTTACAAAACTCCCGGCGCAAGAACACGGGAGAAGTAGGCTCTGGGCTTGTTTGACATACTTCTGGGAGACAACTTTCTTGCAGGTGCAAGGTTCCCAGATCTGCCTGGGAAAGATCTGGCTGAGAGGAATCCAGTTCAGACTGGGAAGGTAAAAAACCCAAGTTTTCATCTTCATCAGGAATTACAATGTCCTGAGCAGGACTACAAGGCCCATGGGTCATCACATGAACCTCTGCAGCTGCATGAACTTTAGTAAACTGCTTTCTTTGGAAAAAAAACTCCAGTTGTCTGTCTCCTACTTCCACTGCGTCCGCACAGACACACGAGAAGCCGAGAAGAGGGGAAGTCTGGTTTCCGCTACATTTTCTGGTGACCCCGACGTGATCCCACAATAAGACGGGCCAGGAGATCGGAGACGGATCCCGTTGGCAGGACGGTCCCAACTCGGCGGTGGGGGCCGGAGGCAACTACCGTGAGACGAGAAGGGGCCCCTGAATATTGCAAGACCGGCTGCGGTACTTGCCTCTGATGCCAACGCCGGCCGACGGTGGGAGCCGCAACGACAGCGAGGTTCCAAAGAAACCAGCCAGGAGGAAAAGGATCCAGGGAAAAGCCCAGGGGCGAAGGTTGGTCCGACGTCTACAGAAATCTGGCAAGTATAGTGGTTAAATGAGACACTAGGGAACGCCAGCGCCGTGAGGGACACACAAAGGTTCCCAGGGAGGTAGAAAGGGGCTCTGTCTTGTGATTCCTGACGCATGCCGTTGAGTGTCCGGGTGCCCAGGCCAAGGCAGTCCCCTCTATTAGGCAGGATGGGAGGCAGTGGGTTCAAATCCACCACCCCATTACAGTGTATGTTAGACAATTTCGGCTCAGTTGCAAGTAGAGCCGTAGAAGGAATTCCCCAGAGAACAAGACTTGTGAGGGTGCCCCAAGACCAAGTCGTGCAGGGCTCATGAGGAGTCGCAACTCCCGGGGAAAGGAAAAAAAAAAAAGGAAAAGAGGGAAGGTGGCATACCCTTTTGAAAAAAAAACTGTTTGATTTCTTTGTCATGTGTGGGGAATAATGAGTTTTAAGTTCTGCATGTTTCGTGGTAATATTGAAGTGAAAATGAAAAATGAGTCTATAGATTTATACAAAAATGTTGAGCACAAATATCTAGAAATGTTTTATTACGGTTGAAAAAATCTGATTCAAAGAGGGTCTGTCTGTGTTGTTAGTTTGCTTTTGCTGACAAGCTGCAGAGAGGCCAGAAAAAGGGAGGGAGGCTGTTAAAGTTGTGTTGAGGTTCAGAAACTGTCTTTCAAAAGAGAGCCTTTGATGAGGACCTTGTGTGTGCAAGAAAACTGGAATTATTTTGAGTTACTTGGCATAAATGGAAACTAAGCATATAATTTCTATGAGAAATGTTTAAAAGGTTAAATTGTGTTTCAAAAGAGTTTTCCTTGTTATTTCTGAGAAACAAAGGCTGTTTTCTTTAAAAGTTTTCTTTGCATCTGGGCCTCATGCCAAAAAAGATAGTGGGAAAATCTTGGCAGACAGTCCAAGGTAAAAACGATAAGTTATGAACTTGTTAACTGTGTCTTAAAAAAAAAAACTGATCCAAGTTTGTTAGAATGTTTCTTCCCTGTCATTCTTGTTAAACTCAGGCTAAATGCCCAGAGAAAGATAATGGAATTCCAGTGGACAGCCAAGGTCAACGAAAGCCGCTGTGAACTAGTGGAGTTTTAAAAATGTAATGTAAATTTAATATGAAAAAAAACCAAAAACAAAAGAAAAATGATGATAAATGAGTGATGATGTAAATGTATATATATATATATATATATATTGGGGTTCTGTCTTTCACCTGGATCTTAAATCCTTGCTTTGGACTTGTTTTGGGACAACTGGGTGAGAATGTTTCATGAGCTGAGAGAGAATGTGTGACTTTATCTAAACAACTAACCACTAATCAGAATTCCTGTTGACCTTGTGTGAATGAGATGTATGTGTTGAATTCAAAATGCATAAAGGGTTATAAACAATGTTAGTAGATTTTAAAATGTATGTTGGACATGTGAATTTAATGGAAAAAAATGACAATTGAGTGATGTGATTCTAAATAAGAGATGTAGAGTGATTTTGGTTAAATCATTCTGTGTGTAAATATCTGCTATTTCCTGAAATGAGAAAAAATCCTGGTTTCTGTGTGCTGTGCATTCTGACCTGGGAAAATGTCTTGAGAAAAAGCCAACATGTTTGTTCAGAAGCAATTCGGAAGCTGTAGATATCTTTTTTTTTTGAAAAAAAATGGTCTTAGGCTTGAAAAGAAAAAAAAATTCCTTGTTTTGAAAGAACAATGCTTCAGTGTTTTTGGAGAACATGGTGATACAACAGATAAGAGCTGGACATTTGCCCAGAAATTGAATCTCAAGAAAAAAAAATGAGCCTGAACAAGTGTACTTTTGAAAACTCAAGCCTCTGTGGGCTACTCCCCCCTTTTTCTGTTCTACAGACTGTTTAAACCCCTTACAGGTTATAGGGAAATGTTAAAAGTTCTTTTTTGCAGCACTTTGGAATACAAGTAATCTTGGTAAGTCAAGGAGAAGGAATGTGAATGAATGTTTTGGAAAGGAGATGGATACTGAAAAGAGAGGACAAGGAGAGGAGTTATTAGTTGTGGAGACTTTGTATGGAAAACTGTCACAAGGTGGCAGTGCAAAAAAAATATATTTATTTTTGAAAAAAAATTGATCCCATATTCCTGACACAGAAGGATTAAGAACTGACATTGATTTTTAAATTTTTGATTGACATTTTATTCAAAAAGGGAGCTAGTGCCCAAGTGATAAAAAGTTATCCTTTTGAGAACCAAAGGCATGATATAATTGGCTACATCTCATGTTGCTTCATAATAATTTTGTGAGATTTGGATTCTGGACTTTGTGATTTTGGCCCAGCTCTTTCTAAAGGTTACGGAAAGGGAGGACTAGGACTTTTGTAAACGGGACATTAGATCATGCAAATAGGGGCATTTTTTCCATTGCCCCCAGCCTGGATTTTGCCAGATTTGAGAAGCGGCAGGAGGCTTTTCAACGTGTGTTACTGACAAATTTTGATCTGTTAAAGCTGAAGAATAAGAATGTAGCAACGAGTCGGTGTAAAAGGGGAGTTGAGTAAGTTTAACACTGCAGCAGGACTGGAGTGGAAGATTGCATTGCAGCAAGTGGATAGACGATTGTTAAATCGTTTGCGGAAAAGAAAAGAAAAAGATGCGGAGAAGAAAGATTTTGTTGGATTTCAAGACAGATGAGTGTGTTGTCGAAGGCACAACCTCTGAGGAGGCCTGCCGTGGATGTGAGCGAAACGACTAGAGAGAGTGCTTCAAGAGCCATACAGCCTGGAAGGATGAGTATTTCCCTCCCCTTCTTTTCCCTCTCATTGTTTTTTGCTACAGGTCCTGAACTCCTGTATGGGATAAACCCAGAAGTCTATGAGACATGTTTATTGAGAGGCCTGGGAGGGCCTATAGGTGTTGCTGAGTGCTAAGGCTGTGATGGAGTGTGGCATCAGGCTGGAGGCTGTAAGGGCTGACCAACTCAACAACATACAATTTTCTATTTTGACCCAACTCTCCTGGTTAGGACCTTTTGTAACGGGACATTGCAAATAATTCGGATTTTTGCCGGATTTGAGAGACAATGAGGGACTTTTTCATATGCCATCTAACAACCTTGCTTTTTAAGCCAAAAGGAGGATATAGCACGGAGACAATGTGACAAAGAATAAAATAAGTTAACCATTGCAGCAGGACCAGAGTAAAAAGGATTAGTGCAGATCGCGAAAGAAGGCCCATGGAGGAATCGTTTCTCAAGAGGCCATGGAGGGGTCGTTTGGGAGCTGAATAGTGGCCTACCTGCCCCACCCGTGGAGAGACAAGGGATTTCAACAAGATTGGCTGAGACAAAAGTGATGCTGAACAGGATGATCGACAGATGGGTAATCCGTTCCCCCCCTTCTCTCTCACTATCTTCCTGCTTTCTTTTTCAGCTTTTTGGACTCCTGTTCCTAAATTGGAGATCCATAAGGCATTGTTACTGAGAGGCCTGTTTTCCTAAATTGGAGATCCATAAGGCATTGTTACTGAGAGGCCTGTTTTCCAAAATGGAGATCCATAAGGCATTATTACTGGAAGGCCTGTTTTGGAATCCAAAACCCGCAGGGGTTGAGTCTACCCCACACCACACGCTGGGTATACTGGGTATGACAGCTAAAGCCCTGTGAGAGATGGAGATTTTCTTTACAGACTTTTCTTTACACAGAGACTATTCTTAGAGACTAGAGACTTGATTGGATGAAAAGAGACTTTCTTCAAATTAACTGAACATTATTCCTTTGATCAAGGAAGAGGAAACACACCCCCAGTTTGACTTTATGCCAAAGACTGAAAAGACCTGAAAGTTGGACATGTATGTGAATGGCCACCTCTGGCCATAGCAACAAATCCATCATCGGAAGAAGCCAAATGACTGGGCTAGATCAGAATTCTACTGTGGACTATATCCTTTCTAAAACCTGATTAATATTTTTAATCCTCATGTGTTGTTTACCTCTGGTGATGAAACTATGTACAAATGCTATTCTGCGCTCATTTTCCACTGAAAAGATAGCTCGGCTGCAAGCTAGAAGGGATTGGAGGGACCCATAAGTCTGCTCATTTGGTTTGCTTCAGCTTTTGTATACACGCTTCGCAAAAAAAAAAAAAAGGGGGAATAAGGCAGGAATGAAGGGGTAGGAGGAAATGGCCATATAAGGAGGTACGAGCAGGCCAGGTACACAGCCGATGGGTTATCACATGATTTCCCCGAAATCATGTGTTTTGAGAGAAACGAAAGTAATGATGAAATGTAATACTGCACCACAAATATGCACCAATGGTTTGATATGTGGGCGGTCGTAAACCGAACCCATTGAATTGTATAAATAGACACTTGACCCTGTCGGCGGGGTTCTCCCTTTTCAGCATCTAGTTGTGCGTGGGATGAACCTCTGCAGCTGCATGAACTTTAGTAAACTGCTTTCTTTGGAAAAAAACTCCAGTTGTCTGTCTCCTACTTCCACTGCGTCCGCACAGACACACGAGAAGCCGAGAAGAGGGGAAGTCTGGTTTCCGCTACACCACTAGATACTCTTTTATCTGACAAAATTAACCATGCTTAATTTACAGTTGCTCAAGTATTACCAAATAATGATCACAATATTGTTCTTAGTGATTAAAAGTATTTCTCATTAAACCTTATGCAGCTGTTTCCATCTATTGAAACACTTCTGTAAACCTTTATTGATAGATGGCAACCTGGAATATATTGCTATCTTAAGTTCATGATCATTCATGCTATAAGGAGGACATTTGTCTCAACTATCCCACCACTCATGTAATTCATTGTGGTCAAATCTCTTGAAGTTCACTTGTAACTCACTTTGTCCAGTATCTGATTATCCTTGATTGTCAGATAAAGAGAGAGAAGAAAAGGCATGGTTTCAAATTGTTTCAATAAAGACCAGCAATGCGAGAAGCAAGTGTGAACCACTTAAGGCAGGAAAGTAGACAATTCACATCTTCTTCTTTCATTGTAAGACACCTTACAAGAGCAGCTTCAGTTTTTCCTTAAACTTTATTGATGGATCCCAGTCCATTTCTGCTGTGTAACTCTTTACTAACTGAGCACATAATTATTTTGGGCTGCTCCTAACTTAATGCAATCCCTCTGGAGAGAGGAAGGAATTTAATCTTGTTCCACCCAGGGTGACAGGCACCATTCCCTTACCTCAATACATGTTGCTGATACAAATGTTTTATATATTATCTGATTAAATTATTTACTACCTCTGACAACTGACAACGGGGAAATTGAAAAGGAATTCTAAATGAAATGTTATCTTTCCATGTAGTTGTGATTTGATATTTCAGAACCAGTTGCTTAAAAAGTGGCATGCTGGTTTTGAATATGTCAAAGGGAGTGCATAAAGTTATTTTTCCAGGCATCTGAATAGAACAGTGGTTCTCAACCTGTGGGTCCCCAGGTGTTTTGGCCTATAACTCCCAGAAATCCCAGCCAATTTAACATTTTTGGGAGTTAAAGTCTAAAACATCTGGGGACCCAGAGGTCGAGAACCACTGGAATAGAAGATATAGATTTTCCTTGTTTTTGTGTGTGGGAGAGAGGCCATAGTTGTTGGTCAGGAATCAAACCTGAGGTCTCTAGTTCTGAGTTCAAATTGATCTTTTTATGTATCTGCTGTGAGGTTAATATTTTCAGGAGAAGCATTCCAAGGAAGCCCATAATCAATGGAGTTCTTTTTTTCCCTGCATTACTTCCACACTGTAGAATGCATGCCCCTCAAAGTCCATAAGATCACTGATTTAGAAGGGATTTAATCCTCCATCAGTGGAGAAATCTACTACTGAAGAACTCCTGTGATGTAGTCATCCAAACTCTGCTTAAAAGCCTCACATGAAGGAGAGTTCATACCACTGGAAAGTTTACCACCACCCTTGGAATATGAATCTGTTAGTTTTGGTCCAACCTGGTAGAGATAGCAACAGAAACAAACTTGCCCCATTTTCCTTTTCTCTCGGAGTTATGATCAATTCCTACTCTTGCTTTTTTTTGGAAGGGGAATGAAGGCACAACCCTTCACTCTGTGGCCTTTTAAACAGTTTTGATGTGTGTTCATTACAGTGACTACTATTTTAGTATCTTTGTGATTTGTTCTGATGGCTTATTCTTTATACACACACACCCTTTGATGTTTGCTGTATTGGTGATTTCATTAAGCATTCTTCATTAAATAACCAACAAGATTACTCACAGCTTGTCATTCAGACAGAGAGATAAGGGACATTTAATTTAGCCTACGTGCTTCTAGAGAGCCAGTGTTGCATCATGGTTTGAGCATTGGTCTACGACTCTATAGGCCAGGGTTCAATTCCCTGTGTGGCCATAAAACCCATTGGGTTACCCTGGACAAGTCACACATGCTCAGCCTCAGAAACCCCTGTGTTAGTTTTGTCTTAGGGACACCATACATTGGAGATGACTTGAAAGTGCATTATATGGTCAGTGAAGACTCATGTAATGTTATGAGTCTACACCGACTATATAATTTTTGTGTCAAACTGCATTATATAACAGTGTAGATGGGGCCCCAGTCTGGGAGAAAAGGGAGATTTAATTCCATAAATAATATCAGGTTTATGCGTAAACATTGGAGCTTCAGTTTTAAGGAGCTTTGAATGTGATTCAATTTACTGGATCAAATATGTGTTGCAAAAAGCAGATGTGTGTGTATACGTGTGTGTTTCCATTTCCATGTGTGTTGGAGGAGAGGAAGAAAAAGAAAGGGAGAAGCAAGCTGTCAGTATTGTTTGTAGGTGAGCAACTGAGTTCAGAGATGCATTAAAAAGAGAGCTGATTGTCTAGCTTTTTTCACCACAATCATAGCTTGCTCCTTTGTGAATTTGTAATGAGTGGTGTCTTTGTTCTCCAAATTTATGTCTTAATGTGCATCTTGCAATGCCCCCTGAATCACGGGCTCTGTGAAATCTGTAATTATGAATTTCCTTTCCTTTGTTGTTTAAATTCTCTGCCATAAGTTTCCATGAAAGCACTCATGAGGCAGAAAAGCTAAACTTATAGTACCCAAAGCAAACATAAAATGAATTGACAGCATGTGTTTTGACTAGTAAATTCTAGCATGTAGAAAGTGATACAGAAAGTCATAGATTCATAAATGGATCTAATGTAGAGTTGCCGCAGGAGCAATAACTCCTCAGTTTTCAACATGTGAGCAAATGTGAAAAAGCATAATCTCTAGTGACTTTGGGCTCTGTGTATTATTGCATGCCACAAATTCTATGGTTCCATTACTCTATCTTTTTTCCCTGCCATCAGTTCATATCCTCTAACATATAAAACCATGGTGAGGGATAATTTTTTCCCTTTCAGCATTAAACCATTACAATCCCAGTGGGGAGTTAAGCCAAAGAGAACTAGGAGAGGCCCCCTGGTTCTACATTGTAGAATTAACACAGTTTGACACCCCTTTCTGGTAGCCATAGTTTGGTGAGGCACCAGACATCTTTGGCTAAGCATGTTGTACAGCTACAACTCCCAGTATTCTAAAGCATTTAGCTATGGGAATAAAAGGTTGGATTTATACTGCCATATAATCTGGTTTCTGAATCCAAATTATCTGCTTTGAACCAGGTTATATGGCAATGTAAACTCATATAATCTAGTTCAAAGATGATAATCTGGATTACTGGTATGCAAGCATGTAGCCGGGGGGGGGGGGGGGGGGAAGCTTGAGGGGCTTCAGCCCCTCCCCTGAAATTCTCAGGGTGGTTCGCAAGAAAGCCTTACATTTATTATTTAAACTGTTATGTTTATTCATATCATGATCTGATCACCATGCTCAATATATCCTATATGCATGGGGGTATTGGGATAACGATACACAAGGTTTGCTAGGGTAGACCCTCTCCCACTCAGACTCAGCCCCCCCCCCCCCCCGAACCAAAATCCCAGCCTTTCCTGAACAAAATCCTGGCTACGGGCCTGCTGGTATGTGATTTGCTAATCTGGATTATAGGGCAGTGTAGATCCAGCCTCAGTGTACAATGCCATATAATTCAGTTCAAGGCAGATAATCTGGATACAGAAAAAGGATTATATGGCAGTTTAGATGGGGCCCAAGTGATGACAAACTGCACTAATTATCCAGTTTAGACACACACAGTGCATTCAGCTGGTCTGGCATCCCCCTTGAAAATGCTGCCCATGGAGAGCACCATTTGGTTCTAAGGCCCAAAGAAGATTACTAGAAGCTTTGAGATGTGGCAAAAGGGATTTTATTTGCTTTCTTTTGGTAATCTTGTGAAGAACTTTGGGCCATGGTTTGTAGGCGAGTGTTATGCACATATATTGTAAGCAAATGATAGATTGCACAGTGGAGAGCTTATTAAGAGAATTTTCGCAGGAAAAAATATGAGTGCTAAACATAAATCATACCTTTGTCACAGAATGCAGACAGACTGTGAGAAAATTAATGCTTATTTGGGACCAATGTATTAATAACAATGATCACTTTTTCAGCATTTTTCATCTTAAAGAGAGAGCTTGAATAAATCTACTGTCAGAAAACAGGTTCCAATGGAAAATAATTCATACTGCCCTAGGAAAACATATGTTTTCCTTTAGAATAGTTCAAAATCTGAGCATCAATCTACTCTCCTTAAAGGAACCAACGTGAACTAGAGCTATGGTTGTTAAGTCTTTTCTAACTTTATGATTAGTAATTTTAAAACAAAAAATGTCCTGCTATATATTACACAAGACTGGTGGGTGCTCCATTGAAATCTTTTGAAATTTCTGAGAGTTCCCTCTTAATTTAATTTTTGAGTTCATCTTCCCATTTTTCTCCAGGTCACAATGGCCATTTATAGTTTAGTGTGCCATAGTTGTCAAATAACTCAGTTTAAAGATGCACACTTCCCTCTAATTACCTGTTAATAACTTGTTTTGAATGTACCAGCAGAGGTCAGTGTGTTCTTGCAATTTTGCTTCCTAAAAACTCACAGGCAGTGAAAATTATTTTGAAAGTGGGAGGCTTTGGGTGGGAAACCAAGAAGTTTATTTTAGTGTTGGAACTATTTTAATGCAATATTTGTTACTGGGGACATAGCAATGCTATTTCTATAGGCAATGCTTTTAATAATACATATTACTTGATGCCAAGCACGAGCAGTCCACAAAATCTGCTTGCACTACTTGAGCTGACAGGTATATGCAAAGCAGTTCTGTTCTGGCTATTTCATTTCTATGCTAGATTTCTTTCTATGAGAGTCTGCAAATTGTTCAATGAATATGTTTTTAAGCAGATTTAAGGATTTTAATTGTTATTTTTAATTAATAACATTGATGTTTAATTCTATTTTAATGGTGGATTTTAAATTGTATTGTAATGCTTTCAATAGGACTTTGAGACTTCTTTGTGGCGAGAAAAAGCAAGGTATAAATAATATCATCATCATCAACAACAACATCATCAACAACAACAATAATATCCTCCAAGACTGTGAGGAGTTAATAAAGTGCAGAAAATACTCTGTAATTTGATTACATAGAGTAGGTTTCTTGATTATTCACTCATTTCACTAGTCATCATCTCTCCCTTCTATACTATAGGATTGATGCAGGCTGACGCCACTTTAACTAACATGGTGTTCTGGGTGGTGTTGTTTGGTGAGGCACCACTACTTTTTGGCAGAGAAAGTTAAAGGACCTTTGCCAAACTGAAGCTCACAGGATTCCCTATCATTATGCCATGACAGTTAAAGTGGGGGACTGTTGGATAAGTCTACTCCAAAGGCATTCAGTGCAATGATTTCTGTAGTTTCTTTGGCTACAAAAGGATGGACATTTTTTAACCAGCCATTTATTAACAGTCCCCCCATTCCAAATTTCATGCTATAATTCCTTTACTCCCCAGAATAAAGTGTATTTGCGTTGTGTATACTATGATTTAACCCTTCTACCCCTAAAAACAGTAGCAGTTTGGTTCCTCCAACTACCTTTCTGCCAGCAACCTGATTGTGGGTGGCATCTGTTTCCCCAATGGTTGCATAGAATGAAATTAGGAGCTCTTTAAATTTCCAAATGGTGGACAAAATACATAAAACCCAAAATTTGGCTTGGTACTATGTTTTAGCTCAAACTGAAAATTCTTTGTGAATTTGGGAACATCAGTTAATCCTTGTGATTTTTTTTTTTTTTGGAGAAAGATAATTTCCATCATAACTCACCTATTACACAGATACAAACTTTACGAAAAACGATTCCTCCTAAATATTAGAAAAAAACATTGTGATGGTAAGAGCTGTTCAGCAGTGGAATATGCTGCATGAGAGTGTAATAGAAATCCTCTCTGGAGGATTTTATGGAGAGGTTGGATGGCCATGTGTCAAGGAGTGCTTGGGCTGTGCCTTCCTGTGTGGGAGAATGGAGATGGACTGGATGATCCTTGGGATCTCTTCCAACTCTGGATTCTATGAAACTATGAACTGCCCTCTGCTTTGTATAACTATTGTCCCACTCCTTGGCCTCTTTTTGCACAAGGGCAGCCTTTGATGCTTTCATGTGGAACGCAACATCTGTGCAGTAACCATGCTATTCACTTTGCTTCTTCAGTGGTACCAGTGGTGCAGCTGAAACAACACTTCCCTCCTGGAGATACAGCTTCTGCATAACACGCATTTCTAAACTACACAGCCATAAGTTCATTCATGATGTCATAAATTCCCAGCTGGATGCCAGCCTATATCTTCCTATATCTTTTGTGATAATGGTCTGTGAGCGATTCAGTCCAGTAAATAATTTTTCTAAGAAGAAAACAAACAGAAATTAGTTTTTAATCCTCTTTTCAATTTCTCCCTTTCTTCCCTCTCTCCTTCCCTCAGTCTGTCAAGCTCTTTTTTTCTTTTTAAAAAAGTTCTGCTTGTTATGAACTGTTCCTTGTTCCTTCTTGTCTCAAGCAGTTTGCATGATTTTCTGACAAAACTAGTTTTGAGCTGTGCAAGTTGGGGATGAAAGATATTTATCTCATTGGAATAAAGGATCATGCCACATTCTGTGAATAGCATTCTCCTGGCAAGCCGATTTTGTATTGATATTTTTAGCATATTGTCAATTCTAGCTGCAGATGTATTAATAGCAACCCAAATTTTCAGATTTATCCTAAAACGGGTTTTCTTCTCAATCTGAATATTGGGGGGCTTTTCAAAGATTGTATGAAAAGTAGGTGTCAATAAGCAGCGAATACAGTCTTTTCAAACTTAGCTTATTCACACCACCTATTAGTGGCAATATTTTACAAACTTATCTGTGGCTTAACATTAAAGGGGATCTAATTCTCTGTTGAATATTTCTTATGCACGTTTTAGCCATTCTCATTGCATTTGATAGGGAAAAATAATGCTTCAAAATAAGGAGGAAAAATAGTTCAGTTTTCTTGAGTTGAGGTAGGATTTATGTATTTAAGCTTTCAATCAATCAGTCACTTTATATTACATCTTTTTCTGAAGAGCAGGACTCATGAGGTGGCTAAGTTGCCACATTGGGCATCCAGGCTGAGATTATACATCACAGTATACATTTCATAACTTCATGAACTGCATCAAAGACAGGTAAATGTCTGGACATCAACACCGATGATTTGATGTGCATATGGCACTTCTGGTGTGCATCTAGTACTTTAATGTCAGCTACTCCCATTGTGCATTGGGCATACCAGTTGTGATCATACATTTCCTAGGGCACATTTGTACTGGCCACTTGTACTGGGCTAGTTCTGAGACAAAACAGTGGCACTTGTTTACATGCCCATCTTGTTTCACTGGACTCAAGCAGCCCAAGGACAACAGGATAACACTCACCACTACTATCTTCTCATCATCATGGCGGCCAGCAGGCATGACATGGTGTGATGCTGGTTGGAGGGATGAATAATCATTGAAGGGATATGCATCAGATAACATACCAATGTGCTTCGATGCTCATTGAATGTTGGTGCATTAGTCATTCCACTGGCTGTCACTGTGCAAGGGACATCTGTATATTACAATTTGATAGATAAATACGGACATTGAGAAACTACACAATTCAATTCTGTGTCCGTGTAAGATCACACCCAAAGTTAGCAACCCTTCTTTAGGACAGGGTGACTTGGAACATCTCAATTATTTGTTTTACCCCTCTGTTCAGGGAGAGAAAAAGCTCCCTCTTTTCTTTTGCTTCTGCAGTTAGGCCCATACACAATCATGCAGCATTAATGCTGGATCTGTAAGGTACCTCCCATAAAGAACAGGACGGAAAACAGAGGACACGTTATTGTGTGCAGAATGATTAGGTGGCAAAGTAATGAGCCTTGAGAGGCAGGAAATTGATGACAAAAGCAATTAAATGGGCATCAGACATTTTGAATGTAGTAGTCTTCTGTAAACATTAAATACCACAGGGATTTGTTCATTAGAAGTGCCATTAAATATTAGAAGGCAACACATAAAGGTCTACTTTAGATGTCAAAGTTTATAATGTTATAACACCACCTCTTTACCTTGTGGCTCACCTTACAAGGATTGCAATGCAGGGATTTTCAAAGATCCTATAAGATACAAGGATAGAGAATATTAGAATATTGTTAGGTGGGAAAAGGTTTCCATATGTGTCAGTATATAAGATGGTTTTAATAGTGTGAGGTGCTAATGTGAGCAGCTTTTGGGGACCATTAGTGGGGATGTGTGACAAGGCCTTTTTAGTGGTGGTTCCTTGAGTCTGCAATTTTCTTCCTCTATTGGCAGGCAAATGCATTTTTAAAAAAAGATATGAAAGCCTTTTGTGAACAAGGTTTTTAAAGAAAGGGTTTTTATGAAGATATAAAATAACTTGTGTGCCTTCAAGTTATTTCCATTTTAATTTTTCATAGAGGTTCTCATAATGTTCCAATGCAATAAAACATTTGGATGCATTCAAATAACCTCACGTGGCAGTATCAGTGTGAAAATAAATCTGGCTAATTTACTCATTCTTGATCAAAGAAGTTATCTTGACATGTCATGTCAAGTTGCTTTGTCAAATGTTCAACAGTCCCCAAAAGATTGGTTGCTATTAGCATGGAAATCATGTGATGACCTGAATGCAATTGATTAGTTGACATTGTTTGATAGTAGGTCGACATGTAAATAAATCCCATTCAGTCAACCTGATTTTTTAAAATTAAATATTAAGATCTGACTTTATTGTTTTGTACAGGGCTGGGAAACAATCCAATAATCTCACATTCTGAAGATGTATGGGTGCATCTACACCAGTAGTTCTCAACCTGTGGGTCCCCAGGTGTTTTGGCTTACAACTCCTAGAAATCCCAGCCAGTTTACCAGCTGTTAGGATTTCTGGGAGGTGAAGGCCAAAACATCTGGGGACCTACAAATTGAGAACCACTGATCTACACTATAGAGTTTGGCACCACTTTAACTGTCCTGGCTCTATGCTATGGAATTATGGAAGGTGTAGTTTTAAAAGGCCTTCATTGCCAAAGAGTACTGGAGCCTCAAAAAATGACAATTCCCACAGTTCCATAGCAGTGTGCTAGGGCAGTCAAAGTGGTGTCAAATTACATTAGTTGTACAGTGTAGGTTCATGCAAATACTGCTTTCTCTTTTTTGTTGCAGAAAATACATTTTCTGCTCCTTAAAGAGTGTTTTTTATGTAGAAAGTTAAGCATATTTTCTAGAACAAAGTCCAAAAGAACGAACAATGCTGGAAGATTGCCCATAAACCTTTAGATTCTTGAAGAGTGGGTAGACAATTGCTGGAATTATTTTGTTCCTGCATGGTTGAATGAATAAGTAAAGATTTACATCCCTGATTGGGAACAGACTGAGATGCCCTGTCTACCCGACTCAATTTGATAGCTTTTCTTCTGCCTAGCTAGATTTGTTTGCCTGATCGCAACCTACGTGCCTCAAGGCAATGGTCCCAAATGAGGAAGGAGGCCCCTTTCCCCATCTTCTTGATGCTGAGAAATGACTAATACAAGACAGAGCAGGGAAACTGTCTTGACCCAAACATTGAAACATATCCCTCTGCCCTTAAAGAATCTTCAAATAATCGAGCAATCTTATTTGCTCCATTATTTTGCCAGAGGCAAACATACAAGTTGCTTCTTCAAGAACCATTAGCTGTCATTCCCTTGTCTTTGCAAAGCATGTGGATGCAGTTAAGACAGTCAAAGGCATCAGATGCTCCTGTAAGTTGTATATTCAGATGCACGTAAATCTTGCATTTCTAGTTAGCTATAAAAGGGAATAATAACTGTTCTTATCGGAGGCAATAGGTGCCATCAACTCAGCGGAACAGGATTTATTACATTCTGGTTGTTAAAGAGACTGTTCTGCTTTTGAAGTGTTTATCTTTGCAGCTACCAAATTGTGTATGTAAACATAACACTTGCTATTAGCTATTATGCAAGTTGTCAGCACCTGGATTTCACCTCTGCTTTTCTTTTAAAGCTTTAGATCTTAAATCATGGTGAAAGATCAGTTTCACTTCACTATGGGACATACTTATCTGCACTACAGGTTTAAACTAATCTAATAGGCAGACTATCTCTGAGGAATCATAGAACCATAAAGGTGGAAGAGACTACAGGATGTTCTACACATGCCATAAAATCTGGAAAAAACTGGGATAAGGGGGGGGGGAGTAAATGACATTCTATGAAAGTGTATGCTGAATTGGTTTAACAATTGAAAAGTACATGTTTAAAAGGTGTGCTTAAAACCCAATTCCGACCAAAAAATGTGCATATTCGCATATCTTCCTGAAAGAGATGGTATTGATTCACTCTTTGCAAAGAACCAGGCTGGCAGGGGATTTCATGCTCAATGTTTAAAGGCGTTGTCTAAAAAGGCATTTATTCATGTTCAGCATCTTTCCGGAATGGCTGTAAAAATGTAAACAGACAAGATGTAGTGTCACAGAGGGAAACATAGTTTTATCTTCTCATCCTTAAGAAATCTTACCAGACTGCTTGGTGTGATGAAATGAGGAGTCAAAGGAAATAAGATGGTAGCAGTTGTGTTGTTCCTCTTGGTGAATTGTAAGTAACTGGAGAGAGAGCGGCACGTAGGTAATATCATTCCTAGAGCCAGAGGCGTAAGTGATATTAGATTGCGATTGCTATTATAAATGTGCTACTTCAGAGTTCCTGTTTACAAGACTTACTAGTAATGCGTACTATAAAAAAATCTAAATAAAATTCTCAGAGAAATACAATATAAAATCAAATTTCCCTGTTATCCTGCTGGTGGTTATGAGAAGTCAGGCAGACTCTTGGAGATAAATTCATAATTCTCACTGTCTGCAGAGCTCTTGAAAGAGTCAGCGGAGAGAAGAAGAGTACCATTTTTTAAATGTTGTTTTTAGTTTGAGCTGTGAACAGAATACAGAATTACTTATGAAGTAAGAAGGTGTCTATTTGAGATGAAAGCTTGCTTTTCTTTTGCTTGGGCAGACCAGTGTGCAAGTATGGTAAGGTTTGCTTCCCGTAAAACAAATGAATTATAACAATTACTGAATTTAGTGTAGAAAACAAATGTGAGTTGTGCAGAAACATGCCTACCAGTAACAATGGTTTGTTCAATACAGTCAGTCCTCCACATTTGCAAATTTAATTTTGAGGATTTGATTATTTGTGGATTTGAATAATATAGATGTTTTGGAACATCCAAAGGTCAGCTTGCAGCAGAAGATGATTGTAGACTTCTGCTGGAGGACATAGAGACTCCTAGAGAGAATACTATTAAGTCCCCCAGCACATCATTATGATCACTTTCTGATGGAAATTGTCTATAAAATCACTCTGGGAGACCTAGAGACCAGGCATGAGAGAAGGCAAAGAACTCCATGTGTCTATAAGAAGGAACATTAGAGTCAAAGTTCGTTCTGTGCTAAATGTATTGTTCATCCACCTGGCACTAACCCATTTATCTGCTTATGGGGTCAGTGAGTTTCAATTTTAAGTCTACAGCTGTAAAAATTGCAACATCCCACAGTCAGGAAATACCAGATGCTAAAACATGTTCAGTGTACCAAGGTATCTCAACCGGCTTTTCATCCATGGATTTGTGATCTGCTTCCTGGACTACTATGCCATGCTTAACTTCTCATGCTGAAAATGTTATCATTACCAATGTGATTCTGTGTGTATCTACTGAGTCCCATTAACCTGAATGGAGCTTAATTCCAGATAAGTGGATATAGGACTACAGCTTAAAAGAACTGTAGTTGAGACCAGAAGATGGAAGAAGTCTGTTTTACTTTCCCTGCAGAGACTAGGATGTGAACCAATGGATTCCAGTTGGGGGTGGGATCTATTTAACATTTACAAAGAACTTCTTGACTGTAAGAATCATTCAACTGTAGAAAAGGCTTATTGGAGAAACTCTCCTTTGTTGGGGGGTCTTTAAGCAGAGATCGGGTGGCCTCTTTCAGGAATATTTTACTTCTGACAAGGGGTTGAACTGCCATCCCTTCCAACTGTCTCATTCTATGACACTGGCTGCATCTATAATGTGGAATTAATGCAATTTGACACCTTTCTAACTGCCATGGGTCAATGTAATTAAATCCTGGGAGTTGTAATTTTACAGGGTTTTTTTAAAAACTTCTATACAAGATAGTGTTGTTTCACCAAACTAGTAGATGCACCCTCAGTCCTGGAAAACCATGGGATGACCTCTGCATGGTCTTTAGCCTTCTCTGCCAATGTGTGTTGGCGCCTCACCTAACTTCAACTTCCAGGTTTCCATAGCAATGAGCCATGGCAGTTAATTCTACAATGCAGATGCAGCCTTAGTTACTACAAACCAATATAGGAATCTTGGACTGAATGGGGATATAAAAATATTTTCAATACGAATATATTCAGTTTGGTTAGAGGTGTCTTGGTTTTTGCACCTCCCATTTCAGCTGAACTGTTGGGAGTTGATATAAATTGGGGAGGGAGCCACTTATGTTGTCTTAATTGAAAGCAACATGCATAGAAGTTGTGTGTGTTTGCCCTATGTAACAATAATTAAATTGCTACTCATGTGTTAATTTTGGATTGCTTCCAGTGTGTAACCTATATCACTGTTGGAATTGTCTGACTGCCATCTGGCACAAGAGCTTCCCAGGCAAAAACATTGTCCAGATTACATATTTTGTAAATGTTAAATTAACTTAAAGATCACTTTCTGTCACCTACAGGGCATTTAATCATGAAATTAGGAACTTTCCTGAGAGACATAAACAGAAATGAATAAAGACTATGTTTGTAATGCAGCTGCAGGGAAAATAATGTTATTGATGTTCACCAGCCGCAGCATCTGTATATACTGATGGAAAGCTATTCTTCCTCTCTGGAAGGCCCAAGGGGCTAAACAGTTCATACAGTCAGGGTTGGTGTTTCCTCTTCATTTTTGAATGAAAAAAAAATCATCTCAAGATTTGGAAGGACAGATGATTACCACTTCTGATGGAGGTGGTAAGAACTAACAAATGCACTCCATTGCATCATAGCTCAACTTCAAAAGCCTATTCTGACACTAGTTCTAATAATTCATTGAAATGCTGCCTCTTCAAAAAAGCCATAGATATCTTGACCATGAGTCCAAAGCCTGGCATGTTATGCTACACCAGTGGCCAAATCAGGACACAGAGTGGAAATCCAAAGAGCAGAGGTTTATTATTTCAGGCCCAAAAGGATGCCAGAATAGAATCTGTGCTCTCAAAGATCTGACATGCCTCACATGCCATACAAAATCCAAATGATCTGCTTTGAACTTTATATGGCAGTCTAGATAAGGCCTGGGAAATACAGGGGTATGATTTCTTGATAACAAGTGCAGAGTGGTTGATGATAAGAGGACTTGGAGGTCTCTCTTTTAAAAGGTCACTAGCTGTGCCCGGCCACGCGTTGCTGTGGCTTTTTGGATTTGTTTGTTGGCCAGGTGGATTAGCAGTGAATAGCCTTGCAGCCGCAAAGTGTGACCGTTTTCTTCCTATTGTAATCCTAGTTTGGTGAGCTGGAATACACTGAATAGTCTCGGTGTGGCAAGTGTGGCAAGTGTGCGTTTATTAGTCACCTCTCAGTTATCCAACATCGACCGCTCCCCACAGGTGCCGGTTAAATGAGAGCCAACTGTCATAGTATTAATACAAACTCTCAAGCAACCAGAGATGACTCTCTAATGTTCTGACCATTTCTAATTTAAACTAAACAGCGAAACTGAGGCCCTGGGCAGAGTGGGTTGCTAGGAGACCAAGTAGGCAGAGCTTAGCCTTCTGTCAGCAGACCAAGTGGGCGGAGCTTAGCCTTCTAACTGGCAGCAATTGGATAAAAACAATTATTCCTCTCCCTCTAATTAGGACTTTATTTTTCTTTTCTTTTTCTTGTATCAACCTAGAGGCATGGATGATGGGTTGTGTTGTCAAATTTCGAGGTTGGGGGGCCTGTAGTTTTGTTGTTTTGTGGGTCGCCGTGATGCCATCACTCATTTATATATATATAGATATAACTTGAAGCTGACTTGAAGGCAGTTAACAACAGCAACAAACTTCTCAATATGTTTATATTTTTAATTTTGAAGTTTTCCTAAAGTCTTGCCTCTGAGCTTAACTCTGATTTAATTTTCAGGGTAAGAAACAATACTTGATAATGCCTGAAAGCAAAGCTTCAAATCCCCATTATTGACTGAAATAGAAACCTCGAGCTCTTTCTCAACATCCAAATCTTGGCAGGAAATAATAAGGAAAAATCAAAGAGTGGAATGGTTTGTATATTATTATTGCAAACCATATTTAGTGAGTAAATTTCAAAGTGGCTGGTATTTATTAAATTGATTGGTATTTAGGGAACAAAAACTTTTAAGGAAATATAATTCAGAAGCATGGAGGAAATTGCTATTGTGTCTATGACTCAAGCCGGAAACAGCACCTGCTATATTGTGTAAACAGAGAAGCTGTGTTTTTGAGATGGTTGCATAATATCAAGATGAATATTGTTGAACCATCAGAAAATAATGAAAGCAAGGAATTATTTTTCTTTCTCCATTTTGCATGTTGCAATCAACCTGGAACATCTTCTAATTGTTGTGTAAGTGAATGGGCTATTATGTTCTGCTTGTTTTTAAACCAAAAACTTACATTTGAACAAACAGAAATAATTTTAAACTCAATCTGTGTGTTTAAACCAGGTGCACTGTGTATTGGCAATTCAAGGTTCAGTATTTGCCCATTACTAACAAACTCTAAAATTGAACTATATAATTTTTGCAGTGTGGAAAGGGAAGAAATGAAATTTTTAGTTACTTTTATAGAGGTAGAATACAGTTGGGATAAAGAGAAAGGCAGAAAAATCAGAACTGATAGGTAATCACATCTGTAATATGATCTCTTAGTGCTGTTAGTGGCAGAAATATGGATTCAAATTGCAAGAAAAGAGATTTGATCTGTATATTAGGAATAATGGTAACAGCTGTTAGGCAGTGATATCCATTGCTGCCAGGGAGTCCAGTGGGATCTCTTCCTCTGGAGGCTTTTCAACAGAGGCTGGATGGTCATCTGTTGGGAGTGCTTTGATAGTGTCTTTCTGACTGGCAGAATAGGTTTGTACTAGATGGCCCTTGAAGTCTCTTCCAACTCTATAATCCTTTGATTCTATATACTGCTGCTGTTATGAAGCTGCCTTGCTACAGCCAATTTCTGAGTGAACTAATTTTGAGATCTAATTCCTTCTATACTAATAAATGAATGTCTTACAGGCCATGGTCATTCATGCCATTTTCAAAGTAGATGAGGAACAAGTGATTGCATCAAGCAGCACTTTCCATTAGAGCATATCTTTCATCAAACGGATAGATTGGCAAGTATCACTGATGATGCCAGACCTTGACAAAGAATAAATGGATTTCATTTCTCATTGCTGTCAACCTGACACAGCTCTTTCTCCCTCCTCCCAACTCTCAATCATTTTTCCTCATTGAGACTATTGAACTTGTTTGGCAGAAATAATTAGTGCCACCAATTTCGGCCTTGTTCCGAATGGGCAGAAATGCCTTGCGTGGAACACATTTCATAGCCTTCAGACTTGAGGAGATTGGTAGTTCTGAATGTTCTAACTATGTGTCGTAAATGTAACATGTATTCCATGGAATGTTTAAAATCAGACACCTCAGCATTAGCCAAAATGACAATACTTTACAGAACAATATTCACAGAGAAAATTTCAAATGAGTTAACCTTTCTCATGCTTTCAAAAGCTGTTTTGGAGTCTAAGACTTCAAAAAGGAAACCAGAATTCTAATAAGAATAGCATTTGCGTGTGTGCAGCAGGTAGATTGTGCTTGAAATGCATAGAAGGTAGCTTATTGAAAACATGAGTGTGAAGAGTATACTTGGTAAATTCACATCGAATGCCAATTCCATCACAGAAATAGCATTTCACTTATATGGCCACAAATGTTTCTTGTGCCTAAAGACAACAGTCCTTGTATTAATCTGTCAACTTAGAACAAACAAACAAACAATCTTCCTTTTATGACTCAGTGATAACACAGTTTTTAAGGGAAGCCACACAAAGAGGGAGGAATTAATCTGGTGTTATTTATTTTTATGTCCTAAAATTTAGAGGGGTGTGAGAATTTGGCTCCATTGGGTTTGGGAAGGGGACTTACATAACGGCATGAACCACCAAAAACAGAGGCATATAGATGCGGTTTGAATTCAGAAATCCACAAACTCTAGATCTAGGAAAACCTTTCTTTGTAAAAAAATATCTTCCTATATGAGCTCGTCAGAATCTTAAAGTCCTTAGCAAAGGGTTTTCTCTCAGTCCCATCAAAGGTACATTTGGTGAAGACCTGGAAGACTTTTGTGTAATGTTTGTATTGTGTCTCAACTCAACACACACCAAACTGTCATAAGCATTCCTTCTTTACTTAGGCGATCTCTTGGAGTATGATTGTTTTCCAGGTGTAGTGTCCTGGTGGTGGATATTAGGTGGCCGTGGAGCCCTATTTTTGACCCCTCATGTTCTTCAACAATGAGGACATTGGTTTCCAGGTGGAAGAGATGAGACAGTGTTTCTTGGTAAGGTAGAAGATTGATAGCCTCCATCAATGAAGTCACAATGGCTACCTTGAATCTGCTTGACTCGAGTAGGACTGTTGATAACAGGATGACTTGGAGGTCTCTAATTCATGGGGTCACTATGGGTTGAAGTCAACTTTATGGCGGTATAACAACAATATATCCCATCTGCTTTTATATGAAGTATTATAATTTTGTTGTACTACCGTGTTTCCCCGAAAATAAGACAGTGTCTTATATTATTTTTTGCTCCCAAAGATGTGCTAGGTCTTATTTTCAGGGGATGTCTTATTTTTCCATGAAGAAGAATTCACATTTATTGTTGAACAAAAAAATGAACATTTATTATACTGTACAGTAGTTGTCATCACAAACCAACATAATCAAACCAGACAAACTGTGACTTCTATCAATAATTTCATGTTACTACCATTATTTCCATGTACAACTGGTATGTACATTTACCAATCCTGCATGCTCTGGTGTTTTGTTTGGCGGGCGCCAGGCATGCTTCCAAACAAAAACTTTGCTAGGTCTTATTTTTGGGGATGTCTTATTTTCAGGGAAACAGGGTAATAGGACCATTCTTATTATTCATCCATGCAGCAGTGGTTCCTCGTTGTGATGGAAGCCAATTTTATAGAATGATTTTAATCCAACCACAGTGATAAGGTTTCTTAGTCAATTTTTTCCAAAGGATATGTGGTCTTCAGCATCCCAACCATTCCAGATGGATATTATAAGATATGACCTTTAAATATTATCTAACATGTTTCTATAGTTATGCAAGGGATTGTCTATTTACTTATTTCTATTCTGTCCTGTTTGTTTAACTCAGACTTTCATATGTGTTTCTTTAGTGCATCTAAATTTGTATGGTGATTGACAGTATTCAGTTCTATGTCCTTACCTGTTCTTGCTTGGCACTTGGATTTAAATGTAGGGATGTTCGCCCCTTTGTTTAATAATACTACCCCTTTTCTTAAACTTAATACAATTAAAGCATTCAAAGCCAACTGTGTAACAGTGTGTGTTAAGCCACCCTTGTAATGATTTTGATGCCATTTCAATAACTCAATTGAAATTTATTCTTCATCTGAGTGCTTCAAGTGCCATTCCCATTTATTTCATTTGCTGAATCACTAGTCCAGCAGTCTTCTTGCTTGTAGCAAAGGAAGAGAACCAAAATGCAATCTACTTTTGTTCTGAATCCTAGTCTGTTGGCATCTTTCCCAAAACACTGGGACAAATCTGTGCCGATTTCTTACTATTTGGCTTTAAATGAGATACTCTTGAAAATGTGTCTATTATGGGAAATGTGATTAGATTAGACAGATTGGTTTAAGAGGTTTGAAGGTTGTTCATAGGCAGATTTATTAATTTTTTCCCTCTGAAACTGGGTTCTGTGTAGCCATCTAACATAAAAACTACTTGAAGAAGCATCTGTTTTTGCTATTCCTAACCACCTTTAACTAAGGGTGTATTGGGGAAGGGGGTAACTATGGGAGATAAAATGAAGGCTGCACTCCCTAATAGGAGTTCTACCTCCCAATGAAATTTTTGGTAATTTTATACCACAAATTTATGAAATTCATGGTAGTTTTATACTTCAGCTGAGCAGTTTAGGCATTCAAAAATGTGGTAGACAATGGAATATAATATTGCTGTTGTGTCAAACTCAAGGCCCACGGGCCAAATCCAGCCTACCATGTCATTAGATGTAGCCCTCCAGATGCTTGACTATGACCCCTGTATTTCCCATCATTCAGCATCTAATTCCCAAGACAGAAGGGCAAATAGTGCATATAACCCTGCAGAATTAAAGCAGTGGCACCACTTTAATTCCCATGAGAAAAGGCTGTGGAGTCCTGGAAGTTATAGTTGGGTGATGCACCAGCACTCTTTGGTTGAGAGGGCTACACACTTTGCAAACTCCCAGGATTGCTTAGCATTGAGCCATGACAGTTAAAACAGTATCACTCTGCACTAATTCTACAGTGAAGATGCACTCTACAGCTCTTTGCACGAATGGAGTCAACAGTGTGACCACTGCATATTGGTTTGAAAAGACAACAGTTTTATGCCCCATCAACAGTGCCATATAATTCAGTTTCTGAATCCAGATTATCTGCATTGAACTGGATAATATGGCAGTATAGATTCATATAATTCAGTTCAGAGGATATAATTAATTTAGATTCAAAAACTGGGTTATATGACAGTGTAGATCCAACCCTAACGTGGCATACATTGTGCATTGGGGCATGTTATTAATTGGAGTGCATTGTGCATTGGGAGCTCCTATCATGTTATGGGATATCTTGCACCATTTTGTACACCTTCAGCAATCAATGTGGCTGTGCATCATGTCAGGTAATTCCACTGTAACGATAAGCATTGTTAGTATATGCTTTAGGTTTGTGGCCATTGTCAATAATTACAAACAACTCCGTTTACATAGAAATCCCATGGATCACATGAGAGATGTAGCCTCACCCACTAAAACAGGCACGGGCAAACTTCAGCCCTCATCTTATGTGGCTGAGGGGGAAAAGGAAGTGGGCTGAGGCTGTTAGGAGTTGTGGGAGTTGGAGTCCAAAATACTTGGAGGGCTGAAGTTTGCCCATGCCTGCTCTAAAATATGAAGTGTATGTAAATCATAATGTGAGTGTAATTATTAAGAACAATTTGCCTTCCCTCATGCAAAAAATTGTATTTTCACCATATTATAGTGAGTGGGGGATACATGAAGCTCAGCAGCAACATTTAGGTTTAATGTATTTTATTTCAAAATATATGCTGTCCTTTCTCCTTGTGTCTGACTCAAGCTGCTTTGCAATGAGGCTAAAACAAGAAAGAAAGAAAAAAACACAAAATCCTGATAATTAGGGGGAAAAAGTTAAATACAACTTAACATGTTATAGTAAAATGCCATTAGCTTTAAAAAGTGTAATTTTTTTTTAAAAAAAACAACCCTATAGTAATGGATTTTTAAATAAAGCAAAACCCTTCAATATAATTGACTTTCCAGTTGAACCCCATCAGAGGGTATGAGTAACGTAATGGACACATCCTTTATTTTTTTTACTATCTTTCCCCATTCTCATCATTATATATTTCCGTTGCTATGACAACCCATCACGTTGTTCATAGAGAGTGACCTTGTTGTAGCTTTTTATAAATGCTGTGAGTTATTGTGCAAAGGTTATTTATAGGATTAAAGAGGTGGCAGTGAGTCCTTTGAAGACTTTCTTGCTGCCGAGTTTCTGAAATATATTTGCAGTAAAGTGAGAGGTTGGAAAGCCTATGGAGGAAAACATTATCACTCTGTCTGCATGGCAGTCCAGTGGATTTTTTGCAGGGCAGATGGGTTGGTATCAGAAGACTTCATTCTAGAGATGCTACCTTTTTGAAGTCAGTAGGAATCACTTCCATGTAAACACATTTTCAACTGAAATGTCAGGGAACTGTATCTATTTGTTAAGAAAAAAAAAACCTCTAGAAGTTTCCAGTTTACATATTTATTAGGGCCAAATAGAGGTTCATAGAGAAGACAAGAAACTCAAGTTTGGCTAAAACTCTTTAAGAGACACAGCTGAAATGTTTCCAATGTGACACTGAGTGCAAATGCAAGATAAACAATTGTAGATGCTCCAGGACTGAATTAATTTAGTTTGAGGCCCCATCTACACTGCCATGTACAATCCAAATTATCTGCATTGAACTGGATTATATGGCAGTGTAGAGTCATATAGATAAAGGTTTCCCCTGACATTAAGTCCGGTCTTGTCCGACTCTGGGGGTTGGTGCTCATCTCCATTTCTAGGCCGAAGAGCCGGCATTGTCCATAGACACTTCCAAGGTCACGTGGCCGGCATGACTGCATGGAGCACTGTTACCTTCCCGTTGGAGCGGTACCTATTGATCTACTCACATTTGCATGTTTTTGAACTGCTAGGTTGGCAGAAGCTGGAGCTAACAGCGGGAGCTCACCTCGCTCCCCGGATTCGAACTGCTGGCCTTTCAGTCAGAAGGTTCAGCAGCTCAGCGGTTGTCACGCCCGAGGCAACGGAGCACTAAGAACCGAACACAGAGGCCAATAACTATCTAATATCTTTATTAAGGAAATATATAGGAATAATAAAAACAAGTAGAAAATATGGTCCAGAAGCAGACCTATCAGATGAGGTCAAATATAGTCCAGAAATGTTTTGTCCAATAAATGATATTAGAGTTCAAAGTAGAATCCAACAAACCGAAACACACACTATTGCCAAGCAATAGTGTGGGGAAATGTCCAGGGTCTTTCAAGGTCCAAGGTAAATCCACAACAAGGCTGGAAACAAAACTTGATTCTAGGAACAAGGTCCGTGACTAGGAACAAGGCAAGGCAATTCTTGAATACTTGGATAGGCAAAGCAAGGAGACTGGGTTTGCGGACTTTGCGAAGTCCGCACTAGGCTGGAAACACGAAATCACTCCTGAAGCTGCTCTGTTGACTCCGCACGGAACCTACCATGCCAGGCACATTTAACTAGGTCTCGTTTTCCTGCAAAGCAGGTGTCCAGCGCTCCCTTTCCCTAGGGAACAGGAAACGAAACACAGCTCTCTCCAGATGTGAGACTCCCTAGATTTTCCCAGGGGAACATGGCTAATCAGTGTCTTGTTTAGCTGCAAGTCTCAAACTCCTCCGAACCTGCTCCTTCTCTCCCCTGCCCGCAGTATAGGATTGTCTCCTAACAAAAGGGGGTGAGAACTGCTCAAGGTCTGTTTTAATGGGTTCTTGGGCAAAAACATCAACATCGGGCATCTGGAAAAATTCCGGCTCTTGCTGAGCCGGCGAAAACCCCATGTTTTCATCTTCATCAGCCACGGTGGCACTGGGAGCAGGACTACAACGGCCATGAGGCATTACAGTGGTTCATTGCAACACCAAGGGCTCCATATAGTCCAGTTCAAAGCAGATGATCTGGATTGTCTGCTTTGATAATATGAGTCTAAACTGACATTATAATGCAGTTCAATTGTATGGCTGGAGAAGTCATGGGCAAACTTCGGCCCTCTAGGTATTTTGGACTACAACTCCCACAATTCCTAACAGTCTCAGGCCCCTTCCTTTTTCCCCTCAGCTGCTTGAGACTATTAGGAATTGTGGGAGTTGAAATCCAAAACACCTGGAGGGCTGAAGTTTGCCCATGCCTGGGCCAGAGTGTGTGTTGGAGGAGAAATGTAGCTTTACAGTTCTGCCCTTCCCAGTAGGTTCAGACAAAAGCAAATATCTGCCATCTCTCTCCTTGCTTGTACATTCTCTCTCTTAATCACCATTAACACATTGCCCAGTCTGTTACCATTTGCCTTCATCTGCCTTGATTTCTATCTGCAGAAATGCTGGAGGACATGCAATAACAAACACTATTTGCTGTGTAAGTGTATTCATCCCTTTTTTTTTTCAAGTTTACGAACCTTTTCAGAATCCTATGCTTTTGACTAGATTTGTGAGTTGAGTCACTCCCACAAGGCATTGAAATGCACACAGACTGGGATATTACCAGCAATGGAAGACATTTAAAGAGTTGTGTTAATCTGTTAGTCCACTGGATGACACTACAGTTCCATATTGGTGAAGCATCCCCCCTCCTTGGATTTTCTCTCTCTCCTCTCTCTCTTTTGAGAAGATAGATAATTTTTAGTATGTTCACTTTTAGAAGTAAATGCAGAAAACTTCCTGCAACAGACTGCAAATATCTGTTTAGCTAGGTTTGGACACAAGGCTTAACTTTGTATAGAATGAATCTAGAAAAGGTTTATTGAATTGATTTTTGAGTAGAGATATAGAAGAAATCATTGTAAAGTCAATGCACTGCACAATACTGTGTAGAATTAGATGGAAGTAAATCTGATGAGGTTCACTGCTTTGGAAGTGTAGAGAAAAATTTCCACGGGGGCATGAGAAACTCTCTACTTCAATTTATTTATATTTCTTGTGTTCTGCCTGTTTTTCTTCCTATCCCTTGTGTTTTACATTTTTATATTTCCTTCTTGTAATGAAGTTTCTTTGCATTTTCCTGGCATATTTACCCATGTTTTCTAAGTGTAATGATGTACCACTTTGCCTAGTGTCTCTTTGCTCATGATTTCCAATTCTGTAAGTCCTGTTGTTATTATTATTATTATTATTATTATTATTATTATTATTATTATTACCACCATTGAGTTCTTTGGATTATGAAAATATCCACATGGTTTCATGCCATCTTTTAAAAAAAGTAAAGGTAAAGGTTTTCCCCTGACGTTAAGTCCAGCCATGTCTGACTCTGGGGGTTGGTGCTCATCTCCATTTCTAAGCCGAAGAGCCGGCGTTGTCCGTAAACACCTCCAAGGTCATGTGGCCGGCATGACTGCATGGAGCGCCGTTACCTTCCTGCCGGAGTGGTACCTATTGATCTACTCACATTGGCATGTTTTCGAACTGCCAGGTTGGCAGAAGCTGGATCTAACAGCGGCCGCTCAAATCCCACTCCTTTACAAATGGTTAAATAAAGGGGTAATTTTGGAGAGATTTTTTCCTTAGCATATTTTTAGTTTGTGTTTGGTTGACTCTCTAGTTAATGATAGGAGATGCTTGTTCAGTACTTGTCTCTACCTTAGCATAAGTCTAAACACTTCCTACAGAGATGTGAAGGTGACTGCATGTACAAAATCTGCAAAAACTAGGTTATTATTAGTTAACTATGCAGACAGCCTGTAGTTGGAGTGATGGGCCAAGGTAAGCAAAGTGGAATCCAAGTGCCTTTAGATAAAAGGAGAAGATAATGTTTTCTGATACAGAGGAGGGTGAAAGGAGGTACATGGACATGTGCAAGATCTAATTAGTCTTGGAGAGAAAAAGAGTATGCAAATGCTTGCATGCATAGGGCCTCTATAATTAGAGAGGCAGGGCAGAGTTCAGCGGGAGAAAAGAAGCAAGCATTAATAAGGAGGAAAGGATTGAAAAACAGGTATCAGCTTTTCTAATGTGGAGGATGGGATATGATTCAGAGCTTCATCCAATAAACCTGGAGCCATGGTGATACAATGGGTTAAACCCTTGTGCCGGCTGAACTGCTGACCCGAACATTTGAAGGTTGGTGGTTCAAATCCATGAGACTGGGTGAACTCCCATCTGTCAGCCCAGTTTCCATGTGGGGACATGAAAGAAACCTCAGGATGGTAACACATCTGGACGTCTCCTGGGCAATGTCTCTGTAGATAGCCAATTCTGTCACACCAGAATATGCAGTATATTCTCGATGCGCTTCTGATAAGATAAAAAATCCAATAAACTGGGAGTTGGAGTTATATTTGGAGTGCTTCATGATGTGTTGCTGTCTGAGTAGCTGAACTCTCAAAATACATTTTATTAAGGGCACAAAGAAGTGTTGATGTGGGACTGAACCATTGAGTTTCTGAAGATACACTCCAGTGAGTACCTGACACTGTGTATTCACGGCTTTATGCATTTCTTCTCATGAGACTGCATACAATATATGCAATTGATGCACAATTTGAGTCATTGGGAGAAATATGTTCAAACTGCATATGAATGCCTGTGTGGACTTTTAATTAAAGCTATCACAAATAACTGCAGAATCTGGATAGAAAAATTCTCAATAAGGTTATGCAAAGGACACCACAATACTAGAGGAAAATAGCACAAACTTGAAGGAATTCAGGGAAGAAGGTCAAAAGCAGGTCTACAGTTGTCCATGAATGACACAACTTCAAAGTAGAGAATGAAGACATTGAAATAATCTATAATTTTCTGTATCTCAGTCATTAACCAGATCATTTAATAGTATTTCCCATTTAAATGAATGTTTGTGAAAATGGACAATGAAGAGCATGAATAAGAAGAAGAAGAACTTATATGAAATGTGTTGCTTGAAGATTTCTGTGGATAACAAAGGGGCCCAAGAACAAATCAAACCCAAACTCTTCCTAGAAGCCAAGATGACTAAGTTGAGAAGGTATAACTCACCAGGAAAGATGATAATCCTTGATAAGGTGGAGGGCAGTGGGAAAAGAGGAAAGCTACATTCTAGGTGGATAGATTCAATCAAAGAAGTCACATCCCTGAGTCTGCAAGACCTGAGCAGGTCAGTTGAGGACAGTGTGACTTGGGGGTTTCTCTTTCATAGTGTCACTGTAGGTTAAAGTCAGCTTGAAAACAGTTGACAATATCAAAAGTGGAAGGCCGTGAAAAAGAGGAAGGAGACATTCATTCTAGATGGATTGATTTAGCGAAGGAAGCCTTAGTGCTGAGTGTGCAAGACCCAAGCAGGACTGTTGAAGAGAGATTGACTTGGAATGCCTCTCATTTTTAGGGTCATCATAAAATGAAGACCTCACAGCAGTTAACAACAACAATAAAATAAATACATTGAAAGTACGAGGAACTAAATAGGGACTCTCCTACAAAAGTCTACCACCAGTGCCTCTCTCATCTTTTTCATCTTTCAGTCACAGTGAAATATCACATCCATGATAACTAAGGCAATAATGATTTCTGAAATGCGCGCTCAAACATCCTACGTAAAATGTTTTTGACTGATAAACCTTTATAGTTCTGATAACTCATAGAAGCCCAGATGAATTTTGCATTGCTGTGTCATTCTATTAGATACTGATTCTTGTTAGAGCCAATTTTTTCTTCCCCTTCTGAGAAAAAGAAATGTTCTTGTAGCCTCGGGGTTTGCTAGAAGGATATTTCCACACTGCTGAAAAACACTTTAGTTAATTGATCGTGGCTTCTAGTCTTTTGTTGAAGATCTTCCTTTCTAGCTTTCTGAACCCAAAGTCTTTTACATCAGCTTTTCATTCTCTTAGTCTTTTTTAATTTATCTAATATTTCCCCTGAATACAACAGCAGTTACTCTGGTTGCAACTTCTCAGACCCCTTCTACATTGGCATGTAAAATTCGAATTATCTGCTTTGAACTGGATTATATGGCAGTGTAGACTCATATAATCCAGTTCAAAGCAGATAATCTGGGATCCGATCCTGGAATATAAGGAAGTGTAGATCCAGCTAGATATCTAAAGGCTATCCTAATAGTAAAGTGGTATGAAGTTGCATTAATTCTACAATGTAGATGCACCCATAGAGTTGATTTTGGAAGATTTCTTGGGAGAAAGGCAAACATAAATTAAACACATCAACATTTGTTTAAAAAATCCAAGGTAATTGGAGAAGGACTCATAGTTCATAACCAGCCCTTGTAGTCTTGCACTTCTGTCTTGTAAATCACTTTCATTAAATATCTTAATGTTATGCTCTGAAATCCAAGTGGTATGATGACTAACAAAGTAAGTGCCTTTATCATTGTTTGTAAAAAAAATATACACCTTCTATTAGGGTAAAGGAATCTTTTTTATTTTACCTACATCTCTCTCCCTTTCCATTAAAGTCTTTGATGAAGTATTTTAAAGCCTTTTTAAGAGTACAATTGTTCCTAACTGGAATAGTTTTTTTGAATGAGCATTAGCTTAAGTAGGCAATTCTCTGCTTCTGAGGAGCTAGGCAATTGCCTGTGAAAGCATATTGTTTTAAAAGATGCAACTATACGCCTTTAGTATAGATCCTTAAATAAGGACTACCTCAGCTACATTGATGCAGCTACTTAAATCCAAATCTCCAATATTCGAAGAAGTACAAATGTGCTTAAAATAGGCTCTTGCCACCAAAATTGGTACAGATTTATCCAAGAAATTGGAGGAGTGAATTTTGTTTCAGTTTTAATTTTTGTTTGAAACTGGAAAATGTTTCCATTTGATGACCAACCATGGAATAATGAGACCAGACACAAAAGGTTGGGTTAAATAAGGTTTACTTTAGTCGACCTATTTCCTATTTGCTTTGATTGAACCTGAAAGGAGTGAGAGTGGGAGCAATTTGATACAACATCAGCTAAGACCAGGTATCTTAAGTATTTAGTATTATTTCCACAACCTTCCCTTGGGCAAAAGTTCAATAATTTGGTTGTTATCTGGCTGGCCAAATATTGGAAGGCAGATGCAAGGTACCCTCCAAGTCCCAGGACTTTGTAAGGACTTTACAAAACATCTAGGTCAGGCATGGGCAAACTTCGGCCCTCCGAAGTTGTTAGGAATTGTGGGAGTTGAAGTCCAAAACACCTGGAGGGCCGAAGTTTGCCCATGCTTGATTTGGGTTCATCTCAAACGGTAGTTTCCTTTTCCAGCCCTTAAAGATGCACTCTTATATTTTCCCCCTGCTATCTGCCATTTGAAACCTGCTGTTTGAGTCCCCCAGAGATATTTTGGAGTAGGATAAGAAAGGTAGTGGGAATGAAGTCCCTAGTCCACTTTGAGGTGGCCACTAAAGCATACACTGCACGGGAAGCAAGAAGGTGACCATGAAACAGCGATCCAAATGGATGCATATGAAGGGCAGAGAGGTCTTTTATTACTTCTGGCTCCTGCCCTCAAAACACAATGCCCTGGTGCTTTGGACCAGACACAAAGGCTGGATCTATACTGCCATATAATCCAGTTTCAGAATGCAGCTTATCTTCCTGATATTAAGATAAGTTTGACGATATGGTGCCTTGGAAGGTGGCGGTATCTACTTCTCTATGGGTTTTTTAACAGAGGCTGGATGGCTATGTCAGGGGTGCTTTGATTGTGTGTTGCTGTATGGCAGAATGGATTGATGGGATGGATCCCCCCCCCCATTCAAAATTTGTATGATTTCAAAGAACAGAAGGCAACAGTGGTATTTACTCCTAGTTGCCTTTTCTCATAAAAACTCTTTATATGATAGTAAGAATGTCAGTAAGTTTATTTTTAATATACATATTTAGGTATATGTAGACATTCCATATAAAATCCTGGAGAGCAGGAGACAGCCACATGTTACTGTGAAGTTAAAGTTTAAAAAAGAAATTGGAGAGGGTTCTCATTGTTAACATGTTGCATTGCCTGTCAGCTTTGTTATCGACAGCTGTGGAAAGAAAATTACAATACATTCCAACTAATTGCTGAAAATGAATCCATGTGCAATCTACTAAGGTATGATTCATTGTTGACACTTTTTTGTACTAGAGCTCAAGAAATTGCCAAACCATTGTTTCTTTATTATCAATGGCTATGGATGGATGATATAAAACATAACCAACATTTATCTCTGGAGGACACCTCATTACAAAAGCTAATTGGGACTGTCCTGATGTTGCTCTCTTGCTACCAGCTAAAAGAGAGGAAATGTTCAGTGAAGTATCTTGAAGTACATCCTGGCTTCCTTGCATGATTAAAAGTTTCACCTCAATTTTTTCCCCTTTCCTGTTGCGTTTCTGTAATTTGTACCTTGCCAGTTTATAAGCACAGCTTTTACACTGTGATAAATCCTTTATTTCCTCTTCATTTTTGGGGGAGGCGAAGGGGGTATTTTAAGTGTTTTACATGTTTATAGTTTAAGGCGTGCAAACAAAATTAAACAGAGAATATTATTATGCTGGTTAAAAAAAGTAAGACACAACTTGAAGAACAGGAAAGCAATGATTGAGGTAATCATCAAACATCTCTGTGTTTTCCAATCCTAAAAGTTAGAATATTTCTTTTCATATTTTCAATGAACATTATAAAAAGCTTGCAGAAATAAAAGCCATGCTTATTGTAAAAGATTTAAACCAATAAACATTCAATACCTATCCAAGGCTCTTTTTAGAAGTGTGGGAAAATGTAGCTACTAACAAAAAATTTTCTTGAATCTGCCTAATTTTGTTTAGTAAGGCTATGCTGTTTGCATTCAACAAATGCTTCTTGCCCAACATGGATTCAAATGGTCCAATACTAGAGGCTAATAAATGCTAGATTCAAAATGGTCCTTTTTAGTGTGTTGCAATGTTCCAGTGGAATTCCTTCTCAGAAGTGCAAAATAGGATAATTGCCCTACATGGCAAAAAGGAAAGGATTATCCAAGGGTACTATGCATAGGATCCTCAGATATGTAGTTTGTATGTAACACTGCAACTCCCATGTTTCCATGGTACTGAGCCACGGCAGTTAAAGTGGTGTCAATCTGCACTAATTCTAATATGTAGATGCATCCTTAGATAGAAACCTGGGATATAGGTAGCGGGAGAACAAGTGGTGACTCTGACGGAACATTAATAAGGGATTAACATCAAGACTGCTTTATTTTTCTCCTCCATCATTGCAGTTTTGAGGTTTTTATATTCTTGCCAGGCAGAAGTTCTGATAGAATTGTTGGTGGCAAGCTGTGATGGGTTGCAAGACATTTCGAGGGCAAAACCACTCACATTCATCAAACTTAAGACTTCATAGTTCAGGTATTTCTCTCATTGGAGGTCTTCAAGGTTCCATCCGGTCAGAAAATGTTGGATGACTTTTAGATTTTAGAGATGTGGACAAGGTAAAAATGGAAAATAAATCACAGTGAATTTCATATGCTTGATCCAAAGTATCATCACTTGGTATCTCTCAGGTTTTGTTGCTAGAATCTGTGAATTTTATTAGGATAGTTATATTGTGCTCTTTATTGTAGGATCATAGGACTGCATGCAATAATAAATAAAAATGATTACAGCAGGGGAATGTTTGAGACTCATTTGGTGTTCTATGGTTTCAGCTTCTCTTGATTCTTTTCTGAGGCTCCTTCTGCACTGCCATATAATTGTTTTCAAGCACACACACTTTGTTTCCTGGGCAGAATTATTAAAAATGTTGTGTATACCTTTATATACCTCTAGGCTATATGTATAAAGTATCTATGAAACACCAATGAACTTTATGTTTGGAATTGAGTCCCATCTCCAAGGAATGTCGTTATCCATGTGCAAATATTCCCGCAAAAAGGGGGACAAAAGAGAAGAAATAAAAACTTCTGGTTCCAAGCATTTTGGATAATTATAATGGAAACTCATCATGTATCTATTCATGATTAGGCATGATCTTTATTCAGAGGCTCATTCGGGGTTCTAGGTTGGAGGCTGAGTTCATTGCAAAGTCCTACTTACTATAGCAGTGTCTTGAACTCTTGAAGCACTTTCAGAATAGCATTGGCGGTTATTTCTGCTTAAGGTTCTCAGGATACAACTCTCTGAATATGCAAAGGCATCTGCTTTCTTTGTTAATTTTGGAACTTCATACATTATTTAAAAATCCCTGTACTTTAGGAAATGTCTCTTGATAACATCACCAGTCACCAGATAAGTGTTTTGTCACCTGTTTTCTGAAGCTTGGAATGAAGGTCAAATATCGTTGTTGTCTGAAATTGTGGAGCCAATTTTGAAAGAATGCGCTGGGTCTTGGTTCCCTTCTACCCTCTGCCAATATCTCTCTCTCCTAATCTCTCTGTTTTTCCTTAACTATTGTCCCCATTATTTCCCTCCTTCTCCCCTCCCATTCAGCGTTTTCACCTTCCTATCTCCTTTCCTGTACACTTTTCTTCACATCCCATCTCCGCTCTCTATCTGTCTCTTATCTTTAAAAGGTGTATAGAATGATTTGAAAACCTATCTCGTTGCGTTGGCTGCTTTGCGATGCCTTTCCGCCAGACCTCTATGTGTTCTGTTCTGCTGACTTGCAAGGATTATCGCTTCCCTTGCCATGATTGACTGACAGGCCTCCATCAATTTGTGCTAATTCAGCACTTCAATGGGGCTTCAGGATGCTCTTTGCATCGTGAGCCAAAGAGCCGGGTCCAGGACACCTAGAATAATACAATAATAGAGTTGGAAGAAACCACAAGGGTCATCCACTCCAATCACCTGGCATGCAGCAAAAGCATGCCCTGACAGATGGCCATCCAGTCTTGATTTAAAAGCCCCCATGGCCGAGTCAAGCACAGCCTCCAGATGTCAGAAATGAAAATAGGTTAACCTTTCCTCTGTTTATGTAATACCTGTCTTTCTCAATTGTAAAAATGGCACTGAATGTTTGCCATATATGTACCTGTAATCCACTCTGAATTCCCTCAGGGAGATAGAGTATAGTATAGTATAGTATAGTATAGTATAGTATAGTATAGTATAGTATAGTATAGTAATATTATATTATCTATTTAAGCATTCTGACGTATGGCAAACTTAATGCCAAATTGTCACAGGGCTTTCTTGGCCAGATTTCTTCAGAGCAGGTTCGCCATTGGCTTCCTTTGAGGCTGACAGAGTGGGACTTGCCTAAGTTTGACTCAGTGGGACCCCTCCATATAAAATCCAGATTATCTGCTCATATAATCCAGTTCAAGGTAGATAATTTGGATTGTCTATTTCAATAAAATGGATTGTATGGCAGTGTAACTCCAACCTGGATTTGCAAGGCTGAATAGATATTCCAACCTTGGTCTCCCTAAGCCTTAGTTCAACTCTTTTAAACAATCACACTACACTTGTTTACAAATGTGGATTAATAATAAATAGTAACAATACATACTGTGCAACCTGGTTCTCTGCACTTTTTATATCTAGCCCCCCATTTAAAAGGGTGAAATTCTTGATATCTTACACTCCAAACCCTGCAAAGTGATGACAAACAAGCTACTATACTGGTGTTCTTACCTTTTACTGGCAGTTTCTGTGCACATTTTAAAGGAAGGAATAAAAGTTTCTTCCTTTTCTTCCAGGACCATCATTTTTAATCATTTGCTTAGCAAAACAGTTTATTAAGCAGTGAAAGATAGCGAACCGTAAAGTTTAATTTGCCTTTTTTAATTGAGTTGTTAATTAGCGCCCCACCACAGTTGGTAACTCCCAACTTGCCTCTGTTTTGCTTCTATATCTGAGGCACTTTAAGGAATCCAATCCATCTTGGCTTCCCTGCTCAGGCACCTCCATGAATCAAATCAATAGGTGATTATGTTCTTACTGTGCTGGGTCTTCCATGAGCGCATATTAATTATGTCAGTGGTTAATGATCAGACAAGAAGTATAGGAATCCTACAAAGGATGATTTAAACATCAACAACAAAAAGGAAGAAATAGTATTCAGAAGTTTATGTGTTCTGAAGGCAAAGAACTTTTGTATTTATGTGTGCAGCAGTGTGCAAAGCTGCTCCAAGATGAGCTGAAAATGGCTGAACGGGTGATATTATGAGCCAGAAATTCCAGATTATATGTTATCTCAGCTAGAGATGGTTCAGAATTTTCAGTCTATACAATCTAGTACAAAACTGGCCCAAATTCCTATCTGATAGACTTCTTACTCCAGTTATTGTTTGACTGCAATGCCCATCATGCCTCACTGTTGACTATGCTGGTTAGGGGCAATGTGACAAACCAACAATATCTGGTTGGATGCCTCACCTTCGTCTTGGTTTACCTGCCGACTTGGATATACTCATCCATCAGTTTCGGAGTTCAGTGGACATTCAAATGCATTTTTGAATTTGAATTTTTGAACAGATATTTTTATCTTTTATTAAAGCATGCTTGTGACAATAATCTTTGTCTCCCCCCCCCCCCCAGCCCCCAACAAGGACTCAAGATATCTCTTATTACAGGGTGAATCTACACTGTACAATTAGTACAGTTTGACATCACCTTAATGGACATAGCCCAGTATTATCTAATCAGCAGAATTGTAGTTTTGCAAGGTCTTCTTTGACAAAGAATGTTTCTGTGTCACTTCCATAATTTCATAGGAGTGAGCCATGGCAGTTAAAGTGGTATTAAACTGCATTCATTCTACAGTGTAGATTTACCCATAGAAGCTTGACAAGATATATTAAAATGATGGCAATAGAAATAATTCAAATAATTCAAAAAATTATTTGAAGTTTGTGTACATAGACTATAACCATGTGCTTGGCTAAAGTAGGTATTTTGAACACTTAATGACAAGCAAATATCTTCCTTTTGAATCTTATAGAGTTTCTGTTGTGGTTGTAAGAAAGGCAATTCCATTAGGGAATGGAAAGTGGTAGAGTCCAAACTCAGTTTTGCTCCTTCACAAAGAACTGGGACATAATAAATTATTGGAAGTGCCAAGTAATTGAACAGGCTGCTTCCAAAGGAATACTTATGTGGCATTATCATCAAGCGGCATAACACAAAATCAACTTGGAGTCCTGTTTCATGCTGAATTTAATGGAGCACCATCCTATAGTTCTTCCACCTGGTTTGAAAGGAGAGGTATGCCATATAATTTCCCCCGCAGAATGCTTTAATAGGAAATAACCAGTAAGCCTATTAAAAGCATAATGAGAGCCTCATTCAGTTTCCTGTCAGTCTTCAGAGCTGTAAGTGGTTTCTAATTTGCACAAGATTGGAATAGCATTGAAAAATTACTGTAACTAAGCGAAACACTCGTCAGATTTTCAATTTTTTGATAGCATCCCTTGTAATGCATTATAATGCAGTTGTACTGAAGTGCAGTGGCATATGCCATGCCTCATTTTAATACTGTCATGAGTAGTATGATCTAGTATCATCTTGTGAATCCTTGTACAGGGTTGGGGGGGGGATTGAGAAAATTTTGCTGTTGTCTCAATTTTGATCAAGAAAAGATTCTCCAAGCCTGTTTTAGTGTGAGGACCCAATACTTTGAAGCCCACCTGGGATTTAGGCTAGGCTGAGGGCTAGAATAAAGAACAGGCATGGGCAAACCTTGGCTTTGGCCAGGTGTTTTGGACTTCAACTCCCACAATTCCTAACAGCCTACTAGCTGTTAGGAATTGTGGGAGTTGAAGTCCAAAAGGCCTGTAGGGCCAAGGTTTGCCCATGTCTGATATAGAATCAAGAGTTAGGCAAGACCCCAAGGGCCACCCAGTCCAACCACCTTCTGCTATGATGGAAGACACAATCCAAGCTTTCTCAACATATGACCATCCACCCAAAGAAGGAAATTCCACTTCATTTCTAGGCTGCAGCACATTCCACTGTGAAACCATCAAGAATATTTCCCCTATGCTTAGGTGGAATCTTTTTTCCTGCAATTTGAACCCTGTGTCCTAGGGTGACCCATGTCCCAGGGGTCAATCTGGCATGGCACACTTTGGATTGGTCCGAGGATGGTTTACATAACCACATTCATAGAATCATAGAATAGTAGAGTTGGAAGAGACCTCATGGGCCATCCAGTCCAACCCCCTGCTAAGAAGCAGGAAATCGCATTCAATTCCCCTGCCAGCCACTGGGGCAGAATTATGAGGATGCCTGCCATAGATGTGGGCGAAACATCAGGAGATAATGCTTCTGGAACATGGCCATACAGCCCGAAAAATGTAATTGTAATTTTACTTAATGCAGGTCAAGACTCCATTGAGGCTGCCTTGCCCCATATTGCTCTGGATCAATTTTGTGTGTAATTTGGCTACCACAGAGATAATTCACATGTCCTTGGTCAGTGTAGACATGCCATTAGATTCTAAACCAGCAGAAAACTGGCTTGTAGCCGTCCCAATGTGACTAGCCCTAATTCACCCAGCTGCATTTGATGTAGGCTTCTCCTTACCATTTCTGAAGCTACACATTCTTTTAAATAAAATGCATGGTCTCCTCTTCTGTATTAACTGTTCATAGAATCATAGAGTTGTGAAAGATCCCAAGGGCCATCTATTCAGGAACATTGATTCAAATTACACCCTCCCTCCCTCACCCCAACAGATGGCCATCCAGCCTCTGTTGTGTTGAATTAAATCAATTAAGCACAATTAATTAAAATTTATCATTAACATGCATGACTTATTAGGAGAATCTGTAGACCTCCAGATCTTTTTGGTTTCCATCTTCCATGAAACTAATGGCCAGAATTTACAGGAGTTAGTGTTCATTAGTTCCTAGTGGGACATACGTTTCCATCTTTGGTGCACTGCTCTTTTTAAATGCATACGTGTGCATGCACACAAACACACACTTGTTTCACTTTTATATTTCACAGCATTCATTTCCTTCCTAATTTCATTTGTCCATTGAGCTGGGCTTAGAGTGCGTTGAAACCTCTGAGCCGTGTGAAAAGAGTGTACATGTTTACCCAAACAATTACCCTTGTGCTCAATGTGGATAGTGTTTTCCAAAATAAGGAAATCGCACAGCTTATTAATCAGGATAATGTTCTTTTGGTTTTTGTTTTCCCAAGAGCAGGCTTTTAGAGAGGAATACTTCGAGCTTTACTCCTTTATTTGTTAATGCCCTTTTTCCACTGCAAAGGTCACCAATAATTTCATGTTAATAGGAAACCTTTATCTAAACTAATGGCAAAATAATTTAAAATATATTAAACACTCTTGGTTCTCCATTAATATGTGCATTATGCAAATTTGGGATATTATGCAAAGTATTTTCTAAATAGCTATTATTCATCTGTTACTCCTTTTACTCCCTTTAATATATCATAAATAATTAAAAGGATGTCTAGGGTTCATTTGTTACTGCCAATGTTTCTGAAGAGCACTCATTTAGAAAGCAGCTTCTAACTTATTTTTCTTCGCTTCTTCTCCTGGAAGTGATTGGTATGAATCAACATCCAGGGGAGTAGTTGGATAGTCCAGGGGTTGCAAAAGTGTCACCCCCAAGTTTCATATGATTGTAATGATTTTTAACCCACCCAGCTCTCAATTTGGGGTCATCATGGTTGTGAAAATTAGTCACATAACAGCCCCAAACTGTCAAATATATGGTGTTCTTAAAACACCCCAAATACCTAGAAATGTTATCAGAATTATATTTTTGGTCAGTTCCAGGGGTTATTTATGACTGATTTAGGGGGCAAATATCCAGTTTTATAGTCAACCATGGTTCTGGGGTAAACTGATGTCAGGCTGGATCTACACTGCCATGTAATCCAGATTATCAAAGCAGATAATCCACATTATCTTCTTTGAACTTAATTAGATGAGTCTACACTGACATATAGGAGCCCCTGGTGATGCAGCAGGTTAAACTACTGAGCTGCTTGTTGACAGTTCGAATCTGGGGAGTGGGGTGAGCTCTTGCTGGTAGCCCCAGCTTCTGCCAATCTAGCAGATCAAAAACATGCAAACATGAGTAGATTAATATGTGCTGCTCAGGCGGGAAGGTAACGGTGCTCCATGCAGTCATGCTGGACATATGACCTTGGAAGTGTCTACGGACAACGCCAGATCTTCAGCTTAGAAATGGAGATGAGCATCAACTCCCAAAGTCAGACACAACTAGACTTCATGTCAAGGGAAAACCTTTACCTTTATCTTACACTGCAATATAATCCAGTTCAAAACAGATAATCTGGATTTCATTCGGTAGTAGATGAGGCTCAGACTCACCTTCCCATCCCTTCCAGAAAGGACAGTTAATGGTCATGGATGAGAAAAGCCATAATCCAATAACATCAAGAATACCCCACTTATAAAATGAAATAAACTCACCAGAGGTTCAAAAGCCCAGCTCTCAAAGTTTTGGAAATTAAGGAAAAAACAAAATTTAATCAGGTGGACAAATAAAGTAAGAACTCTGTAGTAAAGCCAAGGTGAAAAACTGACAGGACAGAGATGTGAAAAGGGAGGAAAAGTTGAGAAAGCCAGGAATGATGTAATTAATCCATGAGAAAAAAAAGTTAAGATATAACCCTTCAGTGAATCCATCATGATGAATAATAAGTCAATATTTGTATGTATGTATTTTTATCCTTTACAATTTTATCTTGTAAATTGCCTAGAGCATTTTGGATGGAGGGCGATTAATAAATAATTAAATGATGATGATGATGATAAGCCAAACATGCACGTAAATTCAGCTTTGTGGTCAAAACAGAAGAAAATGTTACAAAGCTTGGAAGAGCCTATATTCCTCCCAATATCTCAACAAAACTGAATTTCAAAAATACGGTACAAGCAAGTTGTCACTGCCATTTTTATTGTAGTGCCTTCAGATTGTTTCTAGCGTATGGCAACCCTATGAAGGGATTTTGGGGGGTATGTGACTTGCCCAAGTATGTGACTTGCCCAAGGTCTTTCTCATTTGTCCTTTTCCTTCATCTTTCCTTTGTCTCATGTGCAGATCCCGTCAAAGTCTGATGTTTCATTACAAATATTTTAGCAGTAATAAATATAGAAATTTAGACATCTCCCTGCTGCTTAGTTATTAATTTTGGCTGGCTTCCTATCGAGCAGTTATGAATACATAACATAGACTTCTGCATTTGTAATTGTTCAGAATTCATGTTTCCAAATCATGGCACTATTGCCACTGTTGCAAATCTGCTCTGTGGGAGAAGAAAAAAACCCTTTGCTGTCCAAACCTGAGGAAGAACAACACCAGACACAAGATATGGGATGACATAAGGCCAACTTTACTGCTGGTTATTTGAATTGGTTGGTTTAGTGATGAACAAAACTAAAGGGGAATGACGTGGTGTAAGAGTGGTTGCAGCAGTAGGTTTCACATAGACCCCATCTACACTGCCATATAATCCAGGTTCTGAATCCAGATTACTGCTTTGAACTAGATTATATGGTAGTATAGATTAATACAATCCAGCTCAAAGTAGATATTCCGGATAAAGAAACTGAATTATATGGCAGTCTAGATCCAGCCCTAGACCAGATACAAACTGGAAAGCTATCAAGAGAATATAAGCCCCCAAGGGACAAATGGAAGATGCTCCACTTAGGCAGAAAAACAATGAAATGCAAAGCTACAGAATGGGGGATGACTGGTTCGACAGCACTACGTGTGAAAAAGATCTTGTGCACAACAAGTTAAACATGAGCCAACAATGTGATGCGGCAGCTAAAAAAGCCAACGGGATTATGGCCTGCAGAAATAGGAGGTTAGTGTTTAGATCCAAGAAAGTCATGTTACCCCTCTATTCTGCCTTGGTCAGACCACACCTGAAATTCTGGGCAAAACTGAAGGGAGATGTTGACAAGCTGGAATGTGTCCAGAGGAGGACAACTAAAAGGATCAAAGGTCTGGAGAACAAGCCCTTTCAGGAGAGGCTGAAAGACCTGGGCATGTGTAGCCTGCAGAAGAGAAGGCTGAGAGGAGACATGATGAGGGCCATGTATCAAGATGTGAGGGGAAGTCATAGGGAGGAGGGAGCGAGCTTGTTTTCTGTTGTCCTGGAGACTAGGACACGGAACAATGGCTTCAAACTACAGGACAGGAGATTCTACCTGAACATCAGGAAGAACTTCCTAACTGTGAGAGCTGTTCAGCAGTTGAACTCTCTGCCCCAGAGTGTGGTGGAGGCTCCTTCTTTGGAGACTTTGAACAGAGGCTGAATGGCCAACTGTTGAGGGTGCTTTCAATGCGATTTTCCTACTTCTTGGCAGGGGGTTGGACTGGATGGCCGACAAGGTTTCTTCCAACTTTATGATCCTATGCTTCTAAGTCATGTGCTCCCTGGAGACAGCAAAACCCAGAGACAAAATCATAAGGACACTAAATTATTCCCCAACTCCTAGATTGCTTGGTACAGAGGGTCAGTCCCAAATCCCACCCTTCACCAAAAGTGTGCCAAAAGGGATTCACTGACTCTTTATCTCTTTCCAGCATCTGCCGGGAAGTCCTATTTTATGACACCACCCTACAACATTTGGTAAGCTCTTCCTGACAATGTAGCATGAACATTGTACAAAGTTGTAGTTTTCAAAGGTATATCATCTTCTCAGCCAAAGAGTGCTGGTGTCTCACCAAGCTCCATCTCCTAGTTTTCTGTTGCATTTTGCTGTGGTAGTTAAAGTGGTGCCAAACTACATTCATTTTTCAATGTAGACACCTCTTTAGAAATTTTTACCTTTCTGACTTTTCCCTGTTCTGAGTGGCTGTTGTGATTGTTTAAAACATGAATGATATAATCAGTTGCCTTCTAGTATTTCCATTTCCATTCAGCCCTTTCTTATTAAACCAAATGAAAGTTAATAAAATTGATAACATACAGCACCCAAGATACCTCTCCAGAACAATCTATTTACTTCGTAATCGCTGCTAGTCGTGCAATCCCCCCCTCCTCCAGTGTGTGCTATGTAGATCATTTAAATAGACTGCCTGGAATTTTAAATCGTGTATTGTGTTAAGGAATCAGTGAAACATAAGCAAATATTTAGTTGAAATACAGGGGCATAATTCATTAGCGCAATGATAACTGTAGCTCCTGTTTTCATAATTTCTCGGTAATTTGCGTGAAGTGGGAGTGGAGGAAATGAAACATGATTAGAGAGATTGCAATAATTACCTTCAACTATCGAAGGCAATCAAGTCTTTGGAAACAGAGGTGAATGGTCTCCTGAACAAATTCTGCAAATATTAGTTGAGAATCAGCCTGTCTCCTTCAATCATATCATTAATGCATCTTTGGGCCCATTTAGGGACACCCAATATCGATGTGTATTTGAAGGCTACTTGGTATTTGATTGCAATCGCAGATAGCTGTGCTTTGGCATGACATTATCTCCATGAAGGATGGAAGACATTGGTCCCATCTACATTGCCATATAATAATACAGTTTCTGAATAGAAATTACCTGCTTTGAACTGGATTATACGACACTGTAGATCCATCCATAGAGAACCTAATTACAAAGGTCCCATCTACACTGCCATATAAAATCTAGATTAATCTGCTTTGAACTGGATTATATGGCAGTGTAGACTAATATAATCCACTTCAAAGCAGATAAACTGGATTATCTGATTTGGTAATCTGGATCTAGTTTATCTGCTTTGAAGTTGAAGGGAATCCTAACACTATAATTGTTTAATGTTTAATGTTTAAGGGCTCCCTGGTTCTGTTTCTGCAGTATTTATTATAAGTGAATTTTGTGGATTATATGGTTTTAAGATATTGTGGTTGATTCACATATGGAGTATAGATCCAGCCAAAAACAAGATTCCATATGTAAATCAACCACAATATCTTAAAACCATATAATCCACAAAATTCCCTTCAACTATCAAAAGCAACTGTGGCTGGATCTAGACTGCCATATAATCCAGTTCAAAGCAGATAATCTGGGATCAGAAACTAGATTTTATGGCAGTGTAGATAGGGCCCAAGTCTTTGGAAACAGAGATGAAAGATCTCCTGAACAAATTCTGTAAATATTGGCTGACAGTTAGCATGCCTCCTCTGCACTTCTTTGAGCTTCTTTGAGCTATCTTAGGAACACATAATATTGCCCCAAGAGTGGAATAAGGCAATTTGAAGGGAATTGGACTGATTTGAATAAAAATGCATGTCTTCAAGTATAGATATCTGGAAGTCAGTATGTGTCGACACTGGTCACAAGAGCTTGCCCAGAGTGTTATGGTGCAAACTGGCCATAATGTTCACTTTGGAGTTGCACCGTGGAATTTCATTGGTTTACATTCATATTTTTATCTCTTGTTGTGTTTTCTGGTCATTTTTTGTCATAACATAGCAGAGACTCTTGATACCTCCCATTTATAAAGCTACCATAGATTGACAGTTGACTTGATGGCAAATTGTACTATCCTGGGGTATAAATAAATAAGATAAACAGAAATATACATATACATATACATATACATATGCATATCCATATGCATATACATATACACATACACATACACAATAGCATTAGGGAAAATGTCCATCCATGTATCCCTCATTCAATGAAGTGTCTTAGAATGTATTATCTACACAGTAGAATTAATGCACTTTAACACCACTTTATCTACTATAGCTCAGTGTTATGGAATCCTGGGGTTTGTAGAAAAAGCTGAAAACTACTATATATCTTTATTTTACAGGGTAATATGCTTATAGAGAGCAAGCCAAGGGCTCACATTTAGAAAGACCTTCTGCAGGATTTCTGGCTACCTCCTCAGTCTATGAGCAAGAGGTTGTTTTAGCTGGCTTTTCTTAGCCAATTTATTTATGTGCCTATATTGACGGTGATTTTCCTATAGAAACATTTTGGTCTTGATTTCAGGCTTGTGTCGTACACACATACACAAAACACACACAAGGTGCGTTATGTCGGTCCTGTTTTCATACCACTTTGAGTACTTTCTGTGAGATCATGGGATTGATAAATCCATAAGCCAACAATAATAAATTCATCAGTTCATCATCTCAACTCAGGTCGCTTTCTCTGTTTGTTAGCTTCGCTGTCTTTCATCAAAGTAAATATTTTTCCCCTCTCTTTTTCTTCTTTGGCTCCCTAGAAGCATACTAAAGACTTCCACTCCACTTGTTTTGGCAATAAGGTGGGCGAGTTGAAAGAAAAACCATTCAGCAACAATAACAAAAGGATTTAATTACTTTGATTACTCATGAGATCACTAATAAGTGACTTTTGAGAACCTATATGTGTCCACTTTCATAAACATACTTGTTTGTGTGCATTTCCAAACCTTTTTTATGTTGCTCCTGAAATTAACCTTACTTCAAGGGCCTTATTTAAATCCTCAGTAATTGTCTATGTGCTTTCATTAATTGGACAGCAAAAATGAAGATCTCACCCTGAAGCATTTAGTTTCCATCAAGTCTGACCATGAATAAAACAAAAATGTCTATTAAAATGTGAATTATCAAGTAACTAAGTTTGTAAGACAGCTAGAACAACAATAATGGATAAGGTTTGTGATAATTACGGTAATCAGAAATGATGGATATTTGAAGGCAAATCATTTTGGTTGTGTCTAGCAACTGGTTTTATGTTTGGACATGAATATATACACAGGGGACTTTAAGTGCCCACTGCATTTCTCTGAGGCTTATTTGCTTCAAAGTGAAAGGGAAAAAATAGGCAACTTACCATAATTCACATGGCAGCTTCTGGCCTAATATTAAAGTGGTATCATTTCAACTTCAGTTCAAAATTCCCCCTGGAATGTTTATGCTAGTAATCTGTGGTACAGATAAATTACTGGAAAAGAATGCTCCCCATGGCAGGTCATGAATCTAATTAGCCCAGAAACATTGTTACATGGATATGATTGAAAATTACTTAGTTTAATGTATGCTATTGATGGCTTGTCCAAATCAGGGGAAATATATGAAGGGATGAACTCTGATGGGTCAAAACATACCCATCATTCACTGAAGCTATTTCCCCTAATAGAAAGTTGGCTTCAGAGAGCATCTACTATGATGCAACAAGCCAAGAGAAAGCAACAATTTTGACGGTGGAAAGGTATGTCCTTTCAGTGGTGGTGGAAGAGAACGCAAGTAAACCTTGTGATATGTTGGTAAAGCTAGCAAGAATGAAAGATTTGTCCAAGACTGATCATGGCCAGTCCAGCGGAGTTGATGGTGATCTTTGTTTCTTCCAGCATTCTGACATTTATCTGCCTGTCTTCCTAAGAGGTCTGCAGGATTTTTCGGAGGCAACACTGATGGAATCATTCCAGGAGTTGAGTGTGATGTCTGTAGAGACTCCACGTTTCTCAGGCGTATAACAAGGTTGGGAGGACAATAGTTTGATAGCATTGGGTACATCTGCACTGTAGAATTATTTAAATTTGATACAACCATAACTGACATAATAATAATAATAATAATAATAATAATAATAATAATAATAATAATAATAATAAAAAACTTTATTTGGTTTAATGTTGTGGAATCCTGGGATTTTCAGTTTGGTGAGGGACTAGCCCTCTTTGTCAGAGAAGATTAAAGACCTTGTAAATTTACAGCTCCCATGTTTCCATAGCGCTGAACCTTGGCAGGTGCAAGTAGACTCAAACTGCATTAATTCTACAGTGTAGGTGCACCTTTGACTCCTTCCATTGGTTCATGTTTGAGAGACATATCCATTTCTTTACTGCAGCTACCAACTTTGCAAGAGTTTCTTGCTATCATTCCTTTCAACTTTCTTTTTAATCAGGAGAGTGCATCAAAAGTTGTAAGTGAAAGAGGTTGCCTTCTCTCTCATCCTTTTCCTCATCACTTCGCTGTGTAAATGAGAGCTGTTCCAAATGAGCATTCCCTGTTCTCATTAGTTCTGGAGCAGAGGAGACCTCTGGAGTAAAATACATTTTGGTAGACTAATTTATTAAAACCAAGGAGTCATTGCCTATCTCTGGGTGGTTGGCCATTAAGAGAGACATAACCAATTATCTGTTTCCCCCAGACCAGTTGTTGAAATCTCTGTCCAAGTGTCCTTCATTTTTGGACATAGAGGTGGACTCCTGTGGTCTATAGATCGTAGGTCCATGAGGGGAATATGGATTGATGCATCTTTCCATCTGAATCAGCAGGAAATATATTAAGCTTGTTTTATTCATTGAACGCCTCAACTACAGACACATAGCTTTTGGCCGATGATATACATCTTTTCACTTTACCTCATTTTAATATGTTCACACTTGAATGCCAAAGCAAGCAATTCACAAGTTAATAAATTGGTATTGTTTGTTATCTCAATGCTCTTTCTGCTCTGTGCAAACATATTTTAAAATACATTGTTTTCTGAAAGTTAGGATATTAACATTCTGTGTCCTCTTTCGAGCCTATTTTCCAAATTTAACACACTTCTAAGAAATAACTCATGTTATTTCTGTTTCCAAAACTTCTTCAATCTTTTGCAGACTTTGTGAATAAAGAACAAGTAGACATTTTAACTCTAGGTTTTGATATTATATGGAAAGTTAGTAAATAATTTAGTTTTATTGTATGTTGTATATATTATCTTTCTATTGTTTCTTGTAAATAAAGTATAAAGCAGTGGTTCTCAACCTGGGGTCCCCAGATGTTTTTGACCTTCAACTCCTAGAAATCCTAACAGCTGGAAAACTGGTAGGGATTGCTGGGAGTTATAGGCCAAAAACATCTGGGAATCCCAGGTTGAGAACCACTGGTATAAAGTGTGATTACACACACACACTCACATACTGGTTGGAATACTGTCTCACTTTAAAAGGTAAGTGAAATAATAATAATAATAATAATAATAATAATAATAATAATAATAATAATAATAATAATAATTAGAACCTCGCTTTTTTCTCAGGATTGAGACCCAAAGCAGCTCATAACATAAAACACCCCACAACTAAAAACATCCAAAAACAAATATTAAAATAGAAGCAACCCTGTAAATTCAGTTAAAGTATTATTAAAATAAATACATTAAAAGCTGTTAAAAGCCATTCACTCTCTGGCCCATTCCTTAAAACTTCCTGTTTAAAGAGCCTCACCTATAACAAGGTTGAACAGGAACAACCATAAACATTATTCCCAAAAATTACGGACAAGATGTCAGCAAAATATTTTATTTGCACATAGAATCATAGGATGCATCTACACTGTAGAATTAATGGAGTTTGTTCCCACTTCTTGGCTCAATGCTATGGGAATTCTGGTTTTGCAAGGTCTTTAGAGGAGGCTTTTAAACAGGCTGGATGGCCGTCTGTCAGGAGTGGTTTGGTTGAATTTTTTCTGCACGGCAGGAAGTTGGACTGGATGGCTCTTGAGGGTCTCTTCTAACTCTGTGATTCTATGAGGCAGTTAAAGTGGTGTCAAACTGCATTAATTCTACAGTGTGAATGTATCCTTAAGAGTTGGAGGAGACCCCAAGGGCCATCCAGTCCAACCTCATTCTGCCATGCATTCTGGCTGTTCCATTTTTCTGCAGTTGTAATCAAATAGCAAGCACAAGCTTTGAATGTGTGTGTGTTTAAGGATATAACTTCTACCAGCAGCATATTTTAGTTGGCAAACTCCAGCTTTCTATCTTTGAACAGATCCTGCCGCTGTTTTGATTCCTTTATTATGGCAGCAAAGTTTTCTAAAAACTAAACAGGCCTTTCTGGCTTGAGGCAGGCCGCTTCTGCAAAAAACACTGCACTTCTTACCAGCTGCTCCTACAAAGCAGTTGTTGCTGGCTGGAGGCAAGCAAATTCTTCCCAGGTGCGAGGAGGGAAGCAGCTGCCTTGAATTGCCTGTGACAAGCCTGAGATGCCTTTGGGCAAAGTCTTTGGTTCTTCAAAATCAGATTGTTCTCCCAGACAACAGACAGGCCACCATTTTGCTCTGCAGGTAAGTTACACATTTTTCTTCTTCTTCTTCTTCTTCTTTTTAAAAGAAAAATGCATTAAAGAACTCAGTGGCATTTTTAAATATATTTTTGAATTTGAGCTCCTTTTTGTCTGCCTTTCATACCACAACAGTGTATGTGTGTATAATATATATATTACTATATATTATTATTTTCATTTATGTATTTGGCAATTAGTAATTTGCTAATTGTTGCTTCATTGACTGCCTAAAGTGAAATTCAGGCACAATGAAGGCACAATCACTAGAAAATGATCAGCAAAAGGATGAATTTTTTGAAAAAAAATATATGGAAAGGGATTTTCTTCTTTCATTTAATTATGTTGCTTTTTTGTTTTCTTTGGTTGAACTTCCTTGAATGCCTTCTTTCTTAATGTTTTTCGCTGCACTGTGTTTCAAGCAGAAAGGTGGACAATAAGCTAGACACGCTTGATCCATATTGCTCTGGTAGCAAAGAATCAGAAATAGTCTTGATGTTATCAAGTGAAGAAGCTGACATGAAGAAGGAGCTCAATGTGATATAGCAATAGAACAGAAAATTGTTTCCAATAAATGTCATAGAGAAGAAGCAAAGCACTGAATCACTCCCTTCTTTCTTGTTTAAGCATGTCCTTTTTTAACTCCCCCTCCCCAAAATGTTAGTAAGTTAGAAACAAACATGTGGAGTGTCATTGGTTTAATAAGACAGGGGCAATAAATCCCTACAAATAGCAGTGGAAGCGCCAGTCCAAAGGATAAAGAGAGAAACCTCAAAGACACATAAGAACTAGGGGAGGAGGAGCCATGACCGGCTGCCATGTGGTCCTGAAAATGACGGAAAACGTGATGACTGGACCCTTACCATTACGGCCATCCGGCCAAGCTGAACAAGCTGGGTTGGCCAAAGGGAACCAACCACTACAAATCTGTGCACAAGCCTAATAAGAACAGTTCAACTTAACGAATTCTAACAGTTTTTCTGGGAAAAAAGACCTTGCCAACTTTGTAAAAGATGACACTAATTAATGTTTTGTAATAGTTATATGCACTAATTTTTAAATAACCCCTTGCCTCACTTTACTTTGTCCAGACAAAAACATTTGTCAAGAGATTCACAGTTCTTTCAGCCTTGAATGGCTTCTGGTTTGTTATTTTATTATATTAGCTCCATGTTTTGCATTAATTGATTGATTGGTTTTTATTTGCACTTTTCCTAACATGGGAAAAGATGGGAAACCTCACTAGGTTTGCCCTTACAGTCCGAAGAGCTTGAAGTGTATAACATCATAATTGTCTTCTTCTTCATCCTCATCATCCACCTCTTTGTTTCACAGTCTACCAATTAGAGTTTTGGGCCACCAGTAACTTTGATTCTACCTAGAATATATACTCAAATAAAGTAGCCTATTCCAAGTACAGTCACTCTTTGTCATTGTGCTACTTATGACAATTTCATTCAGACTTTTGTCATTACATTTGTAATTTCTTTTGGAGATTTGTAGTTTTATTTGAGAATATGTAGATCTCAGAAAAGATACCTTTTTTTGGATGAAGAGCTTTAGAATTCTCCAATTTAACATCCTTACGATAGGTAGGATATTCTGTGAGAAATGTAGTGTAAAAAAGTAACTTTTCCCAGCTTCTGAAATGTATATATAAGTTGAGGTAAAGAGTATTATGGGATAATTTTGCTGAAAAGATCTGAATAATAACTATGGAAAGACTGTAGCTCTTGTGTTGGATGTACTGTTCTGGTTCACACATAGACGACATAACTAGTTTTCTCGTTATTTGATGACTTGCAGCTGAGAGTGTGAACTGACTCCTTTGGAAAACATTACAAATCATAGCTCTTTCCAAGAAAAGTGAGATTGAGTTATATTTGCCAGTAAAGCAAAGCCTCACTGTTAGGCTTTTTAGGAGGTTGGGAGCTTTCCAAGGCCTTGCAGTTTGATGCTGCGTGAGATAGTCTCTTCTATTATACACAGGAGGCGAAGGCGGCAGCAGCAACAAGTAACATCAATTACAATAGAAGCAAATATATGGCTATTATAATTTATGTATATTTACTAAGGACAATTATCTTTGAGAAAAAATAACAAGGATATATTTTGCACTTAGAGTCCCTCACCTTTTCCTTTCATTTGTATCCTTGTCTACTAGTACAAACAATAGTATTTGTAAACAATAATTATGTATGCACTTAGTCTGGAATGGGCCCCATTGACAGCATGAGATTTTAAAGTGTATTTTTATGCCTTAAAATTACTGGTTTACTTAGGTGATCCCATGAATTGGTATAGAGTTTTCTTGAGGAAAGAATCCTCAAAGGTGGTTTTCCCAGTTCCTTGCCTTGAAATAGAGATTTCAGCACATGGTGTTTATTAGATATTGCCCATCCAATTACTAACTAGGACAAGCCTGCTTAATAATAATAATAATAATAATAATAATAATAATAATAATAATAATAACAACAATATATTTTATTTTATTTATATTCTGCTCTATCTCCCTGAGGTGGCTCAGATCAGATTACAGAATACATACAAGGCAAACATTAAATGCCTTCACAATTAATAACAAAATTAGACAATACGTAGATAGAGGCAAGGCTTCCCGCTTTTCCAACTCCGGCATCTGGAGGCTATGCTCGACTTGGCCATGGGGAAGTGCTGTTGTTCCATTTTCTACGCCAAGGAAGTTGATGTCCATAGACGCCTTCCTGATTAAATTTTTTCTGACATGTTTTTCAGGAGTGCCTTTTACCTCCCCGCCGAAGCAATACCTATTTATCTATTTACCTTGCTGTTTTCGAACTTCCAGGTAAGCAGAAGCTAGGGCTGCTGGTGGGAGCTCACCCCGGTTTGTGGCTCAAATTGCCAACCTTTCGGTCAACAAGATTTTCAGTAGCTGGCAGTTTAACCCGCTATGGTTGCTTAGCTTCTGAGATCAGATAGGATCTGGTGCTTCTTGGGTATTTAGGTCCATGTGGCTTTTAGGTTGTTGCTGTGTGCCTTCAAGTTATTTCTGACCTATCACACTCCTAAGACAAATCTGTCATAGGGTTTTCTTAACAGGTTTGTTCAGAAGAGGCTTACCATTGCTTTCCTTTGAAGCCGAGAGTGTGTGACTTGACATGGTCACCCAGTGGGTTTCATGGCTGGGCCTTTTGTTTGACTCCAGTAGTCAGAAGGTGGCAACTTCCCAACATTTGGAAGAGTAAAGCATGGTGTGCAATTGTGCAAGTAAGATGAAAAGCCAACTGTTCTTCGATGCCAGTTCTTCTGTATCAGATGATGGATTACAAAAGATGGCAACACTTGTTTCCCCATGAATGCTTTGTAGATTATGTGTTAGTGATTTGGAACATCTGTTGAAACCTTTGACGAACAAGACAGACCGCTGTGAATAAAACCTCAATGAAGCATGTCCACATTTGTCGGAAGAAGCTTTAGCTTTTTGGGTTGGTGATGAAAATACTCATTTGGGGACGTGTGTGGCTCCTGGCAAACATTCACCTTTAAAAATGCTACAACTTAGTCCCATTGGTTAGTCTACTGTTCTTGTTTCCCTTCCTTGAATTCTTCTGAAAGTAATTCATGCCATTTGGAGATCACATAGTGAACAAAGAAAAAAAATCACTGTGGTTTCATAGTCAATTATATTTATCTCTGTGTTGAAATAACAGGGCAAATGAAATCATTTGAGTTGCCGGCAGTGCAAACAAACAGGTGAGCAAGTCTGACAAAAAGAACAAACTGGCAGAAATCATTAAAAGGCTGTGTGCATTATTTCAACAGCACATAAAATGTTCCTGAAAAATGATGAGTAATTTGGGGCTGGTCCTTGCCATTTCGGTGAAGTGCCTCTTGGCTCATGAGGCTCTTCTGATATTGCTTGTGTTTGGTACTGTGGGTTCACTGATATACCAAATGAATTCTGTTGAAATTGCTTGTTGACTCTTAGGAGACCTGTGAGGGTTATCACAGTTTATCTATCATTTACTTCTCAAATTGCATTTTGACATGATGGTTGGTGTCCGTTCTTATTGATATCTGAGTTTACATTAAATTATCAGAACAGTTTTTGATTGCAGGATTGTTTTCCTTGCTGAAGGAGGGTCATCCATTTGTACTGTTTTAAACAGCTTTCTTTATCTTAATGTCTTGAAGATGGTTTGGACCCTAAATCCATTGATAAGGTCTTTTATGAAAAGGTGGAGTGCTTTAGTTATTTAATTCTGCATGGCAGTGATGTAGACAAGATGGGTTTCCCAATTCTGTGATCCCAAGGGTGCATCTATACACTGAAGAATCAATGCAATTTGACACCAATTTTCATTTCAGTAGCTCAGTGTTATCGAATCCTGGGAGTTGTAGTTTGATGAGGTACCAGCATTCTTTTCTTTATCTTAAGAGCCTTAGAAAAGCCATTTCTGATTATATGAAATGTGTTGTATTTTGCTGACACACCAGAACAGTTTGACAGAGAAGACTAAAAACCCTATGAAACTACAACTTCCATGATTTCATAGCATTGAGCCATGGCAATTAAAGTGGTATCAAACTGCATGTGTTCTGCAGTGTAGATGCATCCTAAGCTACTTAGGAAATTTTGTCTTGAACATAAGAACCTTAGAAGAAATGCTTCTAATTATATAAGGTGATTGTATTTACTTTGGCAGTGTTTACATTACATATCTATGGAGGGGTTGGAAAATGATCGTGAAATCTCAGAATCCTAAAACTTTTGAATTATTCAAAAATAGCGACTACTTCCATAAACAAAAATGGAAATCAGATATGAATAGTATCCTCCATTATAACTAATAAAGTGTTGTGCAAAGAAACTTACATAAGTGATAAGAATTTTCAAGAAATGATGGAAAATATTGAAATGAAAGACTTCTGGCTCTGCAATGCCATGTTGGAAGACACAGGAAATGACTAGAGGGCATATTTTGTTGGAATTGGACACAAATGATGCCATATGTATTGTATAGTATGGGGGCCATACTGTACAATTTATGTCCTGACAAATCTTGCCAAGAAAACCCAGTAATGGGTCCACCTTAGAATTGTGATAGATTAGAAACAAATAAACAATATTTTAGCAACAAAACAATAGGACTAATAGAAATTTGGAAACAACATTTGGAAACAACCTTAAATCCCTAAAGATCAGACATGGGCAAACTTTGGCCCTCCAGGTGTTTTGGACTTCAACTCCCACAATTCTTAACAGCCAGTAGGCTGCTAGGAATTATGGGAGTTGAAGTCCAAAATACCTGGAGGGCCAAAGTTTGCCCATGCCTGTTATAGATGGAAATCCAAACTTTCCCTCTCTGTCTTGGGTCTGTTTTCCAGGTGTTGGCAAAATGTCTGCCGCTAACAACAACAACAGCAACAGAAGTGAATGAGAAGGTAAGCAGAGAACTACTGTTGAATATTTTATGTTATTAAACGAGTTCAGCATTTGCTAAGAAATTGGGTTCTCTCTAGCCTATGTGTCTTCTTGCTTCACCTTGTGGTCTGGCAGGTTTCAAATTTCAAAATTAATTTTATCTTCATTTTGTTTTCGCATTGATGTCTTCCAAGCTTGACAATATTAAAGCGGTGACATTTAAGACTTTCATTTTGAGGAGATAGCACACAGATAGCAATTGTGCCCTCTGCTGGAGTTTGATTCTGCAGAATTAGGTTTAATGTATAAACTTTTAAAAATACTTTCCCTCGTAGTTTACCGTTATTGTGCCCTTGCTGTATTTAGTTCATATTTAATAAACTGGCTTACCATGATAAAATTTTTCTGCTTTCTTTCTAGTCATTTCAGACTTACTGCAACCCTAAGAAGACTTCATTATGGGGTTTTCTTGGCAAGATTTGTTCAGAGGAGGGCTGTCTTTGGTTTCCTCTGAGGCTGAGAAAGTGCGACCTTCACATGGTCATAACCAATTGAGGATTTGAACCATAGCCTCCAGGGCCCTGAACCCAAAACTCAAACCACTACACCAGTTCCTAGCATTTATTCTCTGTTTGAATGCTTACATTTCAAGTACTTTCTAGCTTCTAGTTGATCTGTGTCACTTCTTGAAATTACCTAAAGCTACCCTGATGCTATAAAGGCCTCCTTGGTGCAGTGGTTTGGGCGTTAGGCTATATCTCAAGACCAGGATTCAAACTTCTAATTGGCCATGGAAATATATTGGCTTATCTTGGGCAAGTCACACACTCTCAGCCTCAGAGGGAGGCAATGGCAACTCCTCTGCCAGAGTTTGTCTGCATGAGGAGACTTCTACTCATGGAATTGTAGTAGTAGTTTGTAGGTGCTTGGACCAAAGGCCATTCCCATACAAAATAAAGAAATGAGATATAAAGATATGACATAAGCAATTGGCATATAGATGCTGCATATTAAAAATGCAATACAATTTAGTAAAAACAATGCAAAACAGTCTTCTGGTGTGAGAGAATTGGTCATCTATAGAAACGTTGCCCTGGGGACACACGGATGTGTTAGCCGGGAGGCTTCTCTCATGTCCCAGCAAGCTAGAGCTGACAGATGGGAGCTCACCCCATCTTGCAGATTTGAACTGGCAACCTTCAGGTCAACAGTTAAGCCAGCACAATGATTTAATCCATTGTGCCACTGTGGCTTCATCCCAAAGCAATTAAAACCAGTGATACATTTCCCCCAAATTTGCATGAAGTCTGTTCTTCTCATTTGTTATCTGTATTTTAGCTTTATTTCACCCTAAAATTGTGTATCTATAATATGAATCTGCCTTGTACAGGCCAAGTTGTAGTGTTGCATCAGCACAGAATAAACTCCTGGAAAAAAAAGGGGGGGCATAAATGTAGGCATTGTAATTGAAACTCAAAATGCTTTGTGAGATCCCTGTAGTGAAATAGTGGCTCAATCTTTGAACTCAGTGGGGACACTCAGTAGTTTCCTTCACAGCCATTAACACTTTGCAGTATATTGCATCTTGCATGCAAGGCTGAGGTTTTAAAGCTGCACCTGCTCCTCCTAAATACAAAACAGAGACCCAGGATATGGGGACACGGTAGGGAAGACATCACAGTGGGTTGGAACATGCTTAGTTATACTGATGGAGTTGGGCAGGAGCTTTATGAACATACATCTATAATTATCTTCTCCTATGAGAGATCACACATTCATGGTCAATAAAGTGCCCTGAACAGATAGTCCCTTTGGGAATAGCTGGCTCCATTGCTTTGTGTGAGCAATTGCATTTCAGTGAAACAGAGCACATGTTTTACATACAGAAGATCTCATATACAATACACCAAATCTCCATTTTAAAAATGGTATTGAAAGCAGGCTAACATGAATGACAAAAGCCTGTGTTTTTGGAGAACTAAGGTGCAGAATTTCTCTGAAAGTGGTAAAACTACAAATCAAAAATCTCTAGCTGGTCCTCCACATTTGCTGGAATTTGAGGCATATGATTGCTGGGAATTTCTTAGTTCTTCGGCATGACTCTGTGGTCACCGGCCAATTCTCTCACTCCAGAAGCAACAAAAATAATGGAAACTGAACATAGATTTGTATGGAGGAACTAGAGTTCCTGGATATATGTTCTCTCTAGATATCTCTAGGTCCTTCAGCATGGTAGAAGGAAATGCACCATACAGTTACACTGGAGGACATTTCTAGAGAGAACATTGTTAGCCAAATTCAAATCCAATAATCCCATCAGCTAAAGTGAAAGCCACAAATTTGGAGAGGCACCTATGTGACTAAGACCCATTTGGATCCATGGCTGGGTGAGGACTTGAAACTTGGGCCCTATCTATACTGCTACATAACACATTTTCAGGGTGGAGATTGACTGCATTGAACTACATTGCTCATATACTGTAATCATCAATTCTGAAACTGCATTGTATGGCAGTCTATATGGAGCCTTGGTGTCTGGTCACAGTGCAATGCTCACACCACTACTCTTCTTAAATGCCTCTGTGCACTATGCGTGAATAGACAAAATGCCTTACTAGCAGCATGGAGTTTTATTTGTATGGATTGCAAACCAAATGAGCCAATGCAATTGTGTTTAAGATGATCTTCTAGAACCTGTAGATTAAATATGGAAATAGCAGTGTGGTAAAACGTATTCTTAAAGAAATGATGTTATTCCTTCGGCATTTCCAACTGAACAAAGGGTATTTCCATTTAAATGTTTTTGCAATCTGAAGCAATGTTTTAATAGCTCAGTGGAATGTATCCATCCACAGTGATTTCCATTATTATTAGATTTCTGCAATGACTAGGATAAAGGTTTGTTTAGCTACATTTAACCAAAGATGCATCAGAATTAGATGGGAGCAGAGAAAAGGATCAAGTAGAAAAACAATAATTTTTGTCCTGGTCAAATGTAATCATTTCATGAAGAAGCCAGACACTTAGTCTATAAATAATAATTTCACATATTTTACAGTATATAATTACTTGTGCTATTGTTTTTCCTTCTCTTGGTTCTCTGAGGTCATAAAAAATTAGCTTCAGACGTAATCCTAGACCCATTTTTAAATCACAATTTTGCTTTGTTTGTATATCCAAACCCTCCCAAATGGCAGCCAGCAAATTGTGGGATGTTTATGACAGAGAAAATAGATACTAAATACATGGTTTGAATTTTTTTTAAAAAAACTTGATCTTACATTAATCATAGAATCATAGAGTTGGAAGAGACCTTATGGGCCATCCAGTCCAACCCTATTTTGCCAAGAAGCAGGAAGATTGCATTCAAAGCACCCCCTACAGATGGCCATCCAGCCTCTATTTAAAGGCCTCCAAAGAAGGAGCCTCCACCACACTCTGGGGCAGGGAGTTTCATTGCTGAACAGCTCTCACAGTTAGAAAGCTCTTCCTAATATTCCAGTAGAATCTCCTTTCCTGTAGTTCCTTGTCCTAGTCTCCAGGGCAGCAGAAAACAAGTCTGATCCCACCTCCCTATAACTTCCCCTCACATCTTGATACATGGCCCTCTTCATGTCTCCTCTCAGCCTCCTCTTCTGCATGCTAAACAAGCCCAGCTCTTTCAGCCGCTCCTCATAGGGCTTGTTCTTCAAACCTTTGATCCTTTTAGTCGCCCTCCTGTAAACACATTCCAGCTTGTCAATTATCAATTTGAATCATGAACTACATCCTTCAAAGAAATGGGGGATTACCTTTCTTTCTGTATTTAGGAGATCCTTTCTCCTAAAACAAACAGAACGCTGTGTTTATGTTGGATGCGGTGCCCACTTTACAGATTAATGACTGTGCAGAGTTTGAGAGAGCAAGGGGCTATGTCTGAGATATACAGTGCAGTATCTTATTTTATATCCAGTCTGCCAATTATAGCCAAAGCTCACAGATGGTATAGTATATCAAAGTTAGGTCAGTCAATTAGTTGGCTCCTGATTAGAAGTTAATGCTCCCCTTGGATGGCTTCTTGGATTTAGCACTTGGTCTGTGATGATCTGCTTTCATCTTTTAAAAATATAATGCTTGGAATCCTCTGTCTTCCACTTTTGAAATATGTTTAATTTACCAATTGCTTTGAACCTCCCACATTGCGTCCCAGTTTTGTATCCCATTTGGTGATGAGTTAAGATTATTGCCTCTCCTTGGAGACAGGAAAAAAAAACCTTAATGTGGAAATGAATGTCTCCAGAACTGAGACATAATAGGAACCAAGATCATTTCCTGTTGTTGCATATTTAGACAGTTTCCCCCATTTACAGTTGAAGAAAAAATACATACACTATACCCAATTCCGAAACAAGATGCCCTGGTTAGTGCTTGGATGGGAGATTCCCAGTGAATACCAGGTGCTAAAGCAAGCATGGGGAAACTTGGGTCCTCCAAGTGTTTTGAACTTCAACTCCCACCATTCCTAACAGCCTCAGGCTTAAGCGGCTGAGGGGAACAGGAAGGGGCCTGAGGCTGTTAGGAATGATGGGAGTTGAAGTCCAAAACATCTGGAGGACCCAAGTTTCCCCATGCCTGTGCTAAAGGCTGTATTTCAGGAGAAGGAATTGGTAAAAGCATCTCAGCATTCCTTGCCTTAAGAAGATCTGTGAAATTCATGGAATCATCATAAGTTGCCAGGCAACTTCAAGGCGCACGCATACATATGTCTAAAAATCCTAAAAACTCTGAAATTCATGGAGCGCCCATAGGTTGACAGGCGACTTGAAAGCACAAACACACACAGAGGGAAGCACAAACACACACAGAGGGAATACAAAGAAAGAATAAATACTTAAAATCTGCATAAATATTCTCCAGTTGCCAGAAGGAATGTGTAAACTGCACAGAAATAGAACCCACAAAAATAATTGTATAAATAATGAAAATCAGAAATAACTAAGCTGGGACTATGAGAAGTTTAATACCAAATGCATGTATAAATAATACAGAAAGAGAGAGAAAGAAAGAGAGGAATTAGTATTTAAGGAATGCTTTATGACCAAAGTTTGCCCCCTTTGCAATCTATTTTGAAAACTTCTGTCAGGACGGCCTTATTTTGCACATGCCATCCGGAAAGAAAAACGCACCATTACAGTGTTGGTAAATAAGATGTCAACGTCTCACTTTCCTCTGTTTACATTAGGTTATTGCTTCTGCCTGTCTCTACTTGGGAATGCATGATGAATTTTGACAGTAACTGACACGATATTTTCCCTATTTTAGAAAAGCAAAGTGAGGGCTTCTTCCTGCTTATTAAGAAGGGGAAGCTGCAAAACTCACCTGTCAGCACAACTGCAAGTGTGTGGGTTGTGAAGGCAGGTCAAGTTTAAAAAGCAGCAACTACTGAGCCAACAATTAATTTAAACATTGCCTTAAAGAGGGATGCTGCATGAAAAACAGAGATGCACTCCTGCATCCAACTCTGTTTCAAGCAATGGGCAAAGATGAGAATAAGATTGAAAGCTTGAGGTGAAAAACAAAGGACAAAGAGGAACAACAGGCATGGGCTAGAATCAAAATATTTGGGCATTCAGTGGGAATCCGGCCAGTACACAACAGAGAAGACTGAAAAGTAGAAAATGAGGGTGTAGACATATAAGAAGTTTACTAGCATGGAACAGAGTTTGCAGGGAGCAACTAGAAGATAGGAGGGAGAGGTATGTCAGCCTTCCTCCTTCCAGTTTCCGGGTTTGTCGTGCAATGGTGTGTGTGATTGCTGCTTCCATACAAACATAATGAATTGCAAATCTTTTCTAAATGTACTGAGCTTGAACATTTGGAGGGAGGCACGGGTCATCTTTCCAACTTCCTTGAGTTTCAATCAAAAAGCAGGCACTAATTATTCTTTGGAGCATCTGTAGTATGTGACAGTGCATGAGATTGTTGAGTGGATCTTGATCTTGTGACCCAGCCCATCAATGGATATTAAAGAGGGCCTATATAATAATAGTCTACACATCTATACTGAACACTTTATGCAGCTTGGCAGCACAGTATTTAGGTGATGTGCACCACAAATGGTTGCAGCAATGTGTATTAAGAGCTTTCAGCCAAAATTAGCAAAGTTGAGGATAGTGTTTGAATGTTGGACACTGGAAGGGTTTGGATTCTTGTTTAGCCATGGAAACCCGCAGTGTGACTTTGAGCAAGTCTCATTCTCTCAGGTTGGATCTACATTGCCATATAATCCAGTTTCTGAATCCAGAGTATCTGATATGAAGTGGGTTATATGGCAATGTAAACTCATATAATTAAGTTCAAAATAGATAATCTGGATCCAGAAACTGGATTATATGGCAGTGTAGAAGGAGCCTCAGCCGCAGAGGAAGGAAAATAAGCCCCTGGACCACCTTGAGGAAGAAATTCTGTTGAGCAAACTCTGTAATAGGTGTGTTTTACGGTCACTTTAAACTGGGAATGACTTGAAGACACAAATTGATAAAAATGCCCCCCCCCCCCCCAAGTAGACAGCATTTTCTGTGCAGGAAATATTGTTATATCTAGTAAAATAATACTCTTTTTGGCACATTACCATCTATGCACTTTTTGCATAATAAGTCTCAAGCACAAAATAAGCATTGAAACCTGTACAATTTTTGACAACAGCGGTAAGAAGATGGCTAGAATTATACACCATTTCCTTTGGGGTTGACATTGGTAGAACATTTAATCTCTATGCATAGCCAATTAAAATTGTGCCACCATGCACAACCATCCAATAATGCACAACAATGAGCAATGTTCAACATGTAATGCTCAATGCACAATCATGTGCAATGGCACCATATGCATAACTCTTTCATTTCACAATTTTCAGTTGATGTATTCTTGCATCAGATGAAAATATCTTCTTGCTGGTGTAAGGAAACTCACATATATGTAATGCACCAACAGAATACCAAACAATATTTGTAGTGAAACCATTTTGGATTTGTACTTCTGTATAGAAATACTATTTCCTTGTAGGAATGGCTGCTTCCTACAAAGAAAATGTTGTAACTGGAGACTTGTTCTGTGTAAAAATTTGAATGTGTGTGTTGTAAATATTAAAATCAGTTTTTGTGCAGAAAATATTTCTATGTTTAAATGCTATTTTTTGTGTAGAAAGAAAGAACACAATTTTTTGTGCAGAATGAATTTAGAATTAGAAATAGACTTCGAGAACGTTTTGTCTTTGAAAAGTTTTTCACAGTGGGAAAACTTTTAATTTCTTTCTTTGAGAATAAGCCTAGTACATAGGTTTAATATAAGATAAGAATAAAGCTTTTTATGAATCTTCAGCCTATATTTCAGTTATGACACTATTATTTTGACTTCAAAAAATTCTGGAATAACTGAGATTTATTGTTTCAGAAGCAAATTGAGGGTACAGTTATAATGTATTTTAAATAAAACACAAACAAAGTGAAAAAAACTTGACATTATACTAGAACCTAGCCATTTGGAGTGCCTCTTGTGTCGCTGTTGCATTGTAGTAAGTGATCTGTGGTTTCTCATGTTGTTGACTCCACTTTGTAGCCCCATTTCTTAAGGTTTGCTCTGCATCTCATCCAGGGTTCTGTATGCCCAGGAGGGAGTTTCATATATGGTATCAGCCACTAATTGAGTTTCTGGGTTTTAACCTGCTACTCTTGGACTTTCACTTGCTGAGATATTCCTGCGAGTATCTCTGTAGATCTTAGGAAGCTATTTCTTGATTTAAGGCATTGGCATGCTGATTGATATCTGAATAGAGGATGGGCCGGACAGGTCAATGCCTTTGTCCTTTCATTACAGGCAGTTACTTCCTGACTGATGTCAGGTGATACAATATCGGTTAAGCAGTATAATTTCTCCTGTGATAATGTGGCATGTCTCATTAAGAGCCACGTCCACTGTTTTAGTGTGGTGAGATGTATTCCACACTTAAGATTCATTTCTGCCCCTATGGTCATTTGAAAACATAGTGTGCATCTTTACTGTTGAATTAATGCAGTTTGACACCACTTGAATTGCCATTGTTCATTGTTATGGAATCATGGAGGTTGTCATTTCACAGTCTTCAGTCTGGCTGGTGCCTCACTAAAGTGCAGCTTCCAGGGTTCCAAAGCATTTGAGTCATGACACTTAAAGTGGCATCAAACTGCATTAATTTGCTAGTGAAGATGCACCCATAGTTGCAAAAGTAATTGTTTTGTGTGACCCCTGTTTTAATAGCAGTTGTTCAAGTTACTTTCTTGGATTGGCTTTGACATTGCTGGGCAGAAAGATCTTTTTTTTTTTTTTTGCAACCAAACAGCTTTTGAAAATGTTTATCTTATAACAACTATAACTAAGGCAGCTAGTTAAAAATATTTGCATTGGCATGTTCTTTTATCTGATTATTCATACATCCTCTCCCTTCAGCCCTGCTTGCCAGGTTTTGCTGATTTTATGGTGTATTCTGCTGTTCATTATGTTTGGGATTGTTTTGTATTTTTGTTTTAATGATGCTTACTTCGTTATGTTCATTTGCAAGCTGGCAGAATATAATTGAAAGGGGAGATGACAGTTTTCTAAAATAGACAAATACAATCATTATCATATTATGGCTATCGGTATCTTGTGAAAGCTAATCGGTGTTTAATAATGTGATACGTGGGTATACCAGTTGTTACAAATGGAAACAGTGGGGGAAAATATTTTTACTCAAACATTGGGAAGATTCTCATTTGTTGCTAATCTTGCCATCAAGAGTAATGGCAGGAGAGTTAAGAAGGGTTTACATCTTCTTTGTAGTAGTAATGTTGTTTCTTGCTTCTTGTTTGATGCCTTGGCATCAGACGTAATGCCCCAAAAGAACTTGCAAATGTAATTTGATGCTCATTTCTGTCTCAGTAGCTACTAGATCAAATAGGAACCAGATATACAATCAGCCCTCCACATTCACTGGGTGTTTGGCTTTTATACTAGGAAAGACATTTAAGTAGTTGTCAGCAAAAGCTAGAAGCAGTGCCTTATTACAAATTGCATGATATAAAAGATGCGTCTTTGATCAAATTATGGGCATGAAACTATAGACATAACCACATTTTAAGAATCAGTGCATGTGGCTGATATTGATTCCTCTTCTTTCTACCTCTTCCAAAGAGAGAGAAACACAAAATACATGTTTCTCATTTATAGTTTGATGATTAAACAATCAGTAATTTGTCAAGGCCTTTGGATATAGCTATAAAAGATGTATCTATTGCAATAAATAGAATGAGGGGATTGCTAGCTAGACAAATTCATTCAAGGGAAGGCTTATCAATAGTGGTCAGTCCTGATAGCTGAATGGAGTATCTGAATTCTACAGCCATGTACTTTCTAATATCTGGTTCTGGAGTCAGATGAGAGTGAAGAGCTGTCACAGCAAAAAACACATTTGAGCTCTGATGGGTTTTTAGTCTAGACCAGTCACTCGGTTATTGGTAAGTTTAACATTTAATGCTGCTCCTCACCCCTCACTTCTGATTTCTATATGGAAGAAAAGACAGATAATCTAACAAGGCCATGTGAGGGACTATCCCTTTGCTATGGTGAAATTGTGGGTGCCAAGGGTTGTGTTGTGAAAAACAATGCTGTGCAAAGAAAGTGCTCATCTTCTTATTTATGGATTTATATGCTTTAAAAAATACAATATGCTTTCTTATGGTTAGTGAGTGGCATACCATATGTTTACATAAATCCCACCTTTTTGCCAGAGAAAGTATCAGCCAATGAATATCTTCTAATTGTGTCCATCCCAGGTTGGACTACAAAGTAGAAAGATTGGGGGGGAAACTGAATTTCTGCTTCATTGGAAGTCTTGTGACCCACCTGCAGGCTTATGGCACCTAATAATAATAATAATAATAATAATAATAATAATAATAATAATAATAATAATCAACTTTGTTCTTACATCCCGCCCCATCTCCCTGAAGGGACTTGGGGTGGCTTATATGGTGACCAAGCCCAGTGAAACAAAAATTAAAATACATCATCATAAATACTTTTACATAACAAGATATAATCTCATAAAAAACATGTAAAACATTATAAAACATAAACACAACAACAACTGATACCAGTAGCTGAGCCCAGTAGGTATGGCCAGTAGGATTTAAAAAGTACTTTGGTCACCATATCAATAAGCCATCAAGCTTATTGTGTTTTTGGAAGGCCCACACAGTTGCTCTTATTATTGCATGTTCATCATTGAGTTGGCTTCCATGTTTGTTGTGCAAAATAAGACATTCTGTATTGCATCTGCTCTTTGATGCCATTTTGCCATTTTGGATACATGGAATCAACTGAGTTTCCAGACACTACTGGGGTCCATTCAGTTCCTCACATCATCAGATTTCAGTGAGTGGACCGTGGACCTTGACTTAGAGAAACCCATCTTCTCCAAGCAGATCAACAGGCCTTTGGAAGAAAGCCAAGGAGTGTGAGAAGAAGGAGAAACCCATCTTCTCCAAGCAGATCAACAGGCCTTTGGAAGAAAGCCAAGGAGTCTTTTTAGGACTGGCAAATCTTTGTCCTGTTAAGCAATAGCATCATTCACTTCCTCTGGCTAGATGGCAAAATATGAAAGAGGTAGAAGAAGAAGTGGGCTATGTGGATAGAAGCTTTCCTCAAAATGTTGAATTTATTTCCTATATTAGAAAATAGCTTCTTGTGGGAAGAATACATTCTTTACGCACAAGATAAGCATGAGCAATCATTTCTCTCTCTGGATTCAGCTACTTTAACCATGCCCATACTACTTGGAAATATGTCTAACCCCATTAGGTGGAATTGGAGCTGGGGCAACATCTATCTTCCAATAAAGCACATAAAAACACACATGCACATAAAGCACAGACTCTGATAATGGCTTATAGCTAAGCCAAGTCAAATACCTGTTTATATCTGACTAATGACTGAGGTGGATATGGTTGCTTCCCCCTTTCCAAGAGAATCTGTTGATAAGATTATCAGCAACGTCCTTCAGTCTGGCAGTTTTGCCCTTCAGCTCCCTCAGTGTCCCTCGCTGGTCCCAGTAATTAAGACGAGGCCATTAAACATGTTCTTATCCTTATGGTTAAAGGTGGGGGCAAGTGCCTGATAATATAATCACTTGGGATGAAGGGGAGGTGAGAAGGAGAAATCTTCCTACATTTCGATGCAGCTGTTCTCCAGGATGGTTTAAATTATAACCCAAGCACAGAATTTTTATAGCTGATTCTGATGAGTGATAGGGAGAATAACACCAAAGACATAATAGGGTGGTAAAAGTGAGAATTTAGGGTCCTCAAGTAATGACTTTTGAAAAGGGAATGGGGATGTGTACAATCGGAAAACCGTTTCGTCGCCATTTCAGCACAACTCCCAACTCCTCGTCTCTGTTTTTCACAACCCTCTTAAACAGAAAGATTACAGCTATGAGGAGGAAAATAATCCCTTTCTCTCACATTTGGTTCTCAGGTCCTGTCTGCCTCAAGTGCAATAACATTTATAAAATTTGATAAAAATATTTTTCAAATGAATCTGGCAATGAGGTTGTGTGGCACAAACAAGGCATAACTTCATTTGTAAAAAAGATTGGATAGATGAAAAAAGAGGAACGAGTTTAGTAGAAAGTAGGCAAAATTACATATTTTAAAGTCAGTTTTCTGACTTAAAAGGAAGGCCCACAGAGCAGCTTGCATTTCCAACCAGCAGTTGGGATCCTGGAGTAGCAATAGTTGAAGTATCCCAGGCCAACAGGGCCGGTTGGACATATGAGGCTGCTGACGCGGCGGCCTCGGGCGCTGGCCGCTAGGGGCGCTGTCGAGGTGTCGACAGCAGCCCATAGCGCCACAGCAGAGATTGCCCAATTCTCCCTTAGTTCCTGGACGCGGCCGCAGCTCGCCCTGGCGACCTGCGGCCGCGTCTAGGAAGGGAGAATTGGGCGATCCCTGCTGTGTGCACGCACACAGCAGAGATCGCCCAATCCTCCTTTACTTCCTGGACGCGGCCGCAGCTCGCCCTGGCGACCTGCGACCGCGTCTAGGAAGGGAGAATTGGGCGATCCCTGCTGTGTGCACGCACACAGCAGAGATCGCCCAATCCTCCTTTACTTCCTGGACGCGGCCGCAGCTCGCCCTGGCGACCTGCGGCCGCGTCCAGGAAGGGAGAATTGGGCAAGGAGGAGGCAAGTGGACAATATCAACAGAAAGGAGGAAACCATGAAAATGAACAAAATCTGGCAAACATCATTTTAAAACTCTAAAATCAGGACAGTAAATAAAGAAACACACTCTGAAAAAGGGAATTCCAGACATGAAACAACCAGGTAACACCTCCCAACAAAGGATTCCCACAGGTAGGAATCAGCCAGACCTTGAAGCTGCAAGGCTTTTCACTCTAATCAAGGTGATTAATTGCAACATTCACACTTGCCTCCAACAGACAAGAATTCTTTCTCCCACCCTGGACCTTCCACAGATATATAAACCTCTCTTGCTTAGTTTCCAACAGACCTCACAACCTCAGAGGATGCCTGCCATAGATGTGGGCGAAACGTCAGGAGAGAATACTTCTGGAACATGGCCACGCAGCCCGAAAGACATACAACAACCCTAAAGGGTAAATGTTTTCCTCCTGACATTAAGTCCAGTCATGTCTGATTCTGGGGTTTGGTGCTCATCTCCATTTCTAAGCCAAAGAGCCAGCCTTGTCCGTAGACTCCTCCAAGGTCATGTGGGATGACTGCATGGAGCGGCGTTACCTTCCCGCTGGAGCAGTACCTATTGATGCACTCACATTTGCATGTTTTTGAACTTCTGGGTTGGCAGAAGCTGGGGCTAACAGTGAGGGCTCACTCTGGTCCCCCAATTCAAATCTGCTGCGGCCTTTCAGTCCAGAATTTCAGCAGCTCAGCGCTTTCACACGCTGTGCCATCAGGGGATATTATTTCCTAAAGGTTGTGAATATACAATATTTCTGATTGGTTTTTTTTTGTCTGTTAGAGGCAAGTATGAATGCTGCAATTAGGAAAAATGATAAGGATGTAAAGACCTTGCAGCTTTAAAGCCTGGCTGTTTCCTCCCTGAGTGAATTTTTTGTTGGGAGGTGTTAGCTGGCCCTGATTGTTTCCTGTCTGGAATTCCCCTGTTTTCAGAGTGGTGTTCTATGCGATATGTTATGTGCTTCTGCCGTCTGTGGCCGTGAGAAAACAGAGGATTTACCAGACTTTGATGATGGGAATACTTTGTTGGGAGGTGTTAGCTGGCCCTCTCACGATATATTGAAAACATTGACTACAAAAATGCGTTGGATAATCCAGAACATTGGATAAGCGAGTGTTGGATAAGTGAGACTCCACTGTGATTACTACATAGCATTACTATGCATGGAACTACTTTTTCTGTCAAATTTGTTGTCCAACATGATGTTTTGGTGTTTAATTTGTAAAATCATAACCTATTTTGATGTTCAATAGGCTTTTTCTTAATCTCTCCTTATTATCCAACATATTTGCTTATCCAACGTTCTGCCGGCCTACTTATGTTGGATAAGTGAAACTCTACTCTACATGTTTAATGTTTAATCCCTTGTTTTGGGAGTTGTAGTTGGTGACTGAATGTTTTGTTAATTAATTAATTGAGTAGGGAGTTGTAGTTGCTGGGATTTATAGTTTTAATAATTATATATTATATATACTAGTTGTGCCCGACCACGCTTTGTTGTGGCGAAGTATGGTGGTATGGGAAATAAAGTATTGAGGAACTTGTGGTAGTTAAGGTAAAGGGTAAACATGTTGTCGAAGGCTTTCATGGCCGGGATCACAGGGTTGTTGTATGTCTTTTGGGCTGTGTGGCCATGTTCCAGAAGTATTCTCTCCTGACGTTTCGCCCACATCTATGGCAGGCATCCTCTGAGGTTGTGAGGTACCTCAGAGGATGCCTGCCATAGATGTGGGCGAAACGTCAGGAGAGAATACTTCTGGAACATGGCCACACAGCCCGAAAGACATACAACAACCCTAAAGGGTAAATGTTTTTCCCCAGACATTAAGTCCAGTCATGTCTGATTCTGGGGTTTGGTGCTCATCTCCATTTCTAAGCCAAAGAGCCAGCCTTGTCCGTAGACTCCTCCAAGGTCATGTGGGATGACTGCATGGAGCGGCGTTACCTTCCCGCTGGAGCAGTACCTATTGATGCACTCACATTTGCATGTTTTTGAACTTCTGGGTTGGCAGAAGCTGGGGCTAACAGTGAGGGCTCACTCTGGTCCCCCAATTCAAACCTGCTGCAGCCTGTCGGTCCAGAATTTCAGCAGCTCAGCGCTTTCACATGCTGTGCCATCAGGGGATATTATTTCTTAAAGGTTGTGAATATACAATATTTCTGATTTTTTTTTGTCTGTTAGAGGCAAGTATGAATGCTGCAATTAGGAAAAATGATAAGGATGTAATGGCTTTGCAGATTTACAGCCAGGCTGTTTCCTCTCTGAGTGAATTTTTTGTTGGGAGGTGTTAGCTGACCCTGATTGTTTCCTGTCTGGAATTCCCCTGTTTTCAGAGTGGTGTTCTTTGCGATATGGTATGTGCTTCTGCCGTCTGTGGCCGTGAGAAAACAGAGGATTTACCAGACTTTGATGATGGGAATACTTTGTTGGGAGGTGTTAGCTGGCCCTGATTGATTCATGACTGGATTTCCCCTGCTTTGCTACACCCATTACAATGGTCCACGCTGGCGTGGCACTTCTGAAGGACAAGAGTTCACTTCCTGAGAAAGGAAGTGTCTATTCTCCTGGGGCTGCGTTCTCCCAAACAAAACTGATCTGAAGCTAGTCTGAAGTCTGAAAAATCTTCTGAAGAGATATCATGACCAGGAAACCTTTGTGTAGTACTTGTAGACTAGAAATAACAAAAAAATTAAAATTGTTGCAAAGTTTATTAAAATATTTATTTATTAAAATGCAAGATTGGTGTTAATTCTATGTAATGTTACTATATGAACATAATGTTGTTAATAAACTTCTGGTTGTAAGGTAAACTCTTTTATCCATTCTATTCACCTCTACCTTCTACCTTTTATTTCTCGGTGATTGGGTTTTTTTTTGGGGGGGGGGGGGCACCAAAATCCTGTTTCGCTTACACTTGAAAATTTCCTTGGGCCGGCCCTGCAGGCCAATAATGCTCAGTACTTTGTAAATCCTCCTGGTTTGTGCTGCAGCAAGTTTAATAAGGAAAAGGCACTCTGGAGGATGCATACTTCCACATTCCCATCTATCATCCCCATGGCCTTCTGTGCACTTGTTGCTTTGTCATGCATTTTTATTGGAAAGTCCAGAAATTTTTAGTCTTTAAAGTGACACAAACAATAGTGTAGAAGTGATATAGTTTGACACCACTTTAACGGCCAGGGCTGAGTGCCATGGAATTCTGTGAGTTATAGTTTTGCAAGATCCTTCGTCTGCTAAAGAGTGCTGGTGCTTCACCAAACTACATTGCCCAGGATTTCTTAGAATCGAGTCATGGCAGTTAAAGTGGTCTTGAACTGCATCAATTCTAGAGTGTAGAACCAGCCTAAGACATTATTAGGAGGAGGCCCTTTCACTAGGGGCCCCAAATTACAAAACAGTATTTTCGTAGGTGTGCCATTTTTCTGTTTTTTTCTGTATCGTGTGCTGTGTTTATTTTAGTTTTTTAAAGTAGTGAAGATAGTCCAGATCAATCCATTTGGGACTTGTATTGTGTTAGTAAATTAAGTCAAATTCAAGATATCTTAGGTGTTATGCAATTATGGTGGCTAGGATTCTGCTCTATGTCACTACTCTACCTTGTATGCAGCACAGCATTCAAACAACATGACAGTTTCTGTGTTGTGAGAGAGTGAAGGGAGGGCACATCCAGCTATTTTTCTGTAGTTGGAAACACTTCAAGGATATCATCTCCAGAAACCTCCAGGGACGACCCCCCCCCCCCCCCGCCCATGAAGTCACTACATATGCTGTCATGGTTCAAAGAAAATAGCTGCATGCATTTCTGATGATCCCCCTGCTCTGTTTACTCAATGGGATTTGGGGAGACATCGCTACAGAGATGTAGCTATGTGATAGACTTGATGTCTCTCGTTGCAGATCTCAGTTTTGAAGTTTGTAAAGAGGTTTATTTTCTGTTGTTGTGTCCCTCTTCCTGTTAATTTTTAATGGTTTTATATTTTATTTTGGATATAAATTGGTTTTATGTTTATTGTCAACCTTCACACTTTATTATTATAGGGCGGCATACAGATATCATAAATCGATGCTTCCCAGATTAGAAGCAACCTGGGAGTTGGGGAGGAGGTTGGGGTAGTGAAATATATCATTGCTAACATTCAATGCAGGTCTTATATGCATATAATTTTTCCCACCGCACATGACCAATGTGCAGAGTTGTGACATCTTGCTCTGAGCAGTGTGCCTGTTTAAAGGAACAGTGGCAAATTGAAATGGTGTTAAATCTTGCAGTGGCACCTGTGACCAAAATATGCATATGAAAATATGTGGTATGAATGAGAGGAATGAATGAGTTAGTACATTTGAAGACACCAGTATTTAGACTAAGGCCTGGAAAACTACCTGCTCAGGAATTGTAATTAAAACCTGCTAATGAGACCTGAAATAGTTGACCTGCCCGGCAAACTGTGATAAGAACTGTGACTGATAAGAGAAATGTTTACATCTGTTAACATCTGTCAACATTTGCTGACTTGATGAACTTTTGCTTGTGTTTGCTAACACCAATCAAGAGGAATCAACATCTGGTCCAGGAAACTGCGGATATTCCAGGATGGAAGACGTCTATCACTCATTTACAACTTTGGGACAACATCATCAGCAAAATATTGCTATATAAGTGACCTTATGACAGTCCAGAAGGTGTGACAGACAGCGACGCTGTTCACCCACCATGCTCAGTGGAGATGGTGTACTTGGGAGTGGCAGATCTGCTATGGGAAAGCAGGATTCTGTTCACTGTTTGGGGCCTCTTTTTCTCAGAAAAGAGTGCGTTTTGAAGTCATGGTCTTTTTGAAGTTTTGGCGTTTTGGCGTTTTGGAACTATTTCTTAGCAGGCAGCAGTGGAAGCAGTGGAAGCAGTGGAAGCTGCCTAAGCAGGTGCTTCTCCAAGAAGGGAGAAAGAATATGGTAATATTTGTGTGCATGAAGATGGATGCATGTTGTGTGTGAATGAAGAATGAAAATGTAACCCCCCCCTTGTTTGTTTCTTAGCCAATGTAACTGTAGGTTGTTTGTGAATCCAATGTAGTTGCATAGAATCTGTATGTCTGTATGTCTAAATGTTGTTCTTTGTTGTTCTGTAAACATTTTGCTATACCTCTCAGACTGAAATTGCAATAAAAAGAACCTATGCTTTAAAGTTATTGAAAAGTTATTCATAACATTTTTGGTGTCAGAAGTGGGATATTCTGTTCAGTCTGAGCAGGATGTTTTAACTTTTGTTGTAAAAGTCTTCATGACACACCCATGGATGATACAGTGCCTATGTCAGAAGACCTGCTTTTTAAGGGTAAACTCTAAAGGTTTAGAAAGTGGGTAAGAAAGGTTGGGAAATAGATGTAGTCCAAGCTACCTAATAAATGGTTGGGAAAACAGGCAGAAATAGGGTATAATACCAGTAATGTCAACACTATTATTTCCACTTTCCTGACATGTCAGCATGTAATTTGCAACATTCCTGAGAATAATAGAATTTATTCAGTCAATTTGTCCTTAATGTGTGTGGTATAAATGGGCTTATGCAGTGCTTATATATCATGCTAATAATACTAGATGCATGCTTTCTTTACAAATTGAAAACATTGATTTTCCACCCCAGCCTAGCCTCCACGTTGCAATAGAGACCATTCTGTGCTCATTTGAGCTTCTGTGTTCTGTAAATGAACAGGCTTTTCATGAGGTCTTGCCTCTTCCCATAAATGGTCCCAGAAGTGCCTTTTCATATTATGCCCCTCTCTAGGCTACAATGGTTAAGTGGGGTTAATTTCACCAACTGATCCATGAAGCTTTGGGGCTGCTGTTCATGAAGTAGATTTTGAAGAGTAAGTGGCCAAGGGTAGGACAACACTTCAGTCATTCCCATTTTCCAAACAATTATTTTAGCAACATGCATTCACAGTAATCATTACTACTTTTTCTCCTCCTTCCCACATTTCTGCCCTTCATCACACTGTTCATACACTTTGGAAAGCTGTTGGCTGAAAATGTTGATAAGGTCGATGGAGAGGGATAAGGAGAACCAGTTTCCCAAGCCAACATTAGCTGATAAAAATAAATTGAGTGGTTAATCCTTCCTGAAAAATTCATGTACGTATGTTCGGTCCTCCAAGCATCTCAATTCTTCCCCCACAAATATAGATCTGAAAATTACAGATCTGTATTTGGCCCCCTGAGAAGGGTAATTGATTACATCCACTTTTAATTGTCACTTTCTCTTTTAAAAAAATCCCATGTGCCTCTAGTGCGCTGATGCGCATATCTGCAGGAAATGGGGAAAAACGCTGCACAGCAATTTGTCACCAGATTCCATGTTCAATATAATCACCTTCCTGGTCTGAAATCAGTTCCAGACTGTATTATCCACACAGAGAAAACAGTTTTTCAAAATCAGTTCCAAGCTGAATTATAGTGTCAATGTAGATGGGTCCTCAATGAAAGGATTCAAGCCATGAAGGAATGATTTCAACATGATTTTATTGCAATTGCAAAAACAGCCTCTGAACACCTTAGAGCAGATTCACAATCAGCTTCACATTGTCACTGGAGAAATACTCCATGAGCATATTGTGGCTTATGGCTCTAGGAGTTGCATGTAAACAACAACACAAAAGGATTACATTTGTTCAGCTTCTAACTGTAAATTAAAGAAATGTGTTGACATTAGTATTGTATTCAGCATAGCAACATTTACTTTAATCTTTACTACAGACTCCCCCACTTCATCTTATACCAACACCTTCTTTGTATTATCTCTTTGGAAAGTTAAGTACATAAAATGTTGGTGCCATTGTTCTAAAGAGTTGCTGTTTTGAACTGTTTTCTATCTTTGTTTTCTTCCTCTGTACTTCTTTCTAGATTAGGAGTGGGTTGAGTGTTGGGCTGAAACTCCAAGGAAACGGGTGACTCAGAGGAAGGTCATGCTAGATCTCTACTCAATAAATACTGCCAAGGAAACCCTCGGATATGATTTCCAGAAGCTGGTGTCAACTTAAAGGGAGTCAGCATGGTGTAATAGTTTAAATAGTTTAGGGTGTTTTCAGATTGTGCCAAAATCTGTGTTATCGAAGACAAAGAATCCCGGGACTGACAGCAGGTTTACACAGAGACCTGTCAGACCTGGAATATTGTCTCCCGCTGTCTTCACAGCCTTCCTCTCTAGTGGATCAAGATGGAGGGTGGGACAGGAGACGTCCAGCAGAAGTTTTTTTTAAAATCACTTTGTTCTGCGCTGGACTGTATAAAACGTCTGTGGGATCTTTCTGTTCCCCCAATCTTAATTCAATCTCTGTAAAATAAAGAGTTTCAGAGAGTTCTAATTGCTCTCCATTTGTGCTTCCTTTGAACCACTTGTTTGGCTGTTTGAGAGCCTGATAGCTGTTTCGTGCTTTTAAAAAGCGTACATGCACTGGAGCAGTCTACACAGGGGGAGGGTAGGAAAGCACGTGTTTTGCATGACTGCAGGGATATATAGTCATGCAAAGGTGCACTTTTTTCAGGCTGAATCGGGTTATAAGTGCACCTGTTTGCCATGCGTTTTTTAGCTCTTAACCTGATCTCTCCTCACTTTGGCTAAATATTATATAGCCACCCCCCTTTTAACCCAGTTACTTCCAAATTTTACATTGTGTAGAATGGCCCAAAGACTCAGGCAGACCAACATTTAAATTTCTGCAACGGGAACCTACTGGGTGACTCTGAGCAAGTCACACATTTCAACATAAAGAGGAGGCAATGTCAAAATAGTTCTGAATAAATCTTGCCAGGAAAATCCACAGACTGGATTAGTGTTGGTCAATTATTTTATTTTCAGACACCACAGTATGAATTAGCTGGTGCTGCAGAAAACAAGAAAACAGATTTGGTTAAATGGGGAAGTTATTGAGGCATATGAGAGCAATGATATGGGCAAAAATATAGCAAATTGTTGGGAGGATGGGGAAGAACTTTGCAAACATCAACAGCTTTTCTGACAATGAAAATGTCATGCACAAACCAATAGTTTTGCCTCTGCTGCAATCAATAGCCTAAAGACAGAGATATCTAATACCAAATTGTCCTTGACACAAAACTGCAGCTGTTTGCTTATTTTACTACACTGAACCAGGCAAGGTTGGGAGTATGGATAATTGAACTTTATATCTGTAGATTAGTATGATTTTAATTATCTTCTGAATGCAAAAAAAAAAAAAAAAGACTGCTCTTATAGAGCCTTAACAGAGTGGAAGTTACAAAGCAGAATGAATATGCTGACAGTGATAGGGCTAGCATCATGTGGGTATTATGTAGATAACTCAAACATTACAAAGTTATCTGCACAATATTTTAATGTGTATATGTAATATGTAATTACTATAATAAGTCATATGTAATATTTTAGATACTTTACATCACACTAGTGTATCCAGGTTTGAACCTGCTTTTTTTAAAAAATAAATAAATCTGATATTGGACATTTTAGTAGTGTTTTTAAGCAGTGTTTTTAAGTGGTTCAGAACAGAGAGAGACAATTTAAAAACCTGGATGTTGTTGGGTGAACATTTCATTATGTTTTGGGAAGCTATAGTCACAGCTCATTGATCTTCATGAACTAGAAAATGTGATGCCACTAACAATAGCATTCTATTAGAGAAATAATGCATCTGACCATGTAGCAAAATACGGTGGCCAGTTTATATGGCCATGCATTTGTCGTATGCGTGATCTTCTGAGTGTCAATTATTAACAGTGGATGCATTGGCTTGCATAAAAGGTTATTTGCTTTTAAAATGCATATTAAAGGCAAATGTTAGTATAAGCAACACATCCATTGTCATGAGTGGATATAAAGTTGTTGTTGGGCTGTGTGATAGATCAGGATTGCAGTGGCACACAAGGTTTCTAAATAAAAATATATAATTATTCCTGGCTGATCTAGGAATAATGAGGCAATGGCATTTCTTTTTTGGTTTCCTAGCTTTTATACCTGCAATTGCTCCTTAAGTCCAGTTGGTTCAGGATCAAGGTTTTTGACCTGACGTCTGCCTTAATAGGATGGTTATCCACCATAATGCAGTCCTACCCTACTATATAATATGTTCTGTGCAAGTCTGTGGACCTTACTTTTGGGTAATTGGATTTTGTCATTTTCAGTGTAAAGCTCATTGGATCTCTGCATCTTGTGCGTCCTGAATTTGCACTTCTTGTGCAGCCGTATTGATATTCTGCAACAGGCTTGAGGTCTGTTTACCATTGTGCCGTGAGTCACTTCATTATATTAATAAGCTCTGAACTGCTAGAGACTTGCTTGGCATTTATTTCTGGCTGGAAATCTGACCGATATGCAAATTTGTCAATTTTATGTTAAACATTAGTCCTGTAGGAGGAGACAGTTTTACAGGAGAAATGAGAACCATCATCTGAAGTCTATTATGTGGATCCTTAAATTACTTCATGGGTAATTCTACCACAAGGCACAATAAAATGTGTGGTGATTATCAAGCGTATTTGGAAAAGTATGTTATGAATTTATTTTATGTCCAAGATGTGTGGATGGGTTTGCATGTTCGTTGGCGGCCATTTCTATGCTTAATGACATTACTTCCAGTTATTTGTTTTCCCCTTTCAAATGGCTCGTATCTTGTGGTATTTTATTTCAGAGGCATATTAAGTCTCTTGAGTAAATTAAATGTATTAAGGGTAAATAATCATTTTTAGTGCCCTCTTCCAGCAAGTCAAATTCATTTTTCAACCTATTTCCAAATATTTGTTTATGGTTCCTCCTTTAATTAATCCTTTGTGTTCACTTGGAAGAACTTGTTTGCATATAATATATACATGCAATCTTGGATTATGTGTTCTGTATGACCGTAAATAAATAATGCATTCAAGACAATTATGCGTTTCAACCAATATTGAATGCTCTGAGATTATTTCTGTCTAAGACATTTCATCGTTTTTGCTTCTGATGGGACACAATGAAAGAACTCAAGGCAGAGAATAATAGAATACTAGAATATTAAGAATCATTACATTACAGAATTGTGCTGTAGTGCTGGGATAAATTTCCATCCAGCTAACATTCCTAGCCCGATGTTTAGATCAATCTCCCTGACTAAGAGTTAGATCTTCCTGACTTCTTGTAAACAGAAAGGTGTTAGCCCTTACATGTCAGGAGAGGAGAAACAAGTTGGATGTAACTAAGGCCCCTTCTACACTGCCCTATATTCCAGTATGTGATCTCAGATTATCTGTTTATCCTAGACTATATGGCACTGGAGATTTATATAATCCAGTTCAAAGCAGATAATCTGGGATGAGATTCTGGACAAAGTCCCTTAGGTCAAGGTATGTAATTCTAAAGAAATGTAAACATTCTTTTCCAGAAGAGTCAAGGCTCTTCTGGACTCTTAGACCAGTTCTTAAACACGATTCGCAGTGAGCATCGTATATTCCAAGTAGACTGAAATGCACTTAGTTCTAATCTTTTTTTAAACCACTTCATTGGATGTGTTGCAATAGCAGGTTCCCAGATTAGTTTAATTTTTTGTTATTTAATATTTAATGTTTATTTTACTTAAGTGATATTGGTCTTTACTGTTCTAATGTAGTACAGATCCTATGTAAAATCATACTACGCATTTTTGAAATTAATATTGAAATCTGAAATATATACAGAAAGTCTTCACTAAATGAATCTGAGTTATGTTTCTTTTCCCTTCAACATACAAAAAGGATGCTAGCAATGCAACATACAAAAATTAATCCAAGCAATGTTCCATCTAGTTTAGTGTTGCCCATATTGGTCTTTGGGACTGCTGGTGTTGCTAGACTTCAGCTCCCAAAAGCCCTGGACAGCATGGGCAATTAGTCAGGGATTCAGGGGACTAACATTCAAAACATCTGGAGGATCAAAGGTTGCGAACCACTGGCCTACATTGTGTGGAAACAATTCTCTAAGGTTTCAGACATCCCCACCCCTGTTCTATCAAATCTGTAACTTTTTGTATGCAAGATATGCACCCTGTCACTGATCTATGCAAATTTTGGTTGAAAAAAAATACTAAACTAAGGCATACTTTGCATGATACCTAAAAGTTATCTGAAAGTCAAAACTCTCACAAATGAATTTAACCACTGCAGCCTTGTATTTATTTTCATCATCTTCTATCTCTGATCTGTTTTAGTACTGTACATAATCCAAATTCTAACACCAGATCGTAATTTAGGTAACAAAGAATTATCCTAGGGCCCTCCTCCCTCCTTTAAGTAAAATTAAACTAATCTATTTTGATAGAGAAGCACACTTTGGAACTACTAAGTGAGTCTTCCAAATATGAAGGAAATATGAAGCGGTAAAGCAGTAACCCAAATGTCAATTACTTTTCCAACAGTGGACAAATTGCTGGAGTGCTAATACAATTTAAGCACAATAATTAGATAAGAGGACTACAGACTGTGGCTGGTGACAGAGCTTCTGAGATAATAGAATCTAGTGTCCTACTTCTTAAATATTAACATCATTCTGCTTCAGTCAATCGGTTTATGGTAATTTAAAAAGGGCAAAGCAAATTCTTTTTATTGCTAATAATATTGTGCTGCTGCAGTGTTGGCTTTGAAGGTTAGCAAAATTTATCAGGTCAAAATTCAATTATGCATTATTATATATTTTATTTGTTTCTCTTCTTTCATCTCTCCTCTTGTTAAGTCTCTCTTTCATAGCAGATATTGAAATGTGCTTATTAGAGGGCAATTCACCTCCCTTCCCCCTTCATCCACACTCACATTCCAGCCAATTGTGATTGCACCAGAATACAACATAATATCCTTGGTTGCCCACTGCAGGGCTTTTCCATGGAGCAAACTTCAGAGCATTGTAAAACAACATAGTGACTTCTTAAATGCAGCATGCTGGGTGGCACAAACAGTTTAACTGCCCCCACCTCCGGGAAAATAGATACATGGATGCTATGCGAATGCTACCCTCATTTATTTCAGCAGGGCTTATAATTGGTTCTCACAGAAGCTCTTTTGGATGGTTGAAGTTAGCCCTTTAATAAATATTGTAATCATTGGAAGTCTACAGTTTTAGTCAAAATATTGAGCTACAAAGACTAAAAAGCCATTGATTGGGATAAAAACTATACCTTAACTCATGGGCTTGTGCAGTTCAGTTGGAGGGCGATCCACTTTTGGTATTCGAATTTCAATGAGTACCCAGATCCATTTTCAGGAGCCTCCCGAAAATCGCCTAATGGAAAAATCTGTTTTTGGCTAAACAGCCGAAAGATCTGGGAAGATCCAGCCCACTGGTAGGAATGGGGAATTTATGAGGCTCTCCTTTCCATTTCTGGGATTCTTTCCTTCCTTCCTTTCAAGGGAGCTTGGGTTTGAGCAATGGGCTTAAGGAAGCATCCTTCCTGGGACCCTTTCCTATCTTCCTTTCAAGGGAGTCTGGGTTTGAAGAATGGAGTTAAGGAAGCACACCCCCCCCCCCCCCCCCGGACCTTTCTTCCTTTCAAGGAAGACTGGGTTTGAACAAAAGGGTTAAGGAAACAGTGAATTATTATTACTATTATTATTATTATTATTATTATTATTGTTGTTATTATTATTATTATTATTTTATTTTTATACCCCGCCCCATCTCCCCAAAGGGCGGCTTACATGGGGCCAAACCCGAACATCAACAATATAAAAACAAAGCAATAAAATAAATGAATCAACAACAACAATAAAACAATAAAACAAGTCATGAAATCACATACAAATATAATGATAAAATCTAGGGTTGGCTCCAAAATATACTGGGCCAAAAGTGCATTTTGGCCTGGCTCTCCTGTCTGGGCTCACAATGCATCCCCAATACAAAAAGGTTTGCCCATGCCTGTACTAAAGCATCCCTTTACTGGGGCTATCCATCCTCTTTTTTGAAAATGTCCAGACAAGGGGGCTGCACCACCTCTCTAGGCAATTGGTTCAATCGCCAAGCTTCTCTCCAAGCTGCTTCTTTCTAACATTCAATCAAAATCTACGCTCTTGCATGTCCAACCCTTAGACCTAGCATTACTCTCTGGGGCTATAGAGAACAGCCTTGCCCATCCTCTTAATGGCAGTTCTTGATGAATTTATAGAGGGCAATAATGTCCTTCCTTCAGTCTTCTCTTAATCAAGCTGAACAGACCCACCTCCTGCAGTCTTCCTTCATATCTTTTGTTCTCTGATCATTTTGTCATCCTTATTGCCCTTTTTGAACCATCTGCAACTTGTCTGTATCCCTCCTATAATGAGGTGTCCAGAATTGCACTCCAGCACAGAATATAATGTACCGAGATATGTATCCACTATCCAGATGCCCATAAAATCTCAGTATGGTATTCTTTTCTTTTCACATCCCTACATTGAGTTAGGTCTGATTACCGGTTTAGGACCAGCAGATAGAAGGAATGCCAGAAAATTACTTTCTTTGTTAAATTTAATGCACATTACAGCACAGAATACAGCACAATAATGATAAATGATTAGCAGAAGTAATGCTTTGCACTATTACAGAGAAAAAGATTTTTTCCAGAAATAGCTGCACAATACAGAATTAATTCAGAGACTATGTGTTATCTTCTCACTTGGTTCTCTCAACAGAAGTGTCTGGCTTTTGATCTTTGCTGAGGTGTCTGCTGCCAATGTACCTTCAAAACACTTTGTCTGTTCCTGACAGTAATGAGAATTGACTCCATCCTTGATGGATAATTTAATATTGTCACCTTATTTCTCTTGCCTTGTAATTTCATTAGTGGCTCCACCAGCCCACATTATTCAGCAAGGCATTTTGCATATAAACCTTAGTTTGTGCCTTTCATTTTCTAATAAAATAATCACTAGTAAAATATATTGATTTAAAAAAAAAACGAGGCTGTTTTAAACACACATATTGGTTGTCCAAAGTTTTCTGCATTCATTAATCTTGCTATAATTTTGTAGATGAGTTTCAAGAATAGAAAGAAGAAAGAAACCATTATTCTATTCCAAGCTTAATACAATATGATGAGATTTTTTGTGTGTCAGATGTGACTTGAGAACATACTACAAGTCACTTCAGGTGTGAGAGGATTGGCTGTCTACAGAGATGTTGCCCAGGGGACACCCAGATGTGTTACCATCCTGCTAGGAGGCTTCTCTCATGTCACTGCAAGCTAGAGCTGACAGACGGGAGCTCACCCCGTCTTATAGATTGGAACTGGCAACCTTCAGGTTAGCAACCCAACCTTCAGGTCAGTAGTCCAGCTGGCACAACTTGAAGACATACAACAATAACAATATTGGTTGCAGAGTTTCTTAGGATTGATTATTGGTTGAATGTCGACATGGAAATAGTTCAAACAAAATAAACAAATACTGATTTAATTCAGGGTGTAATATTATTTGGATTTAATTCAATATTTGATAAATAACCAAATAATATTTTCAGCATCAGGAGGATGTGCCTAATTAAAAATAAATTAATATGGTAACAGCGGGTTAAACTGCTGAGTTTAACCCAGTAGTACTCCACATTTTTTGAATTAATTTATCATCACATTACAGAGATTTGGCCCCACCCACCATCCCTCCCTTAACATTATTTGTTAAAAACTCATCCTCTTTGAAGTCCCAGCTTCCCTACCTACTAAGGCGAGATCTGAGAAGTTTCTGAGCATGCTCAGTTTGTCCAAGCACTACAGGCTGCCGAGAGGAGAGGGGGGAGGATGGAAGAAAGAGAGGCATTTCAGTGGCATTTCTGGTGGGGAAGGGGAAACACAGGTGCATCTACAATGTATAATAAATTCATAATCTTATACAAACATGTTAGCCCCTGGTGGCACAGCAGATTAAACCGCTAAGCTCCTGAACTTGCTGACTGAAAGGTCGGTGGTTCAAATCCAGGGAGCGGGGTGAGCTCCCTCTGTTAGTTCCAGCTTCTGCCAACCTAGCAGTTTGATAACATGCAAATTTTAGCAGATCAATAGGTACCGATCTGGCGGGAAGGTAAAGGCACTCCATGCAGTCATGCCGGCCACATGACCTTGGAGGTGTCTACAGACAACGCCGGCTCTTTGACTTAGAAATGGAGATGAGCACCAACCCCCAGAGACAGACACGACTTAATGTCATGGGGAAACCTTTACCTACCTTTTTAACAAAGTGTGCGTACTGCGTCATTCATGGCAATGACTCCATCACTTGATTATCAGTTTGAGGAAACAGTTGTTTTTGTGTCTGAAAGAGGTTTACATACTAGCCACCCCTTGTAAAGTTTATGAATTGTCATGTCTTTGGGAGACTGGATATAATGTAATTAAAATTAGAACAAGTGTTCTCATCTGTCACTTGTTCATTGTCTACTTGCCACACCACCTGAAGTGTTTTGTTCTTTCAAATTACTGTGACTGCACTCTTCACTTCAACACCTGTCAAACAATATGGATTGCAAAATGTGTTTTAAGTAAGTGATTTGCACAAAACTAAGTAACAGGAACAGCTAATTCTAGATTTCTCTGATCAAGTCATGAATTCTTCTTGCCGTTTCCATCTTTAATTACTGTACCTTAAACATGCTCTGGGGGAGACTGGCCATTTTTAATATAAACTTTATATTTTTCACCAAGGCTTTGAAATGCTATCAGGCCAAACAATTCTGTCTTTTCTGCAACACCTTAACCAGAGCATAATTCCTACTTTTTAGAGGAACTTAATGCTTCTGTGCTGAATGTTTTTCAGTTTACACTTCCAGGCAAAATGTAGCAATTTCACTTAAAAGGTTAAAAATAAAGCCATTATTGTGCAAACATTCACAACTTTTTGGATCAAGTTTTACTGTGAGAGGAAACATACAACAAATGACAACAAGTGAAGTTAGCAGATGCTAAGCAGAATAGAATCATTCAGAGAAACTGTGTTGTAATAGTTTCAGCAATGGATTGGGACTCTGGAGGACAAAGGTTCAAATCCTCTCTCAAATCCTACATTATATAATCTAATTCAGTGCAGTTGAACTGCATTACACTGACCATATAATGCAGTTCAATCTGTATCATAATGGCAGTGTAAAAAGAAGGAAACAGCCAACCTCCTCTGAATAAATTTTGTCAAGAATCTAGGAAAACACCAAAATTGCAATGGTGGTAATTAGATGATGGACTAGAAGTCTGAGAGACCACAGTTTGGATCAGGCATGGGTAAACTTCAGCCCTCCAGATGTTTTGGACTTCAACTCCCACAATTCCTAACAGCCGTTAAGCTAACTGGGATTTCTAGGAGTTGAAGTCCAAAACATCTGAAGTTTGCCCATGCCTGCTTTAGAACCTCCTCAGCCATGGAAACTCACTGGGTGGCTGTAGGCAAGTCACACTTTTCTCAGGTCCCATTTGCACTGACCGTTTAACGAAAATTAAAGCTAGTTTCAAACAGTGATGGCTGAACACCAAGCTCCCGTGAAAGTGTGCAAAAGAAATTCCTTCATGTGAATCAGTGTTCTGTGTTTTGTGTCATCATCATCCAGGCCTCAAATTGGTTCCAGGATTTTCTGTGCAACCATCTGTTCAGAAAAGAAAAACACTTTTATCAATACCTGATTGAAACTGATTTAGGTGGTCAATGTAGGTGTGCCCTAATTTTCAGGTGAAGACAAATCTAAGCCTCTACTGAACAGATCTTGCCAAGAAAGCTGCAGGAGAGGAATCCCATACATGAGGGTCTACTTGGAAACACATAACAGTGACCTTGGTGTTACCAAGACCATTGCATCATGAGGACTGTTTAGTATTATTTGATCTACACAGTGGTTCTCAATCTGTGAGTCTGCAGATGTTTTGGCCTACAACTCCCAGAAATCCCTGCTGTTAAGATGACCAAAACAAGATGAACCACTGTTAAGATGAACCACTGATCTATACCACTTCAGGCTATGGGCTAAGATGTTTTATTCTCCTATAGCAGAAAGGAGGGCTGGAGAAGAAGAGGATAATTCCCTCCAGTGAGTTTCAGTGTCTTGTAATGTGTGCACAGCACGACAGCTTTTGTTTAGTTACCTTCACTTCTAGTTAAACAAATAAATATAGTGACACAGGGAAGGGATATTTGGAAACAGATGTTAGCATTTTGGGAATACGCTTACATCTATGATCTAATACATTGTTTGTTTTACCTGTGTGGGTTTTTGTTTAAGAATGGAGCAGAAGTGATGCCAACTTCGGAGTCTCTGATTTTCGTTCGGTGTTCTCCTCAAGTCAAGCAACAAAACAGCATTTTTTTAAATTCTGACAATCTGTCCCATAAAAAGAGATGGAGAACTATAATGCACATAATGTGTTTAAATACATAATAGATCAAGTAAGTGGCAAGGAAATGAAATAGCTTGGAATTAATTCTGGGCATGCAGCGTAAGGGAAAAATGAAATTATACAGTTGCACAGCAGGTGCAAATTTCTCTGGAGAAATTATACTCTTAAAAGTGCAGTTGGACTATTTAATGATTGGCAGGTTTATGGAATATTCTCTTAAGCACCCAGGCATTTCTGTTATTGGTAAGACAAAACACTGCATAAATCATTATAGGGTGCCACAGTAGTTAACTCTTCCCCTGTTTTGTTCACAGATTGATATTCTAATATACCTCTGTTGTGCTTCTAACCCAGCAAACCTGTTGCCATAGAATGTAAGTGTTAATGAGTGTTTTAGCTAAGGTTTCTCATCTGTTTCTGCTGTGACTGGTATGTTCCTCTATGGCTCCTTCCACACAGCTGAATAGAATTCTGCTTTGAACTGAATATATGGCAGTGTGGACTCAGATAACCCAATTCAAAGCTGATATTGTGGGATTTTCTGCCTTGATATTCTGGGTTATGTGGCTGTGTGGAAGGACTCATTGTGTTTTCCTGGCTTGACTTCTGTGCCCTTGGTGGCAGATGAGAAGAAGCATTAAAAAGATTTTTTTTTTCCTAGCACAGAGATAAAGTAGAGAATAAATCTTCACTTGTCAAGCTTCTCTAAGGACTTCATGCCACGTGCAGAGGAAAAGCAGACAGAAGTATTTTACTTCATTGCCTACCATCAAGGTCCATCTTTTGGGATGGTCAGCCATCCCACGTCTTTTCCCTGTCATTTGCTATCTGACTCCTGAAAACTCATTCTGGGCTTTGTCTCGTTGTGCTGTGGAAACAGAGTCCCACTGAAAGTGCCATTATGTCATATGATGGCCTCCGTGGCACTTAGTTTCTGAAGCGTATGGAGACAATCCAAGCTGTGTGGGATGAGATCTTATGCAATAATTCTCACAACAGAATAACCATTACTCCATAGAACTGAACTCAATTCCTGTCACTTCCAGATAGAGCTGGGAAAAACTCCTACCCCAAGAACTAGAAAGCCACTGCCAGACAGAGTAGATTAGGAAGGGCCAACCTGTACTTTTGGGGCAACGTGCGGCCCTTTTTGTGGTTCCAAAAGCTCTCCACCCATCAGCCAAAGCACGCTTCTCCCCTATTTTTAAAAAAAATATTATTACATTTTGGTAATGTTGGGCCCCAAAGACATACTAAAAGTACTCAAAAACATGTAAAAACATTTCACCACAACAAACATACTTAGAATCCAATGCCGCCCCCCAATCAAAAAACCCTTTATTTTCCTCTGCAGTCCCTCTCAAAATGGTGAAATCATATTGTCATTTGGAGAGGATTTGTAGAGGAACACATTTGGGTTTGTTGTGGTGGGTATGACCCATAGGAGTGTGAATCTCTAGATAAATTGACCTCTGGATTTTTCCATTTGTTATCATTTTTAAATACTTTATTTTTATTTTATGAATTTATTAACCTGTTCTAAGCCCTCCTACATCCTGAACTGTGAATAAGTAGGGATATAAATGCAATAATACATGGGACCACTACCCATGTTTCAGTGAAGAAAGTGGAAACAAAGAATTTTATTGCGTTCTGTAAGTTGTAATGGATTTACTATCGCTTTGTGAATTGTGTAATTCACAAAATTATTCCGTAATGTATTTGAGGATTTCAGCACACAAAACTGCATGCTAAAATAATTCTATATCTTTAAAAAATATCACAGAGCACCCTTTCTTCTTCCCTTTTATACCAGCATAGAAAGCTATGTGGCTGGCATTTATGAGCTTGCATTATACACTTCATAGCGGATGGTTCTTTTTTTTTTTTTTTTTAAAGATTGATTGCATAGACCATCATGTGGACAGGTGTTTTTCTTACATTTTCTTCATGATGTTTAACTCAGAAGTGGAGTTAATTTTGATCTTGTTGTTGTCATTTTGTTAAGTCCGACACAAAAACCTCTCAAATCAAATGTAAATGCCTTTTAATATAATGTTATGTGCTCTAAATGCAAGTCTTTCAAAATGCATTGGAAAAGGCGCCCCATTAATCATGCATAATGTCCCTGCTAACATCTATCTAGATCCATGATCTTAAAAAATTGAGCATGCCACTTCTCACAGTATGTAACAAGAAATGCTTTTCCACTAAGCATCTGTCGTGTTTAAGTTCCTTTATATATTCATGAATTCCCAAGACCAAACTGACAGCAAGTCTGAGCATTAGGCAAAGTAGACAGAAATGCCCCTGTCATTACATGAAATTTCAGGTATAAATGTCCATTGAGTGCTATTATCTGAATAAAAAAATTGGAATGACCTAGTCTATTGTAATCTTAGCAAGCTCGTGGGAGTCTTTGGTTTGTGACAGAATAGAACCTGTGCCTGTTTATAAGTAAATGTGATCTTTTTCCTTGAGTCAGCCTGTATTTGATGTGTGAGTCAATTTTCATTTCTCCCCCAAGTGGTTTGGGGCCTATACTTGCATGAATTTCATATTAATAAGACCTTTCCCTGTTACGAAACTGGACCTGAATCCAAATCATCCCCAATTTTATAGAGCAGTTTGCAGACAGTTGGGTTGTTTTCTCCCCTTTGAGGGGAGGGGGTAATATATCTTATTAGCTGTGCCTGGCCACGCGTTGCTGTGGCGTTGTCAGGAAACTGTAAGGGTTGCCAAATCCAACTGGAGTCTTCAGAAATTGTTTAAATAGTGGAGACTACTTGATATGTTTTGACTTTAGTCCACATTTAAGCCTTGATAATTAGAGTTTCCTTTAAACATTACAGTCTGGAAGAGACTACTGTGAATTGCAACAGTTGACTGTACTTATTATTTTCATTATTGTTGTTAACTCTCAGGTAATAATGTTTGTACATGCTGCTCTAAATAACATAGTGCATTTTGTGTTTTGAATCTTTATAGTATTTGCTTATCTTTTTCACATAGAAAGAAGATAGCTCTATACTTAGAGAGGCCTGACTATTTGTGTGGCCCTTACATGTCACATCTCTTTTTATGTTTTGAACCTTTATGGTGTTTGCTTATCTCTTCGACATTGTCTAGTATAGACATTTGTGTGTATTTATCATCTGTCAGGAGTGTTTGGATTGTGTCCTCCTGTGTGGTAGAAGGAAGTTTTACTGGATGATTCTTAGGGGTCTCTGCAAACCTTAGGATTGTATGATGTTGTTATTATTATTATTATTATTATTATTATTATTATTATTATTATTATTATTGAGAGGCTGGGTGGCCATCTGTTGGGAGTGCTTGGATTGTGTCCTGCATGGCAGATCGTGGGAGGTGTTAGCTGGCCCCGATTGTTTAGTGTCTGGCATTCCCGTGTTTTAAGAGTGTTGTTTTTTATTTGGTGTTGTGATTTTAAGCTTGTTAAAATATTAGGAGTCAGATTGTGTTGATTGTCATGGTTCATAGCATATATTTAAAATATTGAGTATTAAAATGGGTTGGATATTGTAGAAGGTTGGAGTGGAGATAAATAATTCGGATGATGGGCGGGCGCTAGGACCCAGGGGACAGCTTTTTCCCATTGCCTGCCTTTCCTCTTGCCGGCGGCCATGAGACTTCTGTTTCCCTCCCTCCCAGCATGGCTCCCGATGGTGCGTTGTGGGTTCTGTTCATGTGGAGGTGTGTGACATGATTTTTTGTTGTTTCAACCTTAAGGCGTGCATGATGGGTTGTGTTGTCAAATTTCGAGGTTGGGGGGCCTTTACTTTTGTTGCTCGGTGCCGCGATTCCATCACCCTTTTATATATATAGATTAGAAGAGAGTGTCTGTTGTGTACTTTCTTTCCCTTCCATGTCTTCCCCATTCCCCTATATGTAGTAGGGGAGAGAGTTCATTTTGTTACTGGCCTGGCAACAACCTCATGGGACAAGGTAGCTGACCAGCAAAACCTTGGACAACCATAAGAATGTATTTATTGTAAGACTATTGAGCAGTGGAGGGAGACGGACTCTCCTTCTATTGAGATCTTTAAAGAGATGGGGCTTTTAAGGATTGCTTTAATTGTGTATTCCTGCATAGCAGGGGATTGACTAGTGTCCCTTGTGTTTTCTTTTACCTCTAGGATTCCATGGGTCTCTAGCCTCATCTCTACCTGCTGCTCAGTTTGGGGCCTGTTTCATTGATTCCCAGTAGGCTCCTGAAATGACCAGGAGCTCTTATAGAGCTTTGTGGCCATTTATAAGCAGGGACAGCAGTGACATGTGCCTGATCCATTCCCTTTTCCCTGCACAGATGAGTACAGGGAAAAGGAGGTGTCAGCAGTGACCCATTTGGATACCAGTTGAGTCCAAACAGGACCCGATTCTACTGCCCATTCTATGCCAGAGCCACAGAACTGGTCCAGAGTTTCAGACAAACCCAAGAGCATCCTTTGACTTTTCTTAACTCAGGACTAAACAAGATCAACTAAGTGTACCCCATGATATGCACTGGAAGTGCAGGAACATCTTGGGACCAGCCAGGATCACATGCACAGTGGGTATGGGTTATTAGGTCCATGTAGATGAGCCCAAGAAGAAGCCTTTACCAGCAAAACCCTTTAATCACTGTTCAGAGACACAGATGCCATATTTCACTTTTCCAAGACACAGCATACTTATTAGTTTCAATGTAAAGAGGTATATGGGAATCCCGTGGCACCTTTGAGACTAATCAACAAAATTACAATGCAGGCATTAGCTTTTGTAATGTCTAGTCATTTTATTGAATGCAGGATTGGGTGTTGCATCTGATGAAGGGGACTGGTGGTCACAAAAGCATATGCTAACACCTTGTCTTTTTTCCTTAATTTCAAAATATGGTACCCTAAATATGGAGACCCTAAAGCAGCATTATCTGAGACTGAGAATGCATGACTCACCCACTGATTTTCTACATGGCCAAGCAGCCAATTATACCCTGGTCTCCAAAATCATCGTTGAACATTAAAACTATTATGATGTGCTGATTTTCTCAGAATACACAATTATAATTGTGTGGTTGTAGGCCTTGAGAATAGGATGACTTGGAGGTCTCTCATTTAATGGACCTGTCATAAGTTGAGATCAACTTGAAAGGCAACTAACAACAAACATACCAGTAATTGTAGACCCTAGTTCTTGGGAATGCATATATAGAGGTGGGTGCTGCTTCAAGACTCAAGGATCCAAACCACAAGTTTGTGGCTTAGGTTTACTTATTTTAAACCAATCCAAGTAATGTTTGTTTTGAGGCGGTGTTCCTTTTTTTCTATGTCCCATTTTCTGTAATCTATTTATGTGGTTATTCTGTGACACATAATTTTGGGAAAAGGTCAGTTTTATCTTTTATGCTGAATTTTTATATATAAAAAAACAATTGCTCTTTTCATCTTGGCGTCTGCATATCCCATACTAACACTGAGGTCATTATGGTCAAATATTCAGAATCTTTGTGTGAGTTTATCAAAGTCGTTAAAGGGAAGCAGTGGAAAACTAATGGGGTGATAGAAGAACTTTTCAGTCAAAGCATGGCATAGCTTTTTTTCCTCCTTCCAGAATTCTTCCCATCAGCAGCATTTTAATCAATGGCTGTAAAATTTACTGTCTTGTTAAATGGCCTCAAAATACACACAGATGATCAAATAAAAGTCTGTACTTCTTTTGTGATGCCTTCAGCTAATTGTTTTGCTGCCAGTTCTCTGAAAGATTTATGACAACCATCTTAATAATGACTTTCCAATATATTCATTAATGGAAATAATGGCTTTCTCCAAGAGGTCACAGGAAGAATAAGGGAACACATGTATCTTATGTGAAAGCAAAGAGCCCATAGTTTTCCTGCTGTAGAAAACTAGAAGGAAGAATGGTTTAGTCATTCTCTCCACAATAGTTTGTTTCGTTAAGGCACTGCTGAGTCCCATTTCTTATAGTTTGGGTAAGTTTGAGACTTGAAAGACTCTGGGGACTATTTTTTTCCATAAATTTTTCATCAATGGATTTCAAAGAACTTTGGTCAAAACCACAATCTGAAGCAATTTACAGTCTAAGTACTTTCTTGAGAAAAAAAAAATGGACGTATCAACAAGTGCATGAGACAACCTGACATGGATGAGAAATAGATTGAAGTGGTTGCAGTTGTTGCTGTTGTTAAGTGCCATCAAGTTAATTTCAATGGACAGCAGTGCTATGGATGAGATATTCCCAAGTCATCCTATCCTCAATAGGTCTATCCATCTAAAATCTGATCTTCTTTTCCTACTACTTTCTATCTTACCAAACATTATTGTCTTTTATAGCGAGTCGTACCTTCTCATATGGCCAAAGTATAACAGCTTAGTTTAGTCAACTCTGTTTCAAGAGAGGGCTTCGTCTTGATTTCCTCTAGGATCTATTTATTTATTTTTAGCAGTCCATGGGATCTATAGAGCACCTCTTTAGCACCACATTTGTCAGTCAGACATTTGTTTTTCTTCCTATCAGTTTCCTTCACTCACCAACTTTTACAGCCGTGCATAGAAATTTGAAATATGATAGCCTAGGTTTCCAAGCTAGGATCCAAGCTTTATATTCAATTGCATATTTTGACACTTCAGAATTTTGCCTTGTTCCTTCATAACCACTCTTCTAATTCCTAGTCATGTCACATTCTTATTCCCTGCTGAGGAGAAGCCTGGACAGAAGAGAATGCTCATAAATTTGGAACTTATTATATGCAGAATTTCAACTTATTTTGCACAGAACATATTTGCTTTGCAGGAAACAGGATTACCTGTGAAGAAAATAATATTCTTGCTCTTGCCCATGATCCTCTGAAGATGCCCGCCACAGATACAGGTGAAACATCAGGTAAAATTGCTGGTAGAACATGGCCATACAGCCCAGAAACCACACAACACCCTCCAAAAAAACCCACTGTTTTCTATAGAGAAATGCCACATGGGATTTGTGTGCAGATTATATCTTGAATTTCAGATACTATGCAGTATTTGAATATTTTCTTGCAGCAGGAGGAAAATTGCTCAAATCACATTGGTTCCTTTAGAAACAAAATAAGTATATTCTCAGAATGCAAAGAAAGTTGGTGACTTGTTGAGTGCTGCAGAATCATTACGGGTTGAATAGCATCCCACTCATTCCACTGTACTCTGGAAATGTTACATGCATTTTGCATTTTTAAGTTCTACATATGTAATGCTGCTGTAGTTCACATTGAGACTGAAGATATGGTGAAATGTCTATCAGATATCTACCAAATTGTGTATTTGTTTTAAAGAAAGTTGAATTTAGGATCTAAAATACAATGGTAAACTGTTATAATTTATTATTAAAATTAATGGTCTTCCTGATAGAGCAAGCACATTGTTAACGTTGTAGCATATATCCCAACCCAATTCTTAAGACTTTATTGAAGACCTAGGTGTTCATTGAGCAGAGAACAGCTGAATAATCTGAAGCGCTGGAGGAAAGGGAAGAAAATGCAGACAAATCATTATTTCTTCAGAAACTGGGATTGCTCTGTGAATTGTGTAAAATGTCCCTCTAGGGAGGCCTTATGTTAGGCCAGAAGGCCAGCTAGCAGGTTTTATTTGTGGAATTAGGTTTCTGAAATGAAATATGGTTCTGTAAAGGATCTGTACTCTTTCTTTGTTCTTAAAGGCTTTCCCCCTATTCATCTCCCCACCTTCTTTTAGAATTATAGATGTGCATTGAATATATTCAGTTTTTTGATTAGACATAAGAGGTGCTCTGGGGATCTTTGCACTTACTCTGTGTGTGAGGGAGTATGTGGGCATGCTACCTACGTGGCTTCCTTGAGAACATTTACCAGCATCGAGACAACGATGTTAAAATGAAAAATTGTGTTAGATACAGGTTTTGTCTTAGAGGACAAGAATAATTGTAGGTTTCAAATTTTAATTTGTATTGCTTTTAGTGGTGCTAGCTGCTGTAAGACAGGAAAGCAGGATAATAATGGTATTAATAATAATGATTGCAAACAACCCCAATTTATTTAACTTTCCCCCAATAACGTTATGTGTGGTCAGAGACTGAAAGAACACTTTAAAAAAAAAATACTGCGGTTAGGTGATCCCTAGTTGTCTGAGTATGATGGCCTTCCAAGTGTAGTGTTTTGGTGGTGGATACGTAGGTGACTGTGGAGACCTATTCTTAACCCGCATGTTCTTCCAGGTGAAAGGCAGTCCCGGTCAGAGGGTTTTATTTTTCTTGGAAGACACCTGTGTATGAGTTTTTTTATGTGTGGAGGTTGGTGCACAGCCAGTCAACACACAGTCTTCACAGAGTGAGGGTCCTAACTAGTGACATGGTTAACATGACAACGGTGGCTTCTCAGTCTGTTGCAGCCTTCTTCCACCTTCCACAGCCATTGTAATAGGTACCAGGTTGTCTTCCGCCTGCTCCACTGTTGAGGTCTTCAGATTGTGCTTAGTCTGGAACTTCCCCTGTGGCCCCTCCTGGGAGTACATGATTCCAACATTTACACCCGCAGATTCATTAGGACATGCAAGCCCTTTCACCATGATGAGGTGACAGTCCATCAAGGGGATTGTCTGGCAAGGTATTCTGGTATAAAAATAGCAGAAAGGGAGGTCTGACAAGGAGAATCTTAGATAAAAAAATATCCTTTTTGAAAAATTCATGGGTTTTTCAGATACAAAAAAATCATGTTATGTGCAGAAAGGAATAGTTTCCACAACTATTCCTGCTGGGTTTTTTGTATACAAAACTTCTGTCTTCTAAAAACATGCATACAGAAGATCAACAAAGCACAACACACAATCTTGCCTCCTCTTCCTCTTTAATCTTGAATTGTGATTAATCTACGGAAACTGTAAAACTTTGACTGACTTGTTTTTCATGAGTTGAGTTGCTATCATCCAGAACTAGGGCAAAAGATGTGTGATTGCATGGAGAGATAGATCGATAGATAGATAACAAAGAGATAGAAGTGAATCCTCTAATTTTATCTTCCGTGATACAATCATATCATCCATTCATCTCTAGTCTAGAAACTTGGGGAAAATAATTGTTATTCACATACTAATGAAACTTTAATGCCACTAAACACAATAAAAGAGGAGTAAAACATTAATTCCAATTGTTTTGCATTAGGGTTTCTCTTGCTTTTGGAGCAAACGAGATACTGTACAACCACTTGGAGGGAAACATTGTGTTATAGGACTTTCTTTTTCTATTAGCAGTTACACTCCATTTTTGTTTGCTCAGAGAGATTATAGTCGATGCTAAAGATAGTCTGGCACTTTCGAAAAAGCCATTTGGAGCAATTTCATCAACTTTTTATACACATTAAGCTGAGTGATATGCATTTTGCTCTGGATAAAGGAGCAGGATAATGTGTGTGTACTCTTATCTGCAGATTCCTTGGGGAAAATTCTCTGTGTTGGTTATCCAAAACCAAAAGTAGAAGCAATACACAACTATATTGCAATGTTTATTTCTGCAGAACTGCAATATCTGTCCCAGTGATTAGTTCAGACCAGACTTTTAATAATCCATTCCTGGAATTTACTGTTGAGCCAGTGTTAACCCATGTGTTGTCTTCTTTATGGCCTACATTTTACTGTGATAATGGGCTGCCATTATCTGGGTAACACAGTATTGCATAAAGTATATGATATGACCAGATACAGTAAAAAAGTATGTGCAATCAACTATTCTGAAACACCATATGTATTGGTTTCATTTATCACAGACTCTGATTTTAGTGTATGTTTGTTCTTATACTAGGAAAGTCCTGTCACCAAAGAAGCCATCTCTCTTTCTCTGAAGTTCTTTGGGATTGCACTGGCTTCAAAAATGAATACTTTACTGAAATCCTATCATTGGGAGAGGTGATGTGAAAGGCACTAGGCTCTAGAGGCCAGGGTTCAAATCTCTGCTCAGCCATGAAAACCCATTGAGTGACCTTGGGTGCGTTTTGCACTCTCATCCCAAGAACACTTTGTGATAGGTTCACCTTAGGGTTGGCATAAGTCAGAAATGAGTGGAAGGCACACCCACAATGACAACCGAAAAGCACTAGGGTCTTCATCTAGTTAACATAAGCTTCACTGGCACACAAATGAAATAGGGTAATAACCAGCTGCTCTCCTATCTAAATAATGTGGTGGTGTTGGCAGCCTAAATCTATGGCTGGATTCTTATTGGTAATCCCATCTTGAATAGAAATATTGAATCTACTGTTGAATGGTGTATCATCAGAGAGGTAAATCCAGTTGATCCCATAGTTCAGGGTAACAGATTAAGATTTATAGGCTTTCTTTTCCAGTCTTGCTGAAATATCTCGTCATACTTTAAAGAACCAAAACAACCTCCCTCCCCAACCCTCCTTACCAGCAGCATGCTATTGGGATAAGACTGCATTTTTCTAAAAGAGTTGCTGTCCTGTTCAAGCCAGCTGTTAAATTGTTTCAATCATACCTTTGGTGAATTGGTGGCTGACAAATGTTGTCAGTAAGCACACAGTCTTCAAGACTCTCAGTGTGGCTGGCAAGGTGATAACCCCTTTGTCATAATAGGAGAAAATGCATCAGTTTGTCTCATGAGGGTGGCTAATTGGAAAGAAGCACAGAGTATTCATGAGAATACCCACGCGCTACCTTGTGTTGAGCTTCTCCCTTACTGTTATTCACCTAGATAGGAAGTTCACAAGGCTTAAAGGCAGTGATAAATAATTACAGTATGGCTGCTGTATTTGCTGGAGATACGTTGCAAAGCCCCCTGTGAATACCAGAAACTACAATTAATGGTAAACACTGTATTTTAATTATAATTGGGCTGGGAGGATACTGTAGAATCACACTGGAGGACGTAGAGAGGCTCACAAAACACTTGCCCATAGTTAACCAATGGTTTTCGTAGTCAAGTGGGGATTTGAACCCTGAGTTTTAGTTCAGCCTCAGACTACTACACCATATGGGTTCCTTTATGTTTGTTCAAATTGAGTTTGCCATGGCTTTCCATTTGGGCTTAGTGTGTATGGCTTGTCCAAGGTAATCTGGGGAGAGAGGGCAGTCTAGAAATTAGTTTTGTTATTATTTATTATTATCCGGTGGCAATATGTGGTCAAGCAGGGATTTTAATCCTGGTCTCCTAAGAGTTCCAGGCCAACACTCAGACTGGTATGCGATCCTAGTTTTACTTATCATTATCATAACCATCTCCAACATTACCATGTTCGGATGAGCTTGAATTAATAGCTCTTAGAAGGATCTTCTTCTGATGGAAGGTTATGTCTTTTGGTCATTGACATTGATATTACTATCAGCTGGCAGGGAGCTTCCTAGTCAATATCTAGAAGTAACAAAGGACTGTAATTTGAAGGCTGTCATTTAAGAAGTGCCCCTGTTTTGTAAGAGTACTGCATCCTTTATTCCTTTCAGAATAGAAAACCTTGTGCTTGTAAGTTGTGTTTGGCCCGGCATCAAATAAAGTCTGTTAAACTGCTTGTGTATATGTGTGTGTGTGTGTGCGCACGCATACATGTACATAGACTCCTGAATTACAGGTCTGGAATGCATAATTGGTTACAAATAGATTTTTGCTGTAGATAGCTTGAGAAATCATCCTTTTTTACATGGCCATACACATTTTGGGATACCAGGAGAGCTCAGTAGAGTCCCATCTCACTCTAGTTTCAGCACATATCAGCATGTCCAATATTCCCTCAGCTGATAGATACACCAGTATTCAGCAGTACTGTCAGGTTACTTTCCAAACCAAGCTAAAACTAAAATAAAATCAAAATAACATCAAAAAGTCTGAAGAGAGAGATGGGTTGTATGTGGATTACGTGTGATGACCAGATATTTCATGTGTGGGTCTTGAAGATCTAGGTCAGTGGTTCTCAACCTGTGGGTCCCCAGATATTTTGGCCTTCAACTCCCAGAAATCCTAACACTTCGTAAACTGTCTGGGATTTCTGGGGGTTGTAGGCCAAATCATCCAGGGACCCAGTTGAAAACCACTGACCTAGGATTACTCCACACCTACTTAATCCAGTCCTATCCAAACTTAGTTCTCAGAACCTCTTTAAGCATGGTATCAAAACACCAAGATATAGCAGTGAGTCATCTAGAAACCTCATGCATGTGATTCAATTAAACATTTGTTTAATTAAGAGGGGGAATAATTTTTCTGAAGCTGTGGTTCTCAACCTAGAGGGTGGAGACATTGTTATATTTTACATTTTCCAACATCTGAGTTGCCTAGTAGTAGTAGTAGTAGTAGTAGTAGTATTTGTTGTTGTTGTGTTTTCCCCCCGTTTTTTGTGTGTGTTTTTCAAAGATGACCCAAACTATCGGCTTCCATCACTGCTTTCCCTATACTTGAATCTTTATCATAATTCTACCAGCCTTCCTTATTTCCACCAACCTGTATGGTCAAGCATAATAAAATGTATCTTAGACTGTCTCCTTTTGCAAAAGAAACTTGATGAAATTAGTTTTGATAACATGATAAGTGTGACAAGATGGAAAAGCAAAGCTAACCATAATATACATAAGCTCCAACATGGAGAGAATGCTGTAGCTTTGTATTAGGACTGATAGGGATTTCTGCACCAATGCTGGCTTTGTTTTACTATTCATGTACTCGATTCATGCAGTATTTGGTCTAAGGGCTCTCACCATTGACACGGTCCCCGCATCTCTTCCCTTTCTCCCTGAGTATTCCATCTGTTTTAAGTGCTCTGCGCTATCTGCCTGCATGTCTATTTCCCTTGAACAACTTCTATGTTCTGTAGGTCAGTGCTGAAAATGTAATTTAATTTACCGTTGCTCAGGTTTCAAGATGAATTCATGTATATGCATTTCCCCCAGGCATTAAAAAAAACACCCTTCTGCCCTTCTGTTTTCCGAAACAGCTGGTGTGTATGTGAGTGTATAGACACTATAATGCATTCCTCCCCCCTTGGCATACCAGGATTTTACAGTGTGGAGATAGTAATTCAAGTTAACATCAATATATTATGGCATTATTATGAAGACATCAACCAATTCAGCAATTTTAGTTGATCAGTCATCTGCCTTTTAACGAATGAATAGTTTATACTTAAACAAAATTAAATGTTATCAACAACTAAATATGAAAATTTAATTTAAATATCCCAGGTTTTTTTCTAGAGGTCAGCATTTTAAAAATTTCATCCACACTTTATTTTGTCTTAGAGCAACACATCACAATCAAAATAGCCAAATCATGTGTGGTTGTTCTCTGCTGGCAAGTAGCTTAATCTCCTTGAGTTGATTAATCTGCTGATTAAATTGATTAATCCTCCCATCTCTAACTGCAATGCAAAATGATGCTTGAGCATGCTCCGGTCAAAGTCAGGCATTTTTAAATCTCATTGATTTCAGCAAGAGTGTTTCAAAGTACGCACTTCACTCTCCTGTCAAAATCGGTGTAACTTATAGGAGCTTAACTTTGGCTAGATCTTTCCGACTAAGCAAACAGTGTGACTGGCATTGTAAAAAGTTGAGTGTGAGGTGGTGACAGAGAGATGGCTTCTAGGAAATGGAGTTAATAAATAGGATGGTTATTATCATGCCGGGTTTGCATGGTAATGCAGTCTGAATATTGCACAGCAGGCATAGGGGATTGTGGCTCTCCAGATATCATTGTAGTACAACTTCCAGAATCTACCTCTTCTAGAAAATAAGGGCATATATAATAGAGGCATGTAAAATGATAAGATTGATAGGGGAGAATGTTTTGTTGTTTGTTTTTAGCTACTGTTAAGTTGACATCAACTTGTGGCAACCCTATGAGTGAGGGCCCTTCAAATCAACATCTTTGCTCAGGTCCTACAGATTCAGAGCCATAGCTGCCTCAATTGAGTCTATTTATGTACAGTGCACTCTTACTATTTTTCTACTATCTTCCATCTTACTAAGGGCCTTTCCACACAGCCATATAACCCAGAATATCAAGGCAGAAAATCCCACAATATCTGCCTTTCTTGTAATACTAATCTGCGAAGTTCTTATAGTCAGTAATTTCAGATACTAAAATAGGGCTATCATATCCCCTCTTAACTTTATCTTCTCTGTGCCACACTGCTATATATTCCAGTTCAAAGCAGATAATGTGGGATTTTATTCATCTGTGTGGAAGGGGCCTCAGAATTACTGTCCCCCCTCCCCCCAATGAGTCGTGTCCTTAGATGATACATCCAAAATATGGCAGTCCCTGTTTAATCATCTTGACTTCTTGGGAAGGTTCAGGCTTGATTTGTTCTTAGACCTATTTATTTGTCTATTTAACTGTCTAGAGTTTCCCCAGAAATTTTCTCTAGCAACTCATTTGAAATTATTTTCTTCCTTGATAGCTTTTTTCACTGTACACAAGAGATGGGAAATATGATCATATGGACCATTTTAACTTCAGTATTAAATAATATATCTTTACACTTGAGGATCTTGTCTAGTTCCTTCCTAATTGCCCTTCCAAGTCCTAGTCTTCTGATTTCTTGACTGCAGCCTTCATTCTGATTATTGACTGAGCCAAGGTATAGAGGCATCCCTTCAGATACTGAAATAGGGTTATCATATCCCCTTTTAACCTTCTCCATGCTAAACATTCTTATCATAAGGCTTGGTTTCCACACCTTTAATGATCTTTGGCAGTCAGGGAAATTTTCCGTCTGAACTCTTAATTTTCAGAATGCTTCCTAGATTCCCGAACATGTCCATACTGGCTTCCAATTTGCTTCTGAGCTTAATTCAAAGTACTGTGTTTGAGCTAAATGACTTGGGACCAAGATATTTTCCTATATGAACCTGCCAAGAACGTGAAATCTTCAGAGGAGATCCCGTTTGTGTCCTACCATCTCACGGTTAGGTTGGTGTATCAGGGCTTTGGTTATATAATCCCTTACCCAAGAAAGTTAGGCTGGCTCTACTGCTTTTAAGCTTATGTTAGATGACCAAAATTATGATGTTCCATGTGGCATTCAGTGTCAAAAACTGCTGTTTTAACTGTTTCAAAACTGAGTTATAGGATGGCTTTTGGACTACTTTTAGTTTTTAAAGAATATGTTAATGTATTTTAATGCGTTTTTGTCTTTGTGTTGTTTCAAATGGTTTTATTTGTTTATTGCTTTGAGAGTTCCTTGTAGACTGGAAGGTGTTACAGAAATAATTTAAATAAATCAATAATTAATATTTGAGAAAGAACAAAATTATGCTGTAGTAATGTATGATACAGATTAAGATTTGTCCCTTCTTTGCAAAACAGTTTGAAGTCATTAACCTTCATTCTTCAAAATGAGAAGGATTCTGTGACTTTGTTCTTAAACTCTCATAAGAGTCCATTAATATTAAAATTGCTTCTGTCTTAGACTTAAAGTCTTAACATCCTTGTGCTGTGTCAACAGAGACTCTTGGTAGAGCCAGGCACTCAAAATGCATGGAATGCCAATGCTCTGCTGTCAGGTTTTTTTTAATTAGATGAATGTATTCATTTGGTTTATTTTTTCTTTTACTATAACACAACTATTTCCATTTCATTGTTCTAATGTGGATTTGGAACTTTCTTGTTTTATTTGCCTTTTAAATGTGTATGGTAAATTTATTGCTATCTCCGTATGAAGTTTCCTCATAGAAAAAACAGAATTTTAATGAAAATGGTCAATGTAAATTATAAAGGAGCTCTCCAAGGTGCAAAAATGTATAGCCTTAAATAGATGCAGAACCTTGGAGAGTTCCATTAAAGTTCATTAAAACTTGAGTGGATTAACCAGACCAGTTATATGGGATCAACCAGACCTTTCAACACAATACACACATACCTCTGATAACAAAGCCTCGGATAAAGCTTTTTTTTTTTTTGAGTTTTCCAAACTCAAGGCCATTGCTTTGTTTATAGAGTCAATCCACTTCTGCATCTTCTTACTGCCATTATTTTCCCCTGTAGTTGCTGTTTTTTTCCCATCAGTGACTCATATCTTTTTTGGTATGTTCAAAACATGATATCCACAGTTTAATCATATTGGTTTCAAGTAAGACTTCAGTGTTAACCTTGTTTGTTTCATCTTATTTAATAACTGTTGAAAACAAAACACAGTGCTAGAGTTTATCACTTAATGAAACCCACTGGACTATTATTTAATGTCCTTGGCATCCTTCTCATATGCATCATGTTGCTCATTGAGAAGACTGGAAGTAAACAATATTGTTCAGACAACATTGAATTTTTACTAAGAAGCAAACCCTATTGTGTTTCAGCAAGACTTCTGTTACCCAGTTAAGCATATTGTAGGACTGCAGTCTGTTTCAGTTCTGGTGCCCAGGCCTTCGGTCTTTGAAGTCCATCCTATAAGTATCCATTTTCTCTTTCTTTCCAGAGTCAGGTAATGAAGTTCTGTTTAGGGCCTCAATGAGAATAAAACAGCCATTTCCTTAGCAATGTGCCAGATACCAAGATTGATAACAAGACTAATCCTAATATAATTCTCTTCCTAATGCCTGGGAGCTGTTCAAGTGGCTTAATGCATCAAGATTTAAATGTTTTATAATGCCCATAAACACTCCTGGAATCTAACATAGTTAATACTATGAAGACTAAAACAAGTGAAAGGTGTTGTAAAAATCAATTTCTTTCCCCAGCCAGTGATGTATTTTTGCTGGTGAACAAATTAATTTCACACTAAGAAAAGGATAATGCTGTTTCAGAGGCACAGTATATTATACTAAAGTTTAATATCATCTTGCTTTTGTCCAGTGTTATGGCTGTGATGCAGACAAATTTTTAAGCTGCTCAAAGCCCAAGTGATAACAGTTTTTGCTTGAAGCTGAGAGCTGGGATGCAGTACAGGAGCATCACTGCATTTTGTCCTTTACACTTACAATCCATATTTTTCCACACTAAATTCAAAGCAAAAGGAGTTAGAAACAGATTTCTTTCTTTCTTTTTTATAAAAGGAAGCTGTCTTATCAGTCCCAAACAAAAGTGCCCGGTTTTGTCAGAATGGGCTCTTCTATGATACCGTGTTTCCCCGAAAATAAGACAGTGTCTTATATTAATTTTTGCTCCCAAAGATGCTTTAGCTCTTATTTTCAGGGGATTTCTTGTTTTTCCATGAAGAAGAATTCACATTTATTGTTGAACCAAAAAAATGAACATTTATTATATACTGTACAGTAGTTGTCATCACAAACTAGCATAACCAGACAAACTTTGAATCCTATCAAGAATTTCTTGTTACTACCATTATTTCCATGTACAACACACTATCTTATTTTAGGGGAAACAGGGTAGTGGTTTGGCCTACAGGTGTTTTGGCCTACAACTCTCAGAAATCCCAGAACATCTGGGGACCTACATGTTGAGAACCACTGGCCTATATACTTGGACCAGAAGTCCTTCATTTCAATTGGGTTAATTATTATCCATGGTTTCACATGGAGTCTGGGAATACATCCCCTGCAGATACGGATACCATACTCTATAGATCTACCTGTAACATCTTCTAGAAAAAAATCCCAGAGTGCAGTAAAGCAAACTGACTTTTCAAACCATTAGGTTTTTGCTGTATTCCAAAAACTGGCACTTGAATACATCTAGCAGTCTATTGTGGATTCCCAAAGGCCTGCTACTGTAAATGGAGAGCAGAAACTTTCTGGGTTCCTGAGAGGGAGCAGATAACTTATAGAACTTCATAACATTCTAACTATCTGTTTCACAAGCTGTATAATATTTAATGTTCCATTCACAGACAAGCTTATGAAGATAGGTTATATTCATGTAAGTACCGGAGAGTTTTTTTAAAAAGCAATAGAGCAGCAAATGAATCCCTCTGGTTGGTTCTCTTGAATGTTAGCATTATTCAGGGGAAAATGCTCTCCATCTTTAGGGGACAGGATGCTATCCTTTGCACAAAGCAGATGGAGTCGAAGTACTTCTCTGCTATGTACTGCTTATTACGAAATCAAAGAGTGGCAAGGAAATCAAACAAAACGAACGAAATAGGGTTGGTGAAATACTGACTCCATCTCATCTGTCAAATCCTTGCCTCTCATCTGTTGAGTTGATATGAACATCTTTCATCTCAAAATCTAAGTACATAAACTGGTGTGTTCACAGATAAATTGAGGAGGTTTACATGTGAGGGTTAGAGATTTATGAATTCCCTCACTTAAGGAAGAAGCAAGTGTGTGTGTGTGTTTTTTTCATTTTCTTTCCGCTGCTAGAAATTCTTTGAAAACAGTTTGGTAAACAATTTTTGTACAAAAGAAACAGCATTTTCTGTGCAGAAAATATTTACATGGGAAGGGAAGACAGAAAGAAATAGAATTCAAGCCAATTCAGTTTTATCATATTTATTTACAGTATTGTTATAAGTGTTTTATTCAACTTACTATAGGGTGTGTAAGCATGTTTTACCAAGCCTTTTTAATACTGTGATATGGTCTAAGGGTTAATCAATAAATTTACTTACTTATCAATGAGGAAAAGATTTCTGAAAATGATTTCATAAAATGTAACTCATCTGTGTAATTAAATATTGAGTTTCATAATTTAATAAGGATAGAAAGAATATTAAAAAATGTTTGAAAAATTGATAAAACAATGTTTCTCAAGTGTTGAGAAACACTGACAAAATTGATTGGCATCTTCACTATCAGGATTTATTCTGTGCTAAAATTTGCATAGTTTTAGGTAAGGTGTTTATTTCTTACAACTCTTGAGAGGTGTAAAAATATTAATGTAGCTGGTGCTGTCAAGTATTCTTTCCATATCTGTTCTCACAGCTAGGCTTTTATTAGCTGCAAAGAGGGACAATTGAGAAGAAGATTCTGGTTCTTCAGAATGTAACAACTAAAATTATTGTCCATAAGAACAAGCAGGCAGTGGTGTCAGACATTTTCGAGTGGATCTGCTACAGTAGCAGCATCATATTTGCTGTCAAGCGGAGCAATTTCATCCTCAAAGTGCTTTACAAAAAGATCTCAGTGGGTTCTTGAGGTGTCAAGGGCTTCATTTATGGAACAACGTGTTAACCCCAAGACCTCTCAGAATAACTTCCTTGGGCAGCTAATTGAGGATGCAGTGGAGACAGAAACACAACTTTTATTTGCTCCATACACAGTCATGCCGTGCATCTGGTTTCCTTACCTTCAAGTATTTGGCAATTCCTTCTCCTGCTGTTGTCCAGTTTAGTTCATCCTAAATGGATTGCAGTTGACAGCATCAGATGGGGCACTCAGGTGCATGACTCTCCATCAGTATTCTACAGCAAGATCAGGTTCCAACAGGGATATCAACTCTCTTTGATTATCAAAGGAGATTAATAGTTTTCTGAGCTGCATACTTTAAATAGGTTTCTCACTCTAAGGACCTTCTCATCCCCAGACAACCCTGTAATAGGTTCATCTTAGACTTGACCCAGGCTAGAAATGACTTGATGTCACACCACCACTACCACAACAGAAAGTGATGTGAAAGACTAGGGTCTCTATTTAGAAATGCTCCAATTTAGAATCAGATAGTTCAGAATTTTTAAAGAAGAGTGAAGCTTAGGCTGCATAAATAAGGTGGGGTTGTGACCAGCCACATTTCTATCTGAAGAACATGGTTGCAATCATTAACCTAAATCTGTACCAGGAATACTACTGATGATAGTAGCAGTTTAAATTGAAACAATTAATTGGTCGTTGAATGATGTATCATCATATAGGTAAATCCAACTCATTCATGATAAGAGTAGTGATAAATCAGAAATAACTTGAAGGCACACAACAACAATTAATAAAAGTGATGATGGGAATGATAATGATGATGATGATGATGATGCATGAGAAACCCAACTAACAAATCACACATTGGGATTTACAGTTGGTATCCCAAAGTTCTCAAATGTCATGTTGCTGGCTCACGTACACTTTTCTCCATAACAATTAATACAATATATTGTAGTTTAATTTAACTGCAGCTAACAAAAACAGTGTGAAAACTGAAGAGGGCTCTTGCTCACAATGTTTGGAGATAACCCATGAAACCATCAAGACCAGGTCTTGAAAGCTGGCCACCCTAGACCAGATTTCAGCTTGTGTGCCACAAATTGAGAATAATAATAATAATAATAATAATAATAATAATAATAATAATAATAATAAGCACGCAAAGATACTGTGGGACTTCCGAATCCAGACTGACAAAGTTCTGGAACACAACACACCAGACATCACAGTTGTGGAAAAGAAAAAGGTTTGGATCATTGATGTTGCCATCCCAGGTGACAGTCGCATAGATGAAAAACAACAGGAAAAACTCTGCCGCTATCAGGACCTCAAGATTGAACTTCAAAGACTCTGGCAGAAACCAGTGCAGGTGGTCCCGGTGGTGATGGGCACACTGGGTGCCGTGCCAAAAGATCTCAGCCGGCATTTGGAAACAATAGACATTGACAAAATCACCATCTGCCAACTGCAAAAGGCCACCCTACTGGGATCTGCACACATCATCCGAAAATACATCACACAGTCCTAGACACTTGGGAAGTGTTCTACTTGTGGTTTTGCGAAACGAAATCCAGCATATCTGTCTTGTTTGCTGTGCCATACAACGTCGTTGTGTTGATAATAATAATAATAATAATAATAATAATAATAATTTATTTATATACCGCCCTATCTCCCGGATGGGACTCAGGGCGGTTTACAGTCATAAAAGCAACACAACCTCAAGTTTCATCCATTATATGTTTCTCAAAACAAAAAAAAAATTGGATAGAACTAAAAGGAGACTCCCCTGTGGTTCCTAAATGATACTTTCTACTCATAATCGAACTGCACAAAATCCCAGACTGACTTTCCTGTATGTGCGAGTGCTTCGTCCTGCCATTAAAATTAATTCTGGCATTGAAATGATCCATAGCTTCCCATCTATGAGATGATGGTGGTTGGTGGTGGTGTGACACTATGGACCTCATGACTTGGAGGTCCAGAAGCCCGGGGACAGTGTAGTCCAGAACGCATCTTCATACCCTTGCTGTTGTGCGTCGTGGGCTGCCAACTCATGATGTTTCCATGCTGTCCCTGGCTTCTTCAATGAGATGGGTAGTTACCCAACTCCTCAGGGCTCTCTCTTAGCGCATTGCTGGCATGCCCTGACACAGAGCCCAACTGAGCCCCATCGGAAGTAGCCCTGCATCATTTGATGGGCTCTGCCGGACTCTGCCGGCAGCGCGGTAAGATGGGGAAAGCCACCTGTCTGATGAGGTGGTATGTGTCTGTTACACTTGCTTTCTCTTATATTCCATGTAATGAGCCTCTTTTATTACTCAGACATGATTAGTAAGGCTAAATCCTCAAGATCAGAGCCGCCACAAAGGTGTGATTCACAGTACAGCTGGTGAGAGATACTAATTCTTTTCTTAGGCCCTAGTATAAATTGCTGTGACTCTTGCTAGGCATGGTTTGACTTTAAAAGCTTTTGGATGTTTTTTCAGCCAAGGTTTTGTAATGCCAAACTTGATAGTTTTTTTATACATTCTGTAACTTATAAACATTTAGAGCCAAATAGCCCAGCAGAATTTAGGAGGCTAACAATATCTGCCTCTCTGTGTATGTATGTTTATGGGGTTTTTTTAACTTGTTATTAGATTAAATAGATTGGAGAGAAATTTGATTTTAGATGGAACTAATATTAAATGACCCTTTGCTGTCAGCCAGGGCACTGGTGAGTATTCAGAAATCAATTACTAAGTCTTTTACACCAAGGCCAAAGGAAAGCATCAATAATAAAAACTTTGTGACTGCCAGTTTTCATGGAAAAGAGGCTGTTAGAATGAATGAACTGATTATATGCAATCTATGTGTGTGTTTGAGAGCAGACCTCCTCATGAGAGGTGAAACCATTTGTGACCACTAATTAGCTTTTATATTTTTTTCTACCTTCAGAAAAAAATCTCTTATGTTTGGCCCATTTTCTCTTATGCACAACCAAGTGCTTATTACTTTACTGAGTTTACAGTGTTGCTTTCTCTTAATGTAAATGCTCCGGTAGTAATCGTGTTGAAACTTGGTCTTGCATCTGTGTTTGTATGAGCTGAAAATAGAAATCTTCCTAGGGCCTTATGGACCTCTTCTGAAATTTCTGGTCTGTAACAGATTGATAATGCAAAATTAACCAAGACACCAAAGAAGTTGCTTACTGTTTCAGTACTTGAGATATATCTACAAAATAGTATGCATGGTTAACATACATTATGTAGGTAAAATGGTTTGAAATGATGTGTTCTGGTAAGTTGATCAGAGTTGTATTCCTGCTTGGTATTTTTTTTAATCGATTTTGCTGTTATGACACATATTTTAACACAAGTGGAGATGAGCTGTAGATGGCAAGCATGATTTTAAAACATTAATCATTCCATGTAGGTGGGAATGTGTTATGAGCAAATAAGTTCTAATCTTGTAGCAAAGCATGGTGGGTTGTGCATCTTTGCTCTTTAGAACATTTTACTGATCCAGTGGATTTCATTGTGGATTTCATTATTTGCCAGTTTGATTGATACGTCATCTCTCGGAATCTCTTGGTTTTCTGGTGTGTCAGCTTCCAGTGGTGCTTTTGCCAGTTTTTCCCTCTAAACTATGGCTTTTTAGCATCTTGTATTCATTGGCTGTCTCCTATATAAGTCCTAACCAGGGCTGAACCTCTTAGCTTCCAAGACCAGACAAGATCAGGTGCACTTACACTGACACCATGTATTTTCAATAGGGTTCCCTTGAACAAGGGTTATTTTGAGCGGGTTTTAGCAGTTCCTTCCTCTCAAATATAGCATACAGGATCTCCCATCCAGGTACTATCCAGGATTGGCCCTGTTTAGTTTCCAAGATCAGACAATATCTAGTGCCTTTGGGTTATTTAGGTCCCTACAGATCCTTCCTTGGTCCCCAGTACAGTGGTTGACCCGAAATAAAGCAGACCTGTTGAACTCACGTTGACCTATTATTCATCAGTTGATTAAATAGCTCTACTATGCTACCGAGCCCAATTCAAAGTGCTGGTTTTGACCTATAAATCCCTAAACGGTTCTGGCCCAATCTCCTTGTCCGAACGTATCTCCTCCTATGAGCCAGAAAGATCCCTAAGGTCATCTGGTGAGGCCCTGCTCTCGGACCCGCCTGCCTCACAAGTGCGGCTGGTGGGAACGAGGGACAGGGCCTTCTCGGTGGTGGCTCCCCGGCTGTGGAACACCCTCCCCAGAGAAAAATGGTAAGCCCCAACCCTTTTGAGTTTTAGAAAAGCCTTAAAAACATGGCTATGTGCTCAGGCTTTTAACGAATAAAAGACAAAGATGACCCAGACTGATGTATGGATAAAGTACGAGGATATTGGATGAGCAGATTTTAAGCATATGTTTTATATTTTATACTGTATTTAACTGTTTGTAATAGATTTTATATGCTGTTTGTTTTTAATGATGTGTCAGCATCGAATTGTTGCCAATTGTACACCGCCCTGAGTCCCTTCGGGTGAGAAGGGCGGGATAGAAATATTGGAAATAAATAAATACTGTTGTTCAGAGTATCAGTTGGAGCTAGAACTATATATATTCTTTTGTTAAAACAAGCTTCCAAACCTTTCTTCCAGTACCGCATAAATGATAAGATCCTTTTTACAGAATCTGGGAAGAATGCATAATCAACCTTTTCTGCACAAATAGATATAGCAGAAAGAGACAAGAGAGAGTTCTTTCATGGAATCATGAAAGGGTGTTGTTTTGATTCTGCAGAATTACAAGCAATACATTTCCCTTGCAATGAAAGTGCTAGCTTGATTAAAAACAGCAATTTCCACCAAGAAACAACTAATTACATTGATAGCATATTAACAGACTATGTAAAAGAAGTGGAAATGCAGTGATAAATCTAGCAAAGTAATTATATAAATTGAAGCATTTTGTCTAAAAGTGGGATAAAAGTTGTCAGAAAAGTGTTATTTATTTCGTACCAAGCTAATATTATAGGAGCAAACATCCAGGCAGGTGGAGTGTATCAAAATATTAATTACATGGGCTCATCTTCCCGCTTATAATAAATGTTCTCTGCCTGCCTTGCTTCAAAGGAATTACTGCAGAGATGTTTGAATTATTCAGAGGTGTCTACCTCACTGCACGTGGAGCTTTATGCAAATCAGGAAATATTTGGACAGACGAACAGTGCAGAAGTAAAATTTATTTTTATTGCTATTATTTAAAAAAACCCAAATTTGCATAATTTAGTCTGGATTTTCATAGGCTGTTTATCAGGACTCCTGGCAGTAGAATTCAAGACAAACACTTGACAGTGTGTAAACTGTCACAACAATTAGTGTTATATTTCTGCCAGCAAGACCTCACCGAGATCCTGTGACAGCTCCGAAGGAATTATAATGGCTGCCAGTGCTCTTCAGGTCCCAAACTAACCTACCAGGAATACCATTCAAAGACTTAAACCCTTGAGAAATTGATACTTGAAGGAGTATCTTTCTTTATATATGCCTTCCTGACCATTAAGATGTGCCAAAGAGACCATTTCTGATAGCTGCAGCAATCCATTCTGTAGGGGCTTTCTCCACTGTGGCAATCCAGTTGAGCTTCTAACCTACTAAATTGTCTTAGATTGTTATTTACTTTTAGGCCTTTATCACACTAAGGACCTCATCACATTAGGTTCCCTAACGTGGGAATTATGGCAAATCCATGAGGCAGCAGGGGAATCCATTGCCCTATGTCCACCAGCTCCTGCAACCCTGTCTTCCTCATCACACGGAGGAACACATCACTGCCAAGATTTCCCCTGTAATATCCCCATTGCTGGTGATGAGAAAATGGAAAGCCTCCTGTGTTGCTTAGTCATAGGATGCTAGGAAGTTTGGGGACAGAGTCCTGCCAGAAGTAGCTGTGTGTTGTTTGATGGGGTCCAGCGGGCTCTGTCTCTGAACTGTGCTAAGAGTGTCCTACAATGAGTAAGTTTTCGGGGTGTGGTGTCATCTGTACGCAGATGATGTCCAGTTCTGTCACCCCTTCCCACCTGTCACTAATGAGGCTGTTCAGGTCCTGAACCAGTGTCTGGCCGCTGTGTCGGACTGGATGAGGGCGAACAAATTGAAACTGAATCCAGACAAGACAGAGGTTCTCCTGGTCAGTTGCAAGGCTGAACAGGGAATAGGGTTACAGCCTGTGTTGGATGGGGTTGCACTCCCCCTGAAGACACAGGTTCACAGTCTGTGGGTTCTCCTGGACTCATCGTTGAGCCTAGAGCCCCAGGTTTCAGCAGTGGCCAGGGAAACATTTGCACAACTAAGACTTGTGCGCCAGCTGCGCCCGTTTCTTGGGAGGTCTGATTTGGCCACGGTGGTCCACGCTCTGGTTACATCCTGTCTGGAATCATAGAATCATAGAATAGATTCTATGATTCCAGACAGGATGTAACCAGAGCGTGGAATGTTGAAGATGGCCTGGAAGCTCCAATTAGTACAACGGGCAGCAGCCAGATTAATAACTGGGGTGGCATACAGGGAGCGCACCCCCCCCCCTGCTAAGCCAGCTCTACTGGCTGCCGATATGCTACCGAGCCCAATTCAAAGTGCTGGTTTTGACCTATAAAGCCCTAAACGGTTCTGGCCCAATCTCCTTGTCCGAACATATCTCCTCCTATGAGCCAGGAAGATCCCTAAGGTCATCTGGTGAGGCCCTGCTCTCGGTCCCGCCTGCCTCACAAGTGCGGCTGGTGGGAACGAGGGACAGGGCCTTCTCTGTGGTGGCTCCCCGGCTGTGGAACACCCTCCCCAGATATATACGGCAAGCCTCAACCCTTTTGACCTTTAGAAAAGCCCTAAAAACATGGCTATGGGCTCAGGCTTTTAACGAATAAAAGACAAAGATGACCTGGACTGATGTATGCCTAAACCATGAGGATATTGGATGAATGGATTATAACTATATGTTTTATATTTTATACTGTATTAATTGTTTGTAATAGATTTTATATGCTGTTTGATTTTAATTATGTGTCGGCATCGAATTGTTGCCAATTGTATGCCGCCCTGAGTCCCTTCGGGTGAGAAGGGCGGGATAGAAATATTGGAAATAAATAAATAAGTACTTTCCCACAGCAGATAAGGGCAACAGACCAGGATGCTCACCCTCACTGTAAAAACTCTGCAATTACATTATTACACTAACTCGCCAATCCAAATTCCCTCAGCTGTCCTCCCACAGTAATGCTGCACTATAATTTTTAGAAATGTTTAATTCTAGCTAAAAACAAACAAACCTAAAATCAATGAATTAAGCACTGAGTTGTAGTTATGGGGGGGAATGAGAGGTAGAGAGTAAGGGAAACTCATCCCTTGACATTATTGTTGGCATGCCAGTAAACAGTAGAAGGTACCCAATTGCACCGAGGTGAGATTGGGAGCTATTGTGGAGTTGGAAGCATTGTGGGATTGATGGGTTTTGCTGATTACTAGCTAGGGTTTATCACTGAGCTGGCCAGCAATGTGCATACTATAGTATCCTATGATATAAACCATCACCAACACTAACAGCCCTACTTCAATTCCAGTTTTTTCCCTAAGTGCAATAAGTCTACAGATTGGTTTCTTTCCATACTATTATTTTATAATATATGCCCTTTCCCAAGAACTTTAGATATTAAGCAAATTAATAATACTTCAGTAATCAGAGTTATGGTGGGATGATACAACTATGTGCTATCCCATACTCTATTCCTATTGTTCCTAACAATTTTCTCCCCTATCCATATTGACTTTCATTTTGGCTAGGTGAGAATTCACATGGAGTGCTGTTATGATACTCAGCATCTGATCCCTATGAATGTGCTTGTCACTTTCATGGTGCCTGAATTGCCACTTTGTGGGAGCTAGTAATTTGACAAAACACCTTTAGGATTGTATCTATCTCCCAGATCGGAATTTGCACAACAAAGGGGAGAGTGTGTAGACATACAGTATATTGTAATGCCCTGTCTGAAACAACAACTCTGAGCTGTTGCGACTTACTAGCTGCATATAGTCCAAAGTACAGAAAGAAAGATGACAGCATTTTCTTTATTTCTTCTTCCCTTCCTAAGGGTGTGCTTGAAGTAGCTAGCTATAATTTTGGTACTGGAAACTTCTGATAAAGATCAGCAGAGAGAGCAGTTTTGAAAAGCATGCACTTTTGGAATTGTTTTTAACAAGTTTGCCCTGATTTTCAGTTCTAGCTTCAAGACACTTTCTCTCCTCCCCCTCCCTTGTATAGGCAACTAAAGGAAATTATTGATCAATTCTTTGGCAGTAAATCTGATCTCCTAACACTTCCTATTAAGCAATTTGGAAGCAATACAATTTTTTCTATTACAGTATAAGCAAGGTATTGTTTAATTGATTTCTCTTTTAAAAAAAGATGAATATGGATTGTAATTAAGACTACTAAAGTAAACACTTAATTAGCCATATGTCTGATCTATCTGGGAACATATTCAATAGAAAAATTACTATTGGGGAGATGAGGAATTCAACTCTCCTCACCCCACCTTCAGTCTTCACATTTTTAGCATTGTGATAACTAAAAACTTCAGATGACCGATTATTAATACGGTTTAGATATCCAAGAAAAAGAGCCAGGTATCTGACCAAGAGCACCTCTGTCTTCTCTGCTTCACATTTTAGTTTATTCAACCTTATCTATTATGTGTTACTGTATCAAAAAGCTCTGATTTAGTACTGAAACAGCTTCTAATTAGATGGCAAGAAAGAGTTGAGTATATCAGCATACTGGTGACATCAACCCCCCAAATTCCAGATATCCTCGTCCAGAGTTTTCATATAGATATTAAGCAGCAGAACTAATCCCTGAGAGTTCCCACTGTCCAGCGGGTTTGGCTTTGAACATGAATTTCCCAGCCGTACTTGCTAAGTTCACCCTTCCAAGAAAGACCAAGACCACAGTAAAAGATACTTCATTCAACCCTGGTTTAGGGGACATTTCAGCCAGATCGTCCCTAAGACCAAAGTGAAAGGCACATCTTTGTATCTCAGACATTACAGAGGGATGATTGTTGAAGACTAAGGGTACATCTACACTGTTTGATACTACTTTAATTACCATGGCTCAATGCTACGGAATCCCAGGGGTTGTAATTTGGTGAGGCCCAGTAATTTTTGGCAGGAACATCTAAAGACCTTGCAAAACTATACATTTCATGATTCCATAGCTTTGAGACATGTCAGTTGAAGTGGTGCCAGACTGCATTCATGCCCCCTAAAAGAAAAAACTCGAGCCTTGGTTTCAGGAAGAAAATACCAGACCTATTTTACAATAAAATAAATTGAAGCCTCGGGTTCCCTGTATTTTCCGCAGTACATTTGAGGAGCCTGCATCTCTTGGTACTGGAGTTATGATGGTAACTGGCAAGCAGACACACAGCTCTATATCACACATGGTATTTAGATTATAGATATAGATATATTTCTTATTCTAATTTGTGTTTAGACATCATGAGCCAAGGTCCAGAGGGATCTGTGTAGATGGGCAGGATCCATTTGGGCCACTATACATTGCCAGTGTCCAGTTGAGTCACTCCCGTTTATGCCATTCCCATTTGTGGAAGTATGTGTAAGCTGTTTGTTTTTTTGTTATGCGCCTTCAAGTCATTCCTGGATTTTGGCAACCCCAGGACCAATCTATCATGGAGTTCTATTCATGAAAATTATTGAAGTTTGCCTTTCTCTGGGGTTAGGGATTTGTGACTTCTCCATTGGGTTTCCATGGCTAAGTGGGGACTTGAATCCTAATCTCCATAGGCTACTTACTATGCCTTTCCAAAGTTGGGCAAAGCTCTGCTTTCCCACCAAAATCCAAGATGGCGACCCATTGACCCAGAGATAATGGTGGGAGCTCCAGCAGAGTCTTTCACAAGCCATACCAGTTTGACTATTGTATTCTGATTTTCTCTCCTCTCCTCTCCTCCTTGAGCATAGGTTCCATTGTTTAACTACTCTGTTAGGGTTTTTCATTTCATCAGTTTTATATTGGCTCTCAACCATAATTTTTAAGTATGAGCTTGGAATTGGTTTACAATAGAGTGCAGTTTAGCATGCAATGGTTAAACAGAAGGGGTGATTTGCTTTAATGTTCCTTTATGGGAGAAGTGCTGAATTATGAAGCAGAAAAATAGAATGTTCTCAGCAGTGTAAATAAAACCGTAATCAAAGGAAGTAAATCATAGTCTTTTTTCGCCTTCACCTCCCCCTCCCTTCCCCCTAGCCAGTTTATGCTTTTGTGCATTGTTGGGTTATTAATCTTGATAATAGAAATGGGGAAGAAATGTTGCACTGAAAAATTGGAGTTGATATAAAACACTGATGAATGAACAAAACAATTGTGACTTCTTAATGCTTATCTTTGCCATATTTTGACATGTAATCATGCTAAATTGAAAGCTTCTTGGAAAGCAACAATTCTATTCTTTTAAGCATTTTTTTTTTTGCAATAGTGTGCTGTGCATGCAGGGACAACACTACCAGGTGATTGTAATATGAATTAAAATTTCAGGACCAGAAAAAGGAAGCTGCCCAACAGTTTGAATAATTCAATCACATTATTGACCTCAGTGGGATTGGGCTGACAGCAAAACAAGTTGAATGTATTTTGTTCCATTTTTTTTTTATTCTACTGAACTGAGGTAGTTGATAGTTTCCATATCACTGGGATGTGAATATAATCTGTGTTTTATTCTAAATAGAAATGGTTCCTGAACCTCTTTTGGGAGTAGCATTCAGAGCCTTCAAATTTAGTTGCTTATTTGCCAACATTTTACATGCACTGCTTAGAACTTTGTCACATTGATGAGGTTCACTGTTCCGATTTGCTAGCTTCCATAGCGAATCAGTAAACAGTAGGGCATTCCCAGCATCCTGCACACTGACTCACTGCCATCTGACACTTCTCCATCACACTTGGGAAGCGTTGCCACATGGCTTTTTCCCACAGTAGCCCTGTTGCTCCAAATGGAACACTGGGAGGCTCCCGTGTTGGCGCAGCACTACAACACTTCTGCCCCAATTAACCCACAGAGCCCCACCGGAAATAAGGCTACATTGTGTGATGGGTGGCATGGGGCTCTGTGGGTTAAATGAGGCTGAAGAATCGTGATGGACACTGACAGGAAGTCCTCCTGCAATATGGGATGGGCTCCGTCACTTTTCATTAGCTCAGTGGATTAGAACCAGGGGTGGTGGTGGGGATAAAATCCTAAAATCATTAAGGTATTATTGTAATGTAACATGTCACAAGCCGTCTCATTTTTGCCATTATTTTTCTGTGATCCTTTCTGTAGCAACTTAATTCAGTTGCTTTGTCAGTCAATGTAAAATTCCTCCCAGAACAGCTATTGTCACTGACAGCATTTGCCAACTTTCTATCTATTTTGGCATGAGCCCCCCTCCCCCACCCTGCCTTTATGACCAGCAGCCACATGGAATGATGGAAATTTGTTCATCTGGACATCAGGACACAAGAGGGGAGGATGTTTCCATCCCTTTCCAACCAACAATCTACAGTGCAATGAGCAATTGCAACAGGGATCCTGCTTCTGGTTGTCAGAGCCTTGCTCATTGCTGGGGCGAAGCTGGAAACATAATTTTCAAATGCTGTGATCTCCATCTGAACAAACTTTTCTCACTCTATGTGTCTACTGGTTGTGATGCTACATTGGGTAGTGGGTTTATGATCATGCCCATGGTATCATGATGGTAAACAAAACATGTCGGGCAGTTGCACATAGAACAGTTACAGCTTCATAACTGTAGGTTATGAATCTATATTTACAAAACAGAGTGCCTGCCATTAATTTCCTATTAGAACAAATTGGTTATCCCTTCTCCAAAATGTTAGAAGTAGGTTTGGGTTTGTCATGTTGCTTCAGAAGATGGTGAAAGTTGTGACCCCCTTCTGCCATGGAAAAGCACAATCAAAGTACCCCTGACAGATAGCCATCCAGCCTTGTTTAAAAGCCTCCAAAGAAGAAGGCTCCAACAGACCCTAAAGCAGTTCCACTGTTGCTCTTATGGTTAGGAGGTTCTTCCTAATGTTCAGATAGAATCTCCTTTTTGTTATTTGAACCCACTGTTCCATGTTTCAGTCTCCAGGACAGCAGAAATCAACCCTGCTCCCTCTTCCTTATGTTTCAGATATTGAAACATGGCTCTCATGTCTTATCTCAACCTTCTCTTCTGAGGCTAAGCAGACCCAGCTCTTTAAGCCACTCCTCCAGACCTTTGATCCTTTTAGTAATCTTCCTCTGGACAGCTTAGAATCAATATTTTTCTTGAATTGCTTTGCCCAGAACTGAACACAGTGTTATGTCAGGTGAGAAGGTTTGACCAAAGCAGAATAGAGGGGCACTATGACTTCTCTTGATCTAGACACTATGCTCCTTTTGATGCAGCCCCAAATCCCATGCATTGACTGGTTCACATAATGCTGCGGTGTCACAAGATGGGTACGTTATGTGCCATACCTTTTAACATGTCTTCAGTTTCTTCCAATATTTACTGCTTCTGGTGGTTGTGTTCCCAGTGCTGCTGCCTTTTATCATTTCAATTGCATACAGAATAACAGAAAACAAACAAACAAATAAAAAAGACATACTAGACCTGGGTTTTATCATGTTTTGGAGCATTCCAGGTATTGGATTCTTAGAACAAAAAAGTGCTTTAATACAAAATGAGAGGAAAAGGGAACGATTGCTCCGGAGTATGTTACAGCTTTTCTTGCTGCCTATGAAAGGAACTGGAATGATAATGAAATGTGCTGGAGCACTCTTTAAGTATCCCTGTATCTGTGACACATTTAAATATAAGCTTGCTACATCTCTTTTCCTCCTTCAGTTGTGCACACACACACACATGACATAGAGTTTTCTGCTGCTCATTTGACCTGCTGCTTCTGAGGATTTCCTTTCAGTACAGAGGAGAGTGTCTCCTTTTGACAGACAGTGCAAATTAAGAGATATGGGCAAGATTCAGGAAGCTGGATGCCTGAAAGTGTCCCCTGGGTTTTCATTTACAACTAGGGGCTGCGATAGACACAATTACTGCTGTCAGAAACTCAGAGGTTAGTGGAAGGAGCGCATGGCAGCCTCAGCTCGTGCTGCGCTGTAATTGCCAAGATTATTTTTAATCAGAAGTTATTCTATAAGCCCAAACATTAGAAATCTCTCGTTGGGGCCGACAGGAAATTAAACTGAGGCCAAATGACAACAACAAAAATGACAACAAAAAACGTGTTGCCTCAAAATAGAGGTAATATTCCAAGTTGCCTAATCATTTTGTTGTTTCGCTTTCTTCTATAAGGAGGTGATAATCTATTGTTCGGCTGCTGATATCATTGTCTAATTTTGCTTTGGGACTGGAATTTTAAATGACCAGACACGATCTGTTTCAGTCTATTTATAAATTGGCTGTTTTTTGCCACCAGCCAGATCAAATGTGTGAGAACGAAGCAGAGCTAATTTTATATCTTCTTTTTGACATTTAATTGGTGTTCATCTTCCATGTGTTGGCTGCTATGATTCTACCCCATTTTTCAAACTTTTTGCACAGTGAAGAGTAGATGTATCTCATTGCCTCAAATTATTGACCAAAATAAAAGAAGCTACAGAAAATCTATGGGTTAAATCTGTCTGTACTAAATGGGAAAATGTTGTTGAATGATATATTAATAAATCATTCGTTGGGGAGAAGGAGAAAAGTAACACAGAAGTTGAAAAGCAAGTTTGCATTTTCACCAGGATGGGTCCAGTCCATGGGAAGCCATTAGGATGAATGCCTTGTAATGCTCTTTAGGAAGAGTTGCTGTAACATGTAAAACCACTCATTAGTAGTAATAGACAGATTGCTTTAATTTTGGTCTGTGTCAGTTTCACTTGTATATCCAATTGGGTTTGGTTCCAGGACTCCCCATGGATGGCAAAAAATCCATGGATGCTCAAGTCCCATTGTATGCAATGGCGTAGTAAAACGGAGTCCCTGCTATAAAGTGGCAACATCAAGGTTTGCTTTTTCAGTTATTTAAAATATATATATTTTCAAGCCATGCATGTGTATTCAGAACCTGTGGCTACAGAGAACTGATGGTATTCATTTGCCCATTCTTTCCTATTGGCAAATAACTCTGGACTATGAATCATAGAACGAAATAAGTGGAAGAGACTACAAGGGACATTCAGTCCAACCTTCTACTGTGCATTTAAATACTTAATATTCATTTTGTTCTTGTTTACCCTTGAAATAAACATTTTGCATAGATTCAAACCTCAGTATTCCATTTTTTTTTGTTTTACACCAGGAATTATAAAACCAAACTGGTTCAATTAATGTATTTCATAGATGCAGTGATTCGCAAAATGTGTACATTTTAGTCATCAGAAGAAAATGACAATGTTTTCTGTTTTTTCTTCTTCTAGGAAACTACACAGAGGCTTCATGTAAGTGGAAGCTATACTTTTCTGGAGAGGAGCATTAATTCTGTAAGTTCTCTTTTTGGCTCTCTTCTTTGCTACTCCACTTTTCTCCTTTCTGTTTTGGTGTGTGCCTTTCTCAAACCTGCTTCTACCTCACTTTGTATCTTCAGCTGCATGAAGTGAAAGGATTCTAATGAAAATGGATTCTAATGAAAATAAACTGTGTTATTTAATTGTTTGTTTGCACATTTCTCAGGTTTATTTAGTGGTTGCACCTGTGTGTATTTATCTCTTGAATACAGGAGAAAACATGCCCTCCCTATCCCCATAAAAACAAAGCTAATATTCACAGTCTTTTAGGCTAATATAGCGAAATAATGTACTGAAGTGTGATTAAGCACTTCTTAAATATTGCGTGATGTTATTAGATGTGTCACAATATGTGCGGATTAAGCTATTTTCCAAACATTTTCATAAATTGCATAATTTTACTGGTAATTTCTAAGTTGACAATGAACAATATGGCAGATGTGTATGTGATTTTCCCCAGATTCAATGGAGTGGATTATTATTGTGAAAGTTTGGCTATGAAATGTTTTCATCCATGAACAGTTTTCTAAAAATGCAGTCATACTTGTACTTGGTTTGTGGGTTATAATTTTCTAGATGGTTGTTGTTGTTGTTCTTATCGTTGTTGTTGTTGTTGTTTGACTTGTTCTGAAGCACATACTGGGTCAGATGTGGATAGATCACAACATAGCTTGGTAGAAGAGGTCCTGTTTTATTCAGCATTCAGTCTTTGGGATGTAAATAGATTGCACAATATGATCTTATATTAATTCCAAACCAGTTTACATATCATCTGTAACTAGTGCTTTTCAAACAAAAAATGGGGAGCTAATGTTTTCAGGCATCAGAAACCACTTTGAGTCAATGTTCAATGTATTATTGGCTGTGCCGTAAAAGCCTTTCGGACATTAGTTTGGGGGCTTTGAGGTGTGATTTTGGGCATCCCTTTGAACCATTTCGCTTCCCCATTGTAGTGCTATTCATATAACCCCTGGCCATCAGGAGCTGAAACTGTGGGATTTTGCTGCTCCTTCCAGGCACTTATAGGAATTTATCCTCTCAATTGGGTATTTCCGCATTGTTTGCAAACTTTCCTTTGTTCTTTTGCAAATGTGAAATCAATGTGTTGTAACTGGATGGCTTTGTCCATGAGAAATACCCTCCCCCCCCCCCCCCCTTGCAGAATACACAAACCAGAGAAAGGCTTCCAATTGCAAAATGCATCCTTCTTTCTTTATTAAAATAATCCATTCTGCAATCAGGTACTGTAAAGTAGAAGTGTCTATGGGCTTCTTAATGAGAAGTAGCTGGTGCCAGATTTCGCATTGTGCTTAACTTGCCAGAAGGGCCCATCTTCCTGCCCCTTGAATTTTTTTATACGATGGAGTTTGCTTATGTGGTGCAATTCTAAATGTGAAGGCATTCTGTTTCAGAGTGATTCCAGACATAATGATACAGCTGGTTGTCCATGGTAACATGCCACAAAGCAGGCAGTGTAGGTCTACCAGCCCTACCTCCTTTAGGACCCAGTTAATTAATAACTTAATTAGCACAGGGCCTCAATTGTCCTAAATCCGGCACTGAAAGTAGCCCTTTATCTTGCAGAATACAATAACACCAACTTACTCCCTAACTTTAGTGTTGGTAGAAAGAATTCATGTTCATGATGTGGAAATATTCTGCTGGAGTTGAATTTCTGCATTGTTTCTCTTTTGAGGGAGGACTTGAGTCCACTTCCACTCACAGAATGGTCTGTAAATGGAAGAACTTTTTGGAGAATTGCTTGCAAGGCAAAGAGTCTGTCTGATAGGCTGCTTAGTCCCCAAATGTGGACCTTTCAAATGTTTCTATCAATTCCCTATGGCTGCACATTGAAGAAAAAGGTTTCGAATGAAGAACAATTATCTCTATCGCCGCGGCATGGAAAGTCACTTTTAAGAAATAATTGATCATACGGCTCATAGCAAAGGACACTCTTCACAAAGTGACTTTAATGTCTGCACTGAACTTTTAAAAAAGACTTTCTGTTTCTTTTTATCCCCCCCCCCTTTTGGGGGGGGGATTTAAAAGAGAAAGTAGCATCTACTAAACTTTGAAAAGGAAGTCCTCAGAATGATGCCCCCCAATCATTTTAGTGCCTTCTCACTGTAAAAAAACAACAACTAAGAAACTAAGCTATGCTTGTTACATGGAAAAGAAGCAAATTGCAAGCTGTTGATTTTTGGGGACGGAGAGAGGGATATGGCTACAGCTCTCTTGCTCTGAAAAACAATGTGCAATAGATAATGTTGTTGCTTAATTGATACACTTTTCTTCTCAGTAATACTGGTTACCAACCTTTTTTTGTGACGGGTCCATTCATTAAACAACAGACACTTTACCCACAGGGCCAGTACTCATGGTTTCACCTACCCCCATTCAGCAAAATAAGTTTTCTCTGGGAATTTTCTAGGCATGCCATGCAATTTTGCAGCAAGTTTTGCTACAGAGTTTCCCTGGAGGACCTAATAAATCCTCAGTGAGGCTAGCTCTGTTCATTTCAATAACGTTCACTGTTATCCATGGTTTCCACAATGAGTCCAGGAACCTCTCCTCTGATTATATGGGAGTCAATCTGTGTTATTCCATTTCAGTTGCTGCATCCTGTGGATTCCTGGGATTTGTAGTTTGGTGACATACTAAGGCTCTAGAATCTAAATGTCCCTTCCCAAATTGCTTACCCCCAGGACTGTGTAGGATGGAGCTATGATAGTTAAAGCTGAATTATTTAAAAATAAAGTTATTATAAATTATTAATATTGGTCTTGGGAGAATCCTGGAGTCCCAGGAAACATCAGGGTCCTCCAGAACATGATCTGAAAAACTGTTGAGGCATCAGCATCTCATTTATTAAAAGAGGAGTGCTCTGTTAAACTCTCCTTCGTGCCACATGAAAAATTCATATTGCATTTTTGAGGTGGGGGGGAGTTACTTTGGTTATGCTATGCAGCCATGGTTATTTGTCTTGAGAACACCTTACACCTGTTTTTTCTTTCCTCGCCAAATGCATCTGGTCCATCTTTGTCTTTGCTCGCTGCCACCAGCTGCCCCATCTGTCATGGAGCAGCAATGTGGCAGTTAGCAGCATTTGACAAAGTTGACAGAAAGAAGGAAAAATGGCAGGCGAGGAATTCTGCCATCAAGCAAAGCAAAGGTGTGTCAAAACCCAGGCTACGGAGCACCAATAACCATGCGCAGAGGCCAGATACTATTTAATATCTTTATTAAAGGAATATATAAAGTCAATAAAAACAAGTGAAGAATGAAGTTCAGAAGTAGACCTTTCAGGAAAGGTCAAATATAGTCCAGAAAAGCAATGTCCAATATGTGATATTAGAGTCCAAAGTTATAATCCAATAACCGAAACACACACTTTGCCAAGCAAAGTGTGGGGAAATGACAAGGTCCTTTAGTCCAATGGAGCTTGACAACAAGGCTGGAAAACAAACTAGATTCTTGGCAAACAAGACTTGATACGAGGCAACAAGAAGCAAGAAGCAAGAACAAGGTCCGTGGCGAGGTCCGAAGAACAAGGCAGGCTTGGAACTAGAACAAGGTCCTGGAAACAAGGAACTGGAGTTGCGTAGTCCACACACGATCTCACTCCCGAAGCTGACGAATTGACTCCGCAAGGATCTCCTTGCGGTAAAACAGCTATATAGGATCTTGTTTTCCCGCCAAGGAACACTTTCCCTGGGGAACAAGAAGTGAAACCCAAGCTGTGTCCAGATGCATGACTCCTTAAGATTTCCCAAGGGAAACAGGCTTAATCAGCTAATTGTCTGGCAGCGATTCTGGTGCTTCGGCGATTCGCCTCCCTAGCGCCTCTATCTCGATTATAATTATCCCGGCGAGAGAACGGGGGAGAATTCTGCCCAAGGCTTGTTTGGCTGACTTCTTGAGGGCAAACATCCTGCAGGTGCAGGGGCTCCGATTCTGGCTGAATCGGTGGGAAACCAAAGTTTTCCTCTTCGTCTGCCACAATAGTACTAGGAACGGGACTACATGGCCCATGAGACATCACACTATCCCCCTCCTCAAGGCCCCTCTCAAAAATGGGCCCTCTTCCCGAGGTGCGGGGCCGCGGCTTGGCAGGGTAGGCCTGATGGAAGCGGCGGACTAAGTCGGGGGCATGGACTGTGGAAGCGTCTTCCCAAGAGCATTCTTCGGGGCCAAAACCCACCCAGTCAATGAGATACTGAAGGCGGCGGCGATGAAAGCGAGAATCCAAAATGTCCTGAACCTCGAATTCCTCCTCCCCGTCCACCAAAACAGGGGCGGGGGCCGGCTGGTCCACATCGGGGCGTACCCCATCCGCCGGAAGGAGCAGGGAACGATGAAACACTGGATGAATGCGCATAGAGCGCGGAAGTTGGAGTTTGAAAGTCACGGGGTTAAGTTGCGCCACCACTGGGTAGGGACCAATGAAACGGGCATCTAGCTTCCGGCAGGGACGGTGGGAGGGCAAAAAGCGAGTGGACAATAGGACCCGATCTCCTACCTTGATCTCGGGGCCGACTTGGTAAAAAGGTCCACCACCACTAGGATCGTGGTATATCCAAGGGAAGGTGGTAGATCAGTGATAAAATCTGCAGAAATTATCTCCCATGGGCGAGATGGAGTAGGAAGGGGATGCAGTAGCCCTGAGGGCTTCTCCCTTCTTATCTTGGAGCGCTGGCATACCGGGCAGGTATTGACATATTTCTCCACATCCTTGCGGATCTTGGGCCACCAGAAATCTCGTAGGATCAAATGCATGGTTTTGAAAAGTCCAAAATGCCCTGCTGGCTTGCTGTCATGGCACAGACGAAGTGTCTTTTCTCTGCCGGGGTCTGGAGGGATGTAAACATGATTCCTGTAGCACAGTAGCCCATCCTTAAGTGAGAAAGGGAAACGTAGTCCTTGGCAAATCTGTTCTTGAACCCAGGCATCTGCCTGTTGACTGGCTCTAATCTCTTGAGCGCAAAGGGGTTCTGGGTTAGAAGGAGTTGATTCAATTGGAGTGGATTTGGTGTTTCCCACTGTGAGCGTGGCAAAGTTCTCGGGTTGCAGCAATCGGGATTCGAAGGTCTCTCTGCGTCCTGCAGCATACTCTGGTTTTCGTGATACGAGCATCTGCTTGCTTGGTCTGAGCCGGGGTTACATAATGGATCTGGAAGTCAAAACGCTCAAAGAATAAAGCCCAGCGCTGCTGCCTCTGATTTAGCTTGCGGGCAGTTCTTAGATGTTCCAAATTACGATGATCAGTATGAACCTCAATGGGAAATTTGGCCCCTTCTAACCAATGCCTCCAATTTTCAAAGGCTGCCTTTATGGCCAAAAGTTCCTTCTCCCAAATAGTATAATTTCTCTCTGGGGCTGTTAGTTGACGGGAGTAAAAGGCACAAGGATAAAGATGTTCTCCCACTGGTTGCATGAGTACAGCCCCAATTGCCACATCGGAGGCGTCAGTCTGCACAACGAAAGGGGTTTTAGGATCAGGGTGCTGTAGAATTGGTTGGGACGTGAACAACTTCTTTAATTGCTGGAACCCTTTCTCTGCTTGCTCCGTCCAGCGGAAAGGCTGTTTCCCACGGATGCAGCTGGTGATTGGGTCAGACCAGCGGGCAAAGTTTGGGATGAATTTGCAGTAGTAGTTCGCGAACCCCAAGAAACGTTGCACTTCTTTCTTGTTGGTTGGCGCCCGCCATTCCAATACTGCTGAAACCTTTGCCGGGTCCATGGAGAGCCCTTGTGGCGAGACACGGTATCCCAGGAAGTCTACCTCTTGTAGGTCAAAAGCGCACTTTTCCAACTTGGCATATAGCCCATGATCCCGCAATCGTTGTAGCACCATCCTGACGTGCTTCTCATGCTCCGATTGTGATCTAGAAAACACCAAAAAAATCGTCCAAGTAAATGATCAAGAACCGATCTAGATAATCCTGGAAGATATCATTGACAAAATGCTGGAACGTTGCGGGAGCTCCGGATAATCCGTAATTCTTGACTAGGGACTCGAATAATCCGAATTTGGTCTGGAAAGCGGTTTTCCATTCGTCCCCCTCCCTGATGCGAACTAGATTGTAAGCCCCCCGGAGATCCAGCTTGGTGTAAACCTTGGCCCCTCGAAGTCGGTCTAATAGGTCTGAGATCAAAGGCAGGGGGTAGCGGTTCCGCTTCGTGATATTGTTCAATGCTCTATAGTCCACAACCAAGCGTAAGTCCCCTGACTTCTTTTTCACAAACATCACCGGGGAGGCAGCTGGGGATTGAGAGGGTCTGATGAATCCCTTGCAAAGATTTGACTCTATGAACTCCCTGAGAGCTTCTTGCTCTGGTTCAGTCAGGGAGTAGAGGTGTCCTCGCGGGATCGGGGCCCCCTCCGCCAAGTCAATGGCACAATCGTAGGGTCTATGCGGGGGTAGTTTCTCGGCTTCTTTTTCATTGAAAACATCCCAAAAGTCTGAGTATTTCTTGGGCAAGGTGATGATGGGTTCAGCGTCTGTGGCATGGCAGACCTTGGCTACAAGACAATGGTTTTGGCAATATTTAGAAGCAAACTGCAGTGTTCTGTTGGTCCAGGAGATGTTTGGGTCGTGGAGTGTCAGCCATGGAATTCCCAAAATCACAGGGAAGTGGGGGACCTCGGTAACAAAGAAGGAAATCTTTTCCATGTGTTCCCTTATCCACATTCTGGTGGGCTCAGTCCATTGGCTTACTGGACCCATCTTTAGGGGACGGCCATCTATAGCCTGCACCACCCGGGCATTCTTGAAATCGTGATATTGTAATCCCAGAGAGTCGGCGTACTCTCTGTCAATGAAATTGTTTGTTGCTCCTGAGTCTATCATGGCATGGATCATGACGGGTCCTTTTTTCGCTGACCACAACGTGACCACTAGGAGGAATAGGACCCCGGTTTGCGGCTCTTGAGTGGGGTTTTTTTACCGAGTTGGCGAGCCTCTCTACGCCCGGTCGCTGGCTTCCCCCGCCGGCTTGGCTCCAGCCGCCTCGGCCGTCTCTGTCTCCGCGGAGGACGCCGCCGCCAGGCGAGCGGCGGGCTTTCTCTTGGCTGGACATTCTCTGGCGAAGTGGCCCCCGTTCCCGCAGTACCAGCAGAGGTTTAACCGTTGGCCTTTTCGGCTACATCTATTCTGGGGCGCACATTGCCCAACTGCATCGGCTCTTCCTCGCTTCCCCTGGGGTATGGGGCTGGTGGTGGGGGTCTCCACACTGGACGTGGCTGAATACTGGCGGAAGCAGGGGGTTTCACTCCTGCTCTTCCACTTTGGCCTCGGAGCCACTGTTTTTTGTTGGCAAGCAGGACTTCGGCTTGTAAACAATGGTTGATAAGTCTCTCAAGAGAATTTGGAGGATCCACCTTGGAGATTTCTTCCTGCATCTCGATATTGAGACCCTCACGAAACTGTCCTCTGAGGGCTATATCGTTCCAACCGGTGTTTTGGGCCACACCCGGAACTCGGCTATGTACTGGGACAACGGCCTGTCTCCTTGGAAGAGGCGCCGGAGTTTATGGCCGGCCGCCTCCTCGTTGTCCTCGATCCCCCAGGTCGCCTTAAGGTGATTCAAGAAGTTTTGCGCGGAACTTAGGTGCATGGAGCCCGCATCAAATAGCGCCATCGCCCAATTGGCCGCTGGCCCTTCTAGGAGACTATAAATCCACGCCACCTTGACATCTTCTTGGGGAAATTCGGCTTGACGGGCTTCTATGTATGCCTGGCATTGGCAACGGAAAACATGAACCTTGGAGGCTTCTCCAGAAAACTTGGTTGGAAGTGCCAGGCCAGGGAGCCGGATACCTCGTTCCTTCAAGCCCCGTATTTCTCCCTCCTGCGTATGGAGTGTATCACGGATTCTGTCTAATTCATCCTTGGAAATAGTGTAGCTGAGTGGTTGGGCTTCCGCCCCGGTTCCTGTAGACATCCTGGCCTTAGGTTAATTGGTGCTTAGGGGGGCGGAGTCAAACTGTCAAAACCCAGGCTACGGAGCACCAATAACCATGCGCAGAGGCCAGATACTATTTAATATCTTTATTAAAGGAATATATAAAGTCAATAAAAACAAGTGAAGAATGAAGTTCAGAAGTAGACCTTTCAGGAAAGGTCAAATATAGTCCAGAAAAGCAATGTCCAATATGTGATATTAGAGTCCAAAGTTATAATCCAATAACCGAAACACACACTTTGCCAAGCAAAGTGTGGGGAAATGACAAGGTCCTTTAGTCCAATGGAGCTTGACAACAAGGCTGGAAAACAAACTAGATTCTTGGCAAACAAGACTTGATACGAGGCAACAAGAAGCAAGAAGCAAGAACAAGGTCCGTGGCGAGGTCCGAAGAACAAGGCAGGCTTGGAACTAGAACAAGGTCCTGGAAACAAGGAACTGGAGTTGCGTAGTCCACACACGATCTCACTCCCGAAGCTGACGAATTGACTCCGCAAGGATCTCCTTGTGGTAAAACAGCTATATAGGATCTTGTTTTCCCGCCAAGGAACACTTTCCCTGGGGAACAAGAAGTGAAACCCAAGCTGTGTCCAGATGCATGACTCCTTAAGATTTCCCAAGGGAAACAGGCTTAATCAGCTAATTGTCTGGCAGCGATTCTGGTGCTTCGGCGATTCGCCTCCCTAGCGCCTCTATCTCGATTATAATTATCCCGGCGAGAGAACGGGGGAGAATTCTGCCCAAGGCTTGTTTGGCTGACTTCTTGAGGGCAAACATCCTGCAGGTGCAGGGGCTCCGATTCTGGCTGAATCGGTGGGAAACCAAAGTTTTCCTCTTCGTCTGCCACAATAGTACTAGGAACGGGACTACATGGCCCATGAGACATCACAAGGTGGTGGAGAGGTTTCCAACTTACGGGACACAATAGTCCCTGAGCTCATTAGCAGGCCTTTGTGAGGAAGACAACAATTTACCTATGATTAATATATTTCAATAACTACACATACTTTCTAGAAATAATCAGGTGTCTTGAAATGGACCCTATGTATTTGGAGTAAGCAAAAGAAAGAGGCAATACCAATGGCCTCGAATATCTGAGGACAACAAAATGATGCCAGATCTTTGTTCCTCATTTGGGTCAAAATTTCTTCTTGTGATTGTAATGTGAAGAGCATTGTGAATATCAATCATTTTTAGGGCTCAGGAGGTCTTACTGTTTAACTGAGCTGAGACTGAAGTCCAGTATGTTGCTTGGTAACAAAAGATGTAGATGAGTGAGTGACTAAATCTACCATATGGCTGGGCATTTTGCCCTATTCACCTGTGACATGACTACACATGTAATGCCTTACCGATTTATAGTATGCTTTATCAAATTTTACTACTCAGAACTGCAAGTTACTGACAGGTAGTCTATTGGTGTGGGAAATAAAATGATGTTTTCCCGAGTGCATCCCGAGTGAACATTCAATAATTTAAACAAGTTGCTATCTTAGAAGTTCATGTACTAAAGTTAACTTTGGAATCAAAGTAGTAATCTTCTATAATTTGAAAAAAAGATGTCTGCAAATAAATCCACAAGTTTTTAAGCCTCCATCGCAACTTACGAAATTAGAGTTGTGTGTATTGAAGGGAGCAAATGTGATCTAGGTATTGTTGAAGGCTTTCATATCTGGAATCACTGGGGTGTTCTGTGGTTTCTGGACTGTATAGATGTATTCTAGCAGCATTTTTTCCTGCCGTTTCATCTGCATCTGTGACTGGCATCTTAAGAGGATTTGGTTATAGTAAAGCAAGTGAAGTATATATACCTGTGGAATGTCCAGAGTGGGAGAAAAGAATCATTATGTGTGTGCTGAGTGAGATCTACCTATTAGCATGTGAGTAACCATGAGCCTAGCATAGTCTAATAGTAAGGGCATCTGCATAGAAGTAACCTTTGTTCCCTTTGAATTGTTTCCTGTCTAGAGACATCCCTTGTTTGGTGGTGTACACTAGCCCTTGATTGCTTACTGTCTGGAGACCTCCTATGTCTGGGTGGTATTCATTAGTCACTGTCATAATAATAATAATAATAATAATAATAATAATAATAATAATAATAATAATAATAATAATAATAATAAGTTTATTTATATCCCCCCTCCATCTCCCCCGAAGGGGACTCGGGGCGGCTTACAGCAAAATCAAAATACAAACAATGATAAAATATAAAACATCAGGCCAAAAACAAAAACCAATAAAAAATATACACAATAAGTTAAAAAACACAACGCAGAATTAAAACATCAGGTTAAAAACAATGAGGTTGCAATAGTGGATAAGCAAAGTGTACGGTGCACATTATGGGTAACAAATTCATAAATAGATAAAGTGCATTAGAATCATTTAAGGTCACATTAGGTACGGTAGGGAGGAGTCCTGAGTAATATCAATCAATCAGGAATCGGGAAGAGCGACCAGTGCAAAAGGTCGATTGTGATGGAAAAAAGATGATCTTAACCAAAGGCCTGAGTGAAAAGCCAAGTTTTCAGACTCTTCCGAAATGCCATCAAGGTGGGGGCTTGCCTGATCTCCCTAGGCAGCGAATTCCACAACCGGGGGGCCACTACAGAGAAGGCCCTGTCCCTCGTCCCCACCAACCGCGCTTGCGATGCTGGCGGAAGCGAGAGGAGGGCCTCCCTCGATGACCGAAGAGACCGTACAGGTTCGTAGGGGGAGAGACGATCCCGAAGGTAGATGGGTCCCAAACCGTTTTGAGCTTTATAGGTGATCACCAGCACTTTGAATTGGGTCCGGAAAATAAGCGGCAGCCAGTGGAGCTCCTTAAACATGAGGGTTGACCGCTCTCTGTGAGCGGTCTTGATTCTGTGAGCTATGTTTTCTTTGGAACACTCCACTGTATATAATCTTGGAGACCTATTGCAATCTACTTTGACAGTAGGTCTATTGATGTGGTCTGTGAAATAGATGGCTGATTGCACTTTCAGGAAAGGCTTGCAGAACCAGGCATGTTTTCAAGAAATGTCTGCATTTGTTGGAGCATGTCTAACTTCTAAGACAAGTGTATTTCATACAAGGCTGAAAGCTATGGAGATTGGGCCCAGGTTAACCATTGCCATAAACAGTTTCAAACCAGGGATTGGAGTTAAATGCTCTATTGACTGTACCATACAACATTACACATTTCTTGACATTACCAAGGGTGTTTCTTTAAAAGCCAGCACCCATAACACATTTCTTTTTTGCCAAATGTCTGAGCTTTGAGCCCTTTCCCTCCTCTCTCCTTGTAGCTGACATTACCATGTTTTTGCATCCTACATTTTTGAGTCCTTTTTCTTGTGGTTCAAGATACCTTCTCTCGAAGCACGCCAACCCTTGCCTCTTTTTATGGGATCGCTGTGCGCTCTCTTACAGCTGTCTACTGCACTAATAAAGAAGATGTTTGTGGCCATGACCTACCTGAACCATTATACGCTAATCATATTGAGCAATTGCAAGCAGATTGATTAAATGCCACGGATCTCCCTTGAGGACCAGCGAGACCACAATCCTCGGCTCACCACCCCTTAACAGATGGCATGATAATGTTTTTTAACAGCACACTGAAGGGAGCAGGTGGCTAAGAGCCATTAGGGGAAGGCTGTTTCTGAGACCAGCGAACTACAGCTCAACCCAGATGCTATCTATCTATCTATCTATCTATCTATCTATCTATCTATCTATCTATCTATCTATATGTGTGTGTGTGTGTGTGTGTGTAGAGAGAGAGAGAGAAAGAGATTTTGTTATTTTTTTAAAAGTCTGAGCACTAGAACAAAGGGGCCGATCTCCCTCTACTCTTCCGTTTGCTGCTTTCGCCTTCCTTAACTTTCCTGGTTAAAAGCTGTTTCTTTGCTTCGCCCAGGCCACAGAGGGTCAAAGCTTTGCTGAGCACATCAGAAGAACAAGAAGTCAGTCTGGTAGAAATATTTGATTTTCACCGCATTGCAAGGGTCACCTCACATGGCTAAATGACCTGGTGGAAAATGAAATTATACACACACACACACACACATATATTTTGGCTTTGAAGGATTGCTTTGACATTCTCCTCAAATCATGCTCTGATCAGGAACAAATGGCTAGGAGCTATCGATTTCCAATTCTTATGGTCTCCCTCATCCTGCACAAGCTGTTTCCCCTACAGGCAATTAAATATGTTTTGCTCTCTGTTTTATGGGTCAGACCACAGGGAGATGTGTGCCTATGTGGAAGAGGGAGATAGAAGTCTGCTTCCTCCTTCCTCATATACATTTAATCTAGCTGTTTTCTTACATCCTTGTGGACCAGCTCCATCAAGCAACCTTACTACCTACCTTTTATGCTTTCTTGTTTCTTGGAAGCAGGAATCTGATTGGGAAAGGTTTCCTCCAAGGAGCTTTGACCTTCTTTAGGTTCTGTTCATAATGAAGGCATTCATTCATTCATTCATTCTTGCCTAGATTCATGACTTGGTTGAAGGTGTGTGAAAGCAGGAAAGGACTAAGGTACAATTCTTTGGATTCATTAGGTGGTAAAAAGGTGAGAAAATGGGAAATGATATACTATGTTAATTTTCCTAAGATATATATAGCCATAAACTTCTTTGAACAAAACCTGATATATGTCAGTTAAGTTTCATTATAAACAGAACCTAAAGAAGGTCAAGGCTCCTTGGAGGCTAGAAGGCTGTTAGGAATTGTGGGAGTTGAAGCCCAAAACATCTGGAGGACCAAAGTATGCTCATGCCTGGTCTCACCCATTCTGTAGATCAGGATACTCATTTATTTGTGATAACACTTGTTCAGTAAGAAAAGAGCCAGCATGGGGTTGGACCTTAAGCACTGGAATGCAACTCTGGAAATCAGGGTTCAATTCCCTATTCTGCCTTGAAACCCTAATATGGCCTTAGGACGGCCAGATCCTTTTGGCTGGTGCTAGCTAGCATTGCTTCAGGGTCCCCACAGGTTGGAAACAACTTGAAGGCACACAGCAACGAAGAGTCAACAACTGGTTAGAAAACCATACTTTACAAGCCATGAATAGAAGAGTTACGACTCTTGCCAAATACCGTAAAGGAAAGGCTTTTTTGCAGAGAGAGGGAAAAAATTCTGTAAAATGTGTGTGTTTAAACATCTGCTGTGGAACAGAATAAAAATCCACAGAAAGCAGTATCCTGAGGCATAGATAAAGCACTGAAAATTTCCACCTCAAATATGAATTCAGTGGGGAAGCAAAGAGCTAGAACACAATGCTTAACCAGTATTGTTTCTTCCATGGAGAAGAAAATGACTTAAAACAAGTAGCAGTTTTCTTCAAGTTATCAGCTATGGCTAAATTATATGATAGATGTTCAAGGTCATTAATAAACTTGACAAGCTGTTCTTGGACTTCAGAAAGGGACTGTTTGAAAACTAGGTTCTTTGTACAGCATATTATAGTTTTGTTGTCTGAAGTTTGCTACATGCCTTTAGATTCCTGTTTTGCTTTTTAGAAGCTTCTGTGATTGGAATATAGTTTATAAAAAATAGATAAGTATAAAACTTGGGAAGCCAATTATGAAATTTGATGCTATTAATATTCATCAACTCGGTAATGATTTATCTTTTGGTATTATGAACTTAAATGAACAATTTTAGCTTCTGAAAAGAAAAATGCATGGTGGATGGACTTCCAACATGTATAGTATTAATACACCACAAAGTTAATGATACATCCACCTTAGTGGTATGTGTCAATGTGTGTGTGTTTTTTTTACTGTAAGTGGTGTAGGTGTGTGTTTTATTGTAAATGTATTGAATTGCAAAATTCTGGCTATTGTTTCTTATCACTAAATATATATTTTGTGTTCTAGAGCTAGTGGAAAAGATACTTGAGATATTCTTTGGCTGAATCCTTAGGATTCTTGGGTTGCTAGATTAAGCTTGTTTATGGGCTGGCATTGCCTACCAGCTGTTCTTTGTGTTTCCTGCTTGCTTGATCTCTATACCTGTTAATGAAGCACATACTTCAAAGAAGCAAACACAGGGAAAGAAACCTCCAGGATCTGAAACTCTCTGAAACTTGTAACTGTTGGGAGAAGTTGGGGTTTTATTTTAATATTCTGGAATTGCATCTGTGCATATTTAACCATGCTAATAATGAATTGCCACCTCTTCCTCTTTCACTTCCTTTTTAAACACATTGATGGCAAATGGGTACAATATCATTTTTTTAATATGCTGTAATTTGGCAGGTGCAAATGGGACACTTTTCTCTTGTTTCTTTCCGAAAAGTATTATGAAAATGTCTTTTTATTCAGGATAGATAAAACTTTAAGCTTAGGATATACAAAAGTGGAAGAAAGCAAAACTGCTCCATCTCCTCATGCTTAATTATTGAGAAAATACTCCAGAAAGGAGTGTCAGAAGCAAATTGAGGCAAGCCATTTCTGGTGTGAGAGAATTGGCTGTCTACAGAGACGTTGCCCAGGGGACACCCGGATGTGTTACCATCCTGCTGGGAAGCTTCCCTCATGTTCCTGCATGGGACGCTAAAGCTGACAGACAGGATCTCACCCCATCTCATGGATTTGAACCTTCAGTCTTCAGGTCAACAGTTCAGCCAGCACAAGGGTTTAACTCATTGTACCACTGCAGCTCCAGCCAGGCTGAATGGATTATTCTAATGTCACTCCTTGTCTGTGTTTACATTCGCATACTTCTGCCCATCCTCCTCTGGATCAATTACTGCAGGGGTCCTCAAACTTTTAAAGTGGAGGGCCGGTTCATGGTCCTCAGTTTGTTGAGGGGCCAAATTATCATTTGAAGAAAAAAAAATGAACAAATTCCGATGCACACTGCATATGTTTTATTTGTGGTGCAAAAAACCCCCAACAATAACCATTTATTTATTTATTTATTTGCTACATTTATACTCCACCCTTTCTCATCCTGAAGGGGACTCAAAGCGGCTTACAAGTTGTATGTACATACAATATATTATATTATTAGCATAGCACAATATTAGCATTATATTTTACTATATTGTACTATACCACTATACCATATTATTATTAGTAATATTACATTTAATATATAATTAATATTATTAGTTAAAGGTAAACTGTTTCAAAGAAATAGACTATGCACAAGATAAGGTAAAGGTAAAGGTTTCCCCTGACGTTAAGTCCAGTCGTGATCGACTCTGCGGGTGGTGTTCATCTCCATTTCTAAGCCGAAGAGCCGGCGTTGTCCATAGACACCTCCAAGGTCATGTGGCTGGCATGATGGAGTGCTGTTACCTTCCCACTGGAGCAGTACCTATTGATCTACTCACATTGGCATGTTTTTGAACTGCTAAGTTGGCAGAAGCTGGAGCTAACACCAGGCGCTCACTCCGCTCCCTGGGTTTGAACCTGCGACCTTTCAGTCTGCAAGTTCAGCAGCTCAGCGCTTTAACAAACAGACACCGGAGGCTCCTATTAATATTTATTAATATTATTATATTATACAATATTATTACATTGTAGTATTATTATTAGCCACCCTGAGTTCCCTACTGGGTGAGAAGGGCGGGGTAGAAATACTGTAATAAATAAATAAATAAATATTATATTGTATTACATTATAATATTTTATCAATATTATATGTATACACAATATATTATATTATTACCATAGCACAATATTAGTAAATGAATGAACAATACAATATTTAAAAATAAAAACAGTTTTAACCAACATACGGTAAACCTATCAGGATTTCAATGGGAAGTGTGGGCCTGCTTCTGGCCAATGAGATAGTCAAGTTAAGTAGGATTGTTGTTGTTGTGTGTCTTCAAGTCATTTCAGACTTTGGGCGAGCCTAAGTCTAAAACTGAGGGCAGGGACCGGGTAAATGACCTTGGAGGGACTTAGTTTGGGGACCCCTGAATTAGTGCATGCATTTTCTCAATTAAAGAAGGAATCAATACAAACATTTTAATGGTTACGTAATTCAACCAAGACTTCAGTATACTTTTTATCCTAAAATAGGCACTGTTGCATAATTTTTTGTTATTTATTTTGAGCCAAGAACATAGTTGAAAATGCAGAGAAGTCCCAAGCATTTTGAATCTGGGAGATTAAACTTGTATAATAATGTAAGAAAGCAAAGTTCCTTTGAGGAAGGCACAGCAAGATCTGAGATGGATAATTGGTGACCAATGTCCTTGCTTAAGTCAAAGGCTGAGTTCACAGCAAATATTGATGACAAAATAAAGTACTGCTACTACAGCTATTGCATGAGCAATGGTACTTATGGGAAGGTGCATAACCACTAATTGTGTTCTTTTTGTCATTATTATTATTATTATTATTGCTGCTGCTGTTGTTTTTGTCATTGTCATTCATTCAGCCAATGGTTTTTGAAATCTGGCAGACACCTTCTAGAAAAAATGTGACTAATAAAGCTCTCTGAGAAATGAGCATGAATAACATTGTCTGGGTGTATCCTGCTTTCCAAAAAGGAAGGAAGGATTTCCAAAGCTCACTTATTATAAGCATATCAACTTACTTCTTTTTTTCAGCATGCCAAAGCCGAAATCTTCCTAAGACAGCTGGGCTGCTTAGCCAGTCAGCCATCCCTGTAAACTTTTCAGAGAAGCAGTTTTAAGGAATGGCTCTTTCTCAGCAGCCGGAAATCCTCCCTACATAGAATTGCTCATTAGAACTTGTCCATCATTTCTGCTGGTGGCTAAATGGCAGGTGGGGAAGGGAGAATTTCCAGGCTGTCCTGTTAGATTTGCAACCCATGATTACCATAAAAAATGGTTTTGCAAACTTTGCTAAGCTCAATTTCTTTCTTTGGAATTATATATTAAGGCAGTTGCTGGGATTGGGTGATCAATGCAGTCCCAGACCAACCAAGATGATATCATACCATATAAGATTGGCTTGAAGTAATTTGAACTGATTTGGGGTGCATCTCCACTGTAGAATTAAGGCAGTTTGACACGACTTTTACTGCCATGGTTCAATGCTGTGGAATCTTGCAGCTGTAGTTATTCAAGATCTTTAGCCTTGAAAGAATGCTAATGTCTAATCAAACTATAACTCCCAAGATTCCAGAGCATTCAAGTGGTATCAAATTGCATGCATTCTATAGTGTAGATGTGTGGTTGAGCCACGACACCCCCTCCCCAAAAGTTTCCAGATACTAAAGAGACTCCAAACAAGAGATATGATTTTTTCTTTATTTTTAAATCATTTTCTGTGGCTTCAAAATGGCAAAATGTTAAAACTGCTAGAGGCTCTGGGAAAGACCTAGCAGCAGCTGTACCCTAAAGACTCTTTCAAGTCTTACCGTTTAATAAATGCATCAACTTGATGTGACCGATCTAGCAAAGTGAATGGCAAAACCTTTCTGTACCTGCAGTTGGCAGAGGAACCATGTCATATGTTTCTTGTCATCTCATAGGTTGTGATAGCATACCAGCATGTGGGCTCATTGATCAATAGGCCAGGTGGTTGATGCTTCAATCTGGGATTCATGTGAATTGTTCAACTTTATTGGTTATTTATAACCAATGAAGTTATGGCCTTCTTTTTCAACTGTTTATATGTAGGATGTTTTCTCAAGTAGAGCAGTGTCGTCCTTGGACATGCAATGTAGTGTACTTCTATGGACACATGTTGTACCATTTTACACTTCCAATGCCTGTCTCATGAACCTCATTAAAGGGATTCTATAATGTTCCAATGGTCAACCACACAGCATTGCCACAGTGCTGTTCTGAAGTGGCTAGTTCTACTGTTGCTATTCTAGTGCTCTATTTAATCATTGCATTAAGCAAAGCAGGGCTAAATATACCTTCTGAATAGTCCCAATTATTACTTCTGTAAGCTTGGAATGTTTGTACAGCTCACAAAATCTTTTGCTAAGATTTGCTCATTTATAGACACTCTCTGTGGACTGCATTATGTGTTTACTAAGAATACATCACAACAAACAAACAAAAATTGAAACCAATTCTATCATATGGAAGCAATGTTAAAGCACACTATTTTATTCATTGCTAGTGCTGTGAGATAGTTTCAGGCAAATCACAAATTCTAATGCAGATTGGACAAGTTCAGATCAATTGAGACTGGAGGAGTTATGGAAGACAGAAATGGGCAAATTATCATTTCAAGTCTGCATCATTTCCATGTGTTCAATCAAGTCTGATCCATCCAATTTCTGTACCAGTTTGCAATGTAAAATAAACTCTCTCTCACTTAGAATTCACCTGACATTTCCCATGCACAGAAAAACACATTTTTAACAGAACGTCAAATGAAATTTCTATTTTATTGTGTCATTTTTGAGGCAAGGTTGCATCACAAAATTTGTAACCCAAAAGATATCTGCATGTTATTCCAGGAACTACGAATCTTAACAAATAATTTTCTACTGTCCAAACAAAATGCTCCTGAATTCTAGATGGCAGGCAGACTGTTACTTTCCTTCTACCCATCACTTACTGATTATCTCTAATTGAGACTTCTTATGGCCTATAAAAATCTTTTCAGTGTTTTTGATGGCTATTAACCTATTGCAAATGACTTTGTTCGTGGCTTATAGTTCTCATTATTACTGATCAATAGGCATACTAAAAATGATTTGAGGCTCTTTGGCCTGTTTGGACTTTGACCAGTAATGATTTTCTGTTTTCCTGTATTAGAAAATTTCATCAGATTTCTCAATGGATATTGCCAAACCATAAAACCATAATTTTTAATGCCAGGTTCCTAACGATTCCTGCAAAAGATTTATTCCCTCATTTTGATAATTATTTTTTCTCCTGTTCCTTCTATTTTATGTTCTTTGTTTTTCTGACTGTCAGATTATATACACGACACTCCCATCATATGTATTAAGGATTTGCATTTATAATTTGTGTTGCACTTACCATTGCAGAATACTTCATATTCTCAAATAGGAATAGAAATAGTACAAAATGAATCCTCAACTGCAAATAATACAACTTTGAATGCACAGTCCTTGAAAACTTTCTCACAGCAGCAAGGAAATTGCTCAAATTACTTGTCACTTCTTTCAAGGAAAAACAATAATGCAGAATTAAAACTTTATTCTCTATTATGTTGGCTATTTAAACAGTAGCTTTTATAGTCTGTAGAATATGACCCTAGTTTCTGTGGTGGATACAATACTGGACTTGCTATGGGAAAGTGAAATTGCAACTAATCGTGAACCTGGTTTTAGTTAATGAGTTCTGGTGCATGAACACCATAGAATCGTGTTAGAGGACCTCGAAAATGTCTAGAGAGAATACATTGCTAGTTATTTCACAGCATGACTCTGTGGTCAGTGTCTGGAAGAAGCATGCTATAGAAGTACACCGAAGGACCTCGAAAATGTCTAAAAAGGAGGAAATGCTCATTTTGTTTGCTGGCACAACAGGACAAACAAGACGATATAGGGAAGCAGATTTAATGCCTGAAAATTCTCCACCTGTTCAAAATAGCCTAGTTCCTGACTTTTCAGACAAAAGTATACAAATTATTTTTAAAAAAATTATGTGGAGGGCACAGGGCTTCTTTTATGAAATGGCTCTCTGGGGCTTAGCCTCTGTATCAGCTTTCAGTGAAAGAGCCTAAACCTGAAGCATAATGAGAAGAGAAGAGATAAAAGTTCCACTGAGTTGATACAGACTGTATTTCTTCCTCACCACTATTTATCAGCAGAGAGTTTATCCCTTGAAGGAATGGGGGTCAAAGGCTCCAAGATCAGTGCATGTCGTGTTTCAGTACATGGTGGTTGTGTTTTGGTTGCACCGTCCACAGAGTTTCTGGGATAAAACAGTCAGAGGATCTTCAGAAGTAATGTAGCTGAGTGTGAAAGCTCAACAACCTTAGGAAGTCCAAACTTGGTCTCTCCTGCCATTGAGTAAAATGGAATGGCAGAAATAACTGACAAGGAGTAAGAACAAATGGCATCAATGATAGAAATAATAATAATAATAACTTTATTCTTATACCCTGCCCCATCTCCCCGAAGGGACTTGGGGCGGCTTACATGGGGCCAAGCCCGGAACAACAATATAAAAACAAAAGCAAACAGTAAAAACAAATCAATCAACAATAAAACATCAAACAACGATAAAAACAGTCATAAAAGTCACATACAAAAGAAAATCTTAAAATCCCAACGATCTGGGTCAAGGTGCAAAATATGTCGATGTCAACGGGGAGGGGAGATTACCCAGCTGTCATAGTCAATTACAGTGCAATTATAATACTGGGGAAGGCATACCTGAGGGTCTAATACTGAGTAGGCAAACAGGTCAATCCCACAGGGATCAGTCATCAAAGGCCTTCTGGAAGAGCCAGGTTTTCAGCCTCCTCCGAAAGGAGAGGAGGGTAGGGGCCTGCCTGATCTCCCTGGGGAGGGAGTTCCAAAGCTGGGGGGCCACGATGGAGAAGGCCCTCTCCCTCGTCCCCACCAACCGCGACTGTGAGGGTGGTGGGAGCGAGAGGAGGGCCTGCCCGACGAGCGAAGAGATTGTGCGCGTTCATAGGGGGAAATGCGGTCTCGAAGGTAGGTGGGTCCCAAACCGCTTAGGGCTTTGTAGGTAATGACCTGCACCTTGAATTGGGCCTGGAAGATAAACGGCAGCCAATGGAGCTCCTTAAACAGTGGCGTTGAACGCGCCCTGTAATTTTCTCCAGTTAGAAACCTGGCTGTCGAGCGTTGTACTAATTGTAATTTCCAAGCCGTCTTCAAAGGCAGCCCCACATAGAGCGCATTGCAATAATCCAGTCTAGAGGTAACTAAGGCCTTTTATTTTATCACAAGTATAATTTCATGTTCCTACAGTGTGGCAGTTCAGTCACACCACTAATTTATCCACTTGTTATCCTTGGGAGGCAGGGTGCATTCAAATACAGTACTTGTCTATTCTCTGACAAGGCCACGTAAAACAAATATCTGTTTTTGTATCCTATCTGATGCAATTTACAATCATTGTTTCCACTGCAGGTTTGCTCCCTTGCCCATCAGCAAACACACATTCTATAAATTTCCCCCATATTTTCCAAAGATCATTTAATTTACAAATTCCTTTTTAGTCTTAATGACCGCATGTCATTTTATCATTTATTGCTATTTTCCATACTTCTTTGTACCAATCTTCTAACTGAATCCTGCAAGGCATTGCCAAAAAGCCAATGCATCTATTTTAAATATGTGAATAGTTAACATTCACACACTTGGTGAAAGAGCACCACTATGCTTTAGTTGATGTGGAAAGACTGTGTGAGTTAGGTAAACTGTGCAAATAATTTAGCGCATTAGGAAAATGTGTAGAAAAGGAGTGCGATTTTCATTACAAGAGGAAAATGCCATGTCTCTCAACTTAACACAAAACAAGGATGGGTTGAAAATACAGGTGCAATTCAGAGAAACTCAGTGAGATCCAAACTGAGAAAATTTCATCTTCCTGCTAAATAGTTATGAAAGCACCCAAATCTACAGGTTGGAAAGCAGCCCAAATCTGTTGTCGACCGCGTTTCTAGGGGATCGGGCCCCTTAAGGAGAGAGCCGATCCGGTCCTGAGAGAACGGACCTTGGCGGAGCCAATAGGAGAATATGAGCCGCAATACAACCTGGAACCGAAATGAAGAAGGTCCGCCAAAGATGAAGGAAAATCCGCCAAGGAGTCTTTATTGAGCGATTCAGCTGAAAAGGACACTAGTAGCGATCATTCAGTCTACTAGCGTATCATACATTCAAAATAAAGCCATATTTATACAATGTTTCGGTCTGACAGCCCTTTGAATTTCCCGCCCCGCTCCCCCGCCCATCTGATCGCGGATAGGCTAGAAGGCTGAACGAGGCGGGCTTTCGTTTCCCGCCTTGCTCTGCTGGTCCAATGGGGAGCCGCTTTTTGTCCCCACTCGGGCCAATCAGAGAGGAGGAGCTATTGAAACAATGAAGTGCCAGGGCAGGAAATATCAGATTTACTCCTGCCAGACCGATTTCTAAAGGAATTAATGGCACCCATCAAGGATGTCCGGGTTCCTGTCACGTTCACAGATTTTAGATATGCCTTGGGGTGTCAGAGGGGAAGTGGTGATGGGTGTTGATGAGCCAAAATTGACAGGCTCCACAGGGCGCCTTCCTGAGGTGTCCTGGAATTTCCTGGGATATGACAATGTTTGCTCTGGGGGCTGAATCACCTTTAGGACTATACTCCGAATTTGGTGACTCAAGCCTTATATTGTCCATGGAATCTGAATTAGATTGGGTTAAGCTGTGGCAGATTATCCTTTTGTTTTTTTGGGAAAGGAAGCCTGGGTCATAGGAGCAGGGGTTCATGTTGGGGTCAAAATATTTCCCATTTGATTTCATGATTTGACAATTATATGAAATAGAATGAAAATTAAAATAAAGTTGGAACATAAACCCAGCTGGGAAAAACACATATTTTCCGGGGATCCCAAAGAGTACAAATACATATAGGCAGATAGATAGATTTCAAGGAAGCAAGGGAGAATCCATAAAGGTGGGTTACATTGCATAAAGGGGAATCATGAATGATATAAACAATTGAAAACATTTGATAAGAACGAAGTTCACAACATCTGGGGAACCCAATATGGAAAGTCATAGGAGTGGAGTTCTAGCAGCATGATTTCACAATTCATGAAGTTAGCCCAACGATTAGAAATTCATACAACAGTGAGTCATGAGGGTGTCCAGGTACGTAGAATATGAAAATTCACGGATACATGAGGAAAAAGAGTTCATCTGTGATGGAAGGAATTCATAGAGATGGCATGGGGAAGGGGCACATGTGGGTTGCAGTCTTGGGAAGTATAAGATTTCATAAGTCCAGGGATAGGTCTGGGGAAGAGTGTTCTTCTCCTTCATAAAATTATTAAGGTATGAATGAAACGTGGAGGGCGCCCGTCCGGGCACCCCCTGGCAGCTGTAGAGAGGGTGAGGGTCCTTGGAGAACTATGTCTCCCCAGCGAGAGAGCGATCCCCCCATCCCCAGTTCACAGAAAGGGGCTAGGGATCTCTTAAAACCATTCCGCGGGTCGCGGGGAGAGGAAAGTCCGGGATAAGGCAGCAGTTTGGCTTGAAAGGAGCAGTCGGTCCCGTTTGACAGTCAGCTGTTGAGGTGCCGAGAACTGGACCGATTTCGGTTCCGCTGGTGGTCCTTGAGTCAGGGGTCTTAAAAAGGGTTAGGACTAAAAGATGAGTGTGCTAGGGGTAATTTTGATAAAGATATGAGCCAATTTGTACCGTCCGCCGTATTAACCTATGGCGGAGAAGCCTCCGCCAGGGTTTTAAAGATCAGACGGGTTAGTGAGAGAGAGAGAGAGAAATTACATGCAAAGGAAGGAGTCAGAGAATGACACAAAATAACCAGATAGAGAGTGTTACTGTTAAAATAAATGCTACTTTTATTGGGGGATTTGTTACATAGTGCAGGGAAGGGGAAAGTGAAGAAAAAAAATCTTTTAATAATAGTCTGCTGCGGTCCCGTTCCGTTCCCTTTTGGTGAGTGATCTGCGGAACTCTCCGCTGCGAGTTCAAATTAATTTAAAAGCCGGGGTTTCGGTCATCAAATCCACACTAACATCTTCTCGGCAAGACTTTTTAAAACCTGCAATTATTCAAGAACGTTGTACACTGCTAAGTATCAAAAGTTTCAAAACAGAACTCAGAGTTAGCCAAGGTTTCTGTTATGGGCGTCTGAGGGGAATTGCTATTTTAACTTTTCAATTCGAAAGCCTGAGCTCAGCTGAATAAATCTGAAAGGACAAATACAACAGATCTGGAGACAATAATGAACTTCAAGGAAGAGGAAAGTAGATCAGGATTTAAGAAAAAAATGACCTTATCTTCCAGGACAAATGTGTGTGTGTGCGTGTGTGTGTATTAAAGGAGGGGGGGGTTCATTCCAAGGATACATGTAAGTGCTACAATCAAGATTATAAGTACTTACCAGTAGGAAAATATTCTTGTTTGTTTGAATTTCATGGCTATCACAAATGGCATCATATTACTATTTTTGAAATGTAATACATTTAATACATAGGTGGAACTCAATCATCCCAGGATTTTTATGGTTTGCCAAAACAGTGAATGCTCACAGGTGTGTAAATGCCACATGGATGAAGTGGAGAGCAACAACAGGCGTAATGTGCGATAAGCAGATCCTAATCCACCTCAAATCGAAAATCTCCAGGATGGTTTTTGAGACTGGTCACTCTATACACCACTGAGTACTGGCCAACCACTAAGGCCTTTGAGCAAACTCTGCACACTATGGAAATGCAGATGCTCAGGTACTGATGGTACAAATGGAGAACAAGAAGCAAACAAGCGGACCCTGTGAATTTGTGGGACAAATGCTAGGAAGGAAGAAGAAGTGAATACTCTGAGTGGTTTTTCCATGGTTATTGAAAACAGTAAGCAAAGAAGTCAGAGAACATCTAGTTATTCCCCATAGCTAGATGTAGGTCACAGACATTTTTTCCTGAGATCTGTATGGCCTTGGTTGGCAATGTCAGTAATTTGTATCTGGCTATGGAAAATAGCAAGAAGCTTCTCTGATCTTGCTGCCACTCATCAGCAACCAAAGGATGACCATTGAGAAACATGTCACAGGATAACTCTTAGGACCTCATCATACTTACCAAAACAAGTGTTCTGGGACACATCGAGCCCTCTTTGAGGATGGAGCCACAAACCACCCATTAGACAATGTTGTGTGACTTCCAACTGACGCCCTGCCCCCAACTGGGGTGGAAGCATCCTTGGACACTTCACCCCAAACACAGCACTTTCCCATGTTCTGCTCTGTTTGGGCGATGCTCCCCCCATGTGATGGGGAAGTGTCGCCATGCCAGAGCGACAAAACAGCACTGGGGGGTGGGGGTGGGAGCTCTCCTGTGTGATAAGGTCTCTAGTCTTGGAATCAGTTGGCCCCTTGATTGTTGAAGTCATGCCACATGACTCAGGCAGATGTAAAGTGGGCTTGTGCCTATATATATATATATATATATATATATATATATATATATATAAAACAGGATGTTAATGGTTTCCATCCTCACTAAGATTCATAATAGAAGTACAGTGGACGCTTAGTATCAGGTTGGGATTGGTTCCAGGATTTTGGTGGATACCAAAATTCATGGATATTCAAGTCCATTATATGTAATGTTGTAGTAAAATTGTGTCACTTACATAAAATGTCAAAACCAAAGTTTTTGCATACTTTCAAAGTCCTAGATAGTTGAGTTTGCGGATACCAAAAAACCAACTGTACTGCTACCAGGGCTCACAGAAAAGGCTTATGGAACAAGATTGTTGTAATTATTTTTCACTCCCAAATGTTCTTTATCTATTGCTCCTAGATGCTCTACTTGTATATACTGTATGTATTGTGTGCCGTCGCGCCTGGGGCTGTACTCTTAGTGAAAGAGGCATGGACGTGACATCTTTCCCCAGGGGATTGCTTCTTGCCCTCCTTTAGGGAAACTGGAACTCCCAAGGACCAAAACACTGTAGATAACTCAAAAACTGGGTTTATTGTTCACAAAGGAGGTAAAAGAAAATATACATTACAGTCTTTGATTATTTTAAGTCCGTGGAGCTTTTCCAGATCCCTCTTTCTCTGGCTGTGAATGCCGGAGCAAACTCAGCCTCAGTCCAATGACCTATATCTGAAGACAGAGTCTTCCTCTGTTGCCAAAGGACTGATGTGAAGGTGCTTGAGACTCCTCAACGTTGTTCAGGTTGGCCCTGAACATGAAGTGTGAGTCCCAAGGGTAAGAACCTCAGAATTGGTGCTGAGAGGTAATTTTTCAAGGGCTTTCAGAGCCAAGTCTCTCTCTCACGTCCATCTGGTAGAGAGCTTGCTGGTGGAATGAAAAGGAGGAAACACAGTCCTACTCCAGGAAGAGGTGGAGCCAAACAGTTTAGTTGAGTGAGCAATATAACAGGTACAAACAACATTGATTGACAGATATAAATAACCAATCCAACTACATTTACAGGGTAAGGGCAAAATCAGTCATGATACAACAATTCAAATCTTGAAACTTATAGTTTGACATATAGATGGCACCACTCGCGCCGTCACATATTGCATGACATTACAAAGATGGTTTGCTTTCGGAGCTTTGCCTCTGGAGCTTCTCATTGCTTTAAGGATGTGAGAATGAATAGCGACACTTTAAGAATATCCACTTTATATTTATACTTATTTTATTTTAGTTATGTTGCACTTTTTCTCCTTGTATTGGACTCAAGGTGGCTTACAATAAAAGATTCAAACAAAATGCAATTTTAACAATATTGCTCATGTGTGCCTTCAAGCCATTTCCAACTTATAGTGACCCTAAGGCAAACCTAGCATAATAATATGTGCTCTGGGCATATACCGTATTTTTTGCTTTATAAGACGCACTTTTTTCCCCCCAAAATAGAGGGGAAAAGTCAGTGCGTCTTATAAACGCAATATGACCTCACGATGACGTCATGCAGTCGCCCAGGCAGACACGTGTCGACGCGGTCACGCCTCCAGGCGTTCCCACGAGCCCTGCGCTCAAGCCGGCTTTAAGGCCTGCCTCCCATTACATTTTCCCTCCGGAAATGTGAGGGGAAGCCTCGAAAAGCCCACTTCCACGCAGCCGGCGCTCCTCATACCCCCTCATGGAGACATATTTGCACGTGAATGTCTGAATAAATGCCCGAAAGATGTTCTTTCGAGGGCTGTCCCGTTCTCCCCCGGGTCCTCACCATCCTGAGGGTCGTCTTCGGGGTCCTGCGAGGCGCCGGGAAGCGGGTTCAGGAGCCGCTCCAGCTCCTCCGCCAAGGGCGCCGCCATCTTCCCTGGCCTGGCTTCTCTTCCGCCTCGCCGGCTGCGAGACTTCATTTCCCAGAAGCCCTCATCATTGCAGAGCGCAGCTGAGGCTTCTGGGAGTTGAAGTTCGCATGCTCTGAGGCGAGCCAATGAGGAGAGAGAGCCGTTGTGAAACTAGGGGGGGGGGGAGAAGGGTAAGGCACAGTATAGGGGCAATCCTAATGCTGCTGTTGACTGTTTGGTAATGTCTACATATTACATGTTATTTTATTAAAATGTTCTAGGTCATCTTTTAGTTCAAATTATTTTTCCCCATTTTCCTCCTCTGAAAACTAGGTGCGTCTTATCATCTGGTGCATCTTATAAAGCGAAAAATACGGTATCTATTCAGATAGTTTTCTTTAAAATGAAAAAAAGGATATTTAATGGTGAATTGTATGAAAAGTGCCTTATTATGTGTGCTCTCTCTCTCTCTCTAGTCTTTAAAAAAGGTAAAACTATGGCTGGTTACTGAAGTTTCCCAGAGGCGATGATGGAAAAGCTAATTTCAATTAATATGAACAACTTCAGAGGGACAGTCTTTTCAATAGACACGCTCTTCCACCATTTAGTTTAACTGAATTACGCAAAGCAGATTTAACTTACAACACCAAAAGTAATAAACATAAAAAACTATCTTGGGTTGAGAGGCAATGAAATAAAATTAAATCAATTGCAAAATGAAAATTGGAGAGAAAGCAGTTTTCAGTTAATATTTTCAAAATGCCCATATTGTGTTTCTTCGATGCAAGCAGAATGGGTGGAGGGGGAACTATGCATCCAGTGAAAAACCTTGGGCCGCTCATCATTTCTTTATGGAATCTTGCCCACTCAAAGTCAGAAAACCTTGTGTATCTTATCCTCAATTCCTTGCAGAAAGGCTGAGGCAAATAACATAGTAATAATTAGGTACCAATCCTATGTGGTATGCACCCTGACAAGAGGGGCCACGTTTCATGATGTTGTATGGGATAACACCAGCAATGTTATAAGACTCATGATGTGGACATGGTGGATGGAACCAAAAGGATATAACTGCTGCAGTGAGGCCCTCTTTATCTGGTTTTGTTGTTTCCATATTATCTAGTTCATTGTGTAAAATATAATGTAATAGATTGACATTTTAAACATGAAATCCCCATGTTGGAATTTTCTTTTCTTCCAGGAAATATTTAAAGGGTTCCCAGTCTTTCTCAAATACTGAAGGGTCTTTTATCTGAAGAAAGATAAAGGTAAAGACTTTCTCCTGACATTAAGTCTAGTCGTGTCCAACTCTGGCGGTTGTTGCTCATCTCCATTTCTAAGCCGAAGAGCTGGCCTTATCCGTAGACACCTCCAAGGTCATGTGGCCAGCATGACTACATGGAGTGCCGTTACCTTCTTGCTGGAGTAGTACCTATTGATCTTCTCACATTTGCATGTTTTCGAACTGCTAGATTGGCAAAAACTGGGGCTAACAGCGGGAGCTCACCTTTCGGTCAGCAAGTTCAACAGTTCAGTGGTTTAACCCGCTAGCCCACCGGGGGTGCTTATCTGAAGATATCTTGTCAAAATGTCAATTTCCGCTATTTCAGCTACTTTTACTATCAATTCTTCCATTTTGGGCATTTCTTCTCATTTCCATGTCTGCACATACACACTTCTTGCTGCAGTTGCCACCAGAATGAAAAGTCTGTTATATGGCATATAAGATTTCAAATTCAACTCTGAAAGTCAGAATCCATTCACCAGCTGGGGAAAAAAAAGAGAATTTTAATCATTTTCTTGATGGAATGGATCAAATCTAGGTGGAGGTAGCTTAGTTCAGTTTCTGTTGGTCTGATATGAGGAACTGTACTCATAATCATGTAGAAGGCATCAGGTTGGAGGCATTTGCCTAAGAGTGTAAAGATGATTTCTCATCAGCTTATTTTCTTAACCACTCCATCATTATTTTTGCTGTGAGGGGAATGTATTATCCTCAAAAGAACAGCAGTCGCCAATGAGTTTATCCTGCAGTGGGAGCAAAAAGAAGACAAGATGGTAGAAGGCAGAAAAATGTTGTATTGGACAAAATAGCACGGGTGGAGGGAAGGAATGGAAATCAATGTTGTTTTGTAACATCAGCCACATTGGGTGTGCCATTTCATGTCATTGTCTGATGACAGAACATCCCTCCTTGCCTCCTCATGTCCTTGGGCTTGCAAAGCTTTAAAGTGTCAGGAAATAGAGTTGTCCTTTTTTGGCACCTCGTCTGAAGGCTGGAGGAGGCAGCTGATCAATACCAAACATGTCCACTTCCTTCTTCTAATTCTCTGCATCTCGAAATCCTTTCCAAGTCACAAGCAGCTGAGACAGGCTTCACCTTCCCATGGTTCAGGTACTTGTTCCAGATGGACACACATGTCCCCTAAAGAATCGATTTCTTTTCCGTGGGCATGAAGTTCGTTTTTCAGATTTGGCTAGAGCCAGTGTGCCTATAACATTCTGTATAAAGACTGCTCAGCCTGTATTATATATCTAGGCCTATGTATTTGATGCCTGATCTGCTCTTTTCAGACAAAGCAATTGCTTTTTTCTTGGTGAGGTATCATTAGCATAGTCATGACCCATATCTTAAGTCAACTAAAATGTGCCAAGGACTATTCATAGCGAAGTCGCATCAAACTGCATTAATTCTCCAGTATATATATACCTATTGTTAACAATGGTAGAATACTTTTAAAATAATTTGGAGAATGTAGTGTACTGCAATTGGGGAAAAAGAAGGAGCAATAGGATATTGCCTTGGGCGCCTTTCCTTTGGGATCACTGGCCATTTGGCCATATCAAGCTTTCACAAAGTACCCCCTTCCCTGCCCCAATAAACAAACACAAACAGGATGAAGCTGCCACAATTATTGACAAGCATTTCAAAGAGATTAAATACGAAGAGGCAGCAAGCAAGTAGCTGAAAACAAGTATTGATGCTAAGGAGTTATTGCCAGCAATTAAAAAAGGAGGATGGGAGAGGAAGGATATAAAAAATTAGCATGGGAGACTCAAAGCTGTGTGAGCCAAAGGCATGCAGGCCTGTCACATCAATTCAGAGCACCTTTTCTTCCAGTTCTATTCATCTTTGGGTGTGGTCTAAAAGGCTGAGGATACAGTTACATTTGCACAGATAAATTCATGCCTTACTTATTTCCTCTTCCTTGGTTGGCTTGTGCAAACTGGGAACAGGCTGGAAATGTTAATACAAAGGTATCCTTCAGAGCTTGATTTCCCCCCTTGTTTAGTCTACCACTAATTCCCCAACTAACAGGGTCATTGTCCATACTGGTTGAGGTCTCCTGGGTGCTTTATCATAAAGAAGTAAACATTCTTAGGGTTGTATGTTTTCCGGGCTATGTGGCCATGTTCCAGAAATAGTCTCTCCTGACGTTTTGCCCACATCTATGGCAGGCATCCAAAAACATACAACTTCTATTCTGAGGCAGGAAATCATCAGAAAGTGACTTCTGTTTATGTTCTCTCTTGGACTTAAATTGATCATTTAGATGATGATGATGATGTTGTTGTTGTTGTTGTTGTTGTTGTTGTTGTTGTTGCTGCTGCTGCTGCTGCTGCTGCTGCTGCTTTTGCAATGGGGATGGCCCTCCAAGGGCTGCAAGGGAGCTAATGCATTCCCTCTTATTTTCCATAGTTGTCCTGCTCTGAAAGGTGCTTTTGTTATTTCCAAAAGAACTGCTTTGGGCAAAGGTATCACACTTGAAAACAAAGACTGAGAAAAAAGGCAACTTTCCATCTTACTCCAGCATTATTTGCAAGTGCTTCATCAGATATATATTTTTGTCTCCCTTTAGTTGTGGTTACTGTGGAATTGATTAAGTTTGTGACATTTTTGTGGGGGGCAAGGGCTAAATTGCTTCTACAGTGGGACATCCTGGATGCCATACCAGTAGCAGACTAGGAAACATGGAGAAAATAAGTATCTTATGTATGTGTACATCTGTGTGTAAAGAATACCAAAGACTGGAGACACAAGAAAGAATTGAATTTACAAACCAAGCTTTGAACCAGGGCTTATTTCATATCAGATGGGCTCCAAATTGGGTTGAGCAGGGTCAGGCCCTCTCCTAAAGGCTACAACTGGTTCCTGAGCAGAATTTTGTGGCTCTTGTGCAACTCTGACACATATTCCCCTTAACAGATCGTGTTGCTGGTGTTATAGTAGTAGCCAACCCAATTAGTTGCTCTTTGCTGCTCATCCACCTTTGTTGCCCTCTAGCCGGTGCATTAGTCTTGAGGGCAGGGGAGAGAATGCAGAAAATAACCCCTTTTCCTCACCAGTCTTCTCTGGCTGTGCTAATCACCCGTTTTGGAAAAATATATCTTCAGAATTGTTTTATTGTGACAGGTCAGCAGATAAAAGTGCAGTAACAGGGGGTAAATCGTACCTTATTAGCTGGCATTCTCTCTCCAGCCTAAGTGATCTCCCACCGGAGTGTTGTATCATCGCTGGTGTCAAGCTTGGAAATATTACAGGACTATTAAGTCCTCTTCTGTGCTGCATTAAGCAAGGCTACCACCTTATATTCCCATTTTATGCCCTTCTCCTCCTCCTCTGTCTCTGCTAATTTATGTGATAATTACCACTGCAGTTGAGTGACCAAAATCTTTAATGATAAAGTTCTCGGCACCAAAGTACTGTGGTGAAGCCAGGCTATTAGTGTCTCTGTGTGTCTATAAAAGATGGAGATAACACTTTACCCCCCAGAATCTCGTTTTTGTCTTTGTCACCCCTGCAGATGCGCAGCTTAAGCAGCATGCAATGCTCAGACGAAGCAGCAAACTCAAGCATGGAGGAAATCTGTAGGAAAAAGTGGCTGAGCTCCTCTCGAAACTTTGCTTTTGTTTTCATTCACATCCCTACCCGTCTTAGTTAAGAAGGAGGGTGAGACAGCAGGAAATGAGAGAAATTTCCCTTTCCTTAGAAGGGAAATTCACTTCTGGAAGAGTCATTATCATGAGGAAAAGGGGTCTCCACTGAAGCTCTATCACCAGTCTTTGTTTCCTCACAACAAACCACATTTTTCAAAATCCAATTCTCACAGGGACAGAACGGGGGCACAGACAACAAAACAAACACCATAGGGGTATTAATCCTTCCCTATGTGATCCAATGCTTTAACAAATTTGGCTGGAATTTCTTAAAGGAAAAGTCATGTTGGGTTGCTGTGTGTTTTCAGACTGTATGGCCATGTTTCCAAAGCATTCTCTCTTGACGTTTTGCCCACATCTATGGCAGGCATCCTTAGAGGTTGTGAGCTGCTCATGCCGACATGGCTACTGTTTCTTTGGAAAGTGGCTCCAAATATGTTTGGACAATGTTCCCTTATACATTTGAGTATGTTCCATATGTAAGACAAATGCATGAGGGAACACACACTGTGAATTATGAATGAAGAACAGTCAAGCTAAGGAGAGATTCCTAAGAAGGAAAAAGGTCTGTCTTGCCTTGCTTTTTCTCTCTTTCTCATACTAAATTAACTGAGAACCAACTACTTTCACACTGGAAGTTAACTGAAAATAAAGGGGGAAATTCAGGAGCTCTGGTTGCTCCTGACACACACACACACAAAAAGGGGGAGAAATAGGAACATTTTGAAAACAGTAGGAAAAGTGTCACGAAAGAAGCTAAATCAAGATCCTTTGTCCTTTTGAAATATAATTGTAGGCATAATTATTAGATGGTAATATTTGTTTGAAAAAACGTGTTCCTGTTGATGATAGCTTTGTAAAATATCTTGAATAATATGGAGTGACAGAATTTTTAGAAGTTTCAAATAAAATATTTTGAGATTGTTAAATACAACGTTGTTGTTATTGTGGTAAAGCTTTAACACAGAATCGGAAGGAAGATGCTTTCACAGCTCCCTCTTTCCTTTCCATTTGACACTTCATGTTATTTTGAAATATATTATTTGCACAAGGCCAATTCCTTTGATGAACTTAAAAGCACATGGTATATCATTGTATGTCAAGTACAAAATAAAAAATCTGGAGATGAGTGCAACAATAACCAGCCTTAAGAGTTTGGCCGATTATTTTCTCCAGCTATGTCGTGTTTTCTCCTGTGCGCAAGCATGGCTTCTAATAATGGCCATTATCAAAATGCAGTTTTCTAGTACATTCAGTAGAAGAAAGCAACAGAATGCATGTCTTGGAAGCAGCTGTCTTAATAGGATTACTGAAGAGGCAAGACTCTTTTATAGCAAAGATCTCTTCCTGAGTTCTCTGGGCATATACTCCACAATTTCCTTAAAATGGAAAGCTGGAATGTGGGAAGAGGAGAGAGAAATTGGGAAATTTTGGAAGCAGATGAAAAAAAAAAGGGGGGGGGGGTGACAGGGTATTGGGACTGTCCTTGAGAAACTGGGACAGTTGAAGGGTATTTCTTTTTGTGAGTCTAAATCTGATCTTGGCAAATCAGCACTTACTTCTATTGATTCAATGAGTTTATTCAGGTTAGGACTGGCACTTAGTTTTAGGCTTTGTTAAGCAGTTGATAAAGTACATTGGTGAGACAGGCATATATGATTGTGTGCTCATCCCTATTTGTATTTGTTCCAGTCTAATTGTATGAAACACAATAAGTTGGCCCTGAAGCCTCATTTCTTTAAGCTAGATTTGTCTGAAACAGACTTCATGTTTTACTCCATGAACTCGTGTATAAATCAAGGGCAGGTTTGCGGGCCAAAATAATGGATTTTGATATAATCTGTGGAGGATAATTCCATGGTGAGGGGAAAGGACCAATACCACTTTATGGGAACAACATTCAGAAAAGCCATAAACAGCTCCATACTCCCACCAGAGCATTTTAAAAAGCCATAAGCAGATGCAATAGAGAGAATAGCAGTGGTTGGTACTTCTTTTGCGTTCTCGTGGAATAGTCTAAGCTTTTGCCTTTTGTCACTCATTGGTGGAACAGGGAACAAAGTTTTATGACATTGTTTCTATCCCTACTTGTGGATATTTATTCCAGCAACGCTGTATGAGACACAATTGTTGAATGTCTTTGCAATGGCCTTAAAGACTCATTTGGAATTTTCTTGAAAATACTTAATATATTCCTCATGTATTTTCTGACTTTTTCACAATATAAGACCCAACGTAGTTTAGAACAGAATTTACCACAGAATATAGTATGACCCCTGCATCCACAGAAGATACAGTCCCAGACTTTGCATGGATACAACAAATGACAGCTAATAGTGAACCTTATTGTTTCCCTTCCCCACATCAACCACACATCTCTAAACATGTTTCAGCAATGAGTTTGATTTAAGTTATGATTTTGAATAGGTGTCAGTAGCTTGTCTTTCTGCCTGTTTGCTATGCATCAGATGCACGAATGGGGGGCAGGGGATATTGAAGTAAAAAAGCAGAGAGGAGAAAAACTTTACAGATTAGCTTCAAAGAGCCTTCTTTGATTGACAGATGTCCTTCCTAAGTCCTCAGTGTTGTCCTCATTTTCTCTGTCTCTTACAATCTTTCCCCCCTTTCTCCTCCCTCCTCTTGATTAACTGCTTTTTGTAGTAGAAAAGATGGGATGATACAAAGACAAGGAGACAACAACAGTTTGGCACGTCCACTCACTGTTGCTGTGAAAGAACAGGCATTGCCTCCTAAAATAAGAATCCTGCCACCGCAATGATATTTTTATCCAGTCCCCAAACTTCTAACAGTGAAGTAATTCAAAAGTTCAGTTGTGAATCTAGACATGTAGTCTGGGTCTCCAAAGAGGAATATGAACAGGGAAATGCAAAGTCAGCAAATGCATGCATTCTAGAAATTGCCTGAATATCTTGAAGTCGTCAGATCTGTCTGAATAGTCCTCGCCCAAGAAAACACAATGAAATTCACAGGGTTTTCATGAATTGATAGTTGACTTGTAGGCATGCATGCACACAAAAGATCTGATCTCTTTTTCCTAGGTTAGAATTTCCACAAAACAGGAAAAGATGCTTTTTTGAACTGCCACTCCCAGAATTTCCTAGACAGCTGTGCTGGCAGCGGGATTCTGGGAATGGCAGTCAGAAAAGAAGAAAGTTTCTCAAGTCCAGTAAATGGAACTGTAGGCTCTATTTCAGATAAGAGTTGGTAAAGCCACCATCAAGTCTTCCTTGGCTAAGAAAACCCTATGAAATACATAGAGTTGCAGAAAGTTGATTGGTGCCATGAAAGTATATGCACACATACAGGTGACAATGATTTGTAATGCTTCGCTTTCTGCAATACTAACAATTTTGGGGGCCTCGCCTCCTTGCTACATTCCTGGGTTAACTTCCAGTTAAGCAGGTAGAGAATTGCACATTTATCTTGTGTTTAAACACATCCTTACCCATGAGCAATCCCTACTGAATGTCGTGTTGCTTATCTTTTGCTGTTGTGCTTAAGAGCTCACAAGGTCTCTATTTTAAGATATGTTTGAAGGACTGGGATGCAAGTTTCCTCAGGAACCTGCTGCTTTCCCTCCCTTGGAGTATTTCAAGTTCAATCTCCACAGGCTCCTGTCAGAAAGGATTTAGCTAAAGGGTATACAGCCTCGGGGTGGAAAGTTGTACTAAATAACTGGTAAGGTCATTGAAAGTTTTGATTCCAGGAGGCTTCATGAAGCTTTTGCTTTTCTACACAAGAAGGGAAAAAAGGAGAGCCCCAGCTGGCACCTCAGCAAAAATAGAGAAAGGGATCAATATAGGCCAGATGTTTTGTGTGTTTGGATCTTTCCTCTGACCTCCTTCTATTGAAATCTAGTTTACCTCAGACAAATTCTGAAATTAATACCAGAGCAGATAGAGTTGGTGAAAAATGTTCAAAACTTTTCCCACATGTGCATAGATAGGACATTAGTTGACCATCCCTACATGGCAGGGGATTAAATTAAACTGCCCTCATGGTATCTTCCAATTATATAATATTGTGATTCATTGCCTAGATCAGTGATCCCCAAATTTTGGTTTCCCAGTTGTTTTGGACCAGCTCCCAGAAGCCTCTATTGCCAACTTGTCCAGTGATCAGAAATTCCAGGAGCTGAGGTCCAAAACATCTGGAGGACCAAAGTTTGGAAAGTGCAGTTCTAGATGCATGACAAGTAACAGTGTTTTCTTTTAAAGCAGTGTGTGCAAGAGGACAGACAAATGCTAGAGCAAGCTCTCGGTCTAATTTATTCAGCTCAGCTGGATTGGACCCATCCAATTAATAGCTGAATCTTGTGAATCTTGTACATAAATTTCATTTAGTGGTTGTGTACTTGCTGGGATTGACAGCTGGATTGATACATCTCATGTATTGATGTTCCATGCATTTATGATTTTATATGTTTATATGTTTTAAATGTACCTTGTTGTTGTATTTTGTGGTGTATTTTGGGCTTGGTCCACATGTGAGCCACCCCAAATCCCTTCGGAGAGATGGGGCAAGATACAAGAATAATTTTTTTTATTATTATAATTATTATGTCACTAGGAACATTTGGAAGTAGGAGTGTCCATGCTGGATGTGTTAATTCCCTTTGAGATACTTGGGTTCATAAGGATATGAAGTTTTTGAAAAAGTCAAGAAATGAATCAGAGCCTTGTCACAATAGCTGGACCCTGTTATGCTGAACTGAGGCTTAATTTCGCAATCTTGCACCTCCACCATCCCCCCGGTGCCTCTTTTGCTTAACTTGCATTCTGTGATAGTCTAATAATTTCATAGTCTAAGCTCTCTGTAATATATAACCTCTACAGAAAAAGGCATAAATCAATACTGTGCAGGTATTAAGTCACCGGGCTTTCCATATCCTTCTCACAATTATCTTCAAATCCAGCAGTGGATTTTTCATAAGCACCTATTTGCTGTCTCTTGCCAGGGGGTTTCAAGCAGTTTGTCAGATGCATTTCATTAAATCCCACATAATTAAGCCTCAATTAAGCCTTTCTGAGGTGGCTGCTGTAATTATGCTTACCAGGCCCCCATGAAAGGACATGGAGCCTCCAGGCTGATCCATATTCCAAGACCTTCCTCACCTCTAACCTGTAAACTCAGTTTTCTATGCTGCAGTAATTTACAAAGAAAAAAAATGTTTATTTGCCTTTAATAGCAAGGCATTGCATTTTTCCTTGTTCCTGAAATATCCCGGGATATTATAGTTTTCCTAATGCTTTGGTTGCAAGAGGGTCAACCCAGTTTCTAAACCAAAACAGAATATTTTGGCATATGAAAGATGTGATACCGATTTTCATGGGATAAAACAATTTACATCAAATACAGGGCAATCCTATACACACATCTCTTCCAACTGTTCTAGTTTGTCGGGGAAAGGTCCAGTATTTTGCCACCTGCTTTTAAAATGTTCTAGTTTCTTTCTCTCCTTCCCATACCCACCTTTGACCTTGCTTATTTCAGTTGCTGCAAACTGAAGCCTAGGAGTGCATCTACACTGTAGAATTAATGCAGTTTGACACCACTTTAACTACCATGGCTCAGTGCTATGGAGTCATGAGACATGGTCTTTAGTTTTCTCACCAAACTAAAGCTCGAGGATTCCATAGCACTGAGCCAAGGGGTGCCAAAGTGCATTTATTCTACAGTGTAGATGGACCCTAAAAAGGATATAGCATTCTAAGGAGACAGGATGATGAGAATCATTGTGACGGGCCTTTTCAGTCATCAAATCACACAGTGTTTATCAGAAAACCCACCACGGTTTGCAAATCTACCAGAAGCTCTACTTCTGGATCTGGTGTGCCAGCAAATTGTAAGTTGGTTTAAAAACTAACATCACACCTGACCGTGATTAATAGGGATCAAACATTGTTTACTGTGATGTTTCCATGTGAGCTTTTTTATCTCTCCAATTGCAGACTGTGAAATTGTATCTTACCTCTCAGCAGGACCTTTGATTCCACTGCGGGCCATAAGGGGAAAAGATTAGCTTGGCAGGCTATCGATGGTCATGAAAAGGACAGCCAGCTGATGGCTGCACATTGCAAGGCTATGCCAAAGTCACTGGGATTTCTTCTGGGATTCTGGCAATAGTCCTGAAAAATGAGAGATGAGTGAGAGATGGCAGGACCTGAGCACTCCTTTCTATGACAGATACAGCATCACTTCTGAGGCTGTTTTCACCACCCAGTGTGCATCTGCATTGTGGAATTAATGCAGTCTGGCACCACCTGAACTGCTATGGCTCAATGCTATGGCATCCTAGAAGTTGGCTGAAGACTTCATAAAAGTACATCTCCCAGGATTCCCTGGCTATTAAAGTGGCGTCAAACTGCAGTAATCCTACAGTATAGATGCACCATTAAAGAAAAGTATAGGGTCAGAAGTTGAGAAGCCTTGGTGATTGGGTATTACAAGCCCAATGGTGCTCACATGAAAGAGAGTAGTTGAGGAATAGAGATGAGAATAATATTCTTAAAATATTTAAAAATGGCAGAAAAAAACATACTTCTCAAGTGTCACAAAACACTGTCAAGAAGAATCTTGATGTGATGAAAATTTTCACAGTTGGATATTTATTCAATAAAAAATTGACACATGATGGTGTTGGATAGGAGACAGCAGTTTTTGTGCAGAAAATATGTTTTGTACATCTCTACCAATTTCCAATAAAACCTATTATACTATTTGCATTTTTAAGTAAGTGCATCTTGTGCATAGGAGCCCTGGTGGCGAAGTGTGTTAAAGCACTGAGCTGCTGAACTTGCAGACCGAAAGATGCAAGGTTCAAATCCTAGGAGCGGAGTGAGCTCCCGCTGTTAGCACCAGGTCTTGCCAACCTAGCAGTTCGAAAACATGCCAATGTGAGTAGATCAATAGGTACCACTCCGGTGGGAAGGTAACGGCGCTCCATGCAGTCATGCCGGCCACATGACCTTGGAGGTGTCTACAGACGACACTGGCTCTTAGGCTTAGCAATGGAGATGAGCATCAACCCCCAGAGTCAGACATGACTGGACTTAATGTCAGGGGAAACCTTTACCTTTACCTTATCTTGTGCATAGTCTATTTCTTTGAAACAGTCGCGAAGCTTACTGAACTACGATTGTTTCCAGGCATGGCACACATTTCCTTGCAGCAAGACCCATGATGTACAAAAATACTACTTTGATTGTGTTGGCCATTGATGTCAGTGGGATTTTTTCCCCATCCCTACCAGAAATGGGTTGCCTTGGCCTTATACTCCTACATTTGAGCTAGAAATTGAAGCCCCTCTTCTGATTTTTGATTTGTGTGTGATTTATGATCTCTCCTCCTCTGTTACTTAAGCAGACCCTTTTCCACTCTTACTGTGTGCTGCTGAGTATTTAATATGTCTATTTAAATGCAATTTTTGACTTTTGGTCTGTAATCGTATGAAATGTTTGGCACTAAAAAATTTAATCAGAAATGTAATTTTTATATCGAACTGGTAATGAAGTGTTAGGCCACAGATAATAGAAAGATGCATCACTGACCTGATTTTTTAGGGAAGGGACACATCATATCTAATATCCATTGGAACACCAAAACCAATGTTTTGAATGCAAGAAGCCCTTTGTAACAAATCCCTTACTAATAATTGGGCTGGTTTGTATGTCAGCCACTTAATGGGAGCCACGTGTGTAGAATTTATTCATTTATTTACTATATTTATATCCCGCTCTATCTCATCCCAGGGAGATAGAGCAGCTTGCAATCCCTTCTCAATGCCTACAAATCTCCAATGTATACTTTAATAGAGGAACAAATATTAGTTTGTAACAAAACATTTCAGAAAAATAACACCAAGGAGGAAGGTGTAATTGAGGAGTATTACCTTCCTGATTTATAAGAAAAGCAAACCCTTATAAGGGAGTAGTCTGTCTTTCAGTAGAGACGGGCGTAGCACTTCAGCAGTTTGAAAACTTTACGGAGTACTTAAGGATAATATTTCCTGCTCATTAGACAGTGGTCGCAGTTGCTCTCCTATTTATAGCCTATGCTTTCCAACCCAAGGCACCACTTGGTTTTAGTAATGGCTCAACCATTTTGCAAGGGACTGTAGTGGCCAGTGGTTGGCTGCCAGTAGCCACTGAGCTCCATCTGCTGCAGGAAGGGTCACAGCTGTCAGAATCACTTTCCTGTCATCTTGAGCTGATGGATTCAGGGAGAGTGGGGTGGCTGGGGTTTTGCTGAACCAGCACCCAGAGCAACAGAGGCAACAGCCATTGTCCAGGTGGAGCATTAAGGGAATGAATCACAGCCACCAGCGCATATGGTGTTGGCGAGAGCATATGATACGTTTAAAGCTCTTCAACGTGACCAATTGTTCCTTTGCTGGCACTGTGGATTGCTCAAGCAGTTATGTGCTCAGATTGAAAGAGCTAATTGTCCATAGTTTCAGTATCCAAAGGTCATAAGAAATACCCCTGTATTCTAATGTTCACAGGGAAGCTGGAAACTGGCATATTTGCTAGCAGCAGCTCTCAGATAACATCTTTGGATGCTGGAAGAATTTCTCTTCAATGGCATGAACATGAAAATCAGTGGCACACATTTTTCTAAATGGCCAAGTATCACCATTTGGTACTATCTGGATTAGCAGCCTAATACCAGTTAAGTTATAAATCTCCTTAAAGAGATAGAAGATTCAGTATCTTCTTGAGTACTGAATATTTCCATATATGCCTGCCCAGACTCTAAGGACTTCATTGCATGAGGCAAGCAAATTGGCATTGAAGTTGGACTGTCACTTTGTGTGCCTCCCATAAACAGTTGGATCCCCCCCAAAATTATCCCACCCCTATTTCTTAAAGGGGGGTGATGACCGTCACCCCGGCTTTTAAATTAATTTAAAAACCCAGCGGAGAGTTCCGCAGATCGCTCACCAAAGGAACGGAACGGGACCGCAGCAGACTATTATTAAGAGATCTTTTTTATTTCACTTTCCCCTTCCCTGAACTATGTAACAAAATCCCCCAATAAAAGTAGCATTTATTTTAGCAATAACACTCTCTATCTGGTTATTTTGTATCTTTCTCTGACTCCTTCCTTTGCATGCAATTTCTCTCTCTCTCTCGTCCCTTTAACTCCGGCTGAGGTTTCTTCGCCATAGATTAATATGGCGGACGATACAAATCGGCTCATATCTCTATCAAAATTACCCCTAGAACGCTCCTCTTTTAGTCCTAACCCTTTCTAAGGCTCCTGACTCGAAGACAACCAGCGGAACCGGAATCGGTCCAGTTTTCGGCACCTCAACAGCTGACTGTCAAACGGGACCGACTGCCCTCCTCCAGCCTTATCCCGGACTTTCCTCTCCCCGCGACTCGCGGAATGGTTTTAAGAGATCCCTAGCCCCTTTCTGTGAACTGGGGATGGGGGGATCGCTCTCTCGCTGGGGAAACATAGTTCTCCAAGGACCCTTACCCTCTCTACAGCTGCCAGGGGGTGCCCGGACGGGTGCCCTCCACGTTTCATTCATACTTTCATAATTTTATGAAGGAGAAGAACACTCTTCCCCAGACCTATGCCTGGACTTATGAAATCTTATACTTCCAAAGACTACAACCCACATGTGCCCCTTCCCCATGCCATCTCTATGAATTCCTTATGAACTCTTTTTCCTCATGTATTTGTGAATTTTCATATTCTATGTACTTGGACACTCTCATGACTCACTGTTGTATGAACTTCTAATCGTTGGGCTAACTTCATGAATTGTGAAATCATGCTGCTAGAACTCCACTTCTGTATTGGGTTCCCCAGATGTTGTAAACTTCGTTCTTATCAAATGTTTTCTATTGTTTATATCATTCATGATTCCCCTTTATGCAATGTCACCCACCTTTATGGATTCTCCTTTATTTCCTTGAAATCTATCTATCTGCCTATATGTATTTGTACTCTTTAGGATCCCCAGAAAATATGTATTCTTCCCAGCAGGGTTTATGTTCCAACTTTATTTTAATTTCCATTCTATCCCATATAATTGTCAAATCATGAAATCAAATGGGAAATATTATGACCCCAACGTGAACTCTAGCCCTATGACCCAGACCTCCCTTCCCAAAAACAAAAGGATAATCTGCCACCGTTTAATCCAATCTCATTCCGATCGCATGGACAATATAGGGCTTGAGTCACCAAATTCCTAAAGGTGACTCGGCCCCAAGGCAAACATTGTCATATCCCAGGCCAGGACGCCTCAGGAAGGCACCCCTGTGGAGCCCGTCAATGACGGCTCATCACCACCCTTCTTTACTTCCCGTCTGACACCCCAAAGACATATCTAAAATCTGTGAACGTGACAGGACCCCGGACATCCTTGATGGGTGCCATTAATTCCTTTAGAAATCGGCCGGGCCAGGATTAATCTGATATTTCCTGTCCGGTCACTTCATTGTTTTAATAGCTCCCGCCTCCTCCTCTCTGATTGGCCCGAGTGGGGACAAAAAGCGGCTCCCCATTGGGCCAGCAAGGCAAGGCGGGAAACGAAAGCCCGCCTCGTTCAACCTCCCAGCCTATCCGCGTTCGGATGGGCGGGGAAGCGGGGCGGGAAATTCAAAGGGCTGTCAGACCAAAATATTGTATAAATATGGCTTTATTTGAAACATATGTTACGCTAGTAGATGAATGATCGCTATTAGCGTCCTTTTCAGCTGAATTGCTCAATAAAGACTCCTTGGCGGATTTTCCTTCACCCTTGGCGGACCTTCTTCATTTCAGGCTTCAGGTTGTATTGCGGCTTATATTCTCCTTTTGGCTTCGCCAAGGTCCGTTCCCTCAGGACCGGATCGGGTCTCTCCTTAAGGGCCCGATCCCCTAAAATGCGGTCGACAACAGGGGGAGTCATCAATTGTTCCCAATCCTGCAATGTTCCCATCAACTACCTTTTCTGTGTTGGCATGTTGGCAGTAAAATGAAGCCAGGGTGGGTTTCTCCTTTTCTCTCCTTCTCCATTACTGAGTTATCTTTTTAAATTATAATTTTATATTTTATAGTTATATTTTTCTATTTTCTTTTTAAATGCTTGAACAGTGCTTAAGATAAAACTTAAAAATTAAGAGAAAGCAGTAGTGTGGGAAGACATTGTGGGGTCATGAAGTGATGAATCAGTGCAATTGTGCTAATAAAGAATGGGGCAATATTGAAGGTGGTCAATGTAGGGTGCATTCTTGATCAACAACTGCATGACTAGTGGAATAGCAGATTCATGAGATAAAGTCCTTAGATTTCCAGAGGAGATCTTTATTTCTGTTTTTCCACATTCCTAAGCGGCTATAATGTGCACAAAAGGGAGAGCCTTCTTGGTAGCTGCTCCCATGGGTTGGAAGGTCCTTTTTAATGAGGCTAAGATACCCCCCCCCCACACACACACACACACACGCTGTCTTTCCACCAACAGATGCAAACTTTTCTGTCCCAACAAGCTTTTTGGAAATGTCTTTTATGGCCTCCGTTCACAGTGACAACAACCACCACCACAAAAATGGAATACCAATCTGCAGCACCATGCTCATGCCACAGTGTGAGAGGGAAATCAGAAAGATTCATTTAATAACCATTTGAGCATGCCAAATTTGACTATTATTGTATCTCATCAAGATATTAATTTACAGCTGGAAACATTGATTTTTTAGAAACTGAAGCCATTCTCCAAGGATGCGTGTGTTGTGTATTTTGTTTTTGGTTCTCATATTCCCGAGAGCCAAAAGTTCTCTCCAGCAGATAATTTCATTTCTAGGAGCTCTTTAAGGGCTCTGAGTGCTTCTTTTGTGGCGCCTCTTTCCCCTTGACTGCTTCCTCCTTTGTTCTGATGAAATGTTTAAAAAGTTTGCTTGCAAAGTTTTGTTTATTCATTGAAACTCAGGTTGAGGTCCTTGATGGATCATTAATCTGACTATTCAAGGTTAACCAACCTGTTTATGTCGAAATTGCTTTTTATGGAACAGGTTCCAGGGCTTTGCAAATGTTGGCCATTACCTCACTTTTGACATTTCAGCTGCGAATCCTTTATGAAATATGAATTGAATCTAATCATCTTACTGGAATGAGATGAAGTGGTTTGCACTTACATATTAACAGTGAAAGTATTTCTCTTCTTCTCCCTTCACACATGCAGAATTTCTGCAGATGCTTTTAATCACAGCTAACAGAGCTTTGGCAATAAATTCAAGGATCTTTAGGCTGCAGTTCCATACTCAAGTTCTTACCATCATTTTTTTTTTTTACAATATTGTGTTCGCCAGTATTAAAAACTAAGCGAACAAGAAAAAGGAAGCTATACAGAAAGGGTTCCAATTTGGCTCTGTTTCCACATTACAGAAAGATAAAGGCGATGGTTCATATTCTCCTGCATTTTTCAACTTTCATATTTCTCATTGCACTCCTAAGTTTGTTGTTGTTGTTGTTGTTGTTGTTTCTTCCTCACCTCCCCTTAGGGATTTAAGTGGGGAACAACAGATCAAAATGCAGTTCTAGGTGTCATAGAATCACAGAGTTGGAAGGGACCCTAAGGGCCACTGAGTCCAATCTGATGCAATGCATGCACACGTCTTGCAATTTTGTGATGCACTTTTCTGGCATGTGCAATAGGAAGTCTGTGGTGGTGCAGTGGGTTAAACTGCTGAGCTGCTGAACTTGCTGACCACTCATTTAGTTATTGCAACAAATAGTAGAATGAATATTTATTTTCCCCCCGTAAAGAGATATTACTTGTGGTGGCAAGAATGTAACTATAAATAAATATCAAACATTTTAATCATCGCTCAGTATAAGTTTAGAACAAAAATGTTAAAATCAGGAAGTGCAAAATAAATAAGGGAGAATAATTGTGAGCCAAATTAGAGTAAACACTGTGACGTTTTGAAAAGAAGCCACTTCTCTCCCTTCAGGTAGCTTCTGAGGAATTATTTGAAAACACACTTTTTCTGTTTTAAAGTGGTTGAAGAGGACAAGGAAGAAAATGGAAGAAAATGAAAGAGAAACCCTATCTGTGGAAGGGGATGAGAAAAATGGGTGCTTGTCATCTAGGCACATGAAAGTGTGATCGAGGTGACCTCCCCTCCAGGACTTTGTAAAAGATAGTTCAAAAATCAAGACTTTATGTTCTATATTCCATATATTTATAGTAGAAGGTGATTGGGACTTTTTACTGGAGTTTACTGTGGATTATCCCTGCACTCTGAGGCAAGAGATAACAACTTCATGAATTGTGAAATCATACTGTTAGGACTCCACTTCTATATTGGGTTCCCCAGATGTTGTAAACTTCGTTTTTATCAAATGTTTTCTATTGTTTATATCATTCATGATTCCCCTTTATGCAATGTCACCTACCTTTATGGATTCTCCTTTATTTCCTTGAAATCTACCTATCGGCTAATATGTATTTATACTCTTTGGGATCCCCGGAAAATATGTGTTTTTCCCAGCTGGGTTTATGTTCCAACTTTATTTTTAATTTTCATTTTATCCCATATAATTGTCAGATCATGAAATCAAATGGGAAATATTATGACCCCAACCTGAACTCTAGCCCCATGACTCAGACCTCCCTTCCCAAAAACAAAAGGATAATCTGCCACAGTTTAATCCAATCTCATTCCGATCGCATGGACAATATAGGGCGAGTCACCAAATTCCTAAAGGTGACTCGCCCCCAAGGCAAACATTGTCATATCGCAGGCCAGGACGCCGCAGGAAGGCACCCTGTGGGGCCGTCAATGATGGCTCATCACCACCCATCACCACTTCCCGTCTGACACCCCAAAGACATATCTAAAATCTGTGAACGTGACAGGACCCCGGACATCCTTGATGGGTGTCATTAATTCCTTTAGAAATCGGCTGGGCCAGAATTAATCAGATATTTCCTGTCCGGTCACCTCATTGTCTCAATAGCTCCTGCCTCCTCCTCTCTGATTGGCCCGAGAGGGGACAAAAAGCGGCTCCCCATTGGGCCAGCAGAGCAAGGCAGGAAACGAAAGCCCGCCTCGTTCAACCTCCCAGCCTATCCGCGATCAGATGGGCGGGGAAGCGGGGCGGGAAATTCAAAGGGCTGTCAGACCGAAACATTGTATAAATATGACTTTATTTGAAACATATGTTACGCTAGTAGATTGAATGATCGCTATTAGCGTCCTTTTCAGCTGAATTGCTAAATAAAAACTCCTTGGCGGATTTTCCTTCAACTTGGCGGACCTTCTTCATTTCAGGCTTCAGGTTGTATTGCGGCTTATATTCTTCTTTTGGCTTCGCCAAGGTCCGTTCCCTCAGGACCGGATCGGCTTCCTTCTAAAGGGGCCCGATCCCCCAAACGCGGTCGATAACATAATTTGGCTTTACCACGAAGGGACTTGCTTGGAAGTTCCAAAGATCAATTTCTAGGCTAAAATTCCAAGCGGCGACCTTGGTCCAGATATTCTGGAACAGGTTGGGGAGAGAAACGGCTGCAAGGAGGGCCCTCCGACCAACAATTTGACCTCATTTCACACCCAAATTTCTCTGGCAGTCCCTTTCTCTCTCTAGATCTGATTCAGGGTACTGAACAAAGGAGCCAGATAGGAGGAAGCAGATTTTTAGCTCCTCGAAGGAAAGGCGCCAACGTGAAACAGGGGACGCCCTGTAAAAAAATAAAAGGGAACCGGCCCCGTTGTTAAGACCCAGGTGGGCGGAGTTCTGGAGGTATTGCACTTCGGATCAGGGCTCGGTAACAAATTCCTGGTGAAACGCGGGAACATCTGGCGCCCGGTGGTGTGTGAGAACAGTCTGGCTTGTAAGATTACAGGTTCTAGGATCGTGGGGTAGGGGAACGATTGTGTTCCCGGGGCACCTGCGGATCCCACGAACGCCAGCCATTCAGCCTTGGTGTAGGGAGAACTCTTGAAAGGACGAGTTGCATCCAGCCGGTGGGTGAGTCGTTACTCCATTAACTGTCAGGTACTGGGCAGGGGCTGAGCCAAGGATGGGTGTTTGTTCAAGCACGTCTAGGGTGTCCCACCCCAGCAGACATCCCCAGGGATTCTCCATTGGGAAAGATCCTGGCCAATTGGGGTGGGCTTTGCATCGAAAAACATGGTGCAGGCCAGGTTGGGCTAACTCAGAGCACATAAGTGGCCCCTTGTGGCCCTTGAAGGGGGAACAGCTTGCCCCCCCCTTTTGCTCGAGTCGCCGAATTCGGAGTGTTGACCTAAGGTGACTCGCCAGGGGGAGGGCAAGTGGTCCCAACTTGCTTATGCTGCAATGTTCATGGCCCTAAGCCAGGGAGAGAATCGGAGGGGGGGAGGGGGGCCCACGTCTTCCCATGCAGAGATTTGGGCTCCAAAAACAGCCCCCCAAAGATTCCCCCCTAGACCCTTTTCCCCTTACCCCCTCCTCCAGAGGATTTTCTGGACACATTTGCTTGCCTTCTCCCCACCCCATCAGCCCCCTCCTCCAATCCCCATCCCCACCTTTTCTCCTCACCCTGAGTCCTACACTGATCCAGGACTCCCAAATTGGCCTTCCAAGGGAACCCTTACTTCAGGGATCCCCCCCCCCCAAGAAATTCCCCTCCAGAGAGTTCAGCCCAGTCTAACGTGAAGGAGGGCTCCCAGCCCCCTCCCCTCTCACCCCGAAACACACCTGATCCAAAACACTGTTCACACTCTCTCAGCCCCCATCCCCGCCGTTCCTTTGAAGCCTGATGCCCCCCCCCAAATTGTATCTGCCCCTGCCACTCAACTCCTGCCACATTCTGAGTTTTCCTCAGATGGGAAGAATCGCCCCACCATCCCCCTCCTTCTCTTGCCCCCACCAGGCTCTCTCTCTCTCTCTCTCTCTCTCTCTCTCTCTCTCTCTCTCTCTCTGCGCTCATTCCTCTCTTGGAGAGACAGGAGAAGGAGGGGCCGCGGGGAGATTGTGCAAAGAGGACACTTTTTTCCTCTTCCTGTTTTTGGAGGGGCAAAGGGGGGAGAAGATTCAGTCCTGAAGCCTGCCACCAAGATCTATAGTTCTCCAAGGATTGCTTCCTTCTTTCAAATCAAATCTTCTCCAACTTGATATTCTGCCTTGCCTACCCTCAAATTGTACCCTTTTTTTCTTTTCTCTCTCTTTCTCTTCCCCGGCCTGAGTGAAAATCTCTCTCTCTCCCTCAAATCTCAAATCCATTTCTCCTCTCCTTCCTCTCTTCTCACCTTTTAAAATCCCTTATTTCCCTTTGTTCCCATTTTCTAGACACTATCCCTAAGATTTTACCTCAGTGTTGTCTTATATTTCCTTTGGTCCTTACAAAAGGGGGGAGGGGGGCCATTCCTTTAGCCGCTTCTGTTTCTTAATTTCCCCTTTTTATTTCTTTCCCATCTGGGAAGCATGGCAAAGGATTTGGGTGGGGGAAGGGGACTCCCAGAAAAGTGTTGATTAAATTTTGTGTGTTTATGTAATGTGTGGGCTGTAAACTCTTCTCTACTCATCCCTTTGCCTTAAAAGCCACCAGTGATATATAGTTTTCTGGGAAGGAGGGCTGGAATGGACTAGCTTAGTGCTATGCTCTCTCTCTCTCCCTTTTCTTCTGTGCCATCTCACCTCCCTATTTTCAAAGGTTCAAGCCCTAATATTTTGTGAGACCCCCCCCCCCCAGAGAAAACCTGCTGCTTCTGTGGTTTTAACTTTTTCTTGTCTCTCTCTCCTCAAGCCTCCCTTATCTTAGAGAGAAAAGGGGGGGGATGGAAGAATTGATGTATTTTTCTATATGTGAGTTTTTTCTCTCTCTCTCTCTCTCTCTTCCACTTCATGTTTTCCTAGGCCGAAATGCACTTCAACATTCTCCTTTTTCAAAGCTCCCCCCCCTTCCTTCCCAGCATCCCCATTTCTCCTTATAAACATTCAGTCAAAATCCTGGTTTACTTTTATAGTGAAGGCACTCTTTCACTCTCCACAGTTCCCCAACAATCTCCTTTCTTCCTTTCGGGTCCTTCTCCCTCCCTTTCCCTGAGTGCATGCGTGTGAATGTTTTAAAAAATCCCTCTAACTGCCTTTAATTATGAGGGGGGGGCAGTACAGAGTCCAGGGGACCTTCCAGGCACAGCTGAAGAGATCCAGAGGACCGGACCCAACCACCTGACTGAGGACATCAGACCAGACTGCAAGACCCATAATCCATACCTGCCACCATGAACAGTTCTAAGACCTGGGTAGGGGCTCTCGGAGTGCGCTGTGGATTTCATGCAGCAGCTAGAACTCAGAGGCCATTGGAGATGGTCCTGTGAGGGTAAGCCCGGACCCCCAGTCACCCAGAAGAGACAGCCCCACCTGTGGCTGATCTGAGACCCCCACGGGGGAAGCAGCCCCATCTGCCTGGCTCAGGGGCTAGAGACTAAGACACTGCTGAAAGGATTCTTGCACATGGCAGGCTTTTATGGCCAGACCACCGTATGGTGCCCTCCAGCTGGCCTGGTTCTGCCCTGGCAAAGGGCTACTGAGTGCAGGTCTGCCTTTGACGCTGCCAAGGAGGCCCTCATGACATCACCAGGGGACAGACTTGGCCGCCATGGCAGAAGATGTCCCAGAAGAAATGAACAGGATTCTACCAGTGACCACCATGAGGGAAGGATGTTCCACTTTCACCAGAGCTGTGCCAAAGAAGGACCCCAGGACTGCTGGAGCCCTCACAAGGTATGAGTGACTTCCCTGACTAACCCCACCACGGGAGGGAGGGGGGCTTATAATCTGTCCTTAGTTTCCCTAGGCACTCTCTCCTTTCCGTCTCCTCTGTTGGAGTGCTGGACCTGCCTGCAGTCACCAGGAGGCGCCGTGCTGTGAGGCGCAGAAGCTGTGCCCAGTTGCCCCCAGCTGCCAACTACAAAGGGGGGCCCAAGCTGCAGCCAAGAAAAGGCAGCCAAATGGGAGTACTGCATCACAGCCTCCATCATCCCCAGCCCTCACCACCTCCACCTTCATGCTCCATTTCCCATGACTCCAGACCAAGGGACATCTGTTTCAACACCATGGGATCACCCACCACTGACTGAACCTCAGCTTTCACCTCTTCAAGCTCCTGCCCTCCAACAAAAAGGCACAATCTGATCTACCAAGGCAGAGGCCCTGCATGCAGTGAAATGTCGGGGCTTTGGGAAATGTTCATAGCCATTTCCAAGCCCCGAAGGGGGGAAAATGTGATCGAGGTGACCTCCCCTCCAGGACTTTGTAAAAGATAGTTCAAAAATCAAGACTTTATGTTCTATATTCCATATATTTATAGTAGAAGGTGATTGGGACTTTTTACTGGAGTTTACTGTGGATTATCCCTGCACTCTGAGGCAAGAGATAACAACTTCATGAATTGTGAAATCATACTGTTAGGACTCCACTTCTATATTGGGTTCCCCAGATGTTGTAAACTTCGTTTTTATCAAATGTTTTCTATTGTTTATATCATTCATGATTCCCCTTTATGCAATGTCACCTACCTTTATGGATTCTCCTTTATTTCCTTGAAATCTACCTATCGGCTAATATGTATTTATACTCTTTGGGATCCCCGGAAAATATGTGTTTTTCCCAGCTGGGTTTATGTTCCAACTTTATTTTTAATTTTCATTTTATCCCATATAATTGTCAGATCATGAAATCAAATGGGAAATATTATGACCCCAACCTGAACTCTAGCCCCATGACTCAGACCTCCCTTCCCAAAAACAAAAGGATAATCTGCCACAGTTTAATCCAATCTCATTCCGATCGCATGGACAATATAGGGCGAGTCACCAAATTCCTAAAGGTGACTCGCCCCCAAGGCAAACATTGTCATATCGCAGGCCAGGACGCCGCAGGAAGGCACCCTGTGGGGCCGTCAATGATGGCTCATCACCACCCATCACCACTTCCCGTCTGACACCCCAAAGACATATCTAAAATCTGTGAACGTGACAGGACCCCGGACATCCTTGATGGGTGTCATTAATTCCTTTAGAAATCGGCTGGGCCAGAATTAATCAGATATTTCCTGTCCGGTCACCTCATTGTCTCAATAGCTCCCGCCTCCTCCTCTCTGATTGGCCCGAGAGGGGACAAAAAGCGGCTCCCCATTGGGCCAGCAGAGCAAGGCAGGAAACGAAAGCCCGCCTCGTTCAACCTCCCAGCCTATCCGCGATCAGATGGGCGGGGAAGCGGGGCGGGAAATTCAAAGGGCTGTCAGACCGAAACATTGTATAAATATGACTTTATTTGAAACATATGTTACGCTAGTAGATTGAATGATCGCTATTAGCGTCCTTTTCAGCTGAATTGCTAAATAAAAACTCCTTGGCGGATTTTCCTTCAACTTGGCGGACCTTCTTCATTTCAGGCTTCAGGTTGTATTGCGGCTTATATTCTTCTTTTGGCTTCGCCAAGGTCCGTTCCCTCAGGACCGGATCGGCTTCCTTCTAAAGGGGCCCGATCCCCCAAACGCGGTCGATAACAAAAGCATCATGCAGATGGCCAATGTTTTTCATAGATCTCATTATCTTGGCATGATGCACTGCAAGCATTCATCAACCTGTATCTTACATCTGGCTTGAGATCAACATGACAAAGTTTGGGACTTTTGTCATGTTTCATTTAATTAGCATCATTACTTACCTTCCTGACTGCTGAAAGTAAATATAGTTTGCTTTCTTCAGATTTCCTTGTTATGTGTGTTCAAGTTGTTTCTAACTCATGGCAACTCTAAGCCAGATGTATCACAGTCAAGATTCTTGTCAAAGGCAGTATTTATTTATTGTGTCAGGAGCGAATTGAGGGTACCATGTATTTAAAAACACAAAAAAGTTAAAAACTTGGCATTATACTAAATGCCCTTTGACCAGAAGCTGGCCACTTGGAGTACCTCTGGTGTCATTGTAAGGTCCTCCATTGTACATGTGGGAGGGCTCAGGCTGCATTGTATTAAGTAGCCTACGGTTTGGTCTTCTCTACACTCGCATGTTGGATACCACTTTGTAACCCCATTTCTGAAAATTGGTTCTGCACCTCATGGGGCCAAAGTGCAGTCTGTTCAGTGCCTTCCAAGTCACCCAGTCTTCTGTGTGCCCAGGGGGGAGTCTCTCATCTGATAACAGCTATGGATTGAGGTTCTGGGTTTAAGCCTGCCACTTTTGGACTTTTGCTTGCTGAGGTGTTCCTGCAAGTATCTCTATAGATTATAGGAAGCTTTTTCTTGATTTAAGGCATTGGCATGCTGGCTGATATCTGAACAGAGGATGGGTTGGAGATGTCACTGCCTTGGTCCTTTCATTGCTGGCTGCTAGTTCCTGACGGATGTCAGGTGGTGCAATACCGGCTAAACAGTATAATTTCTCTAGTGGTGTGGGGCATACACACCTTGTGATAATGTGGCATGTCTCATTAAGAGCCACATCCACTGTTTTAACATGGTGAAATGTGTTCCATACTGGGCATGCGTATTCAGCAGCAGAGTAGCAAAGTGCAAGGGCAGATGGCTTCACTGTCAAAGGCAGTGTGCAGTTTCTTCCTCTGAGGCTGAAAGAGTGGGACTGGCCCAAAGTTCACCAAATGTGTTTTCATGAAGATTCAGTCATGAAACTTGGTAGACAGACAGATATTTTGATATGTTTCACATATAGGACACTCCCACTATTGAGAGTACAGAATAATCAAAAGCTATCTACTTCATGCAGATCAATAAGGAAATAATGAAAACATTATATGGCAATGTATGTTTTATTAAATTCATTCAACACAGCTAATGAAATACAAAAAGCTTCTCAAATGCAAACAAAAGTTGTCAAAACTTGTGTTGTCACCATTTCCCCTGACTCGTCGTGTGTGTTACTCAAGGATGGGTATAATCAGGATTTACACCCTTATTATTAGCAATAGGCAAGGAGTCAGAACAATTTCATCCCAGATGAAAAGATAAATGTCCACCCAGATGTAAAAAGGGCATAAACAAGGCACCAGGAAGACAAACAGCAGCTTTGTGAAACAATTCACCGGCGATCAATAGGCATTGATTTCTGCAAAAGCCTTTCTGTTCAAATTGTTCAGAGTTAATACAAGTAGGGATTTTATTTCGGAAGCTCATTTAGAAACTACTGATGTATGTAACTATTTGTTCATCACATAAATACTGGATGTCTTTAACTTGTTCATTTGGTTAAAATTATAGTAGGAGTCATAGGCCATGGCACAAGATATATAACACAACACTCCAACCCACGTCTTTGCTCATCATTATTGGAGGAGAGTCTATCATGTTAAGTAGGATTACAATCACATAGGAAGCAAATGTTTGACCGGCCATCATTATACCATGATTTTCCCCACCCACACTTTGTGCCACAAGCAGGAGTTGGGCAGATAGTTTTTCGTTTTATACTTTTTCTTTTTCTTTTACAGTATCTAAGAGGGCTTCCAAAGATTTAAATCTTTTCCAGTTTCTGAAAAATATTCTTGCAAATTTTAAACATAACACAAATGTGTTGATTTTTAAAAGAAAAAGCACACAAGGTTTAAACAATATGCAACCAAACCAGTGGAGCAGGAGGAGGGTGGTGGTGGCAACTCTACATCAGTCCTGCACAACTTGTGGCCCTCCAGGTATTTTGGATTTCAGCTCCCAGAATTCCTGCAATAGGGCTTCTGGGAGTTGGAGGCTGAAACATCTGGATGGCTGCAGGTTGTATAGGCCTGCTCTACATCTAACCTGCTCCACATGTTTTTCTCTGGCAACTGACTGAGTCGTCTGGCCCTATGGAAGGAGTGCAGCTGATGTAGCTTCGATTCCAGCCAAGAGTGCATGCTCACCTTGGTTTGCAGCTTCCTTGTAGCCTCTGCTGCCACTTTCTTCAGTGCCTCTTGCTCCTCAAAGGGTCTTCTGACCTCTGCAAAGATGCCTCTTGGGCCAAGAAACGATTGAGAATGGCAGTCTCTTTGGGCTGCCCAAAATCGTTCGGCAGGCCGCAAGTGGCCCATGGGCTGTATGTTGTGTAAGTTTGACCTAGAGATTCTGAGAGAGGTGTTATTTCCAATTTAAAACATTGTTTTTTTATTGTGTTCCCTACTTTTGCAGGGACCCTGCACATCTAACATCAGCAAATGCAGAGGGTGAACCATAGATATACATCTATTTCTAGACAGCACCAGGCATTGCCACTTGTGGGAAGTGCTTGGCAGTTTAATACAACATTCTTATATATGCTAAGAATGCAATTTATTGTCACTGTATAATGCCGATAATGGATAGTGGAGTATGTAAAATAGATTGCATACTTCCAAATCTAAATGAAAACATGCCACTGTGAATTAATAATTGATCAGTTTTGGAATTATTATGTGTTGTCATAATGCCAATTAGTGATTTTCTTGTATTTATAGTAAACTAGATTTCATAAATATTAACATACTGTTATCTATGTAATTCTCTTTTTCTGTGGATACAGAAGTTTGAGCAATTGTCACCAGAGATTTTAATTAAACATGAACTTGGATAAATAATTTATCATGAAACTCTCACAAACACAATTCCTTAAAAAAGGGTCCCATGGATTTGATTTTTCACATTGTGACTCATATGATTATCCATTTCTTCAAAATGTCTGCCCCTCTGTGGTCTGTGTGGTGGGGTGGAATGGAAAAGACATGTACAGGGTTAGATGTAATAACTGGTGAACTTCCTGGTCCATACAGGATCTATGAATCTGAAACTCTGAAACTTTGCATGAAAACATATGGAGCTCTGTGGCCAATCATGTCAGATTTGTGAACTGGTCCTGCCACATTTCCTCCACACTCCATCCCATGTTAGACCACATTAAACCCCTGCTGATGAAACTGGGATGATCACTTCTAACTTTTGCAAAGTTACTTTGGTCTTAAATTATATTGTGTCTCAACAGAGTTGCATCTTTGATGGCTTCTAGATGTGCAGTTCTCTGCCATGCCCTCCCTCCCTCCTTCCCTCCCATCCATCCATCTATCCATATGTCCATCCATTATTTATAATAAATAATTGAAGATACTTTTCTTAGAATGTGTATCAATGAGAAATGGGTTTTCAAGCTGTATTGTATGCGTCAAAGTTATTAGCTGAGTGTATCATAGTCTTCTTCCTCCCTGCCCAATAAGTGGTGCACCAAACCAGTCTACCATCTTAACTGTGTAGACACATTCCAGTTGTCCCTTCAACCATCCCATTGGGGGTGGGTCCATATCTGCAGAAATCATAATTCATATATGTTTCTACAATTGTTCCTCTGGAGACATCCAAATCTGGAGCATATTCCCATCTGTTAAATCAAGAGTAGGGATTCATGGCAGTTGAACCAGTGGCCCACCCTTGCATTCTAGTCGCTTATTCTGGTCTCATTGACTCTTTTCACAGTTGCTGAGTAGGGATAAGGTGAAATCTTTTCCTGAAAGGTCATGGATGCAAGGAAGTCTGTGCATCTCTCTCTTTCTTTCCTTCCCCTTTGTATATTTATTTATTTATTTATTTATTTTTCAAACTTATATGCCACCACTCCCCTAGGGCTCGGAGCGGCTTACAAGAACCAGCTAAAATCAACAATTTAAAAACATCTTAAAAACATCTTTAAAAAACATCTTAAAAATATCTTTAAAAACATCCTAAAAGCACCTTTTAAAACATCAACAACAGAACTCAAAAGCCTGTCGAAAGAGGTGTGTCTTACATGCCCTACGGAAGGCCAACAAGTCCCGCAAGGCACGAACTTCAGGTGGCAAGGTGTTCCAAAGAGATGGCGCCACTACTGAAAAGGCTCTGCGTCTGGTTGTTGTTAGACGCAAGGTCTTAAAACTGGGGACTTCCAACAGGTCTCGGTCCTCAGAACGGAGGGATCTCTGGGGTTTGTAGGGAGTGAGGCGGTCCCTCAGGTACATCGGCCCTAGACCATGTAAGGCCTTGAAGGTAAGCACCATCACTTTGAAAGTGATCCGGTGCTCAATTGGTAACCAGTGCAGCTGCCGTAAGATTGGTGTTATGTGGCATCTTATCAGGACTCCCGCAAGGAGCCGGGCAGCTGCATTTTGCACCAATTTGAGCTTCCGGATCACCGACACAGGAAGGCCAATGTAGAGGGCGTTACAGTAATCCAGTCTCGAGATGACTGTGGCCTGGATCACCGTAGCCAGGTTGTCCCTAGACAGATAGGGGGCTAGCCGTCTAGCCTGCCGAAGATGAAAAAAGGCAGTTTTGGTAACGGCGGAGACCTGGGCCTCCATCGTCAATGAAGGGTCCAAGAGGACTCCCAGACTCTTTACCAGTAGAGACGGGCGTAGCACTTCGCCATCCAGGATTGGCAACTGGATATCCCCACTGCCCGGTCGGCCCAGCCATAGGATCTCCGTCTTTGCTGGATTCACCCTCAACCTACTGGAACACAACCATCCAATAATGGCCTCGAGGCACCGATGAAAACTGTTGGGTACAGACTCCGGTTGGCCCTCCATCTTTAACACAAGCTGAGTGTCGTCAGCGTATTGATAACACTCAAGCCCGGAATCTCGGACCAGCTGAGCAAGTGGTCGCATATAGATGTTAAACAACAGAGGGGAGAGAATGGCCCCCTGAGGAACCCCACAATGTAGAGGGGACCTCTCAGAGACCAGGCCTCCCCTCTCCACTCGCTGTCCACGGTTGTGAAGAAAGGAGGCCAGCCAATTTAAAGCTGTCCCCCTAACTCCAGCAACGGCAAGGCGGTGGATCAGAAGATTGTGATCGACTGTGTCAAATGCTGCTGTGAGATCCAATAACACAAGCAGCACCGACCCGCCCTGGTCAAGCTGGCATCGGAGATGATCTGTGATGGAAACCAATACAGTCTCTGTCCCATGCCCCGCACGGAAGCCAGACTGGAAAGGATCCAGTCCGGCTGTGTCATCTAGAAACTGCTGCAGCTACACCGCTACTGCCCTCTCAATCACCTTGCCCAGAAATGAAAGATTTGAAACTGGGCGGTAGCTGGAGGGAACCGAACGATCTAAATCTGGTATATCCTTTTTTTGTATCTTATTTATTTATTTAAAGTGGAGTTACACTTTTTGCTGCCCACTGAAAATTTGCATCTTTGATTATTTCATTCTCATGTACAAGAATGTGAAATAGCAAACTCTTTCCCCCACTGAGAAAGATGATGAGTGTTTCTGATCTATATAAACACAAACACACACACACATTTATATAAAAAAAATTGGAGAGTATTCTGATAAAAAAAATTGCAGGAAACATTTCATTTTTTTAAAAAAATGTAAAGATATATTCCTATTCCAAAATGTGATTTATAAATTTATAAAACAATTTTTGCAAATATATTAGAAATGTAAATGAACACTTTTTTGAGTGTGTGTGTGGGGGTATATTTTTCATCGAGTAAAAAATGCTTTTAACATTATTTACATCCCTTCTTCAAGGATTGTGATGACTAACCCAGAAAGTGATACTGGAATTATACTGCCTAATGTGGTCAAAATGTCAAGCAATGAGCACCTGCTGTTTAAAAAGGCAAATTCCATGTTGGACATCGTAGATGCACTGTGACTGTCATCATCCACCCCCTGTCTTGCTGTATCTCAGAACATAACTGTTAGCATTGCTTCTAATAACGGGCTGCACCACAGGATCCATAAATGGCATTTTGCTCCCCAAGAGTTTAAGTGTGACTGTGATTGAAGAAGTAATGAGAGAATCCCCGACAAGTATATTTTTCACTTATCAAAGTGCATCATTACTGACAACAGCCTTTTCTGTGAACAGTTCATTATGCTCATCCACAACGTTGTTATTATGTTCTTTAGATATTTGCAAAATTATCCTGGCTCATCCCTAACAGGACTGAGAATCATTGAATCACAGATCTGGAAGGAGTTGCATGGGCCATTTAGACCGAACACACAATTATAACATTTCCACTCTTTGTTTAATCCTCTATAAAAGTAAAGTCACTATCCTTAGAAACAGTCTATTCCACAGAAGAATATTTCCATTGGAGTCATGTCTAACTCCATCCATGATGGTCCATGGGATGAGTTGTACATTGTGTAAGGATTTATTTGTTGAGTATTAACTCTGTATAATGGCAGATGGATGCATTACAATCAACTTCTTGTTGTCGTCCAAGGATGTCTGCAACATTTTCTTGTTACCTAACTCCCTTGTAAAGAATTTCCCTTGAGAGCTATATGCCAACAGTAAGTTGCAACAAGAAATGAAAACCAAATCAGAATTCTAAACAACAATTAGGAATAAAATATGTTGTTGGCATTGCTGTTTTGCTCCATATCTGGATGGGCAGAAGATTTGGTCAAAGGTGAGAGGTGCTGGTGGGTGTCTTCTCAATAGTTGCCAAAAGCCCCAATTAGTCCATTGAGAATATGACCCTGCATTTCACATCTGCTTTTCTAGTTGGGAATACACATAACAAAAGCACCAAGAAGGATGCCCATTCCTTCTCTTGTACTCCTTTAAACGATAGAAACTTTACCTGAAACTTTTGTATAACAATTCTCTTTTCTAGTTTCCAAGGTAACCTTCAGAAACTCATAAACCTGGGGTGTGAGGGCTTGGTATAAGATGGGAATAGTGGCCATTTATAACAAGAACTGGTAATGAAGTGGAACCATGAAGAACCAATGCAATAATCCTGTTTTTTATTATAATAATAATAAGCATGGCTGTAGAACAGTGTGAATATGAACTGAAATGACATCCATTTGTCCATATTAGTTCTCAAAGATAAAGTGAACAGAAGACTGATTTATGAGAATAAATAAGGCAGAATATCTTTCCTTTGCCATGAGAATAATTCTCAGAATTTCCCAACCTTCACAGGATTTCCAAAACTCTCACATGATTATTGTAAAAAGGAAAACAATACGAATACAGGGAAATGGAAAGAAATAGACTTTAGTGATAAAAAAGTCTAGTGATGTGTAAATCTGACTCTAAAAAGACTGTGTTTTAATATTTCATGATATTAGTGATGAATTGGCATTGCCATCTCTTTCTTCCAAGAGGTTCAAGATGAACTTTTACATGGTAGACAAAGACAACATGATCCACCATATTCTTGGTCTGTAACTGTAAAAATAACATTTATTCATTCAATGTGATCTGCAGGTTAAATTTGGCCAGTATGAATTGATAGGAATTCAATTTCAGTTCAATTAGAAATTAAAAGTGAAGGAAGGAAAACTCTTCATATTCTGGATAGGAATTGCTGATGATTAAAAGGGAAATGCAAGAGAAAACAAAACCAAAGCCATCCAGAGCTTTCATGATCAGTCCTAATAATAATCCTAATGCAAACTTTATTTCATGAAGAAATGTATTAAATTATCTGCAGGCTAGTGTATAAGGGGTATATGAATTATAAATGGATTTTGGATTAAGACTTGGACCCCACCTCCAGGACATCTCCTTTTGTATGCCAATACAAATACATTTATTTCAAAATAAATAAAATCCTCAAATATTTCTAATCCCAAGCACTTTGAGTAAGGGATCCTGACCCACAGTGTATTATATTCCTTAAGGTACAGCCAGCCACCCGAACATGGGATACTTTAGTTAAATGAAGTTAAAGAAGTCTAGGATATGTGTCTTTGAGGGAAGGAATGTGATGAGGATAAAAATTGTACAAGTATGTCATCGCATTTCAGTAAATTTCCAGAATTCTCTATTTTCGCTTCTAGCTCACTCTGCCTCTGTTTTTGGTGATGCAAACCCTTGGCTGTTTAATAACTTGCATGCAGTTTGCTACTTCAATATTGTATGTTTAATTAGTAATGCACTAATTGCTTAATAACAGGACAAATTCATTAAAGCCAAGGACGAAGACTCACTTACTGTTCACACCAAGCATCTCATTTGTATCAGAATCTTATAAATTTTAATAGTGGCTCCTCATTGCTATCGGAAACCCACATGGAAAAGAATCAGTAGGATGAGACCTGTTCCTTAATTATAAAGCAGTAAGGAACATGACTTTGAAATGACAATGTTTTCTTTAATTATGTGGAGTATCTTGTATTGGGTACTAGTGTAAGTGAAAAAGTGCATCTGCCAATACAAGAAACATGAATCCAGAATGCCATACGGTACTGAATATAGGCTCAAATCATTTCTGTGCTCAGGTGTACAGTGATACCTTGAGTTAAGAGTTTAATTTGTTTGATGACTGAGCTCTTAACTCAAATTGCTCTCATCTTAAAACAATTTTCCCATTGAAAAGCATCAGTAGGATAAGACTTGTTCCTTAATTATAAAACGTAAATGTGGCCGCCATATCTACCACAGTTGCATGATATCTACACCAAAGTGTTTGTGTTCCCCTTTCATCCTTAGAGGGATAAATTCCAGGAGATAGTACCTTTTTATCCTTTCGAAAGATGATGATGATGACGACGACAACAACAACAACAGTAGTAATAGCTATTCTTATGGTGGCTTACAAGGCCCAAATACCATAAAGGCACCAGATTCCATCCAATTATGGAAGGAAAGTTGGGTTTGTATTTGAATGGAAGACCACCAATGAATCTTAGGTACTGTGGGCTATATTTCATGGAAAGGAACCTGCAAAACCACCTCTGAGTTGTCCTTGCATAAGGAAACCCTATGAAATTCAATGGAGTTGGCACATCAACAGGTGACGATACAAACAAACCCTTTATAAACCTAAATACCTTAAAGGGACCAGATCCCATGTAATCTTGGAAGCTTGGGTCAGTCTTGGGAGTACTTGGATCACCAACAAATGTCAAATGCTGGAGGCTATATTTCCCAAAAAGAAAAAAGGCGTAATTACTTCTAAGTATTCCTTAAAAGTAATTATGCCTGGGTGTTGCATTTGGATGAGAGACCGCCAATGAGTCCCAGATGCTGTAAGCTAGATCTCAAGAGGAAAAGCTAGCAAAACCACCCTTTGAGTATTCCTTGCCTTAGAAAACCTCTTGACATTCACGGAGTCAGCATACTTTAGTAGGCACACACACAAACACCTAAGATCCCTCTAGCAACAGCTTCCATATCTCCCTTACCCCCTTTCTTTCACATACAACTTGAAGTGAAATGTGTTTCTCCTAGCCTCCATTCAAGGCATTTTTTAGCTGTGGCCCCCCAATAAGAGATCTTTAGCAATTCTGGATCATTAGTCTGTAATTTTCCAGAAGAAAGATATAGGCTATGGACCATGAAGAAACACTTCTGCCTCATTAAGGTTTTTGAGTTTGACTATACCATTGTTTATAGCAACATTATAACAATGAAGTCTAGAGTCTTCAATGAATAACAGAACCATCATTAGCCAGTTTGCAAGGCTTTCTAGGCTCTTCAATTGTTTCTTATCTAGAAATCCGAAAAAGAATGATTTTGTTCATACAATTGCCCATCATTAGAAAGAAGAATATTTTCCATTCCAACCCTACACTATTTCTGATGTTTTAGACAGGCTTTCCACAGAAAAAGCTGAGGGCACTGAGAAATTATGCATTGCAAACAGACCCCTTTTTGTACCTACTTTTTCTTTCCTTTTTTTTTCCTGGATAAACTTCTGCACTAATAAAGCAGCCCCCTTCCTCCCTCAGGCCATGTTAAAAAGGTCAGACGCAAAGTGATTATTTTTAATTTACACAAAGAGAATGTATATGAAAGGGAGCAGTGTGCCGCTGCTTTGCGAGAGCACTGAGTGAGCGCTTATTCAAATCTGCTTTTAATGTCCTCTTTAACCATCTTTCTTTTGAGGCTTTTTTCCTCCTGTGACCTTATAAGTTAATTTTTAAAGTCATTGTTCATTCAGCTTGAAGTGTCTAAAAACCCCTGAAACTACCATTTTCCTTTCCTCAGATACTACACTGCCAATTCTTTGCTGTTTTTGACTGGTTTCAATTTGTGCAAATTATGGGGGAAAGTAACACAAAGTCCTACAGAAAAATAGAATCATAAGGTTGGAAGGGTCCTCATCGGTCATAGAGTCCGACCTCCTGATCAAAGCTGGACCTCCTCTAAAGCACCCCCAGCCTTTCCTTTTTTGGGGAAGATGTCCAAATAGGCGACCTCACCATCTCTAGCGTCTTTTGGTTCCATAGCTAAACTATATTTTACTTTCAAAAAGTTCCTTCTAAAGTTAAACTATTCAGAGGCAGCCCTACGGAGAATGCGTTACAGTAATCCAGATGGGATGTAACTAAGTCATGTACCACCGTGGCCAAATCTGGTTTCTCAAGAAACAGACACAGTTGGCTCACAAGTTTTAATTGTGCAAAAGCCCTTCCGGCCACCGCAGACACCTGGGCCTCCAGGTTCAATGCCAAGTATAAGAGGACCTCAAATTGCGAACCTGTGTCTTCAGGACGAGTGTGACCCCATCCAGCACAGGCTGGATTCTTATTCCCTGATCTGCCTTCCAACTGACTAGGAGTATCTCTCTCTTGTTTGGATTAAGTTTCAATTTAATTGCCTTCATCCAGTCCATTACTGATGACAGACACTGGTTTAGAATCAGGACAACTTCCTTGGCTTTAGGTGGAAAGGAGTAGTAGAGTTAGGCATCATCTACATATAGGTGACACCGCACTCCAAAATTCCGGATGATCTCTCCCAGTGGTTTCATGTATATGTTAAACAGCATGGGGGACACAGTGGAACCCTGAGGAACCCCACAGGTCAATGGATGGGGTTTGAACAAGAGTCCCCCAGCACCACCTCTGGGTACGGCCCCCCAGGAAGGAGCAGAGCCACTGTGAAACAATGCTTCGCAATCCCATCCCAGTGAGAGGACCCAGAAAGATGGGGTTTCTGCATGTGGTCGGCTAATGGGGCTGCACTGAATGCTGAAAATGTACTAATCACTTCAGCTTCCAGCTGTGATAAGTACGGTTGTTGCCCTGACATTCTGACACCAGCTCTAGATCATTGTTTTTGTTTCTCAGTTCACTTAGTAATTGAGTTTTGTGTCCCCGTGAAGATGATCTGTGGATAGCTGTGCTGGTATAGATTAGCTGGGCCGATAATTGCAGTTTGCAGAATTCAATAATGCTTAAAGGACATTGGTGTTTTGTTTTTTCAATGGAGAATTAGGGTGAGGAGCAGAAGAATCTATGCATGGTAATAACCACCTCACAGTATGATTTGTATTTGTGACACTCTTCAGAGGCCAAAGTTTGGCATTGCATTGAACCAAGGGTGGTCCTGCTACATAGGAAAGGAAAAGCAACTCTTTTAAGGAAAAGATGGTGAAGAATGAAGAAAGGGGTGCAATGAATGATATGGTTGGAAATAACAGTGAATACAGAGAGCACTGTATGCCATATGATCTTCCTTGTTACTTCATAGGTTTTCATCATTAACCCTGATTCAGTAGAAAACATGGGAAAAGATACACAGTAGACACTCCACTTTTTCAAGGATTAAGAATTCACAAAATTGCCACAATATTGGAAAAACCACTAATAAAAAATACCCCCGAGTCCTCTAGTGCAAGTCTGTGGTCAACTTTACAGAGGTTGACCCTCAAACTGCACTGGAGCACCTAGAGAATCCTAGCAAGCTTTTCTGTCTAGGAATGCCTAGGTCTTGCAATGCAACTACCCGGGGGACCTAAAAATTGCCAGATAGAACATACTAATCAAATCCACGAAAAATCAATTCCATAAAAGTTAAACCTGCAAGAGTTGAGGGTTGGCTATATGTTACCCAACTGTTGATTCATCTTGTTTAGCAACATTCAATTTCCATCCCTATAGTAAACATAAGGAAATCTTATAGAAATGTTGTTGTTTTTTTCCATTTGACAACTGATTCAGTTTATCTCCCCTAGTTGAGATAAACCATGGAATTTTGATCTCATTCTAGCCAAAGGTCTCCATCCCTGGATAAGCAGAAAATAATTGCAAACATTGGAGAATCTTGGTATTTACTAGGGTTGTCCGATCAATGGAAAAAATGTTTCAATTCTCGTTTCTAAAGTAGGGGGTGCCGGCTCTTCGATGTAGAAATTATTTCTAAATGTTTCACCCAAAATTTTTGGATATTTACGAAAATTCGTAATGTTTCTAAAATGTTTCTAAAATGGCGGACGCGCATGCGCAATCGCCAAAAAACAGGAAACCGGGGGGGGACTTTTCTGGGGGTCTCCTGCCCTCATTTCTCGAGCTATTCTCATCAAATTTGGTACAGTGGGAGAACACATTCCACACTCTTTGCTCAACAAATTGCAGAATGTTTCCTGTCTCCTATGATTTTTGGCGAATTTTCATAACTTTTTATAATACACTATTTTTCAATATTTGAAGAAACCTGTTCCTGGTTTGAAAGTCTTATTTCCTGTTCAATTGGGTTCTTATCACTGTAAAAGTCCCTCTTCTACTTGTGTAGAGTTTGGATTAGAAATGCAGCACACGCCAAGCAATGCCTTGACAGGATTGGCAACGTCCTTTGGAAACTATAAATTGCCTTTGAACCTTTTGATCAATGGTGCCACTGGCTGACCTTGTGATTGCAAAAATGAAACTCTGGCTGAGGACTTTGGATTAGAAATGCAGCACACGCCAAGCAATGCCTTGACAGGATTGGCAACGTCCTTTGGAAACTATAAATTGCTGTGGACCCTCTATTGAATCAAATCAATGTCTGACTTTGTGATTGCAGAAATAAAACTCAGCCCAAGGCTTGGGAATAGAAATGGAGCGTGAGGGAAGCAATGCCTTGGCGGGTGCCCCACGTCCTTTGGAAACTATTTATTCCAAGGTTTGAAAACAATGTGTGTCTTTGTAATTGATGCAATAACACTCAGCCCGGGGGCTTGGGATTATAAACGAAGCGTGAGGGAAGCTCAGCGCTTACAGGGACGCAGACGTGCTTAGAAAACTATAATTTTCAAGCTCCCTCCTTTGCAGTCTTGGAAAGCCTTATATGGCTTGATTGCTTTATTCCAGAAAACTTTGAAAAGGAAAGGCAAAACGTCTCCCTCAGAAAGAAAAAAGAACCCCAAATCTCTGTGGTTACAGGGACGCAAGCAGTGCACCCTCCATTGCAGGCTTGGAAAGCCTTATATGGCTTTGCTTTATTCCAGAAAACTTTGAAAAGGAAAGGGAAAACGTCTCCCTCAGAAAGTAAAAAGAGCCCCAAAGCTTAGCGGTTACAGGGAGGGACGCAGACTCCTTTGGAAAATAAAAATTCCCAACATCCACAGCAAGGACTCTGCCCCAAGCCAATTTCCCCCCAACACAATATCTAACCGGCAACAACCCTCTACCCCCACTTTGCCCTCTCTGCTTCACGGCGCGCACAAATCTCTCTTCGGTATCCCAACCTAGAATGGCTTGGCTCCGTGCGGAGGCGATTTTTATAGCGATTCTACACGTTGACGGGAGGACGCTAGCCCCCACCTTTTTTAGCCATCGTGGAAGACTCTGATTGGCAGGGAACGGGAGCCATGTTAGGCTGCGCTAGGCTCCCGTTCATGTTAGGTTGCAGAAACAAAACAAAAAAAAATATTTAAAAAATATTAAAAAAATTTTTTTGGAAGGACAAAAATTAACAAAAATTTTAAGACACAATTACAAAATGGGCCAACGATGGATCGTATTACATTGCCAGTTGCGCCCAGGGAAAACGTTTCAATACTCATGTCAAAAAACGGGAACAATACGAAATAATTACGGTAGGGATATTTTTACGACAATATGGACAACCCTAGTATTTACATAACCTAACTGCAACAGAAAACCCTTCCTGAATCAATGGGAGCTTCCAACGCACTTGAAACAGCAGCTATTCTTTCTGAATGAAGTGAAATCCTAGCCTAGCTAAATACTCAGGTTTCTCCTGCAACTTAGAAATATTAGTTTTTTTGCAAGAAACAAACCAAAATAATTCTCAGTCTCCCCAAAGCAGTTAAAATTCATTTTTCAGTAAGAACTGGAGCACAGCTGAGAGCTGGAACACACTGAAAAAAAAGGTGTGAGAGGATATCATTATGTTAAGAGATAGCTTTTCTTCTCATCCAACATTCAAGAGGGATTGTGTTGTTTTCTAAATTATAGCTGTTGGAATCCTCACCACATAGGTTTAGAACATGAGTCATTTTCCATCCTATTGATAGCACACTGATTTTCTTTATTGTGTTTGACAAGCAAAGCTTTCTCTCTTTTACAACTGCTTGCTCACAGCTCTGGGCCAGGCAGGAGTGAGAGGAAACGAGTAAAAGAAATAAAACGCTTCACCTGTCAGATCGGCATTGACTTTGCTTTAGATGGGGGGTTGTCTCACACTGATCTGTCATTGACCTTTGATAAATAGTAAAACGACACACTGGAAAAAAGAAAGAAGGGGAGTGAAAGTGAGAGAAGGGGTGATATTTTGTGTGTGTGTGTTTCAAGTCAGCTGTTAACTTGTGGTCAACAGTTTCCTCAGGTAAGGAAGGCTCAGAGGGGATCTGACCAATCCATATGCATAATCATAGGATCTAGCAGATGATATTCATTAACACTTCATCTCGTCTTGGGAAAGTTCTTTCTTTTTTGATCACTACTCCCAGAATCATCCAACCAATGGGAGATTGGGAGTGACTGTCCAAAAAGGCAACTTTCCCCATGCTCTGCAAAATTTGGGAAATGTGATGACTCATGGGCCTTGTAGTCCTGTTCCTAGTACTATTGTGGCAGACAAAGAGGAAAACATGGGGTTTTCGCCGGTCCAGCAAGAGCCGGAGCCTCTTCACCTGCAGGATGTTGATGTTTCTCCTCAGGAATTCAGCCAAACAGGCCTTGGGCAGAACTCCCCACCGTTTTCCAGAAAAGAATCTTATGCCAGAGAAAGGGGAGTCAGAGAGGCCCAACGAAGGAGTTTACGCTTAGCTGCCAAACATCAAGCTGATTAGGCCTGCTTCCCTTGGGAAATTCTAAGGAGTCACACATCTGGACAGAGTTGGGTTTCGCTTCTCGTTCTCTAGGGAAAGAGTTCTGTTGGCAGGAAAACGAGACCCAATATAGGTGGTTCGCGCGAGGAATTCCTTGCGGAGTCAATTGATCAGCTAGAGGAGAGAGATCATGTGTGGACTTCGTAATCCCAGTTTCTTGCTTCCCGGATCAAGTTTCAAGCCTTGCCTTGTCTCACGGAATTACCACGGACTCTGTTTCAAGCTTCATGTTCGCCTTGCTTTCAGTCACGGATTAGTCAAGAATCAAGTTTATTTCCAGCCTTGTTGTCAAGCTTCATTGGACTTTAAAGACTCTGTTATTTCCCCACACTATTGCTTGGCAAAGTGTGTGTTTCGGTCAAGTGGATTAAAACTTTGAACTCTAATATCTTATATTGGACAATACATTTCTGGACTATATTTGACCTCATCTGAAAGGTCTGCTTCTGAACTATATTCTTCACTTGTTTTTATTGATTTTATATATTTCTTTAATAAAGATATTAGATAGAGACTGGCCTCTGTGTAAGGTTATTGGTGCTCTGCAGCCTGGGTCCTGACAGGAAAAGAGAAAAAAGTCAGACCCCATGTTTGCATCTATTATTCAAGTCAACTATTGACTTATGATGACTTCATGAATTTCATGAGTTTCTTAAGCAAGAGTTAGCATTATCAATTCTTTCCTCTGAAATATAGCCTGCAGGATTTGGTATTCATTGCTGCCTCCCATCCAAATATTAACCAGAGCTCATCCTGTTTATGTTGTGACTGCGCCTTTGGGGACTATGGATGATGGTGATGGGATCAGGAGAGGAAGGAAAAACCCTCGCGAGGAGGGCTCATTGGAGGAGTTGCGCAGGAAAAGGATTAGAGAGCTCAATGGGGAATCTTCTGAGGAAGATTCAGATGCGGAGTTTGGGGAAGAAATGGATGCTGGTGAACAGGTGGTGAGGAAGTGGGCACTGAATGGGCACGGCCACCGGAGATGTCTGGGGAATTGGGGCCTATGGAAACTACTGAACCTTGGGTATCTTCAGGAGCAGATCCCACTTGGGCTGCTTGGAGAAGGGAGGATGGTTCTTTAAGTGTGCATGGGATTGAGTGTGGGCAGGATGATTGCAACTCCGACGAGCAATTAGGCACGCCTGATCCACGAGCCCTAGCTGTGTGGAGTTCTGACTCTGAGTAAGATTCGGGACACCTGCTGTTTGAGTGTGGGTGTTTGGACACCCAAGAGGAAGTGGAATAAATTGGGAATGTTTGGTCACTTCACTTTGCATGTGGCAAGGTGTTGCTGAAGCGCCATTGAGATTTCTGTTCGTTCAAGAAGACTGGACTGGGACTTTGCTTCTGATGTAAGTTATCTGGGTTGCTCTGCAACGGAGGGCTGGAACTGTGTGGGTTTCCCTGGACTGCACTCTGATTACTATTTCTAGCTGCTGTTACCTTCGTTGCCTTGGCTCTTTGTGCCATTTCGTGGACCTGGTTTTGATGATTGCACCCTTTTGGACCCTGGACTGGAACTCGACCTTGCTTCTGCCTTCGCCCTTTGATTGATGTCTACCCATGGCTCTTGACTACTGGCTTGCCCTCCTGACCCTGCTGCTGTCTCCTGCCCTGACCTTGGATCAACCTGACGACGCCTCTTCGCCTTTTCCTAGGAGCTCCTGGCATTATCTGCATCCTTGAAGCAGTTTGCTGCGGTTCCAGTTTATTTGTCCTCAGACCAGTTTGGTGATTCTTTTGAGAACTGTCCCTTTAAATCCACAGAGCCAGCTGTTTGCAACTGAAAGGGCTTGGACCCACAGTGCCTTTTGCACCGGCTCTAAGTTTGTTTTCCTTGGCTTTGTTTTCCTGTTTGGAGTTCCGGATTTAAGCTACTAATTGTAGCTCTTGGAAGGTTTTTGGAAGGTTCCAAGTCCTTGTTTGTTTTGTCTATTTTTATAAGCCAACTCAATTTGTTTTAGAAGCTGAATTGAAGCACCTTTTTAGTTTTATCTGAATATTTGCGTGGATAATCCGGTTGGCTTGTTAAAACATACTTTTGATATATATTTTTGTTTGGACTGCTTTTAAACACTGATAGTTAAGTGTTTAAAGCTATATTCTGTGTTTATGTTTACTTTTTGGCCTATCTCCTGAATAAACTCTGTTTTGTTCGTTAATTGGCGTCTGACTCTTGACAGTTTAAGTTTCAAGATCAAAGAGAATTTGATAATTTTGGGGAGTTTAGGCCTGAAGGCAATTATTACTCCTCTTATATTAAGGAACTTTAGAAGAATGTCTTTGTAAGCTCTATTGTAAGTTCTGAACCTGTGTTTGATGTGGACAAGGAGATGTTTCTTCCCACATCACTGAGACGGTGAGTCTGCTTAGAGTTTAGTCTGAACTTTAAAAGTGGTATCCAGGTTGCCCTGGTCTTTTTCATTTCAGATGGGCATATTGACAGTTTTGAATGAAAACTTTATTAAAACACGTTAAACTGCTGCTCTTTTTTGTCGTGCAGGAATCTCTCTCTATTTATTTCTAGGTTATCTTTGCTTTTTTCACTGTTTTGTCATTGTTAAAGATTCAGTGCCTAAGAACACACCTACTTCATTACCTCAAATATACCTGTTTTTATTCCTGTAATGAACAACCAAGGATACAACGTTTCCATTTCTCGAATCCAGGAATCTATTTGATTCTCGGGGCACTCAGCCAACATACTTCTCACCAAATTCATTACAAATTCATTCTTTGGGCATTGCAAACAGGGGATGCAAGGAAAGCGAAACTATAGAGCTTTCCCTTTTCTGCTCTCCCTCTTTTGAACTTTTGAAACTGTCTTGAAAAGATTAAGACACTACACTATCACCCGCTAGTGGTTTTAGGTCATGTTTAAAGAATAACAGTATTAGCAGTCAGGCTTTGCATTGGCTGCTCTTCCTCCACATCCTTTAAAACCAGAGAGGGCTTCCCTCCTCAAATTATAGCCAACCATCAGCACTTGGGAGGTGTGCGCTATTATTTTCCCACCAAGACGGTAATTCCCGCTGCACCTCTTCTTTCCCCCTGCAGAGTTAAAGACCTTCCATAAAGGCCTTACAGGTGAATGCATCAAAGCACTAATGGCTGTGAGTCAGCACTTACCTTTCCAACCAGTAAAATTCTTTACCCTCTAAAGAAGATTTTAACCTTCAGACCCAAAAGAAAGAGAACCATATTTCTGCACATGGCACTTGAGAACACAAAGTGACTATGGACTACCCAGGGTGGAGAAGAAGTGGTAAATTTCTGTTTCCCAGGTTAAGTACTTTGTAAATGCTGTTTATTAGAAATAATAATTGTTTGGCTTTGGGTTTTATGAAGGGCCTCATTAGAAATCCACCTGGCTCTTCAGATGTGAATGAACTACAATTCCCACCATCTTAAGTCAACCCCCCCCCCCCCCAAATACAGCCAGTATTTTATGTCAGACATGATGGATACATGTGCCAAGTTTGGTCCAGAGCCATCAGTGGTGGGGTTGACACAGCTATCAAAATGTGGGAGTCTTGGAAAATAAAGACTAGAAAGAATAGATCTGGAAGTTGTTTTGTTACTAATTGAGGCCCAAGGCAGCTCATGACAAGATTTTTTAAAGGTATGATTAATTTTTTTTGATGCCAAAGTAAAGCTAATGGTTTAGAGAAAAGGGCTGCTGCATTTAAATCATCTATTGAACTGTGTGGTCTGTATAGGGCACTACTGATATTTGAAATCAGAGCTGTGCAACCAGTTTGACTAAATTTCATCTGTATGCATGTAGTTTTGGACAAGCCGTGAATTGGAACCACATGACCTAATTGGGTTGGGATAAAATTCCATCAGTTGCCTAATTGGGGTAGAATTTGGTGTTCTGAATTCTTTAGAAACTTTGCCAGGAAGAAAAACAGCACAACAGAGTTCCCTGCCAATTTTGTGAACTCCTTTTTTGCTCCTGTTCCAATAGAAACTGTTTTTGAGAACTGTGGAACAGTTTGAGAATCTGCACAGCTTTTCATTCAAAACTGCATTGCGTTTTCTTCTTCTTACTAAGCACAGAAAAATGCTCACCTTCCTAAGAGTGGTGGAAAGCTTTCCACTTGCATGCTTAAATTTATTTTCTTGGTGTATTCTTCAGAAAGCGCAGAAAAACTAGACTGAACATTAAATCAGAAAGCCAGACTGATTTAAACCGTAGTCTTATGTTGTTTTTAGAAATCTAGCTATATTGCACATTTTGTTGTGTAACATAATTGTTGGGCAACATATTAGCTTTGCAACCTTGCTGCTTTTATGTTGAATTTAGCAATCTTACAAAACAAAGTGTCGAATGACAAAAAAGGTTGCACAGAAAATACCCACATTTTTGTTGTGCAACATTGTTGATTTTTACATAGAAAACGGCAGTGTGACACACAAACAAAATGGTGCAAAGTCCAAGAAGTAGGCATGCCATTTTGTTGTGCAACAGTCATGTTTTTTAAGCAACATTTTTGTTGTGAAAACAAACCTGTGCTTGCCTGGAAGCAGTTGTTTAGATCCCAAAATGGGATGGAAAGCAAGGATGATGGCAGCAAGAATTCTTTTAGTCTTCTTTTTACCCAAACTGTTGCAAACAACTTTGGAAAAGAAAGGGTGAAGGATGAAGGATGGAAACAAGAAAGTTTCCAAGAGCAGCCCATGTCATCAAATGCCACTTTCTGATATAGATTCCATGAGTCATTTTATCCACTTTTAACCTTTTACTGCTTCCAATTTTATTGTTCATTCAAATTATATTTAACTCTACCTGTTTTAATTTTTGAAAGCCACTTTTAGACTGGGAAAAGTGGAAGAAGAAGGAGAAGATGATAATGATGAAAGATGAATCAGGGGAAGTTACTCCTGCTTTCTCATGCCTAATGCAAGTCAGTGGGGAAGATTGTTACTCTGAAGTTCTGAGTCTCATCTTAGATTCAGTCTTGATTAGAAGGCCTTGGTTGAATCACACAAGTGCTTCAGACTGAATTGGGGGGACTGATGCACAGCCCTATGGTGAATTACATTATCCAGACTAGCTAATAGCAAAGATAATATTTTAAGAGTAGTGGATGTGTTCTGATTGCCATTTGACCAATATTGTGTGAATTGCTTTATAAAACACTAGCTGTGCCCGGCCACGCGTTGCTGTGGCGAAGTCTGGTGGTCTGGGAAATAAAGTATTGAGGAATTGGTGGTAGTTAAGGTCAAGGGTAAAGGGTTAAACTGCGCCTGCGCAGACTTTCGGAACATTCTAGAGCTTCAAAAGACATGAAGTCCAGTTGTGTCCGACTGCACACTGAAGTGGATTACATGCCAGTGTGGAGTCAAGATAATCCAGTTCAAAGCAGATAATATAAGATTATAAATGGGTTATATAGCTGTGTGGAAGGGCCTTGAGTCTACACTGCCATATAATCCAGTGCAAATTAGATAATCTGTGGAAGAAGTCTAAGTGAGGCCTAAATCTGCCTGTCCCCTAACTGAACCCTGGCTGTCCCTTGGTTGCTAGGCAACCGAGTGGGCAGAGATTAGCCCTCTAAACTGGCAGCAATTGGATAAAAAAAATTATTGCTCTCCCTCTAATTAGGACTTTATTTTTCTTTTCTTTTTGTTGTATCAACCTTGAGTCGTAGATGATGGGTTGTGTTGTCAAATTTTGAGGTTGGGGGGCCTGTACTTTTGTTGTTTTGTGAATTGCCGTGATGCCATCACTCTTTTATATATATAGAAAACTAGAAACACAGTTAGGGAAACACTTCTATATATGTTTAGTACTTCATTATCCAGGATGAAATAGCTTCTTGTGAGTTTCAAATAGATGTCCAGAAAGTCAAAATCTCACTCCTTAGACAATGTTTTCCTAACAGATATGTATTATCCATCACTCAGGAGTATTCAGTGTCTTTTAGATGTGTTACTAGGTGCATCCAGAATACTTTCAAACTTTATACAGAGCAAATAAAACAACTATGGGAGCTGGTACAAAAAGTCTCTGATCATACCAAGATTGGGTAGAGAATATGCAAATATCCAAAATGCTGCTAGTACCTATCTATCAATATCGACATTTTAAATTGGGCTGGATTGTGCTCCTGTTTGAGATCTAGCTCTCCTTGTGTGTAGCACATCTCACTTGACCCCTTGAGTTCTAAGAAAATGTGCAAAGCTACTGATTTATTCCACATATTCAGGTATTAAAGGCATCCTTGTCACCATGTGCTGCAAATCTAAGATCCCCCATCCCCAAATCATGAAGGATTTTGTTGTGACCGCCTTCGGGGATTATGGTTGATGGTGATGGAATTCGAAGAGGAAGAAAAAACCCTCGTGATGAGGGTTCACTGGAGGAGTTGCGCAGGAAGCGACTTAGAGAGCTATATGGGGGATCTTCTGAGGAAGATTCAGATGGGGAGATGGATGCTGAGGAACAGGAGGTGGCTGGGGAAGCGGGCACTGAATGGGCACAGCCACCGGAGATGTCTGGGGATTTGGGGCTTATGGATACTTCTGAACCTGGGGTTTCTGCAGGAGCTGATCCCAATTGGGATGCTTGGAGAAGGGAGGATGGTTCTTTAAGTGTTCATGGGGCTAAGTTTGGGCAGGATGATTGGGACTCCGACGAATTGCTAGGTACTCCAGATCCACGAGCTCTAGCTGTGTGGAGTTCAGACTCTGAGTAGATTTGGGACACCTGGTGTTTGGGTGTGAGTGTTTGGTCACCCAGGAGGAAGGGGAATAAAATGGGAATGTTTGGCCACTGCACTTTGTGTGTGGCAAGGTGTTGCTGAGGCGCCATTGGGATCTCTGTGTTTCCATGAAGACTGGACTTGGACTATGATTTGAATCTGCTGATATCATCTAGCTTGGCTCTCGCTGTGTCTAATCGTGGACCTGTTTTGGATGACTGCACCCTCTTCGGACTTTGGATTGAATTTGACCTGGCTTCTGTCTACGCCCTCTGACTGACGGCTACTCCCGGCTTCTGACTATTGGTTTGTCTTTCGGAATTTCTGCTGCCTCCTGACCTGACGTTGGATTCTCCTGACGACGGCTATTCATCATCCCTTTGAGGCTCTCGGCTTATCTGCACCGTGGAAGCAGCTTTACTGCTTTTCTAGTTTGTTTATTTTCCAGCAATTAACTCTATTTGTTTTCCAAAGCTGAATTGAAGCGTTATTTAGTTTTTTATTGAATGCCACCATGGGAAATTAGCGTGGCTCGTTTTTGAGTTATTATTGTCCAATCTACTTTTGAAACACTGAAAAGTGAAGTGTTTCAAGGATATTTCCTGTGTTTATGTTATTTTTTGGCTTATCTTCGGAATAAACTCTGTTTTGTATGTCAACTGGCGTCTGACTCTTGACAGATTTGCTGCCTGGCATAACTGAGTTTTGTTGAGTGGAAGAAACCTGCTAGCACTGTGTCCGGTCCATTTCCTTTTGATAAAAAAAAGAGACACTGCTCTCCAAAGGCTGATGCTGCAGTATGTTTTTTAGCCTTTACGGTGCCATATGACTGTGCCTTTATTTCATTTTTTAAATTGTAACATAGCCTTGCATGGCCACCTTTGTGGCATTTAATCTTGTAGGGTTGCCTTGGACGGAGCCTCCAGGAAGATTGGGCCCCTGGTGCTTTGCAACCTCCGGCAATCATCAGCCTGCATTTGGAAATGTCATCAGGCTCTCTTGTGGATAATTTAGTAATAAATATCTAAGGGATAGGTCAATACAACTCTGTTATAAACCACCTTTTTAAACGTAATTGAGTACCACAAAGTTGGAAGAAGTTGTAGGCTAGCAAAACTGTTTATCGATTGGAAAGCTGGACTTTTTATTATTATTCCTCTGTACAGCCTTTAAAAAGAATGTCTGAAATTGTACATTATTTGATTTTGATCACTTAGCCTTTGTACTCCTGAGCTGTTCTGTGTGAGTAAAATCCCCCCTCTGGTGTCATAATGTGCTGATTTTTTTGCACGTCCATTTTCCTCCCATTTAGTGCAATGTAACATGTTGGATTTTAGCAAGGTTCCTTTGTCGGAAATGGTTCAAGGACAGGAATGCCTTTCTTTGGGCATTTGAAGATTGATCTAGCTATTAATCTTCTTTACTTTTACTCAAAAATATGTTTTTTGGAAGCAGTGTAGAAGAGCTGGTTAACTGAGGCCTCTTCCACACAGCTGAGTAAAAACCCACATTATCTGCTTTAAACTGGAATATATGGCAATGTGGATTCAGATAACCCAGTTCAAAGCAGATATTGTGAGATTTTTTGCCGTGATACTCTGGGATATAGGGTTGCGTGGAAGGGCCCTAAGAAATCTGCTCCGTCTTTCAGGGCTAATACACAACCTCGTATGAATGAAGAATGAAGAAGGCGGGGCCAGGAAGACATCTTTCCACCATGTCTCCTTTAGAATCATAGAATCATAGAATCATAGAATAGTAGAGTTGGAAGAGACCACATGGGCCATCTAGTCCAACCCCCTGCTAAGAAGCAGGAAATCGCATTCAAAGCACCCCCGACAGATGGCCATCCAGCCTCTGCTTAAAAGCCTCCAAGGAAGGAGCCTCCACCACGGCCCCGGGGAGAGAGTTCCACTGTCGAACAGCTCTCACAGTGAGGAAGTTCTTCCTGATGTTCAGGTGGAATCTCCTTTCCTGTAGTTTGAAGCCATTGTTCCGTGTCCTAGTCTCCAGGGCAGCAGAAAACAAGCTTGCTCCCTCTTCCCTATGACTTCCCTTCACATATTTGTACATGGCTATCATGTCTCCTCTCAGCCTTCTCTTCTGCAGGCTAAACATGCCCAGCTCTTTAAGCCGCTCCTCATAGGGCTTGTTCTCCAGACCCTTAATCATTTTAGTCGCCCTCCTCTGGACACTTTCCAGCTTGTCAACATCTCCCTTCAACTGTGGTGCCCAGAATTGGACACAGTATTCCAGGTGTGGTCTGACCAAGGCAGAATAGAGGGGGAGCATAACTTCCCTGGATCTAGACGCTATTCCCCTATTGATGCAGGCCAAAATCCCATTGGCTTTTTTAGCAGCCGCATCACATTGTTGGCTCATGTTTAACTTGTTGTCCACGAGGACTCCAAGGTCTTTTTCGCACACACTGCTGTCAAGCCAGACGTCCCCCATTCTGTATCTTTGATTTCCATTTTTTCTGCCGAAGTGAAGTATCTTGCATTTGTCCCTGTTGAACTTCATTTTGTTAGTTTTGGCCCATCTCTCTAGTCTGTCAAGATCGTTTTGAATTCTGCTCCTGTCTTCTGGAGTGTTAGCTATCCCTCCCAGTTTTGTGTCGTCTGCAAACTTGATGATCGTGCCTTCTAACCCTTCGTCTAAGTCGTTAATAAAGATGTTGAACAGAACCGGGCCCAGGACAGAGCCCTGCGGCACTCCACTTGTCACTTCTTTCCATGATGAAGACGACGCATTGGTGAGCACCCTTTGGGTTCGTTCGCTTAGCCAATTACAGATCCACCTAACCGTAGTTTTGTCTAGCCCACATTTTACTAGTTTGTTTGCCAGAAGGTCGTGGGGGACTTTGTCGAAGGCCTTACTGAAATCCAGGTATGCTACATCCACAGCATTCCCTGTATCGACCCAACTCGTAACTCTATCGAAAAAAGAGATCAGATTAGTCTGGCATGACTTGTTTTTGGTAAATCCGTGTTGACTATTAGCAATGACCGCATTTGTTTCTAAGTGTTCGCAGACCACTTCCTTAATGATCTTTTCCAGAATTTTGCCTGGTATTGATGTGAGGCTGACCGGACGGTAATTGTTTGGGTCGTTCTTTTTTCCCTTCTTGAAGATAGGGACCACATTCGCCCTCCTCCAATCTGCTGGGACCTCTCCCGTTCTCCAAGAACTCTCGAAGATAATTGCCAGTGGTTCTGAAATAACTTCCGCTAGTTCCTTCAGTACTCTTGGGTGTAGCTGATCTGGCCCTGGGGACTTGAATTCGTTTAGAGAGGCCAAGTGTTCCTGGACAACTTGTTTCCCTATTTGGGGTTGGATTTCCCCCAATCCTTCGTCCATTCCGTGTTGCTGAGGTTGAAGATGGCTTTCTTTTTCTGAGAAGACCGAGGCAAAGAAGGCATTAAGTAGTTCTGCCTTTTCCCTGTCCCCTGTCGCCATCACCCCATCTTCTCCTTGCAATGGCCCTATCGCCTCCTTTTTCTTCCTTTTTCTACCAACGTAAGCAAAAAAGCCTTTTTTGTTGTTTTTTATGTCCCTGGCAAGCCTGAGCTCATTTTGCGCTTTAGCCTTGCGAACCTTTTCCCTACAGGTGTTGGCTATACGTTTGAATTCTTCTTTGGTGATTTCTCCCCTTTTCCACTTCTTGTGCATGTCACTTTTGAGCTTTAGCTCAGTTAGAAGTTCTTTGGACATCCATTCTGGCTTCTTTGCACTTGTCTTATTTTTCTTCTTTGTTGGCACTGTTTGCATTTGCGCCTTGAGTATTTCACTTTTGAAAAACTCCCATCCATCCTTAACTCCCTTGTTTTTTAATATCGGCGTCCATGGAATGCCGCTCAGTAATTCCTTCATTTTTTGGAAGTCAGCTCTCTTAAAGTCCAGAATGCGTGTTTGACTTGTCTTAGTTTCAGCATTCCTTTGTATTGCAAACTGCAGGAGCACATGGTCACTTGCCCCTAAGGATCCAACCACTTCAACTGTATTGATCAGGTCTTCCACATTTGTTAAGATTAGATCAAGAGTTGCTGATCCCCTTGTTGCCTCTTCTACCTTCTGGACCATCAGATGGGAGCACTCCCCCCCCCCCACAGTCTAACTGCCATTCTGGAGCAGAATGAAGAAGGCGGGGCCAGGAAGACATCTTTCCACCATGTCTCCTTTACCATCAGATGGGAGCACTCCCCCCCCCCCACAGTCTAACTGCCATTCTGGAGCAGAATGAAGAAGGCGGGGCCAGGAAGACATCTTTCCACCATGTCTCCTTTACCATCAGATGGGAGCACTCCCCCCCCCCCCCCCCAACAGTCTAACTGCCATTCTGGAGCAGAATGAAGAAGGCGGGGCCAGGAAGACACCTTTCCACCATGTCTCCTGTATCAATTTAATGATATAATGCTATATAATAATATTATACTATACTAATATTATAATATATTGTATATACATGTAATATTAATAATAATATTATGTTGTAATACAATGTAATAATAATTATAATTCACTATTATAATTTATATTTATATTACATGCAATATTACTTATAATATTGCAATATAGTTGTATAATATAATATATTGTATGTATATATACTGAGTCCCCTTCGGGGTGAGAAGGGCGGTATATAAATGTCGCAAATAAATAAATAAAATAAATAAATAAACCTTGCTTCTTCTTTATGTTTATTGGTGCTACATCTCTTTCCCAGTCCTGCCAACTGATCTACTATCAAAGCAGTGAAAACCTGCTGTTGATGTAGATCAGGGTCCCCAAACATAGGCCAGTGGTCCAGATGTTTGTGTGCAAGAGAGCTCCCACATCCAGAGAGTCCTGTGAGTCCTGCCCACAACCGATCTGGACAAAACATGGCACACAGACCCCCACGACCAACAGAAAATACTGGAGGGGTTTGGAAGAGACTGACCCTAGATGATAGGAGTTGTAGTTCACCCACATCCAGAGAGTCCTGTGAATCTCACTGATAATGGATCTGGAAAAACTTGGCACACAGACCCACCATGTCATGGATTTTTATGAGGGGGATTGTCCCTGGACCATGGGCATGGTAGTTTATCCTTCTGTATTTTCTAATGGGACCATTAATAAGATCCAAAAACAAGTAATAACTTTATCTAATAATGGCATTGTAAATTACTTAATCTAGGCATTGCCGGGTTCCAAAGCAACTAGGTATATAATATAGGCCTGCAAATCAGACATTTACCAATAATAAATCATAAAGAAATTTATTTTAAAATCATTTTTTGGTGTGTGTGTGCGTGCGTGTGCGTGTGCGCGTGTGTGTGTGTGTGTGTGTGTATGTATATATATATATATATATATATATATATATATATATATATATATTATAGCCATTTATTAAAGAGGAAAGCCAATGTGCATACTCATGAGATGGCTGGGCTTGTTTATTTTTGCCTTAAGAATCAAATCTTGGTTGAATGTTTCATACCTTCTGGCAAACAAACTAGTAAAATGTGAGCTAGACAAAACTACGGTTAGGTGGATCTGTAATTGGCTAAGCAAACGAACCCAAAGGGTGCTCACCAATGCGTCGTCTTCATCTTGGAAAGAAGTCACGAGTGGAGTGCCGCAGGGCTCCGTCCTGGGCCCGGTTCTCTTTAACATCTTTATTAACGACTTAGACGAAGGGTTAGAAGGCACGATCATCAAGTTTGCAGATGACACCAAACTGGGAGGGAGAACCAACACTCCAGAAGACAGGAGCAAAATTCAAACGATCTTGACAGACTAGAGAGATGGGCCGAAACTAACAAAATGAAGTTCAACAGGGATAAATGCAAGATACTTCACTTCGGCAGAAAAAATGGAATGCAAAGATACAGAATGGGGGAAGCCTGGCTAGACAGCAGTACATGTGAAAAAGATCTTGGAGTCCTTGTAGACAACAAGTTAAACATGAGCCAGCAATGTGATGCGGCTGCTAAGAAAGACAATGGGATTCTGGCCTGCATCAATAGGGGAATAGCGTCTAGATCCAGGGAAGTCCTGCTCCCTCTCTATTCTGCCTTGGTCAGACCACGCCTGGAATCACACTGTGTCCAGTTCTGGGCACTGCAGTTGAAGGGAGATGTTTACAAGCTGGAATGTGTCCAGAGGAGGGCAACTAAAATGATCAAAGGTCTGGAGAACAAGCCCTATGAGGAGAGGCTTAAAGAACTGGGCCTGTTTAGCCTGCAGAAGAGAAGGCTGAGAGGAGACATGATAGCCATGTACAAATACGTGAAGGGAAGTCATAGGGAGGAGGGAGCAAGCTTGTTTTCTGCTGCCCTGCAGACTAGGACACGGAACAATGGCTTCAAACTGCAGGAAAGGAGATTCCACCTGAACATCAGGAAGAACTTCCTCACAGTGAGAGCTGTTCAGCAGTTGAACTCTCTGCCCCAGACTGTGGTGGAGGCTCCTTCTTTGGAAGCTTTTAAACAGAGGCTGGATGGCCATCTGTCGGGGGTGCTTTGAATGCGATTTCCTGCTTCTTGGCAGGGGGGTTGGACTGGATGGCCCATGAGGTCTCTTCCAACTCTACTATTCTATGATTCTATGATACTGCAGGGCATAGAGTATCTTCAACATTTTTCATGCCTCACTGGCATGCTTGGTTTACAGCCAGAATGAGCTCTGTTGCTTCTCCTTTTTTTTTTTCACCTGGATTTGTGTAGATGTTTTAAACAACCACTTTTAAAACACTTTTGCTGAATCCCCAAAATTTGGTCAGGGCATGCCCGTAGCCAAAATTTTGATTGGGGGGGGGGGGGGGGCTGAATCTGAGCAAACCTTTTGTATCGTTATCCCAATACCCCCATGCATAGCATGGTGATCACATCATGATATGAATAAACATAACAGTTCAAATAATAAATTTTATTTATTTACTTTAATTAACAAAAAGGCCTGTTGCGGCCTCCAAATGGTCTGTGGTGCGGCGGTATCCTCTTTGGCACCTGGGCTGTCGGTGCACTCCCCTTCCTCTCTAGGCACCGAAGGCTGAAACCAGGGGCACCGAAAAGGAAAGAGGGTGCGCCGAGGACCCAGGCGCGCACAAGGATTCCACTGTACCATGTACTGCCTGGGTCAAGGGATCCTAAAGTGGGATCACAACTCATGGCTCACACAGGAGATCCTAAAGATTCTTAGAGATAACCAAATTGGTGAACAATCAAATCTGCAAATATCAAAACCACAAATGTGGACATTCATCTATCCATCTTTCCGTCTTTCCGTCTGTCTGTCTGTCTGTCTGTCTGTCTGTCTGTCTGTCTGTCTGTCGGTCTGTCGGTCTGCCTGCCTGCCTGCCTGCCTGCCTGCCTGCCTGCCTGCCTGCCTGCCTGCCTGCCTGCCTGCCTGCCTGCCTGCCTGCCTGCCTGCCTGCCTGCCTGCCTATCTATCTATCTATCTATCTATCTATCTATCTATCTATCTATCTATCTATCTATCTATCTATCTATCTATCTAGCTAGCCAGCCAGCCAGCCAGCCAGCCAGCCAGCCAGCCAGCCAGCCACCCACCCACCCATCCATCCATCTAACTACCTACCAATATCTAGTTTCACATTACTGTTTTATTGAAATGTCTGGAAATAAGCAAACAATGCCATGCCAATCTATCCACTTTTGGGAGATAATGGTATGGATGTCTCAGCTGTAGTCGGCATCTCATTAAGCTTTGTCATAAACCGTTTTTGGTGCCGGTCCTCAGAATTTGCTGGGAGAATGCCAAAGGGAGGGAGTGCTTGTCCTTGTACACTAACTGACTCCATTGATACTGGAATTATATCAATATTTCCCTGTAATTATAAAGGAGCCGTTTGATGCGGTTAAATGAGATGAGCACTTGATGTCCCACTGAGGGATAAATGACCTCATATTTCTACTGGTTTGTAAAATGTCAAATCCAACAGTGAACACCCTCCCTCTTGGAAAATGTGCCTCCCCTATAGTCAAGATTAATAATTATTTTCCCCCGAATCTCAAATTCTTACCAATTTAATCATACCGATGTAATTATGCAGGTAGGCTGTATAATGAGGAAAACAAAACATTTGTCTTAATTGTGTACATACCAACAGGAACCAGAAAGATGTATCGCAACCCCAGTTCTACAACACTAATCTAAAGTTAAACGTTTGAAATAATTGTGCATTAAGCGAATTCATTTATTTGAAGTCTTCTTAATTCTCCTTCTCTCATGCTCAAGAAAGCTTATGGTGGTACTGACCAAAAGATATATAACAAAGGGAATAAAACATGTGTCTTCTAGTCAGTTGTCCACTTATATTGGCGACATCGATTTCATAGTTTCCTAAAGCTAGTCCCTTCCTCTGAAATACAGCCTACACCATGTATTTGTTGAATGTCTCCCATCCAAGCACTATCCAGGACTGACAATGCTTAGTTTCCATAGCTACCTGTGTCTTTCTTTCTTTGTTCTTTTGTGGACTCCTTTCTACCTCTCCCTAGGATTATCAAATGTATAGTCACAGTCAGGAAGCGCCGTCACAGTAGTTCAACTGTGTATGTTTTTTTTGCTCCTGTCCTTGAAATGCATTGATCCACATTAATTTCTGATTTCAGACACCACTGAGCTATGAATATAAATAACATCTATTGCGGGGGGGGGGGGGGGGGATCTTTGTCAGAGCAATAGTTAAGTCTGTGATCTGCAAAGTAGTTCCAAAAAACTGGCAAGTTCTACATTCTTACGTACAGCGTCTCCCATTCTTATCAGAATATGAAAAGTAGAACGTACTTAACATTCATAATGAAAACAATTCCAAAATTCTCCATATAGTGAGCCTGAGATAGTGACACTTTTGCCTTCTGATGCTTTGATGTATATACACTTGTCCCATGCAATATAAATATACACATACACACATTAATATAATATAATATAATATAATATAATATAATATAATATAATATAATATATAATATAATATAACCTGTTCCCATACCCAAGCTGGGAATCAAACCTTGGTCTCTAGAGTCATATATAATCCAACAATTCAGTCACATTGATGGTGCATCTACACTGTGGAATTACTGCAATTCGAACCCACTTTCACAACCATGGCTCAGAAGTAGGGAGTCATGGGACCATTCCCATGACTCCCTACTTCTGAGCCATGGTTGTGAAAGTTTTATGAAGTCTTTATCATTCTCAGCCAAAGCATGTGAGTGGCTCACTAAACTACAACTCCCATGATTCCGTAGCATTGGCCCATGGCAGTTAGAGGCCCCATCTACACTGCCATCTAATTCAGTTTCTGAATCCAAATGATCTGCTTTCAACTGGATTATATGGCAGTGTAGAGTCTTTTTTTTTCCGTGTCAGGAGTGACTTGAGAAACAGCAGACAGTCAGGATTCAGAAACTGGATAATATAGCAGCTAAAGTTGGGCCAAACAGCATTAATTCTACATTGTAGATGTGTCCTGGCTATCTTTAAATGTGTTAGAGCATCTTTAAAACATGTGTTTTTAAAGAAACGAGTACTGTACTTGCTTAAAAATAAGTTATGGTTAAATTGTATTTATACCAAAGGTTTTATAAAAGGACATGTCTTGGCCTTGGTGCCAAAAAAGAAATCAGTGTTTTAATACTTCCTTGACCCATCCCCTTTAATCTGTAGCAAGTCTTTCCAGACATAATTGCTTTCACCACACAATAACAAACCTTTCACATTTCCTAAACAATGAACAATCTTGACCACCGATTTATGGCATTATTATTGAGCACAGAGAACATTGCTATCTAGATAGTTAAATGAAACTTCAAACGTCAAGAATTTATGGCCCTAAACTTACTGTGTCCATTTTCTAATTTATCTGCCTCATTATTGACCTGGGTCTGATTCTCGTTCATGCAACATGGAGATTCTCCTTATTGCATACTTCTGGGCCAGCAAATCATAGATAAAGGAACAAGAGATGGATTGGTTCTTTGTTGCAGTTTCATACCATGGAATATATCCACATTAAGAGCTTCAGTCTGATGACATTTGGAAAATCCTGCAGCCTAGCAAAGAATGGTTAACGGGGTCAGACGTATTTGAAGAACGTACAGGGCTAGGAAATCTAATGCAATATCAAATATCCATGTTTCACCCACTTGCTAAAGCTCTATTAAACTATGATATTAAGTTCTGTTAAGTAAGTTATCCTTAAGCATTTCCAAGTTTTTGAATTATTGAGCCAAAAAGTGCAAACAATGTTTTGCCAAACCATACGTTGCTTGTAGTATGTGTATATTTTTCCCATCTGGTTGACAGAACATTCAAGGGAGATGAGAGGAGAAGAAAATGACCTGCTTCCAAATAAAAGGTGAGAGTTTTGTCTCTCCAGATGTTGCAGAGCTACAATTCTCCCCATGCCTCTCCATTGACTATGGCTGCATCTACACAGTAGAATGAATGCGCTTTGAAACCACTTTAACTGCCAAGGATAAATGCCATGGAACCACGAGAGTTTTAGTTTGAAAAGGTCCCAGAACTCTTTGGCAGAAAAGGCTGAAGATCTTGTAAAATGACAACTTTTATGATTTCATAGCATTGAGCCAAGGCAGTTAAAGTGGTGTCAAAGTGAATTTATTCAAGCAGTGGTTCGCAACCTTTGGTCTTCCAGATGTTTTGGACTTCAGCTCTCACAATTTGTAACAACTGGTAAACTGACTGAAGGACTAACAGTTGAGAACCACTGTTCTACAGTGTGGATGGACCCTTTGCTAGCTATGTCTTGTAGGAAGTGAAGTATAACCCCCATATTCAGACAATCATGGGTTCTCCATTCATCTTTCAAGCAATGCTTTGTGTAATATTATGACCCATCACAGGTAGGCCATTGATGTGATCTAGCAGAATTCTCTAATTTATTATTTACAGTATTTATATTCCTCCCTTCTCACCCCAAAGGGGATTCAGGGCGTGTCACAGAACATACACATGCAGAAACCATTCAACACTGTTTATACATCGACAAGACAGACAACTGAACCTATATCTATATCTATATCTAAGCTAGGCTTTTCCCATCTTCACCATCTTGGAGGCTTATGCTGGGTTCCGGCCACCGGGCTGCTGGTGCTGGTGATGCTGTCGCTCCATCTCTCTGCTGAAGAGCTTTGTTCATAAACTTCCTCCTTGATCGAATTTTTCTGGCATTTTCTTATGTGTGCCTTACCGCTGCTTTAAGCGGTACCTATTTATCTACTCACATTTTGCTTTTGAACCACTAGGTAGGCAGAAGCTGGGCTAAAGACCAGGTGCTTACCCTGACCTGGGCTTCAAACTGTCAACCTTTTGACTGATAAGATTTACTGCAGTTGGTGGTTTAATCTGCTGTGCGGAAGCCAGGCCCTTCTTCCTATGTTCAGTATTCACTTGATGTTTTCTTTCTTATGTTTGTAATCCATTTTTACTTCATTACATGGTCATATGATGTCCAAACCATATCACATATGGAGCACTGTCATCCCCAATCTTCTTAACTCCATCAAAGTTGCAGAGTCTTTCAGATTGGGCCTTGTTGTAAATCAGGAATATTACCTGAAATAGAACAAACAAACCCTAAAATGTGCCAGAGACTGGAAAAAATGCCACTGCTAATTTCATAAAAGGGTATATGAGGTCAAAAGAACTGCAACTGAAGTGATTTTGGCTCCAGTCCTGTCCCTTCTTCTTCGCTGGGAGTGAGCTCCATTGCAATGAACGAGACATACTTTTCAGTTGGCGTGCATACTGTAGAGCTGTGATGTTTGTTTCAGTTTCTAGGGACTGTAGCTATAACTCTATGTTTAGTTGCAACTGACATAAAAGCAGTCTAAACATTCAACATTGATTAGCATCTTAATTAGGTTTTGGTGCTTTGCTTGTTTGTTTGTTGTAAGAAGCAATAAGTCACTGTTTACAATGTGGATGTAAAGACTTCTGATTGTCTGGCAGTAATTGCATTTGCAGATGCGGACTTGCCTGCGAGTGTGCCATTAAATCAACCTCCCCCTCCCTGCCTTGTTGCTAGGGAGGTTTTTAATTCTATTTTGTTTTGCAATGTCCAGTTCTTTTTTTGAAAAAAAAATTGATTCCAGAATTGTTAAGAGTCTCTTGTTCACCTAATTTTGCATTGATTTCAGTTTAGAGAACAATTAAGATGATAAGGGCTTATGGTTTTTTTTAAAAAATGTTAAAATTGTGTAGAAGTTTCCAAAGTTTAGTCTGAGGCTCAACCTACACTATTATAACTTCAAACACTTTCATCTCCAAAGTGGGAAACAGTTTTGGGGAGTGGTCCTGAGAGTCCTGAGGCTGCCTCTTCACACTGAATTGAGTCCACTTTTAAAAATTGTTATCTTAGCTTCGCCAAGAAACTTGGAGGGGGAGAAATACGTTTTCAGCAAAAACTTGGGATACTGTGGTTGCGGAGGAAGAGGGGAAGAATCGGGCCCATGCTTTTGACAAGAGGCACATAGCAGTCATAACATGTACCTCCATTTTCAGATAATCTTTTCATTTCCAAGTGCCAAATGTCCATCACAGTGACAGATGGAAAGGACAATAAGGAGGACTGTGTCCACGGATTGCTAAGTACTATGTTTGGGAGAGGCTTCGAGACACAGAGGGATGATTCAAATAGCTAAAATGACTATGGTAGGTCACAGTTTCTATCCCCCAAGTGCTCTCAGTTTTGTACTCCAGAATCTCTGTGTCCATTCCAATAACCAACACTGAAACAGAACAAATTGGGATTCTTTGCCAGGTTTATATTGACTTCACTGCTGGGTGAATCCCTCCAGTTTGTTGTGATTCAGTGTATTGGCCAAATGAGAGTTTTAATTTGTTGTGAAGTCTAAAACATAGGCCATTGAAAACACCCTTCTTAAAGGATGCCCCAATCCCAATGGAGCTGGCACATCCCATTTCTTGTCAAATGATAATTGTTATAATTTATTAATTTTATATAGAGGGTGTTTGAAAAAGAACTCCATCATTTACATTAAATGGTGAATAGGGAGTTCTTTTTCAAACACCCTGTATTGTGGGTATTATGTTATGTAACTGATTTTTAAAAAAAATTTATTTGCTGTACACCACTTTGAGTCCCATTTCTGGGAGAAAAGCGGGATAATAATAATAATAATAATAATAATAATAATAATAATAATAATAATAATAATCGTAATTGCTTTGTGCCATAGCATTGAGCCATGCCAATTAAAGTACTTCTAGAGTGTACAGTAGATGCAGTTGACCACTTACTAGCCTCTGGATCAAAGCCTCTGCATCCTTGTATACCAGTATTATTTATTATAAGTGCAACCCTCATATCTCCAGGACCATGCACGGAGAACCTAGGAATTGCCTAGTTTGAATGCCTCTAGGTTCTCTAGTGCATACTAGAGAATTACCGATCAAATCTATAAAATTTCTAGGTTTTCTATGCAACTTTTTGGGCATGTTTCTACCAGAATTTGTTCATTCAATAGTGTTCACTATTTCCCATGCTTTTGCACATCTACATGAAGTCCTGGAACATATTCCCCACACACGGGGCTCATACTACATTACATTATTAAATTATTACTTTTACTGTTTAGTCATAATTTCCAAGTAATAAGGATAAGATCAGAGACAGCAGAACAATAACAAATGGTTGCAAAAGAACCGTTTGCAAAACTTCCAACTCCTGAAACGGACCGGAGTACCCAAACGATGCCTGATTGATTTGCTTTGTCACCAGCCAGTCATCTCCTCCCGACCCGCATGCATCAGCCACAATCCATTTCGGAATAAGCCAGAGCGGGTTTGCCATAAATCACATCATAACATTTGCCAGGGAATATGCTTCATTAGGTTCACCTCCTATAATACAGTCGGATCATTAGGTGGAGTGTAGACAGAAATCATTCCAGCCTTAATCCTTCAGGCGTAGGGAGCCCCCGTGTGTTTGTTTCTTAAATGTTTTCCTAATTGAAGTCCTCATTTTCTTCTTTTTCCTCAATGGAAGGAAGTTTTTTTTATTTGGTTGCTTGTATAGGCCTGAGTCGGATTCCTGCTTCACATGAATAAAAACAAGATTCCAATGTGTCATTTCAGTTTCCATTAAGAGTACATAAAACTAGTAACTTGACCAGGTTTTCTATCTCCCAAAATTCAGGTAGGGGATGGGGAAAAAAACAACAACTTAGATATTTTGGTTAGTGATTAGTTTCATTTGTACAGACTTTTGGCTATTAACTAGCTGTGACGCAACAATCTTTTAATACAGATGCTATTATTTTTTAAAAAATGATTTTGAGTTGTTTCAAATGGGATTATGCACGTGGCCCTTGGGAGTTATTGGCTTGACTCAATGGTTGTGGAAACCCAAGAGAAAGAGGCTGCACTAGTTGGAAGAGTTCAGAAAGAGAGATTTCCAGTTAATGAAGGAAACAGATCTCTCTATATAAAAGGCTTTTGGCATCACAGTGACTCACAAAACAACAAAACCCCAAAACCCCCAAACTCAAAAATTGTCAACACAATCAATCATCCCTGCCTCAAGTAAGATACAACACAATTACACTAAAAACACAATCACAACAGCAACAACCACAACAGGTGATGTGTGCATGCGCCACAATCCTCCCAACCCTTCCCGTGTGTGCGCACAAAGCCTTTTATATATAGAGAAGATGTACATTTACACAGATAACATAAAATATACACACAGCGACACATATAATATTTATAACTACCTGGACACACCACTACATAATGATGTATACATAATCAACCCTTATATAATTTCGAATTCTTTTTACTACAACACTGTATTCACTCTTCAGTCGTAGGAGGAGAGGCAAGCTTCTGCCTCCCTTCACCCATTTTAAACTTCAACTCCCACAATACCTAACAGCCTACTGGTCACCACAGCGACGACAACCAAAGGCAGGAAGGCAGGCACGGGGGAAGGGGCTGTTCCTAGCCAGCACGCGGGCCTGAGTGGGCCTCCCTCATCCGAGGCGCCCTCCCCTACCATGCCCTCCACCCCACTACCACCCTCTCCTTCGGCCATAAAGCCGCCTCCACCCGCGGCGCCTGGGCCCTCCTCCATCCTCTACTTTGGGGAGCTGCACATGCTGACGCTGGCCCGGTGCAACCACCTTGTCTCCTTCCACTGCTCCTTCCACATGAGGGCCCTCTCCAACGGCAGGTACTACCCCGTCTCCCCCGAGAAGCTCGACCAGGTACTCTTCACCCACCCTTGAGCCTTCCCTCCAGCTCCACCTTAAGCTTCTGAGAGAAAAAACAAAAGGGACTCAGGCTGTTACGAATGCTGGGAGTTGAAGTCCAAAGCACCTGCAGCAAAGGCCCAAGTTGGCCCATGCCTGTATCCCAGGGCACAGACAAACTGCATTTAGACCTCATCCATACTACTGTCCCTAGAAAATAAGATTATCTGATTTCAACTCCATTATGTGGCAGTCTACACTCAAATCCCTGCCACACAACAATATTACCCAGAATACCAAGGCACATCTGCCAATATCTCCTTTAAACTGGATTATCTACCTTGGCATTCTAAATAATATTCCTCTATGACATCGCCTTCACTCTACACTGCCATCTAATCCACTTCAGTCTACATTTTATACAACTATGTACCACTGACCTCATATAATCCAATTCTAACCACCTAATATAACATTATAAATATAATATATAAGACTTACTATGGTATAATGTCCTGCTCACTTCAAAGGATCAGTCTGAACGCAGATCAGAGATGGCTGCTCTCAAATCCAATCTTTATTGAAGAACACATGACTTTGGAAAAGTCAGGAATGACCCAATGTTTACATACAACTACTTTTATAACTTTTGATGCTACGTAACACCACACGTAAATATCATCATCAAGTCCCACCCCCAATATCACATTACTACCATTTTCACACACTAGACCAATTATAATTGTTTATACTTTCGGCCCCAAGTTCCCAGGCATATTCTATCTTCTTCTGCCAGGTGCTCCTGGGATTGTTTATGTTATGACTCCCAGTTACAGGGCTGAATTACCAAAGCCCTGTAACTGGGTTCCATGACATGGTGCCCTCCTTTTCTTCGTCCTCCTCTTCGGTTCTTCTTTCATCACCAGCCTGAAACAAAACAATAATTCTATGTGTCCATTTTGTCCAAAGTACCCATATATTTTTTCAGTAAGCTACGATGGAATACAGGGTGTATTTTCCCTAAGCTTTTTGGCAATGCCAACTGGAAAGTCACCTCGTTGATAACACCCTGTATTCTAAATGGTCCAATATATTTAGGGCCCAATTTTTTCGAAGGTAGCCCCAGTTTGATGTTTTGGGTACTTAGCCACACTAAATCTCCTTTCTCCAATTTATCACCTTCCACCCTCTTTCTGTCTGCGAATACTTTATACTTTTTATGTGCTTCTTTTAAGGATGCAGTCACTTGACTCCAGCATTCCATCATTTGCGCTTTCCATTTCCCTGCCTCTGTTCCCTCATTCTCTGTCCATCTCGGCAGCTGGGGCAGAGGCTGTATTTCATACCCGTAAACTACTTCAAAGGGGGTTTTATTTGTTGCTGAATGTATAGTCGAATTAAAAGCTAGTTCTGCAAAAGCCAACCACCGAGACCAGTCATTTTGTCTCATGTTAGAGTACATTCGAAGGAACTGCCCAAGTGTTTGCTGAGTACGTTCTACCGCCCCATTTGTCATGGGGTGAAAAGCAGAACTTAAACTCCTTTCTGCTCCTAGCATTTCCAGGAATTTTTCCCAAAATTTTGCTGTGAATTGTACTCCTCTGTCACTGACCACTCTACTGGGACATCCATGCAGTTTGTAAATGTGGTTTATGTACAATTCAGCTAGTTTCTCGGCTGATGGTAGTTTCGTCAGTGCTATAAAGTGGGCCTGTTTAGAAAACAGGTCCAATACTGTCCAAATATAACGATGTCCTCTGCTAACCGGTAGTTCCCCCACAAAGTCCATAGCTACACATTCCCAAGGTCTGGTAGGTTCTGCTACTGTTTGTAATAATCCCATAGGCTTCCCTCCTCTCGATTTATTTCTGGCACAATCATCACATTGAACAACATAATTTTTTATGTCCTTCCTCATCCCTGGCCACCAGCAATGTTTTGCTATTGCTTTTGTTGTTTTTGTAATTCCTGTATGACCAGCGCTCTGGTTGTTGTGAAAACGATGCAAAATCTTGATCCTTAATGTTGCTGGGATATACAGTTTCTTGTTCACAAACCAAAATCCCCCCTTCTGCTCCCCCTGTTCTGCATTGGATGCGATCCACTGGTCTCCTTCATAAGACTGTTTCAGCTCGTTTCCCCAATTATCTTTTCCGTCGAGTTCAACCATAGCAGTGTTCTCCTTTTGGGTTTGTGCTCTTGTTCTGACAGCTAAACCCCATTGTTTGTCAGAGAATATTGTTCCCTCTTTTGCTGTGGGTATTCCTTCGTGTTGAGGCATGCGTGAAAGAGCATCTGCCAAGACATTCTGCTTCCCCTGAAAAAACTTTAATTGGAAATCGAACCTGCTGAAGTATTGTGCCCATCTAATTTGTTTGGGGGACAATTTTCGAGGGGACTTTAAATACTGGAGGTTCTTATGGTCAGACCAAATTTCAAATGGGATTCCGCTTCCTTCGAGAAAGTGTCGCCAGCATTCTAAGGCTTTTAATATGGCTAGTGCCTCTTTTTCCCATATCGGCCAACATTTTTCAGTTTCGCTGAACTTCCGGGACAAATATCCACAGGGTTTTAAGTTCCCATTTTGATCCTTTTGCAATAGTACTGCCCCATACGCACAGTCTGAGGCATCGCAATGGATTATGAAAGGGCTCCTGATATCGGGGTGTTTTAGAATGGGTCCTTCTGTGAAGCATTCTTTTAGGGTTTCAAATGCCTTTTGGCATTCTGGCGTCCAACTTAGTTTGGCGCCAGGAGCTTTTACTTTTGCTGTCTCTCCTTTCCCTTTTGTTTTTAAAAGTTCAGTAAGGGGTGCAGTTATTTGCGCGAAGCCTTTTATGAAGGATCTATAAAAATTTGCAAACCCCAGAAACGATTGCAATTGCCTCCTTGTTTGAGGCACTCCCCATTCTTTTACATCTGATACTTTAGCTGGATCCATAGCTAACCCTTCTGGAGATATCCGATACCCCAGAAAGTCAATTTGAGTTTTATTAAATTCACATTTGGACAGTTTTGCGTACAGCTTTGCTTCTCTTAGTCTCTGCAAAACTTCCCGGACCAATTTCACGTGCTTTTCCTTATCTTCAGTCACAATCAAGATATCATCAAGAAATATGAATACCCCTCTGTACAACAATGGGTGCAGTATTTCATTTATAAGCTGCATAAAGCACCCGCCTCCATTTTTTAAACCGAAAGGTAAAATTTTATATTCAAAATGGCCGAATGCGCAGGAAAATGCAGTTTTCCAAGTATCTTCCGGTTTGATCCTTAATTTATGATATGCTTCAATTAAATCAAGTTTAGTAAATATGCTCCCTTTTTTCAATACGGTAATTAAATCCTTTACTAAGGGCATAGGGTATTTATTGTCCTTAGTAATTGCATTCAAATTTCGATAATCAATGCACAATCTTAGGGAGTTGTCTTTCTTTCTCCTGAATAACACTGGGGCCCCGAGAGGAGAATTGGATGGCTTAATGAAGCCCCGCGCCAGGTTTTTATCAATGTATTTCCTCAATTCCTCCTTCTCCTGCACAGACATGGGATACACTTTTGGTTTTGGTAAGTTTGCTCCGGGGGTTATTTCAATTTCTACTTCTATATTCCTTTTGGGAGGTAATTTACTTGCCTCTTTCTGATTGAACACATCCACAAAGTCTCTGTATTCAGGTGGCAATAGCAGTGGGTCTATTTCACCTTCTTCATCTCCCTCGTCCTCCTCTTCTGCAATCTTGCTTATCTCCCATTGCGTCTGCTGTTCTTTAAATGCTAGGCTCTTTCCTCTCCAATCTACTTCGGGATTTGCCTGTTCGAGCCATGGTATCCCTAATATTACGTGGTATGTGGCAATAGGGGCTATCACAAAGGATATTCTTCCTTCCCATTTGCCTATTTTACATGGGACCTCCCGTATTTCCTTTGTAGATACTTCACCAGTAGCAACTGATCCGTCTAGCTGCGAAAATGCAATTGGGGAGTCAAGCGCCATCTGCTGGCATTTCAACGCTCCTGCTAACTCTGGAGTTATAATATTCCTGGAACAACCACAATCCACAAATGCCTTGCAGGTGGCCCGATTCTCTAGCCCCGAGAGGCAGATTGGCACTACTATCATGCGTTTGTCCCGACTCACCAATTTTTCTGAAGATTCTGGGGCTTGCACCTCCTCCTCCGCACGCCTCCCGGTTGCTGGCTTGGGCTTTGAGGGTTTTGGCGGCTCCCCCTTCCGTGCCCAGCATTCTGCTGCTCGATGGCCCGTCTTCCCACATACAAAGCATCCCGGTTTAGGTTTGTTGTCGTCTCCTCTGGAGGGAATCCCCGGCCTCCCTCCAGGTCTTTCCTGCTTCCTCGTTTCTCCTCGACCTCTCGCCACCGGTCTTTGCTGGCCGCCGCTGCTCCTGAAGCGCTTTACTTGGGCCAGGGTGGATTCAACGCGCCCCGCTAGTTGAATCCATCCCTGGAGCGTTTCGGGGTCATCTCTGTGCGCTGCCCAGCTGAAAATCTCGGGGCGTAGTCCCTCTTTAAATAACTCCACTTTGGTCACTTCAGACCACTCTGGTACCCTTTCCGCGAGGTGTAGGAATTCCTCTGCGTACTCGGGCACTGTTTTGTCCCTCTGCTTTATTCCTTTCAGCTGGTCTCGAGCCCTCAATTGCTCTAGCCGGTCTCTGAATCGGTTTTCCAGTGCGGCGAGGAAGCGGGGCACTGACCTCAGGCATGGGTCGTGTCTGGCATGGAGTTGCACGTACCAGCTGGCTGCTCCTCGCTTTAGTGTGTTGCCGATGGCTCGAACCCTGCTTGCTTCGGAGGGGAATGTGTGTGCATTGTCTTCCATGTATCCTCTGATGCTAATTAGAAAAAAGTTCAGTTCATCTGATTCCCCTCCGTATTCCAGTTTGAGATCTTCTCTTCTTGGCATCCATTCTGCGGCCCGTTGATGCTGTCTGGGAGGCATGGGGAAGGGTTGCATCAGGTTCCCTCGGGCGGCTCCTTGGAACACGCCGCGCCCCACTCCGGTGGTCATTCTGCGCGGCTCCCGAAAGTCTGCCGCCGCTGTCGGCCCTTCCGCCCATCCGCATACTGGCCTCGCTGTAGCCCCCTCATCTCGCCTTTCCTCGTCGTACGGCACATCCTCCTCCTCTTCCTGGATCCCCCGCTCCTCTCCGCCTTCGTCAGCAAATCCACTGGACCCGATCCCTGGCCCCAGTGGCCTTTCTACTCCGACGCCCATTCGGGGGGTTGGGAGCTCTGTTGGGGTTGGCGGCCTCAGAGTTCCCAGAGCTTGCTGGCGCTCCACTTCGCGCGCCATTCTGTCCCGGAACTCCAGCTCTTGCCAATATTCCTCGTCTCCCTCGTCCCTTGCCGCCGCGGGACTCTGCGTGGAAGCTCGCTGTCCCCTCTGGCTCCAATCGCCTCCTTTGCTTGGCTCTCTCTCGGCGCCATATCGGATGTGCTCTTTTTGGAGATTCTCTTCCAATATTGGCACTATTCTCCCCACGGTATCCGACAGCCTGGATAAATGAGTTTCCAGGATGGATAACCGCAGGGCCACGGTCTCCGGCATGCTTCCTCCAGATCCCCAACTGGTTTCTGCCGCCGCCGGAACGCCTCTTCCCCCTCTGGGAATCCTCTGGGTCACGCCGTCCGGCTTGGGGTACCCCGTAGAGGAAGCTATGGCTTGCAATGTCTCTTCTGCCAACGGCAGAGCTCCCAGTGGAGGCCCCTTTGCTCCGTCATGGCTTTGATCTCCTTCCCTGCTCATTATCACTTCACTGCAAATTTGCAGGAGGGTGAGAACTGGATTCCTGACTTAATTGTCCTGCTCACTTCAAAGGATCAGTCTGAACGCAGATCAGAGATGGCTGCTCTCAAATCCAATCTTTATTGAAGAACACATGACTTTGGAAAAGTCAGGAATGACCCAATGTTTACATACAACTACTTTTATAACTTTTGATGCTACGTAACACCACACGTAAATATCATCATCAAGTCCCACCCCCAATATCACATTACTACCATTTTCACACACTAGACCAATTATAATTGTTTATACTTTCGGCCCCAAGTTCCCAGGCATATTCTATCTTCTTCTGCCAGGTGCTCCTGGGATTGTTTATGTTATGACTCCCAGTTACAGGGCTGAATTACCAAAGCCCTGTAACTGGGTTCCATGACAGTATAATAGAAAACAATATGATCTCTAAAACCAGGAGACGAAATAAAGACCAACACTCGGAAAGCAGGGAAATTGGGAATTCTGCAAACGAAACAATCAGGGCCAGCTAACACTTCCCAACAAAACATTCCTCCAGACAGTAAACAAACACCCTTTCAACCTGCAAGGCCATTAAAAACTAATCAAGGTGGCTAATTCCACCATTCAAACCTCCCACACCTACACTATTAATTCCTATTCAAACTGACCAACCAAGGATTCCGTAAGGTAAAAACCAACCAGGCTTACAAACATCAAGGCTATTCAATACTTTTCAACCAGGCCAACCAACATTTCCCTTACATACAAAACCCCCAAACTTTGAAACCACAACACTACTCTGTCCCATTCAACCTCACCTAGCAACAATACCCTATGTACAAACCGAGCAGGCTTTTAACCTACAAACCTAGTCAATACCATTCAATCTGGCCAAACAAGAATTCCCCTACTAAGGAAGTACCCACACTTCAAAGCGCCTCTTTGATTAATGCTACGACTCCAACCACTCCACAAAACGGCCAGACTTTTACGCTGCAAGGCTATTCACTCCTATTCCACCTGGCCAACAAATAATTCCCATAAGCCACAGCAACGCGTGGCCGGGCAAAGCTAGTAGTTTTATAAAGGCATGAAATCTGGCCTGATCTTGGAAGCTAAACAGGGTCAGTCCTGGCTAGATCTTGATGGGAGGCCACCAATAAATTCCAGGTGTGGTGGGCTAAATTTCAGAGAGAAGAAATTGCAAAACCACATCTGTTCCTTGCCTACAAGAAATCCATAAGCCATAAGTAATAGAAATTGAAGGCACATGCACACAATCACAAATATTTGGGAAGGAAACAATAATATATTTTGTGTGTGTCAGGAGTGACTTGAGAAACTGCAAGTCACTTCTGGTGTGAGAGAATTGGCTGTCTGCAAGGATATTGCCCAGGGGACACCCGGATGTTTTATGTTTTACTATCCTGTGGGAGGCTTCTCTCATGTCCCCACATAGGGAGCTGGAGCTGACAGAGGGAGCTCATCCGTGCTCTCCCTGGATTCGAACAAGCAACCTTCAGGTCAGCAGTCCTACTGGTATAAGGGTTTAACCCATTGCGCCACTGGGGGCTCCAACAATAATAATAATAATAATAATAATAATAATAATAATAATAATTGATTACCTCCAAGGGTGGTGATACTACTGATAATTTTGGCCCAACACATATTTTGGTGCCACAAATGTTAGACCCATTTCTGGGTATATTAGAATCATAGAATCCTAGAGTTGGAAGAGACCTTGTGAGCCATCCAGTTCAGCCCCCTGCCAAGAAGCAGGAAAATCACATTCAAAGCACCCCCAGCAAATGGCCATCCAGCCTCTGTTTAAAAGCTTCCAAAGAAGGAGCCTCCACCATACTCCAGAGCAGAGAGTTCCACTGCTGAACAGCTCTTACAGTGATGAAGTTCTTCCTAATGTTCAGGTGGAATCTCCTTTCCTGTATTTTGAAGCTATTGTTCTGCATCCTAGGCTCCAGAGCAGCAGAAAACAAGCTTGCTCTCTCCTCCCTATGACTTCCCCTCATTTCTTTATATATGGCCATTATCATGTCTCCTCTCAGCCTTCTGTTCTGCAGGCTAAACATGCCCAGCTCTTTAAGCCGCTCCTCATAGGGCTTGTTCTCCAGACCCTTGATCATTTTAATCGCCCTCCTTTGGACACATTCCAGCTTGCCAACATCTCCTTTCAATTGTGATGCCCAGAATTGGACACAGTGTGATTTCAGGTGTGGCCTGACCAAGGCAGAATAGAGGGGTAGCATGACTTCCCTGCTGATTAGACTTGCTGATTCCAAAAATGGCACTATTTTCCCCGTATCAGCTCTAGTCTTTGAGATACAGAATGCATGCTATCTACCAGTCACCATCTGCTCATCCGTAGAAAATCATGATACCAATACCTAAGAAACTAGAGCAGATGCAGTCTTATCTAGTGCAGTGTTCTGAACCAACGCCCCAAATAACTCCAGGAATAAGCCTAAAAACCAAGACACCAAGAGTTTATTTTGGCCAGGCTATGTAATACATGTGTTAAATTTATTGCATAATATATACCGCCACAAACATATCCAGGTACATACACACAGATAAATATGAATACAAATACAGATATATCTGCATCGGCTTAGAAATGGAGATGAGCACCAACCCCCAGAGTCGGTCACGACTGGACTTAATGTCAGGGGAAAACCTTTACCTTTTTATATATCACTGTATATATGTCTATGCATGTGTGTGTATATATAGACTTAAATTCCAGTTATGTTTGCAATAACCATTTATAAAATTTAGAAAGAGGTACCCTTGTCTAACTCTACTTTTTAAAAAGAGGAGTGTGTTGAAAATTCAGATTTTGCAATCACCTATGTTGTGTTAGCTATTTTGGGTCATATATCGAGAGAAAGGTGAGATAGTAAATAAACAAGGAAATAAAGGGCCTTACAGTACTGGCAAGCTTTTCAAGCAGAAAGATTTAAAGAATGAGCTAGACCAGGCATGGGCCAACTTGGGCCCTCCAGGTGTTTTGAAAGAAGCAATGAGTAATTTAGCTAGTCCTGCTGCAAAAAAGATTATTCACAATTTGGGACTTGCTTTCAGATCTAGCCATCTATGTGGACACCATCTCTAATATTGCAGTAGTTTTGAATGAGGACTTAAACCAGCTATAGGGAAAATATGTGGAGGGACCTGGGTTGGAAAAAGCAGCTTTAAACTGTGGCCTACTGGACATCATTGGGTGAATCTGTACTGTAGAATTAATACACTACTTGAACTGCCATGGCTCAATGTTATGGAATGATTTTTTTCCATGTCAGAAGCGACTTGAGAAACTGCAAGTTGATTCTGGTGTGAGAGAATTGCCTATCTGCAAGGACGTTGCCCAGGAGACGCCCAGAAGTTTTGGTGTTTTTATCACCCTTGTGAAAGGCTTCTCTCAGGTCCCCACATGGAGCTGGAGCTGATAGAGGGAGCTCATTCGCGCTCTCCCCAGGTTGGTTTCGAACTGGCAACCTTTAGGTCAGCAACCCAACCTTCAAATCAGCAGTCCAGCCAGCACATGGGTTTAACCCACTGAGTCATTGGGGGCTTCTCTATGGAATGATAGGAGCTGTAGTTTTGCAAGGTTTCTAACCTTCTCAGCCCAAGGGCTGGTGCCTCTCCAACAACGTAGTCACCATGATTTGCTAGATTCAAGGCAATAATAAAATACAAGAGCAGTATGTAACAAATACATGAAACAAGAGTCAGCAATGGAACTGAATAGGAACTGCTATTTCACAGTTATATGAGTTGTTCTTTAGTCAATATAACATCAGAGCAAACCAACAATTTCCACTTACAGGTAGTTTTCCATTTAAATAATTTGAGTGCCTGCAGGTAAATTCCTCCTGTTCTTAAATGGTTGGAAAACGTGTCTTTCCCTGGAGCTTTTGTCCCTAATAACCTGCAGTGTTTAGCTCTATCTCTCTCCCCCCGCCCTTTATTTAAAATAGAAAGCTCTCTAATTGATAGGTAGGGATGCTGCATGTGTGCATGGTTGCTTCCTTGCTGAAAATGGCCATTATATTTGAAAATTACAAGGCTACTGGCTGCACTAATATGGTGATTTCATCTAGCCACTTAGTCTTGAGAACGCTTACTCAAAGCCCACCCAAGTTATGGTGTTACTGCCCTGTTAGGTATCGGATTGTAAATGTTACAGTGAGGATAGGGTTTTTTTTCCAGCAATTTAAATTAGGCATGACAATTTGTCATAGCGGTTGTTTAGCTCTAGATGAACATAATTGAATTGGAAAGGACCCTATTAGAAAGAACCTATTCCACATATCTTGCCTTTCAGCATTGAGTGGAGAGAAGTCCCTTCCTTCCTTCCTTCCTTCCTTCCTTCCTTCCTTCCTTCCTTCCTTCCTTCCTTCCTTCCTTCCTTCCTGCCTGCCTGCCTGCCTGCCTGCCTGCCTGCCTGCCTGCCTGCCTGCCTGCCTGCCTGCCTGCCTGCCTGCCTTAATCAGCAAAAGCAATGCTGAGATGCCTTTCTAATCCAAACCTTTATAATCCAAAGAAATCTTAGGGTCTAAAGAGACTGCACATTGCTCACAACTCAATTGAAAGATGCCCCAGTCTGGTTGTGATTATTTTTGTATAAAGTGGAAACAAAAATAGGTTATAGACACACAGCTTTCCCTTTGAAACTGACATTTTCTGTAGGGAAACCAAACTCACACTGATCTATTTTGACCTTAAGGTCATTTCTGACTTTTGGCAACCCTAAGGTAAAGCCATCACAGGGTTCAAAAGGGGGTTTGCTTTGTCTTCTTCTGAGGCTGAGAGAGTGCAACTTGTCCAAGGTCATCAAGTAGGTTTCCATGACCAAGTACAGATTCAAATCCTGGTCTCCAGAGTCATGGTCCAACGCTCAAACCACCTCGCCATACTAGCTCTCATCACATACGTATTTATCAATGTGATTCATTATATTTCCATGTGTGTAGACATAGGCTTAGTTGTACCTTATGTGGCAGACCTAGTGAAATAATGCAACTTACATTAGTCATGTTTAAAGCAAGCTTCACTGATTTCCAACCTATTGCATGCAAAGCACACCCTATAAATGAACTTCAGAAAACCATATGCCATGTAATTTCATCCAAGTCACACAACTCATTATGCAATGTAAAGACTTTCTTGGTTGGAATTCCTGATTCGGTTCTTGCCATCCCGCCATCTACACAAATAGGTCTGTGCTTAGTCTCAGCTAGAAACCAGACATGAGTGACAGATGCAGATTTCTTGCTACGCAAGGTAAATAAATAACGGCACATGTGCATTGATTGGCTGTGTGCACACACGCACACACACACTGGAGAAAAGGTAATCCAGCCCCTCTTTTGTGTATCGGTATGAGCGTGTAAATATAAATACGTCCACACTTGGATAATATACGATACAGGTTAGTGTAACAGGGACGACACAGGCTGTCCCATAAATGCACTGAGCAATGCAGACGTGGCGTAAATAATTGCAAGTGCTTACATCCTGCCTTCAGATATTTCATTGCTCAGGAGTTAGAATTGGTTGTCAAGTGCGAGGCACGAGCGGACTGTGCAAGGTGCCCTATTCTGTCATGTGGTACATATTTAATGCTGGAAAGAACAAGGAAGGGACATGTTCGTGAGATGCACGGAGAGACAGAGAGAGAATAGAACCAAACACAGAGCGGCATTTCACTAAGGGGAAGGAAGGGGGGGGAACTCTAATCATTGGGTACATTGTATATTTTAATACCTGATCAGAAGGTGGGAGAGACGAGCCTAGGCAGACAAACCTATCCCAAGCAACTGACCTTTTGCTTGGGCCTTGCTTCCGTGGCCCTTTTGTTTTCCTGCATCTTTGATCCCTTCCTTCTCTTTGTTTTACTTATTGCTCGGAGTCCCCCTTTTCCCCCTTTTTTCCTGGAGTGCCAGCCTGAGAGAGGTGCATCCAGGAACACCTGATGCAAGCATTGTGAAGGCAAGCAGAAGGGGAAAAGCAAGAACAGAGTGAAGAACAAGCGTGCAGTCAGCTCCTCGACAGATGTCTGTATTCATTTATATGGCCAGCACGTGGGGACCGTTTGCTGGTTTCCCTTACCTCGCCTGCGCTCTCCCGGTGAGGGAAGAGGAGGCAGTTTGCAGCCGACAATGAAATCTTGGCAGTTAATTGCAGTCGTGGGAGATGCCCTTCAGGTAAGGGGGGAAAGGAGGGTTTTAAACAATTTAAAGGAAAGAGCAAAGGATGATGATGCCGGGAGAGAGAGAAAAGGGGATAAAGGCATCCTTTGGAAATGATGCAGAGTGTAGGCATGAAACTCTCTTCCAGAGATGCAGAGGAGATGTCTGTGGAAATGTGTGAGTCTGTGTGTGTCTGTGTGTGTGTGTGTGATGGGAGGCATAAACTGACATGTTTGGCTCCGGCTGTTATGTAGCTGCCTTCAGTGGCATGCCAACATTAATGCAGCGAAGGTATGTGCCTGCATTTGGCTCCCCGCGGTGTGATTAGAATAGAGATTGGGGCATATCCTGTGGAATAAAGCGGCACGGGAGCCGTCCAGAAAGTGGACCGATGGGGTTTTCGACTTATGGGGGAGAAAACAGGTATTATCGGAAGTGTGTGAACTCTCTGGAAGGGTTGTGCTTCTGTTTAGCCAGGCAGGTGTTTTGCAGATTGTCGTTGACTGAAGGAATGGCTTTTCATTCAGGCACCCACATCATGGGGAGAGCAGAAAGGGTACCAGTCAGTTGTCCTTTTCTGGCTGCAAGTGAAGTTTGCTTGAACTTTATCTTTGGAGGTGATGGTTGGCTTTGTTCTGAACTGCCTGTCTATATAAATTAGTGTACATTCACCAGCCATGTGTCTCTGTCGATGTGATTTCCTCTTATGTTAAACAACATTCTTCATCTTTGACCTATGCATTTTTAGGAGGGCGATATTAGAATAGAGGTTTGTATTTTTAAAAATTTAAAGTGCTGGATTGAAGCTAGATTGTGGGAAACTTTGCTAGGTTAGCAAAAAGATAGAATTTGCAAATTGCTTTTGCTACCTTTAAGTATAAAGGAGAGAAATCTTTGCAATTTCACCATTGGATAATTTGTTGTTACTTGAGTGATCTTATACTTATACATGAGAAGTAAACAGAAAAACAAAAATCGATTGATGGTTTGTAATAATGTAACCAAACAACGTGAATGTTTCATGGCTCACGTATTATTGTATGTCTGTATGCTTTTTTGCTAGATATTATGGATCTGTATGTGTATATGTTTGTGTGTGTGTGTGTGTGATATATCCGACTACTTAAAGCCCTTTTTACCCCTTTCCCTTATTTACACACTCAGCAGCATCCAATACAAATGTTTTGCAGTTCTGCATTGTATATTTTCATTATTTTGCCAACAAACAGAAAGGGAAACATAGCATTTTCAATACCTGGGTATTGGGTAAATGACTTACATTATGCTCAAATGTTTTTCTCTCTATGCATTAGTGAGCGTGCATTTTAAAAAGTGAAACATCATCATTTTGAAATTACCATGTATGTGTCCTTTAAGACAACGGGAAGTTGTTAATTGAGCAATTTGGAAACTCCTTTCTATGCAAAAGACAATGTTCAGAGCACATGATTTCGGAAAGCCCTGAATTAGTTGTGGCGATGCTGTTGTTGCCTTTGGAGCAAACAATGCCCCTCCCATTTTTTGGCTAAAATGAAGTGCTGAAAAGTAGAGTGTAGTTTGCAGCATGTTTAATGGTGTTAATTCATTCTGCTTGTTCCTGTGATCCCTTTATAAAGCCCCAAAATAAGTACCACCATGCATTTAAATTAGCAAAGTTGAAGGTGGGGGAGCTGCACGTTTTTAGGAAAAGCAGCAAGATCTTCAGTGAATGGATGAGTGGAATATCCTTTTCTTAAATGTCACCCCAAGGAGATATCACCTGCGTTGTTGTCTACCACATCTAAATTAAACCAATAGGCAGAGTCTTATGGTTATCTAAGCATTTCCCCCCATTTTCTGGATTCATTTTTGCATTACTGATCCTTTTGTCAAGACAGGGCAGTTGTGCTCCTCAGCCATTTGCTGCCAGAAAGGTAGCAGGGTGATCATGCCATATGGTCCTGTTGCATATTGCTTTTTGGCAGGTAAAAACACGTTCTCATACCATTCTCATATCTAGTCCCTAAAGCAAAGAGGAATGTGATAGACACAAACATGTATTTGCAGCTCTGAGAGTGGTGGTATAATGACAAATTAGAATTTAATCCATAGTTTAGAAGCATTGTAGTTGAAGTCCAAAAAACCCCCTACTTTTTCAACCATGTTTATATTTTTAAACATGGTTTCAACTCATTGATATTTAAATGCTCCAGATTAACAGAGACACAGAAAGCGACTGTAAATTGTTTCTCCTTGTGGAGTGAGGCTTTTCAAAACAAGTAGAGCAGTAGGATATACAGGTCAGAGAGTTAGTGGCAGAATAGGTCCATGAGTAGAACATACAGGGAGAAAAATGGGGCAAATCTTTATTCCTCCACAAAAAGGGACCTTTGGCTTAGTCACTGTCTCTCAACCTTTGCCTTCCTTGCCAGACGGTTGTAAAAATAGAACTGGATATCCCCAGGCCTGACTCCAACGGAGACAAATGAGAATTGCATAAATGATGACGAACAAGCCCTATTAATTGCGATGGGTCTGTTCTATCTGGAAATAGAAGTTGCCTCCTTGTATTAGTCCTGCCATCATCATAGAACTATTGAGATCTCACCAAAACACCAAAAAATCTACTCTTTAAACATTAAGCGGGCTTTCATTGTCATGTATCTGAAATGCTTGCAATCTAATTTCATGTTACTTTGTTTTCTTCTTTGCTTGTCTAGGACATGTTCAGTGTGCTTCAACATTTTTGGTGGCTGGGAGAAAAAAAATCCATGCATAATTTTTACCACTTCCTCCCCAATCATCATAGATGCCAATTAAGAGCAGTAATTGTACTCATTAGAAGAAACAGATGCACCAGAACTGCAGTAACGTTTAAAAGCTACATATTCCCACCGACACAGAAGGCCAAGTTCCTACAAACTATTCGGAACCATGTTTATTTCGGCGAATGTTGAGCAAATAGGCTCCCAGACAGAAATGGCAGAAGTGTGAAATTATCATAATAAGCATATTATTCCCGCGAGCTCCGTTTGGGCATAAGGTTGCAAGGCATTAGCATCCTTGACAAACACAGCCATTGACCTTGCGCTGGCAAAGTCCTTAAAGGGTTGCCTTATGGAAGGTGTGAATTGGTGTTATCTGAAGGAGATTAAATTCAGAAAACAGATATTATCGAGTCCCAGCCACAAATTCATTCTTCTGTGATGAGTCAACAAGTAGTTAAATCCTATGTGATGTTATGAGTTTATTCTAGTCTGGACCAAGGACAGGCTTCAGATCTGTATCTCAAGCTATTCTACTTCCTTTGTATTTCATCGTAGAGGTAGAGACTTTCCTTTATTTTTCAAACTGTTTTGGTCTTTATATAATTGTGGTTTCCTTGAGCTGGAAGATGCCAAAAGGTCCAGCTAGTCCATCCCCTCTGCTACACAGGGACACACCAGTAAAGCATTCCTGAGAGATGCCCATCCAACTCTGTTTAGAAAAGTCCAAAGAAGGTAGCCTATTCCACCGTTGAACAGTTCTTATAGTAAAGAAGTTGAAATGGAATCTCTTTTCTTGTAACTGCAATCACTATAGTTGTGTTGCATTAAAATAGTGCAATTTTGTGTTGAGATGGAAAGTATCAAAGTGTTGTTATATCTCCTTACTTGTGTTGGCTAGTTTCTTGCTGTTGAAAGTTGGGAAAGCAGTAACTGTGTTGCACTTGATTTCATTTTCCATAGTGGGCCAGACTTTCTGATAATTATTTCAAGAAAAAATGTGAGGGGGAAAGTATTCTGCCACACATATATAGACAAACACATAGTTTTATTGTGAGCTTTGGGGACATACTGATCCATAGTGACCATAAGATGAACCTAACATAAGGTTTTCCTGGCAAAATTTGTTCAGAAGAGGATTCCCATTGCCTTCCTCTGAGGCTGAGAGGGTGTGAATTGTCCAAGGTCACCAAATGGGTTTCATGGCCAGGCAGGAATTTGAACCATAAGCTGGATAAACACTGCCATATAATCCTGATTAACAAAGCAGATAATCCGTATTATTTTCTTTCAACTGGATTATCTGAGTCTACACTGCCATATAATTCAGATGATCAAAGTAGATAATCTGGATTTTATATGGCAATATAGAAGCGGCCTTAATCTAATGCTTAAGCCACTATGCCACATGGGTTCCTTCAGTGGTGTATGTTTCTAAACCCCCTTCCACACAGCTGAATAAAATCCCACATTTTCTGCTTTGAACTGGGATATATGGCTGAGTGTGGACTCAGATAACACAGTTCGAAGCAGATATTATGGGATTTTCTGTCTTGATATTTTGGGTTATATGGCTATGTGGAAGGGTCCTAAGTAAATGATTGTGTTAGGACTATACTATTATTAGATGTGTCATCCATTCAGTTTCACATATTTTAAACTGGTAACATTATAAATATGATAACAATTGGATGACCTAGCTTTCCAAGGAAGTGGTGGCTGAGGCCCTTTCCACATTGCCCTTATATTTCAGGATCGGATCCCAGATTATCTTCTTATTCCAGATTATCTGGCAGTGGAGGCTCAAATAATCCAGTTTAAAGCAGATAATCTGAGATCATATCATGGGATATAGGGCAGTGTAGAAGGACCATGAGAACTATATCTGTATTTCTCTAGGCAAGTCTGGATATAGGCCTTGCTGAATCAGGTAAAAAAAAAAAAAGTAAAACTGTGAGAACGAAAACACAGATGAGCCAGAATATGGGAAATGGAAACCAGAGTCTTCATCATTGTTCCATCCTTTCCCCCACCCAAGACATTTGGTTTATAAAGTTTTAAAACAGCTAAAAAAGTATATGAAAGTTAAAACTAACAATAGTATTTAAACCAGCTAAGGTTCATTAGAAAAACTACATTTTTTTCATATCAGGAGTGACTTGAGAAACCTCAAGTCGCTTCTGGTGTGAGAGAATTGGCTGTCTGCAAGGACGTTGCCCAGGGGATGCCCGGATGTTTTGATGTTTTTATCAACCTTGTGGGAGGCTTCTCTCATGTCCCCGCATGGAACTGGAGCTGATAGAGGGAGCTCATTCGCGCTCTCCCCAGGTTGGTTTCGAACTGGCAACCTTTAGGTCAGCAACCCAACCTTCAAGTCATCAGTCCTGCCAGCACAAGGGTTTAACCCACTGCGCCACTGAGGGCTCCATAACTACAATTATATAAACAGTATAGTGTTTTTAAGGCCACTTTCCACCTGAGCAACCATCTTTCAAAGGCCTGCCAAAACAAAGCAGTCTCTCCAATGGAAGGATAATAAAGGGAAGGCACTAAGATGTTACTTTTTAAGAGTATATTATATTAATCAGACAAGAGCTAATTCACTGAAATGTAGAATTGTTTTCATTTTGCTTGGTCCTTCATGGGACAACATGGGCAACAGATATAAGAGACATCTTGGCATTGTTGTGGTTTGCCTTCAAGTCATTTCTGACTTATAGGGACTCTAGTAGGGTTTTTTGGAGCTGAGGCCCCTTCTACACTGCCATATAATCCAGATTATCAAAGCGGATAATCCACATTATCTGCTTTGAATTGGATTATATGAGTTTACACGGTGCTCCATGCAGTCATGCCGACCACATGACCTGGAGATGTCTATGGACAATGCCGGCTCTTCGGCTTAGAAATGGAGATGAGCACCAACCCCAGAGTCGATCACGAGTGGACTTAACGTCAGGGGAAACCTTTACCTTTACTTTTTACACTGCCATATAATCTGGTCTGAAGCAGATAATCTAGATTTGATATGGCATTGTAAAAGGGGCCTGGGAGTGCACGATTTCCCCAAGGTTATCCACTGGCCAATTGGAAATCGAATCCTGGATCAAAGCATGACACTACATAAGAATTTCAGTCAAAATATCTAACATGAACTGCTCCATCTATCAGTAGCCTTTTTCCTGCTTTGTTTTTCAGGGGATGCTGGGTGTCAAAGTAAACAGGGACACTTTAAGAGCATTTCTGAAATATTCTTCATCTCTTGTGAATGCATTCATTTCATAGGCAATTCCGCTTAGTTTGAGATAGTTCACATAGAAAATAGGTGTTGAAGGTAGTGATCTAGTTAAATGGTAGTAAATATCAACACAAAACACATTATTAACATTTTCCCGCAGCATCATTTCTCTTACCACAGAGGATAGTTACCTGACACAAAGAACCGTAGTTTAAGGATTTTATCTCTTTTTATTCCTCCAGTAAAAGTGGTGGTTCAGTCACTAGACGGCCGTTGTGTGATTTGCAATGCGTGCTGAGTTTATTGGGCTCACAATTTTCAAACTTTACATTTTGAATAAAGGAAACAGATGTCGACAGAACCCATTTTTCCTCACCTTCCTGGCCATAAATTGCCTCCTGTTTATGTCGGGAAACCATCTATGCTGATTTTGCCTGAATGAGTGTGACTGCGTTGCCTGAAGTTCAATGTCATTTTTAAATAACATGTTTTAAACTCCACTGCAAACACAAGGAAAAAAATACAACAAGGTGTCCTCCGGTCTTGTTTTTAAAAAATATGTCACGAAAGAGCAATATTTCCTTCTCCGGTGTGCACATTGCATTACCTGAATGGACATAAATATTTTTGCTATAGAATGTTAGGATAGGGGACAAACCTGTTCTGCTGCCAGAAAAGGCTGGTCTTAAAGGTCTGTTCACAGAAGAGCCAAAAGTGGAAGCATGGAGTGAGGGGCTGAGCTAATCTAGATCTCTTTCAGCTCAGAGAGGCATTGCAGACACAGTGTTAATGCAGCCCGAGGTTGGTCTTGCATGCGCTTCCAATACATTCTGATTTATGGGGATCTTAAAGTGATCCTATTATTAGGCTGAAATAATGTCACTCATCCAAGGCTGGATTTACACTGCCATAAAATCCAGATTATCCAGTGTGATCTGGATTTTATGGCAGTGTAGACTCGGGCCCTTCCCAATAGGCCCAAAATGTGGAACCTGTCTCGCCTTTTACCTGAGGCATCCAAACAGGCCAGTCCCCTCAGTCATTCCACTTCTTCAGACTCCCAAAAGCCTGGAGAAGTGGAATGACACACCCCCTCGCAGCACCCCATTTCCCCCCCAAAGCTTACCAGAGGGGCCTGTAAGCAGAGCCGCCCCTAGGTAATTTTCAAGTGTAGGCGAACAGAATTTTGCCCCCCCCCCCAAAAACCAATCACTGAAAAATAAAAGCATCGGATAAGCGAAAATGCTGAATAATAAGGAGGGATTAAGGAAAAGCCTATTAAAAATCAAATTACATTAAGATTTTACAAATTAAGCACTAAAACATCATGTTTTACAACAAATCAACAGAAAAAGAAGTTTAATACATGGTAATGTTATGTAGGAATTACTATATTTGCGAATTTAGCACCAAACATTGAACAGGGATATAGGGCAGTGTGGACTTAGATAACCCAGATAGCCCCCAGGAAAAACTCTAAAATCAGGACAATAAATAAAGAATAACACTCTGAAAACAGGAAAAATCCAGACAGTAAACAATCAGGGACAGCTAACACCTCCCAAAAAAGATTCTCCCAGGCAAGAAGAAGCCAGGCCTTGAAGCCACAGGGCCATTAAATGCTAATCAAAGTGATTAATTACAACATTCACACTTGCTTCAAAGAAGAGTTCTTTCTCCACCCTGGACCTTCTACAGATATATAAACCCCACTTACCTAGCTTCCAAGTTCCCACAGACCTCACAATCTCTGAAGGCCCCAAAGGTGGGCCCGCACGGCACGAAGGCCCAGCGCGGCCGCCGTGAGGCCCAGCGCGACCGCCAGATGGCCCGAAGGAGAAGGAGGTTGGGGGTGGCGCCATCCTCCTGGGACGAAGGTGCCCCCAGGACGATGGCGCCACAGGCAAGTGCCTAGTTCACCTTATGGTTGGACCGCCTCTGCCTGTAAGCCTTTGGTTGACCCAGGATGCTATCTAGCCACCTCACCTGCATCCTCTCAGGTTTTAGCTTTGTGTAGAATGTGCGGTCAAAGCCACGTTTTATTTTGTGTTGTTTTTTTTTTTGGGACGGGGGTCCATCTCCTCACATGGTAAGCCATTATTTTCCTTTGTGTGTGAAGGAAGATTTGCTCACATACTAAATGGGATATTTTATTTGAGTCAAGGAAAACCTTGAATCATTTAACAATTTGGTTTTGCAGATAATTAACTATAGCATTATTTTGTTTCATTTTGGTCGTCTTCAAAGAGCCAATAACTTTCCTTTTCTTTTCCAATTAACTCCAAATTTCACGCACATGTGTTTTATGTCCATAGAGATGTATATATATATATTTGATAGCTGAAAAATTAGTAATGAGACACCATTTCTGGTTTAAAAAGGAGGACTTACTGTCTCTTGCTCTGGTTAATTTGGTATGCAATAGCATTAGCAGGGGGGAGGACTTGTGTTGCAAAAGTACTTATACACTCAAACCTGGAGAAAGATGCTTGACTCAGCACTCAAAATCTGTTTCTTTATGCAAAAAGACTTGGTTATGAATTCAAGCAATTAAAAAAATAAAAAGCCTTAGTTTTATCGCCTGAATTTTATATGCTTCTTTTCCCCTTCTATAAAATATTCAGAGAGTTGTGTCTGGTTTTGTGGGTCATGGACAGTCAGAAAACAGTAAAGGGGGGTGGAGACAAAGAATGGAGCTTCATTATTTATTGTTTTGCATTTCTGTATTGTTTTTGTGGTTCCATTAAAGTGCTCGAAGGTCAAGACTGGACAAAATATCAGCATTAATGGTTATACTATATTTGTTTATGATGATGCCTTACATTTTCAGTGCTTGATTATTGATTAATATACATGTAAACATTCCAAAGAAACGTGTAATGGTGATGGTAGAGGAGGAGGAGCAAGTGAGGAGGGGAGAAAGCAGATTTGCTTCAACTCAATGGGATGTTTGATCAGAATGCAAGGATTGTTAAGTTAGTAAGAATGATAATATGTTTGACCCCAGTCCCCTGAGATCTTTTTCCTTTTCTGGAGGCCTCACAGTTGCTCTCCAGCTTTGTGGTGTTTTTGTCCATCAGTAATAGATTGTGTTGCTTTGGTCTTGAAAGGACAGCTCAGAGCTGTTGGTATTGTAAATGCCATGTTTCCCATGGAAATGGAAATGGTTGAAAATGGTTGCATCTTCATGGCTGGATACATACCTACCTTCCTGTTTATCTTGTCTCTTTTGGATTCTCCATTAGGTGTTTACCATGAAGGCTCTTTAACGTTTTCATCTCCTAAATATAAATGGAGGAAATGAATGCTTTGCTCTTTCCTTTTGCTCGAGAACCTATGACACGTTGTGGTATCTTAGCCTTGTTATAACAATATGAGTGCAAGCAACGCAATAGCCTTGTTGTCTTTGCACTACACTTTGACAGCCTTTTCTCTCCAAATAGGTGAACAGATCCATGTAAATTTGGGCAACAGTATCTATGTAGCAGCAACATGTCGGGATGTGTCAGCACAACCATCACTTGCTAATGCTGACAATCCCAGGTGTCTTGTCAAGCCCTTAAAATAGGTATATGTTTTCTCACTTTTAAGACATGCGCAAACGAAGGCTGACAATCAAGTGTAGGTGACTGTCAACATTTGTTGGCACATCTCTTGAACTGTCAGTTGCTCTGCACAGAATTTATCGAGAATCATCCTCATTTCTAGCAAACCTTCCAATGTTGGATATATGAAATTCATGGGCCCAAGTCACATCAGAGTGTGGACAAAGTCACAATAATTATGAATGAGGAAAATAATAAAGTTAGGAAACTCTGCAGCAGTGTGCTTGTGTTTGCACATACTGGGACGGGCAAGATTTTGACCCTCCTTTCCTTCCCTATCTGTCTTTTTTGCTTGAGGAATACATCTTTCTTTTTTAGCAGGCATTTTCTTATTCGCGGATTGGGCACTTTTTGATGATTGTGGTTCAAGTGAAGAAGCTACCTACATTTTACAGTCCATATTCAGTTCCAATAATCATATAATCATGTTTTATCAAGACTTTTTGTTTGGTTCGGTATTGTGATATGGTCTAAGGGCTAATCAATAAATTTACTACCAGCTTACAATTCCAACTATTGTTCTTTTCAATAGGAACAGAAAACCTTGGTGGGAAACATCTTAGCATTTACCTCTAATGAATTTTATGCCAACTAAAATGTCTATGCATTGTTCGCAGTGAGTTTGGAAAAGATGAAGATACTCTTCTATCCATGGCATTTGTTAAACTGGATCCTACTTAATTGCTGCTGCTGGTTCTCCTGGACATCTCTGCGGCTTTCGATACCATCGACCATGGTATCCTTCTGGGGAGGCTCTCCGGGATGGGACTCGGTGGCACTGTTTTGCAGTGGCTCCAGTCCTTCCTGGAGGGCCGTTCCCAGATGGTGAAGCTGGGGGATACCTGCTCGGACCCCTGGCCTTTGACCTGTGGGGTCCCGCAAGGGTCTATTTTATCCCCCATGCTTTTTAACATCTACATGAAACCGCTGGGAGAGGTCATCCGGAGTTTTGGAGGGTGTTGCCATCTCTACGCAGATGACACACAAATCCACTACTCGTTTCCACCTGACTCCAAGGAAGCTCCTTGGGTGCTGAACCAGTGCCTGGCCGCTGTGGCGGACTGGATGAGGAGGAACAAGCTGAGGATCAATCCTGACAAGACAGAGGCCCTCCTGGTCAGTCGCTCGTCGGATCGGGGTATTGGGTGGCAACCTGTGCTGGACGGGGTTGCACTCCCCCTGAAATCACAGGTCCGCAGTTTGGGGGTCCTCCTGGATTCAGCGCTGACGCTTGAAGCGCAGGTGTCGGCGGTGGCCGGGAGGGCTTTTGCACAACTCAAACTTGTGCGCCAACTGCGACCATACCTCGTGAAGTCTGACTTGACCACGGTGGTGCATGCATTAGTTACCTCTAGACTGGACTACTGTAATGCGCTCTACGTGGGGCTTCCCTTGAAGACGGCCCGGAAGTTACAGCTGGTCCAACGTTCGGCCGCCAGACTAATAACGGGGGCGAGTTACAGGGAGAGATCTACTCCCCTGTTTAAGGAGCTCCACTGGCTGCCGTTCATCTTCCGGTCCCAATTCAAGGTGCAGACCATCATTTATAAAGCCCTAAACGGTTTGGGACCCGCCTACCTTCGTGACCGTATCTCCTATCATAAACCTGCCCGACCTCTCCGATCATCGGGGGAGGACCTCCTGTCGCCACTACCTATATCTCAGGCTCGCCTTGTAGGAACAAGGGAGAGGGCCTTCTCTGCGGTGGCCCCTCGCTTGTGGAACTCGCTGCCCATTGAAATCAGGCAAGCCCCCACCCTTTTAGCCTTCAGGAAAGATTTAAAAACATGGCTCTTCCGGTGTGCTTTCGGAGAGTAAATGTTCTATGCTACTCCCCCCCGATATTTATCCTCTAGACTGGTTCACTATCTGATGTCCCGTCCCTCGAGGTTTTATTCTGATCCCTTTCTCACCCAGAGTTTTAATTTTTAATCTAGTTTTTAAATGTAGTATTCATGCGGCCCGCTCGTGTTATATTGCTGTTTTGATCTTATGTTGTACTGTTTTATTTTATGTAATGTATTATTTAATTGTATTATGTTATGGTCTATTGTATTGTCTTGGGCATGGCCCCATGTAAGCCGCCCCGAGTCCCCGTTGGGGAGATGGTGGCGGGGTATAAATAAAGTTTTATTATTATTATTATTATTACTTAAGCCACTGATATTTGTCCCATGCAAATGCAAAGTTTCTTTAAAGAGAATGAGCAAACACCTCTGTTGTTAAGAGACAAGAAGGAGAAGATATCGAGGTGCACAGGGAAAGCCTAATTAGTCCCAACACATTTGGAAATAAATCCTTCTTTAGGGAGACTGCAGGAACTCAAAGAAAAGAAAACTGAGAGAGATTGTAACAAAACCTGAATAGTTGATCTTTCCTTTGAGAGAAAGCTGAAACATGGCAATCAAGATGTTTAGGTTTTGAAAATCTGTTCCTAAAATATGAATAGGTGGGATGTTTAAGTAGAGGAATATACAAGTTGAGTATCCCTTATCAGATATTATTGAGACCAGAAGAGCTTTGGGTTTTAGATTCCCCCCACTCTCCAGATATTGGAATGCATAAGAATACTGCTGCCTCAGTCCCATGACTCCACAGCATTGAACCCTGACAGTCAGTGGCATTAAACTGCATTAATTCTACAGTGTAGATGCAGTATAGAAATGGAGATGAGCACCAACCCCCAGAGTCGGACACAACTAGACTTAATGTCAGGGAAAAACCTTTATCTTTAGATGCACCCTGGGATTGCAGAAACAATGATTGTGCATTCCTTATTGTTCTACACCAAATAAGCACATTAGCATAATTGGTTATGTAACACCAAAGAATGGTGTAGCATAGCCATAGGCAGTTTTAGTCTGTTCATATTAATTGATATTTATATTTTTTATTTATTTTATATCATGCCCTTCTCCAAGTCCAGGATTCCTGGTAGATAATGATGAGACCTCAGGTAATGATGGGATTTTTGATTCATAGAATCATAGAGTTGCAAGAGATCTCAAAGGCTGTCCAGTTCAACCCACTGCCATGCAGAAAAAAACACAACCCTCCTAACAGATGGCCATACCCCTGCATTAAAAGCCTCCAGAGAAGGAACTTCCACTAGACTCCAAGGCAGAGAGTTCCACTGTTGAACAGCTCTCTTATGGTCAGGACATTCTTCCTTACATTCAAATGAAATCTCCTTTCCTGTCATTTGAACCCCGTTTGGAAAACCCTTTTGCTATGCTGCACATTTTATGAAATGTGCACCATTCATATCACACTGATCAAAAGATGAGAAATTACGTCATCTTGCAAAGAAAGGAATATTTATGTTGTCGAAGGCTTTCATGTCTGGGATCACAGGGTCATTGTGTGTTTTCTGGGCTGTATGGTCATGTTCCAGAAGTATTCTCTCCTGACATTTCGCCCACATCTATGGCAGGCATCCTCAGAGGTTATGAGGATGCCTGCCATAGATGTGGGTGAAACGTCAGGAGAGAATGCTTCTGGAACATGGCCATAGAGCCCGGAAAACATACAACAACCCAAAGGAATATTTTCCCCATTATTTTCAAGAACCATCTGGGGATGTGTTTAAACAGGATATACTTATAATACATCTGTTACGCTATATGGACTGCCCAAATATTTTTTCGACATGATTCCGATACATTTGTGCTCTGGGAATAATTAAAGGAGCCAATCCCTTGAGAAATCGAATTATCCTGAGCTAACTTGTCTTCAGCTTGTTTGCAACAAAATATGTACACCAGCTGTCTCTATTATGATGTGTCCTGAGAACATCTGGCTCAGGTGAAGATGTCTGATCTCAAGGAACGTGTTACAAAAACAACATTTGCTACTTTTGAATTGTGTTCTGAAGATGCCTGGAGAGGCATCTTAAGACACATTTTCCCTTGACTAGTGATGTTAAGGGTCGATTTTAGTAGAAAGGTGCACAAGCACAGGGCAGGAAGGGGGGGCTTACTACAGACTGAAGTACGTGAAACAATAGGCATTGCCATCAAAAGAGTTCTCCACAATCACCAGGAAACTATTCAAGAGTATCTAAGGTGCAAATGAGAACCTGAGATGCTAACTAAGGATCTAAAGGATAGGGGAAATGCAGGCTGCGGGTGGCATTTGCCCCCCCCCCCCCGGGCTTTTATTGTTTTCTAAAAGGTATCCAAAACCTAAAGACATCCAAAGGCCTTTACTCCTCTCCATCAAACTCAACATTATTTTCAATAGACAGTCAGATATATGAAGCTCTCTACTCTAGAGTATTTTAATGGGGTTTTTTTTACATTTAAAGGTCTATTTTCCATTTATTTTATTTTCTGCCATGAGGTCCAATTCAGAGAGTGTAGTTGTCAAACTGTCACATATGAATTTTCTGCATTATAAGTCTCAAATTGTGAAGATTCTCTTCAGTCCATGATTCTGTTTGTAAGGGCTTCCCATGATACCTGTCTTTCAATAATTTCAAAAATTCTTCCTGTCAACATGTTGGAGCAGCAGAGTAAACATTCATTCCCCCTCCCCCTCAAAATAATCTTCAGTTGGACTTCAGTTTTTAAGGGATGTAGATTAGGATCAATGGACCCCCCCCCCCCGCCCCCGTGGTGCAGGGGGTTAAATTGTTGAGCTGCTGAACTTGCTGACCAAAAGGTTGGTGGTTCGAATCTGAGGAACGGGGTGAGCTTCTACTGTTAGCTTCTGCCAACCTAGCAGTTCGAAAACATGCAAATATGAGTAGATCATGTGTAATGTGATCCGCCCTGAGTCCCCTTCGGGGTGAGAAGGGCGGAATATAAATGCTGTAAATAAATAAATAAATAAATACTGCTCCAGTGGGAAGGTAACGGTGCTCCATGCAATCATGCAGGCCCCATGACCTTGGAGGGGTCTACGGACAATGTCGGCTCTTTGGCTAAAAAATGGAGATGATCACCAACCCCCAGAGTTGGGCACGACTAGACTTAATGTCAGCGGAAAACCTTTACCTTTACCTATTGGGTGAGAAGGGCGAGATACAAGTACTGTGATAAAATAAATAAGGGTTATGTCTATATTTTGGGTTGAATGCAGTTTGACACCACTTAAACTGCCATGGCCCAATTATACAGAACCATGGGAGTTGTTGTTTTTCAAGGTCTTTAGCCCTCTCTGCCAAAGAGTGAGGGTGTTCTCCCAAACTACAAATTACGTGATTCTATAGCATTGAGTCATGGCAATTGAAGAGTGTCAAACTGCATTAATTCTGCACCCTACATCTCATTTTCATTACCTTCATGTAGTATGGAGATATTAAGGCCAAATGGGAGAGAGAAAACAAATCTCCATGGTGGACATGGTAGATGCGCTATGCATCTATGGTATAGATTAGTTTAATTGCTTTAATTGACACTTCATGTGTGAAAACACGTTAACATGAAACCAACAGTTTCACAACAGCGCTGGTTGCTGGCACTCTGCACAATTAAGGAAGAAGCTGTAATGATTAAACTTAGTGAAAAACAGTAGGGGGTTCATCTTACTTATCTCATTCACCTTGCAAGCTTTGTATGTTGAATTTGTGCCAAAGTTTGCAGTCTTCAGGGGGTCAAGATGTTTTCTGCATATGTCTCCTCATCTTGTTCCTATTGTTGTGTGCCTTTGATTTCTTTTCAACGTATAGCAACCCTAAGGCAAACCTATATCAAAGTTTGTTGGGTTTGAGATTGTGTGATTCGCTCAAGGATACTGTGTGGATTTCCATGGTCAAAAGGGGAATCCCGGGAATCCAGAGCCATAATCTAACACTCAAACTCCTGCACCATTGTGGCTCTTGGGATCTGTTTGTACATAGGACTGGTGCGATCACTACATCTTTGCTTGGTCATTAACATTGCAAACTTAGATTGCAGAAAAGCATATCGGTGTGTCTTCCACCTGAAAAGCAAAGTCAAATAGGTCAGACTCATGATACGTAGAGGACCGTGTCAATAAATGGGAAAGAGAAACTTCTCAGTGTTTGCTCCCTGATTGTAGAAATCCTTCTTGAAGGAGGCCCCAATTGGTCCATGCCTCTCTCCACCATTTTATTCAGGCAGACCTTTGACTGGTTTGAGATATGATTTTCGTCATATTTTAATTATTTGGCAGTACAATAAATCCCTATTTGTATGACAGTTCAGGGGCAATAGCACTATCAGAGAGTGGAATTGTTTGAAAAGTGGAACCCAGGTTTCTCTCTCTCTCTCCCCTCACTTTTGTGTGTGCCAAAATGAAGTTTGACTGCTGGAAAATAAAATTAGCACACTCTACTATACTATTATTGTGTGTGAGAGTGGTCCAAAGCAAACCTCAGATAGAAGAACTGGATGCAAAGAGTGGACCCATCAACAAGTCATTTTAAAAAAATATCAGTGGATATTCTTTCTATTTCTAACTGAATGGAACAAAGGCACCGACATGGAAAACTCGATCAACAGGGCATAACTTGATCACTGGTCAGCGACTGGGAAAATTGCTCAAATGTACCAATATGTCATAAAAAAGGTACCTGACAAGGTACGGTTATTCAACATTACTTTCACAATGCATTTGGGACTCCTGATAGTGCTCCTTGTTGCCATTTATTGCCAGTGCAAGGCTTGAGTCTGTGAATATTGCACATGGTTACTATCCAAGCAAAGTCAATGGGACTTAAATGTGGGAGGCTGTAGCACTGACTGTGATCAAAAGAAGTTGAAGAAATATAAGAAGTCTGACAAATAAGGTGCTTGCCGATTGTGTTTGCAGCAACACTGACATCTTGTGGTTATTTTCCCACTCCTTCCCTTGCCTCTCTATACCATCATAGAATAAAAAACACTGCAAAACACATAGAATAAAAACACATTGTTATCAAGGAGAACATGCAAGCTATATTTTGAAATATACTTTGTACAAGTTGGATTCTTTAAAAGAAATTATAAGTAGAGCTTGCTGTTTGATTACAATGTGAAAGCTCTTCCTTTTTGCAACACTGTGCAAACCTGTGCTTTCAGTTACTACCATAGGTGTATGTGCACCTGTCTTAACATTATTTTGTTTTTCATGCTCATCATGATCTATATTTTATTTTTATTTCTCTCCACATAAAGAAAAAATACAGTAAAAATTAGGAAATTGAATCTGTTATCATGAGTATGACTATTTATTTACTTTATTTACTGTATTTATATCCTGCCTTTCTCTACTCCAAGGGGGACTCAAAGTGGCTTATACACAAATGGCACTTATACAGTGCCTTGGGCATAAAACATAGACATGAAATAGAATGATAAAAATTAAACAGACATGAAACATAATTAAACTACTTTCCAATATGAGACTAGAGATTCCAATAGGACTAGAGGTCTTCCCCTATATTCACTGGACCAGTACTGTGGTTTCATATATCCACTTTTCCCAACCTCTCCATGCATTTCCTAGATCCTACAGTATAACTCCATGGCTTTCTTGAGTTGGAAGTCTTGTGTATCTGTAAGTCTGGGAATGTATCCTCTGTGGGTAATGGGAATTTACTGTATTTTTGCTTTAACTGTTGTTATTGATGTGTACACTGACTCATGTTTTGCACATGACATTTTTAAAGTCATAATTGAGATTCCTTGTTTTTCCCATGTTTATAGTAATGATGTACCGCTTTCCGATTTTTCTCTGGATCTGTTAGTTGCGTGTTACTTAAAGGGAGACGAGGGAGAAAATTAAACAACAAACACTACCTTGTTTTCATGATATTTTGCAGTGTTCCTAAATTGTTGATTCAACATAACCTTCTGTTTGTTTTGAATTATGTTTTTGCTGTAAGGAGGATGAGGCAAACATATTAACATTGCAGGAAAAGAAATTGCTTCATATCCAATCAACTGCAAATATTTAATTATGTAGGAAAATATGTTCCTAACATTAATTATATTTAGCAAGCCAGTACTGCATAGTTTTTAAAATGAAATGAAGACACAGTATATTAAATTGTTTTTTTTTACACCAGAAAGCCAAAATAACATAGTGGTTGATTATCAGACACTCAGCCATATCAACCCACAAAATGACCTTGGGAACGTCACGCACTCACAGCCTCAGAGGATGGCAAAGACAAATCTTCCTAAATGAATCTTCCCAAGATAGGGCATTGATAAATTGGAGTGGCTTGAAGTATGTTGGATTTACACCTAGAGTAGCAGTCAAGTTGTTCATGTGTGGAATGGTTGAATTGGGGATGCATTCTTTTCTGGAAGGGTATTTCTATACAGGTTGAATATCTCTTAGAAAAAAAAAATCCCTGCATCAGAAGTTGTCTGCTTGGGAGGCTGACACCTTTGTTTTCTGGCGCTTCAATGTACCCAACATTTGTTTCATGTACAAAACTAATACAAATAATGTTTATAGAATTACCCTAGTCTCAGGTATATATAAAAACATAAATTGTGTGTTGGAACAGAGTACATAAAAGAAATGTAACCAAAATATGTGTCATATCAGATTCTTAAAGGACTATGGACAGCGCAGGGGCTAAATATAAATATTTGGCCATCACTGAAATTTGATCATCCCAACAGGGCTGAAACAAGCAGTGCCCCCAAGTTGTGATGCTGTGGTTTCAGGATAACTTTATCTTCATCCCTCTGCATTTGTGGTTTTGACTATTTTGGATGTATTTATTCGTGAAATTGATCAAAATGTTCTATCTAGGAATCTCTAGATCCTTCAATGGGATTATATGGCAAGCCTCCAGTAGAAGTTTATCATGCTGGAAGATGAGGTATTACCTGACCCTGATTGTTTCCTGTCTGAAATTCCCCTGTTTTCAGAGTGTTGCTCTTCATTTACTGTCCTGATTTTAGAGTTTTAAAAAATATTGGTAGCCAGTTTTTGTTCATTTTCATGGTTTCCTCCTTTCTGTGGAAATTGTCCACATGCTTGTGGGTTTCCATGAATTTGTGTGACTCAAGTCATGATTTAAACCTGAGTCCCCCTGTCCTAAGTTTAATACTGTTATGCCACATTGGCTGTCTTTAACAGGTGGGGAAAATGTGTAAGGCAGATGCATCTACAGTTTCACAGTATTACAATTTATGTGTGTATTATCAATCTCCCAATCTCCCCCTCCCCCCAAAAGGATGGAAATAATCAAAGCTACATGTTTGGATGCTCAAAGCTTTCCACAGTTTCCCCCACTGTAATTATTGAATGAATTGTAACATCTTGCTCTTATCTTATTTGATGCCTTCATATTGCACACCCTTTATGAAAACTTTAACATAATTTATCATAATTATGGAAGAACAACAAAATGGAAATTGCACCATGGATCTGCTGCTGAGTTACAGTGCATATCATAATGACTTTTTTTGCCTTGAGGAGACGATTCAACTCAGGTTAGGATTTGACTAAAGGATTTTCGTGTTTCAGCATTAAGTCCCTGGAAGGGGTATTTGTTGACACGTAGGGCTGAGACCTGATGTTTACTTGGCACATTGCATGCAAAGAAATAACAGTTTGGGGAGAAAGAGGCAGAAAGAGAAAAAGAGTGCCCTGAGGTGAAATCTTAAGGCACCCCATGGGCATGGATGTCTTTTTCTGTAAAGGGATCAGATGTGAACTGGCATACATTCTGCCTCTTAGGATCCCATATGTTATTTGCTTCCACTTATCTTCTACCTGTGCAGTTGAAAAACAAAGCTAATATTAGCACACAAATGCCTTTCCAGCATTTCCTCTCCTTTAGGAGATTGACACAATTTTCCTTCTGAACGTCTCACAACAAAGAAGAATGTCTTAGGGTGCATCTACATTGTTGAATTACTGCAGATTGACGCAACTTCTTGAGAACTCTATTCTGAAAGAGCTGAATAATTTGTGCTGGTGGGAAATGAAGACATGGATCCTTGTGACATATAAATATTAGTTTAGGAGAATACAAAGAATTTTACTACCGACAGACATGGTATCTTTTTTTTATCAGCATCTCCTCTGCGGTTCATGATCCAGTGCACAGCATTGCAATCTCCCACCATGGGAATGATTCAGGTAAAAATTGAGAGGAAAAATCAATAAGGCATGAGGCATTTCAAGTTTTAATTATTGTAATGTGTTGGTATCAGTCAGTGACCCCAGAGCCCTAAGTTGGCTGATTTGTTCACTGACTTATTGTGCAATTTTGCAGGGCAGACTATAATTTTGCTTGGAACAGAAAACTCTGTGTTTACAGTTCTGTGGCCCACTCTCGCTCCATTAGGGCATTCAGAAGCAATCAATATTTTGTGCTTGTTACTAACAGCTGAATGAAGTTGTCAAGCAGTTAAATTACAAAGGATACAGACAAAAGAATATGGGATCACAGGGTGGAAAAGGAGGTCTTGCCATTCAGAGGCACAGTTTGCTGTCCCTAAATGATATGTGCTGAGTGATACTTAGTTTTTCATAGTAAGCAACAGCAAAAGCTATTCTACAATTTTTCTGGTAACCTGTTGCTTTGTTCAGTTGCACTTTTTGGGGAAAATCCCATTTGTCCAAGTTTTTGTTCTGAATCTGAATCTATATCAAAACACTACTGAAAGATGATGGAGAAGAAAGATGCATTGCCTTCAGAGGAATATAAGCCTTCATACAGTAAATTTTTCGTACAGAAAGAAATCCAGTATTACTGCTTAGAAAACTGCACAGAAAGCAGGATAATTCTATTCAGGCAAAAATCTGCACGTGACTTTTTTGGCCAGTTTTCTGGCAAAGAACGTTTTCTGTATGCAACATGCACACAAACAATATGTATGTTGTATGTTGAATATATTTACATGATTTAAATACAGCAACATTTGGTAACCATCTTATTTCTTACTTAAACACACCTGGATACCAGTTGTTCCATTCTTTGATTTTGCTCTGACATGGTCTTTGTATATTTATTCATCACATCAACCTCTTTTTGATTTTTAATAAAGCCTTTCCCTCATTCGGAGGGACACAAGTCAGGTCTCCCAGACCATATGGTCTGCTCTGGTTCCTCAGATGCGCATTGCTTCTCTGATGGATCCATGTTTATGTTTCCTTGCCATATTCCTAATAATCACCTCCTCCTCCATGGGGTTTTAACCATTGTGTTTGTGTAGTATTTCAAAAAAGAAAGCATTTGTATAACAAAAAAGGATATGCCAGAGTTGCAACTGGGGGGAAAGTTTTTCCCCTTCCAAATATTCCATCTTTTACTATAGTTTTCAGAATTCATATATAGATAAATTCAGGTTTGCATAAATGATATTTTCACAGGATTTCTTATAAGAAATTCAATCTCTGAACTGGAGCTGCCAAGAACTGATCCGGGACTTGTTTGCATGTGCTGCATTATTTGTTCATTAAAGCAGCGAAATATCCTGTTTTCAAAAGAAACCAGAATGTTTCACTGATGAAATACAGAAGGTTAAAGGTGCATCTATGCTGTAGAATTAATGCTATTTGATCCCAGTTTAACTTCCATTGGCTCAGTGCTATGGAATGATGGGAGTTGTAGCTCTATTAGGTCTTCAGCCTTCTCTGGAAAGTCGTGCGGGAGCCTCACCAAACTGCAACTCCCAGGATTACATAGAATTGACCCACAGCAATTAAAGTGCAGGTGCATCCTGAATGTCTGGAGGATGCTGGGCCTTTAGATCAAGAAAGTGAGTATCGCTCAGATCATGTTCAACCATACTGGAGTATGGGCAGCCATCCACATTCACTGACATTAGGGGTGCAGCTCATTCACAAAAGTAGGAAAAAAACAACAAATAAAAAATTATACAAGAGCTTTTAAGAACTCTCTGAGCTTTCTAGTGTGAATCTGTAGACCTTTCTTCATAGGCACGTAATGTGACTTTTAACCAGCAATAAAAACACCAGTTCCAAGATCAATTGAGGCCACACAAGGATATCCTGAGCCACCTCAGTGGCAGGTCACTGGCCCAACAGCCCAGCCATGCTGAAGTCATTTAAACAGGGCTGAGAATGGGGCAGAATTCCAAGCCCCCCAGCACCCTAATTCCCATGAAAACAACAACAAAATATCCCCATACCTGTCCTTCCCTTCTGCTGATTTTTCAGCATCAAGTGAGCAAAGTAGCTTGGGAGGAGTGAGCATTGTATTAATACACCAGGCTGATATGATATCCACACTGCATTATCTGGTAATGCAGATGTAGCCAGAGATCAACTTATGCCAGAAGCTGGGTATATAGTTGTGCTAGAGAACATAGATTTCTATAAAAGTGTTCCTTCCTGGAATCTCTAGGTCCTCCAGTGTGACTCCAGCCAAGCTCCAGCATAAGTCATGCATTAATCTCTAGAGATTCCTAGAGGACATATTCATTGTACTCACATTCTCTAAGGCTGACAGAGTGTGATGTAACCCAGTGGCTGAGGGGAGACTCAAACCACTGATCTCCAGAGTTGTAAGCTGTTGCTCAAACCACTACATCATGCCGACTTGCTCTATGTACACACACATGTTTATATATGGGAAATACTTCTGCGAATTGGTGCTTAAATACAAACAAAAGCAAAAAGGAAGTACTGCTGTTCAGCCTACAGTGAAAAAGTGTGCACATTGGAAAATAACAATGGAATAAAAGTTTTTTTCCTGCTAGTAAACATTCCAAGACAATTTTTCGTGTTACTTCATGTGAGTGTTGCTTTCTTTTCATCTGTCATTCAAAAGGCAAAATGAAACTAATTTCTATATGTGTTTGATTATTTAGGAGGTCTCACTTGCCATTGTTACATGGAAACAGTTTCAATGCGAATTGAAAACTTTACTGGTGGGAAAGAGGGACTATGGAGACAGACTCCATTCGTAGTCAGTTGTGGAACCATAAGGCCCAAAGCAAAGAGCCTTTGATCCCTTCCTTTCAGTTCCCATCACAATGCATTCTGGGATGTCGACCCTTTAAGCCCTGCTGCGGAAGTTACTTAAATCTTCTTTCCCTTTTCAAAGAATCTCATCTTCATCAGAGAGTTGTCACTAATTTTTGCCATAAATGAGTTCAAAAGTAATTGATTACATGACTCACCAATGTAGATGAAAGGGAGAAGAGGTTTGGAAACCTGAATGTGCTTTCTCAGGGAGTCAGCCCCTTTCCTGGGGCTACAGGAGACAATAAAGCAGGCTCGTTCTCTAGAAGATAAAAGTGTTCCAAATATCACCTGCTAATTTATAGCATAGTAGCAGCCAATTAATGCCAGCTCTCATTACAATACAATTTTCCCTTTCGCATCCTTATTACTTACTAGCTTGGGTACCTGGAGTTTGGGGGGGACATTGGCAGGGTTTGGGCTACATGTTCATGGCACTTGCTATAACCTGAAATGTCATTGGAGGGAGTGCTTTTGGTGGCTCCTCAGCATTATGGGTTATAACTGTTTGTGAAAGCAGGAGCCTGTCTGTGGAAGTGGGCACCCCAGCCACACACACACACACACACACACACATATGCAGGAGGTTAAAAAAAAGTTTGCACAAGGACTTCTTTGGTTGCTCTTTCCATTTAGTAGTCATTTAGATACTATATATACTATATACTATATGAGAGCCTTTTACCCTAGCACTCAAGACATGGCTCTTTATTAGAGCTTTTAATCTATTTTAATTTTTATCAATATTTGTATGTATGTATTTTTATCCTTTACAATTTTATCTTGTAAATCGCCTAGAGCATCGTGGATGGAGGGCGATTAATAAGTAATTAAATGATGATGATGATGATATACAAATGGCTGCCTTCTTAAGAAATTCAGGTCTTTCATACGCAGCATGCACCAGATGCTCCGGCTTGCTTTCAGGCATGTTTCAGATGGCAGCCCAGAAAACGAAAGGAGATGATAAACTTTCATATTCACCCCAGTAGTGATTGAAAACTTGGCAGAAGGAACAGTGTGCGATGAAGAAGACAAATGTTGTGTAACCTATTAAAGCACAGCAATCGGAAAGTGAAGAGGCAAGGGTGGGATGAGGATGAAAGTTAATAACCCACCATCTGAAAACACATGGGAGGAAATCTCAAAGGAGACGTTAGCTTCAATAACGTTCAACGTCGGGGGAAACTGTTAATAGTTCATCTTTTAACCAGCCAAATTACTTGGCTCATATGTTCCAAATCTGCTGAAGCTCTTCATCAGTTGTTGAATCTGCTGAAAAGATTAAAAGAGTGCATCAATATTGAATAGATGCTTTGACAAAAACAGAGTAGCAAAAAAACCAAAGATGTACCTCACTTCTTTTCCACCTATAGCATCATCCAGAAAAATGTTTTCAGTTAAATAAGAAAACCCTTTCACATTCCTCATGTAGAAATTGCAGTATCTTTCCTCCATATATGATATCCATAGTTTCATTGAATCATGTTCAAAAAATTATAATCCCCACCCAAGTGTTTTTGGGCCTCTCTAGAAATGCATCTACATTTTAGAATGAATGCCGTTTGATACCACTTTAATTGTCAAGGCTCAGTGTGATGGAATCATGGAATTTGTAGTTTGGTAAAGTACCAGTACTGTTTAATAAAGAAAGACAAAAGTTATTCTAAAATGACAACTTCCATGATTCCATAGCATTGACCCATTTCAGTTAAAGTGGGGTCAAATGACATTAATTCTACAGTGTAGATGCACTCTAGGTCTTCAAGTGTGATTCTTGGAACATTTCTGACCAAGTCAATATGTAGGATTCACTATTATCAACCCTGTCTCGTGGACTCAAACCATTAACCTTCAGGCCAGCAACCCAACTGGCACAAGGGTTTAACCAATTGTGGCACTGCAGCTCCTATTGCAATGAGTGAGATATTGAGAATCCATACATACAACTCTTTCATTTTCTGTGTTCACTTTCCCTTGGTAACTTTGTGTGCCTCTTTTCTTTTGATACCTAATTTCTGTTTCTCAGTGTTCAACTGAAGATTTAAGTTACTTAAAACTAGAAAAATTAGAGACTGAAAAAAATATAATTTTGGAGACAGTGTTCTTATTTTTGCCCCCTCTCCATAGCTGCATCTCATTTAATGTTACACAATTAAATAAATTGTTGTATTCCATTCACTAATGCCTGCCTTTTTGAACCCAATTGATGTTGGGGTGGATAAATTCCCATCCAATGGATCCTGGAGAGGTTTAAGATTTTATCCTGTTTTGTTTTTCCCTTGGGATGCCATTAACACCAGAAATGTCCAAGACTAATACCATTTTCATTTTTCATATATCGAATCCAGGGCTTAAATAAAGCTCGGAGTTCAGATGTTGTTCTTGCAGTGGCAGCTTTGTATCAAAATCTTATTTACTTTCCTTTAATTGCTGCAAGCTGCTGTTGCTGCCATTCTTGTTATTTGCTTTGACTGTGCAAATTGGCCGTTTGCTGCATACACAAACACACACACACTGCCACAAACACATCTTAGCCTTGGGACAATTAGAAAAAGCGACCGATCATTAAGAACCGATCACAATCCATTTGTCATCTATACTGGAGTAATCAGATAAATTAGCTCTAATTGCACAGTATTTCAAACGAACCTTGCAAAGTGTGTGTGTGTGTGTGCATTAGGAGGATGACAGGACACAAGCCGTGTCTTTCCTCGCCGGAAAGCAAAGGCGATAGAGAAACACTATTCAGCTTCTATTTCCAAAAATACCTGGGATCAAAGAGGTCTCTAATATAACAACCTGCTTTCCTGGAAGATGGGGAGGGGGACTCGAGATGAAATAAGCTTCCCGTCTCATTATCTTTTTTAAGAATCAGGGGCCCCGACTGGTCACAGCTGATGTCCTTCATCAGGATTAACATTGCTTATTTTTTTATATATCAAAAGGTGGCCTTAAAACATGACTTCTTTTCTTGGGTCACAGAGGAAATGGCATTTAATTCACAGATCTGGCACAGCGAGGGTTGTGATTAATCCTCCAAACTGCTACATTTCCTGGTAGCTGGTGTCAAGTCCTGAAAGAGATGTGAAGGTTCCACATGAGTTGAAGGGGGGGGGGGGGGGGGGAGAGAGAGATCGTTTTTTTGAAACATGAGTTTTTGCTTCCACGAGGAAGGGCCTATTTGAAAAAAGAGAAAAAGAAGAGGAGGATGAAGAAGAAGAGGAGAAGGATGAGGTGTTCCTTATTCAGCTTCCTTGATTTCTGCTTCCTACTTATTCCCTTTGTTTGAAGGTTTTGCTGTGGGCTCTTAAGAGACAAAGGAAAGATGCCATATATACCGAATACTGGTGTTCATTAGTGAGTTAATTGATTTTGAATATTGCAGGACATGCTTCCATCTACATCTCATGACATCTTTTAACTGTTTTTAATTATATGAAAGCAATACATTTCTTCCTCCCTCAACACCAGTGATTCCCAACCTTTACAAGACCATGGACCACTGAGACAAACATTGGATACATTGTGGACCATTAAGATCAATCAACCCTTCTCCCCACCACTCAGACAAAAATTAATTTAAAAAGTTTTTAAATAACTAGAATGTCTTAATCATATTGACAATCACATATACAATTTTTATTTTGTGATATAAAGACAAACCACTATAATGAGACTTAATGAAAAAAATTAATGTGACTTTTGAGTTTGCTTTTCTTTCACTAGGTAGGAAATCCTTGGATCGACACTATTGCTCAATCCCCCAGAGTCGGACACGACTAGACTTAATGTCAGGAGAAAACCTTTACCTGTGCTAAAGCACACTTAATCACAATGGTAAATCCCAGCATTGACTCCATAGTTTGCCCTTAGTTTGCTTTATGGTGTGATTGATCCTTAGATATTGGGCAATATGGGATGAACATGTGTCTCAGATGAATTCCCGTAAGAGAGGCAAATGCATTAAGTGAAGGGATTTCAGCCAGGTCCTTGTGGGCATAAATAGCCATCATGCAAAAGGAGTATTATGATGTATGTTGGCATCCTCTTTGGCCAATGATTTGGGGAAGGCAAAAGCATTCCCATCAAATAGTCAGCAAAGTGCTTTATTTCCAAAGTGGAAAACATGTTCTTTTGCATTCCCTTATATAGAGACTAAACCCCACATAACTTTTGGAAAGTTTCCAACATAGAAAGAATAATTCTAGTCTCTAAAGTGAAGAGAAAACTATGAAGTGAGGCTGAAATAGTGGAGGATTTCCACACTTCGCTTGCCCCGTTGTTGTTTTTTAAAGGCAAATCCTGTTGCTTGGGCTCCCTCCTCTGAGCTCTGTCTTTTTGAAAGTATGCCACCTGCCAAGGGCAATGGAGACAGGTTCCATATTTCCAGGGCATGCTTGAAAACAACCCCATTAGAACCTGGTATAGGTGAAAGCGATGAAAGCGACGACCTTAGAGGGGGGGAAAGGCTTTGTTCTTTGCAACCCTGTTCAGTCTGCTTCAAAGTAAGCAGCATTGATGTATCCCTTGCTGATGAGCAGTGCACTTAATATATGCGGGCAAAAAATCTATTATTAAGCCAGGAAAAGTTTTCCTTCTAATATCCTTTAAAAATGTGTTTGAAATTATATTAGATCAAACAGATTACAATAAAGAATGGGGCGGATGGAATTGGCCATCAAAAGGCTAATGCAAAAAGGCCTTTTCATCTCTCCGCAAAGACACAAGAATTTATTTTCATCTAATGAAGAATGTCGTGCCTTTTAAAATGAGCCGGAGTCGAGATCGTCTGGAGAACTTATAAGAGCCATTTCCTCAAGGGAGGGTTTCTGCTGCTGCCTTGCTCTGTTCCACCTTAGATTTGCCATTGCTGGAAAAGACAAAACCTTTAGTGCTCTTTTTTTGCTTTTATGAACATCTGGGTCAGTGGGAGCAACTTGAAAAAGAAAGTGTGAAAAAGTACAAATCTCAGTAGAAGGAGAGTTGAGAAAGCAAGAGAAGTTTTTGGACCAACTATGGTGATCTCAAGAAGTTTTTGTTCAGGACGCTAGTTAAAGGCATTTATAGCAGGCATGGGCAAACTTTGGCCCTCCCCCCAGGTGTTTTGGACTTCAACTCCCACCATTCCTGACAGCCTCAGGCCCCTTCCTTTTCCCCCTCAGCCGCTTAAGCGGCTGTTTATTTTCTATTCACTAGAATTTGGGTGGTCCATGATTGATTGTTCTTGTGTACCTCAATGTTGATAGAACAGAGGGCCCTTGGTATTTACTGGAGTTTGGTTCAAAAACTCCTGTAGATGCCTAAAATCCATGGATGCATCAAGCCGTGTATAGTCGAATCTGGAATATTGAGTTCTTACCCTAACTATTTTGGGGTTTTCTTGGCTCGGGCTGTGGCGCAGGCTGGAGAGCAGCTGCAATGAATCACTGCAATGAATCACTCTGACCAGGAGGTCATGAGTTCGAGGCCCGCTCAGAGCCTATGTTTGTCTGTCTTTGTTCTATGTTAAAAGGCATTGAATGTTTGCCTATATGTGTAATGTGATCCGCCCTGAGTCCCCTTCGGGGTGAGAAGGGCGGAATGTAAATGCTGTAAATAAATAAATAAAAATAAGAATTGTTCAGCCTTTGCCTTCCTCTGAAGTTATGACTTTGCCAAGGTCATGTGGAATGATTGACAGGTCAGTTAGGTAGTCATGAATCTTACAAGTTTCACAAACCAAATATGGAAGAAGTTGGGAAATGAGCTCCAGATCGAGTGTGGATATGTTTTCCTTTTCCCTTGATGGAATCTGCACTACAAACTACTTGTTTGAATGAAGATTATATTTAAAAGCATTTCATTTTCTGAGAATCTTTTGTTCAGATTCAATGTGTTTTTCAAGCTGAATCTACACCAAGCTTGAATTGAATCCAGCAAATCTTATCCCTACATTTAAAAAGTATAGCGTTACAGCGATGCCTTATAAGTGTAATTGAGAGATGCTATCAGTTGTTTGTTCTTTTGTTCGCTTGATTTATGACAGAGTTTTGTTTTGTTCAGTTCCATTTTTGCCACCGCTAGCTCCTCTGAATATAGATAATAGAAATCAAGGAATCCTCACTCTCATTATCTCTTTCTTATTTATTTTAATGCATCAAAATGTGTAATGGCTGTGCATTCAATTTGAGCACATGGTTGTGAGCATACATGAATGAGTAGCACACAGAACTCCATCCTCCAAGGATGGACAATAGAGGAAATTTGAGAAGAGTAATCAGATAATTCTTTCATTGCCACCATTATCCTGTGGAAGCTGGTGGCTCACATTCTGTTAAAGAAATAAGGTGCATCTACATTAGCAATCTCTGAGGATGATTGCAATAGATGTGGGTGAAACGTCAGGAGATAATGCTTCTGGAACATGGCCATATAGTCTGGAAAACTCACAACAATCCAGCTATTCCAGCCATGAAAGCCTTTGACAACACATTGCATCTACACTGTCAAATTAATGCAGTTTACAGTTTGCCATGGCTATGGAGTTGTAGTTTTACATGGTCCTTAGGCTTCTCTGCCAAAGGATACTGGACCCTCACCAGTGGCAACTCCCAGGTTGCATTGCAAGGGAGTTAAAGTAGTGTCAAACTGCATTAATTTGACAATAGATGCACCCATAGTAACGTGTGGGTTGCACTACACATGTAAGGTCAATCATTGCCATAACACAGCAGCATATTCTAATATCAGAGGTAGAAGCAGAGTTGTGTTTCCATGGTACATTTGCAAGACTATTATGGAATGTATGTTGATTTCAGATCGTTGTTGAATCTAGGAAGGCCATGGAAGCAAACAACTGAACATGATCAGAAGATCATATTTTTTGTCTCCTTTCACAGAACATTTTTGATGAAAGACTCCAAGGAGCTTTGTGTCCTCTGTTTTCTTTTACTTCTGTTTTGAAGCACCGATTTTATGAAGCGTGGCGCCTTCCTGCACAGATGTGGCAGCCAAACTGCAAAAAGCCATGGCGATGATGGCCATGAAAGAACGGTTGTGGTCTATCAACTTAATGAGCCATATGTAGAGGGAGAGGTTTACACCGTGGGCCAGAAATGTTACACTTGGTTTGGTAGCAGATACAGGTTTTCAGGATTAGTTAATGCATGCCTTCCAAAACACATGTTTACCTGGCAGGTTGAAGCCACTCAGAAGAAAGAAACGGTTGCAGTCTGCTAAGTATTGAAATGAGACTGTGCACCAAATATGTATTGGACTCATAGACCGTAACAGCGCTCAGAGAGCAGCCATAAGGCGTTTGTCTTATCCCATTGACTTGTCACATATCCCATTACCTTCTTTTAAAACAGCGATAGCAAAAGCATACCAAAAAAAATCATGTATGAAGAAACAAATTAAGCTTTGTGAAAATCTTGCTGAAAACCTTCACTTTTAGGCCCAAATAAAGATTCTTCTGTCCCTAGCGTCATGATGTTGAATTCATCCAGCCATAAAGGATTTTTTTTCCTTACCTGATTTCCAAAATATGAACATTTTCAAACATTATCTAAATAATTTCAATATTTTTCTTCAGAAATTGTTTAATTGTCTAAAGTTTAGAATGGGGGCCGAGTAAAGGACTTTGGGGGGCCACACCTGGCTTGCCAGCCTCAGTTTGGGGACTCCATCTTTATATCATTGGTGTTCTTTCAAAATAGCTTAGAGTCAACATGAAGGCCCCATCTACACTGCCATATAACCCAGTTTCTTATTCCACATTATCTGCTTTCGACTGGATTATATGGCAGTGTGGACTCATATAGTCCAGTTGAAAGCAGTTAATCTGGATTCAGAAATTGAATTATATGGCAGTCTAGATCTAGTCTAGAAGAGAATTGCATTGTCCAATGGAAATTGTTGTTGTTGTGTGCCTTCAGATTGGACCTTTCATTGGTTTTTTTTTTTTTTTTGGTGAGAGTGTATGGCTCATTTTAATCACCTAGTAAATTTTGATAACTGAGCAGGGAATTGAAACCCTGGACTCCAAATTTGAAATACAATGCTTAAACCACTAGGCAATGTTAGGGAAATCATATTCTAATAGAGCCGGGTGGCCCTTAGATGTCACAGACCTCTGTACTGCAAAATAAGTTGGCACATCTACAGACTCAGTGAAGCTGGGGAAGAGGCGGGTGGTGAAGCTTTCGGAGAACAGGGGGCAAAACTATTTAAAATTCTCTGTGAGTGAAAACATGTTTGACTGTGATTGCCGTAAGGCATACGGTGAGAAGGGAAAGAACTTGGGTAATTGTGTTGAGATAAACAAAAGTCTGCCTGGAATTAATTCCCCCCAAGTCGAATGGCTAAGTAACATATGTCTCCACCTGGCTGGGCTCCTAATTTACTCCAAAGATACTTTAATTATATGATTGATTGGGAGGAGCTCGTGGCTGAGTCTGGAATTCACAAAGCCTTCAAGGTCATGAGCATTACCTGAAGGGCAAAAGGGAATTGACTGAAATAACAGCCCGGCAGAAGTGATTGCATACAAACTTTCAAGAAATGAACCAACATACAAACACAATTCCGCCTGCAGTGGGAACACTAATCAATAGCCTACTAGGCTCATTTCTGTTCAATGTTACCTTTTAAAAACAACTCTGTGGAGCTCAGAGTTTGGCTACTTTTCAGAAAATTATGCAAAATATCCAGCTGTTTCACAATACCAGTGAGCTGGAGGAAGGTAAATGAGAAGGAGGCAAAATTTTCACTATCCAGGTATTTGGGGACCTTAAACTGATGTGGTTGGAGGGCAATTTTTTTAGATTAGACAAGTGATCTAGATTCACACATTGTAGCATTTTTTTGGACTTTTCTTAACCTTTGCAAGAAAACTAAACACTCTTGCTTTTGAGCAATGAGTGAAAGGCAAAGAGAATCCATTTTGGTCAATGTTAGCGTTGCGGTCGCATGTTCTGGATTTTTTCAGGCAGAGCTTGAAAACATTCTTTTGGGATGTCGAAGCAGTATTTTTCATTAACAATCCTTCACTATGCAAGGAATTGGGCTTCATGATCTACAAACTATTTTCTATTACTCTGTGATACAGGGCCAGATTTAGCAATGTTTTAGATCATGTTCTTTGCAGAGGTGCATCCCATGTAGCAAAAGATGTATGTTTGCTGTAGGATGTGACCTTCCTCAGCTATCCATCTTTCATTTAGTGTGCTTTTCTGTATGATATTATGGCATAGTAGTTGGAGTCCTGGATTTGAACTTGACAGACCACCATAGTTATGTCTGTGCAGTTATGTATTCTAAGTATAGCAGGATATTTGATGAGATTTTGTATTTTCCATTATACATTTGAAGACAATTTTCTGTACTCTGTGGAAAATTATTTCTTCAAAAAACATGTTCCCCAATCTATTTGAAGGATTGCACCAGGTAGAGAATGCCTGCTTGCTAAACCCAGTAGTGCAACCTCCATTGATTTTAGAGCTTAAACTGGGCTAGTGGCAGAATATGAGCAAACTTCATTTAAAGTTTAAAATTAAAAGCACTGCTCCTTCCAAACTAAATGGCCCAGAAGTATCCTTTGGTCTAATTGAATTACAATACAGTTTATTTGCTATCGATGTGTGGACAGATTTACTAATCAAACAATCACTCTAATTAGAGTCATGTATTTGATGGCACCGTCTGGGCCCCATTCAATTACCCGCTGAATAAGCTCTATTCATGAAATACTTGTACAGAAGTCAGGTACTCAAATCAGTGCAGCATGTTTTAGAAGAACTAATGTAATTAGAATAATGTAATTACAGTAGATAAACAGAATTTGACTGTGATGAAGGGAAAGCAGTGCATTAAGTCTGCCTTTGGCTGATGATTTACAATTATAACATCCCATAGAAGGTAGTGCAACTGTGATAAGTTTTGTTTTTTGCTTGCTTTATTTAGGAGATTATTTTTGCAGATCATAAACTGCCTCCATTATAAGTCACATAAAACAACTTCTTTACAGATTGGAGCCTTATTAAAATTAATTTTGTTTGGAAAACAGTCATTGGCACCTTGATATAAAAGATGTATGTAATGGAAGGGATGCTAAAATGGCTTTAAAGACAATAACTCTTCTGGTCAAGGTTTTCACTACACACAACAAAACTTATTTTTCAACTTTTTTTCATTTTTTAAATTTTATTCCCATTTCTGTTTTAAATTTAAAGGTATCTACTTTATTGTATTTAATATATTTAATGTATTTTATTATTGTTAATTATATATTGAATAATAATAATAATATCCCTTGCTGGTATTATGTGAGTGGTTACATGAGTATTACCTATGTATTTAGCAATGTATTCAATGTTCCTATATTGAGTAATTCTGTCTTTCCAATTTATGCAGGACACGGAAAGAGCCAACAGGAAATTGAAGGTTACCTGGGAAGGCCAAGAGCTTAAACACTGTTCCCACCCTAAATATCTTAGCGTCACTTTAGACCAAATACTAACATTTAGGAAACACTGTGCAAACGCCAAGCACAAAGTAGCTGCACGCAATAACATCCTGCAGTAACTTACTAATAGTGCATGGGGTGCAGACCCAAAATTAATAAGAACATCAGTCTTGGTCTTGTCTTACTCAGTGGCTGAGTATGCCTGCCTCGTCTGGCATAAATCTGCCCAAGCAAAGCAGGTGAATATAGCACTGAATGAGACATGTAGAACAATCAAAGGATGTCTTAAACCTATATCTGTTGATAGACTCTACAAGCTAGATGGCCAATGTGTGATGGGAAGTTGCTGCCAATTGTGAGAGAAATAAGGTTGAACACTGTGAAAGCCACTCAATACAGGGCTATCTGCCCCCTCCCAGTAGACTTAAATCACGGAAAAGCTTCATGAGAACCACCACTCCTCTAAATGTTCTATTGGTTCTGAGACCTAGTATGTGTCTTCTTACTATATGGAAATTGCTGCAGCTTTAAATGCAGTTTCTCTCAATGTTTACCTTTATTTGTGCATCCGACCTTTAATGGAAACACAGTTGTGCATGTAACTCAGTGGTACAATTCTAGTCCATTTGCATTTTGACGTGTGCTTTATTATACATGGGTTTTATGTCTCTCAAGCCACCTGGCCAAGCCAAGCAAATGTGTGGATTCATGAAATGAGTTGTGCTTCTTCTCTCACGAAATCTTGAGAGCTGCAAACTGTTCTCGACGAGACTGTCAAATACAACAAAATCATTTCCCACTGCTATTTTGAGCCTAGGAATCTGTTGTCAGTACTGAAAACAAACACCAATTACACTGGCCAAGACAGACTATGTCTCGTATATGCATTCAATTTTATATGTCTGTTTCTAGCACTGGAAGAAATGTAACATTCTTCCTCTCTTCTTCTCAACAGAGTCCTAACGCAGTGGTTCTCAGACTGTGTTCCATGGAATCCCAGGGTTCTGCGAAAACATGATAGGGGTTCTATATATATCAGAGATGGGATGAATTTTAGTCATGGGTTGAATATTTTTGCATTGTGCAAATCAGCACCATGGATAGCTCCTTCATTATTTTGCTCTGTTTTCATTAGCAACATGCTCAATATTGAAAAAGCAACAAATTGTCATGTATCATGCACATTTAAATCCCAAAGAAGATTGGCCAATCACCACTGGACTTAACTTCTTGTCTCCTTCATATCATATCCACTATTTGAAACCCATGCTTCCTATTCAATTAGTTCCCCAAAGAAGCATAATTTTTGAGCCGACACAATATACTTTCTCTTAAATTTTATTAAATTTTAAATCTTAAATTTTAAATTTTATTTCTTAAAGCAATCACCCTTTCAATCAGTTTTAATTTGCTAATACATTCGGTTATAAGTACTTTGAAATCCAATTGTCCTTCAATATTAAAACTCATTGATGTAGATCCTTAACCACATTGTTCTTTTATATTGTTTTCTTTTAGTAACTAATCTTTAAAAAAAACTCTTTCTTATTGTATTTAGAAGATGACCTTCAGTGGTGTTACTATTTTGTTGTGCCCATATTCTTTTATAATTGGCATGACTGTTTAAACAGCAAATTAATTTATATCATTATTGAGTGTGACCTTGCTATATTGCATTAAAAGATGGGAAGTCTACCAAGCATTTTCCCCCAATAAAACATTTTTTACTGATTCTGTCTTCTACAACATGTGCCTATTTTTTTTTATACAGGCTGTTATCCTTTCCTGTAGTTATAACTAGAGGCACACCTTCCAAGGCATATTATTATTTATTGAACTCTGAGAAAGTCATGCAGTATAGAAGTGACAGTAGTGGGTTATAAAGTAAAACATCTATACAAGGAACCTTTGAAGTACATACATACATAATTTCACTTTTAAAAATAAAGTGATGTCATTGTTTCCCCAGTGCTTTCAATCTATTTTCATGGCTTTGAGTCATGGATCTCCTCAGTTCTGTAGATACCTCTGATGTATAATGTTTCTGCTCATTCTTTCCTGCTTGGTCTATTTCTTTGGAACAGGTTATACATCCCAATCTATTTCTATTAATACATTTCAGCCACGAAACTCATCCTTTCCACGTGAACTTGAACTCTTAACAGAGGAAGACAAGTGGAAGGGTCACGAGACTGCTTCTGTTAAGAGTTCAAGATCACCTTATTTATTATCCATGCCATATCTACCAGTCCTTCTCAGACCATAGATCATTATCTTCAGATACTTTCCTTCTTTTGAATATAGAAGTTTCTTCTACTCTCGTCCCAATTCCCTCTGTATCATTGAGACTATTGTTCCAATACCTTATATCTCACTACTCCACAATATAACTCAGTTTAAGGCTGTCCTGATCATGTTTGTGAGACTTCTAGCAAACATGATTTATTGGAAACCGTTTTGGTTAGATATCATCATCATCATCATCATCATCATCATCATCATCATCATCATCATTTAATTACTTATTAATCGTCCTCCATCCACGATGCTCTAGGCGATTTACAAGATAAAATTGTAAAGGATAAACATGCATACATAAAAATATTAATAAAATTAACATAGATTAAAAGCTCTAGTAAAGAGCCAGGTCTTCAGTGCGAGGGTAAAAGGCCCTAACTCACGCATGGCTCTCATATAGGGCGGCAAGGCATTCCATAAGGCAGGGGCAGAAATAGAAAAAGCTCTGCGCCTGGTCCTTTCCAAGTGCACTTCTCTAGGACCCGGTACATAAAGTAAGTCTTGTTGGGATGGTCGTTGCGACCTCTGATGATGGGAGAAGGAGAGACGGTCCCTAAGGATATAACTTTTTCCAATGTAGAAAGAGATTTCTAGATAAATTGGAAAAGTGCTAAAAGTGTGATTTTGTAAGTGGAATGAGTTTCTGAAGGATAAAGCAAAAATGGGCTGCAAAGTGGAACAAACTGGATGTAAAAGAATATCATCCAAGAGCTGTAGGCTACAGAGCCATGTTTGTTCAGAACCAGAAGTCGTAATTAAATAACAAATTCTAAGGGGTTATATTGTGACACTGTAGTGGCTGATTTTTTTTATGTTGTATGATCTCAAGTACAGGGGAGACATTACAAAATATCTTTTCTGGAAATGTGGTGTCAAAGGCTTTCATGGCCAGAATCACAGGGTGGTTGTCTGTTTTCCAGGCTGTATGGCCATGTTCCAGAAATATTCTCTCCAGAAGTATACCTCACAACCTCTGAGGATACCTGCTATAGATGTGGGCGAAACGTCAGGAGAGAATACTTCTCGATCACGGCCATACATCCCAGAAAACACACAACAACCCTCTTGGGCTGAGGTCACTCCCCAGGCATAAATTAATATTATTTTGGATGTGTCTAAGATCTTGGCAGACCTTTGACACCAGCAACAACACAAAAGTCTTGCTGGTGGATGATGTCTTTGCTCTATGAGAGTGAGTTCTTGTTTTTCTGCTCAAAAGTCACTAAGAACTGGATGCTGGATTTCATATTTGTGTTGCATAACATCACAGCTGGGGGAAAGGCCAAGTAAATAGCACATCACACTATCCTCCACATTTATTTGAACAAAACACATGCCCTTAAATAGGCGTTCACACACATACACACACTTGCTGTGACCATGATTTAGTTGGCTTAGTTTCAGTCATTTGGTAGGAAAACTCTAGGTTTCAGCCTTAGCTCTATAATGTACCATAAAATTAAATTGCTGGTGTGTTTAACATAGTAGGTTCCATGTGTTTGGGGATGTGATGTGGAGTTAGCATATGGATTATATTTTTCCTGTTTCCTCTTTATTTTGCATTGTAATGGAAGAAATAGGAGGAAAGCAATATTGCAGTAAAGCCTTATTCAGAGGTATGTTTGTGTGTAAGGAGTTGAGAACTAAATATGAACCCAGTGATTTGAAATTTGAAGTAGGACTAGCGGAAACCTGGTTTGAATTCAAGCTCAGCCATAGAAACCCACTGGGTACCCTTGGGCAAGTCACAGTCTCTTGATGTAAGATGAAGGCAATTTAGTATCTAGATGAATTTTACATAAAACACTCAGGGGATGGTGTCTCCAAGGGTGCATTAAACTGTAGAATTAATGCAGGTTGACACCATTCTCATTGAATTGACTCAAAGCTACGGAATAATGGGAACTGTAGTTTAGCCTTCCTGATGAAAAGTGTTGATGCCAAAGTACAAATCCTAGTATTCCAATATCATTGAGCCATGACAGTCAAAGTGGTGTCAAACTGCATTCATTCTGCAGCGTAGATGCACCCTAAGTCAGAGTTGCACACAGCACACATTTGTCATATGGAATTCACTTGGAGCAAACACCTAGAAAGCCCAGAGAAGAGTGTATCAAACATGATCCCAAATTAGGTAAAGATAAAGGTTTTCCCTGGACATTAAGTCTAGTCGTGTCTGACTCTGGGGTTTGGTGCTCATTTCCATTTCTAAGCTGAAGAGCCGGCATTGTTTGTAGACACCTCCAAGGTCATGTGGCCGGCATGACTGCATGGAGTGCCGTTACCTTCCCACCAGAGCGGTACCTATTGATCTACTCATATTTGCATGTTTTCGAACTGCTAGGTTGGCAGAAGCTGGGGCTAATAGTGGGAGCTTACTCCGCTCCCTGGATTCAAACCTGCCAACCTTTTGGTTAGCAAGTTCAGCAGCTTAGTGGTTTAACCCACTACGCCATCAGGGGCTCCTTGATCCCAAATTACTATCAATTAAATATGTCTGGTTCCTTCCATGAACATATTTTAGAAAACAAGGTAAGGGGGGGGGGCATTTTAATTTCCCTGAGGGGTGGGAAAAATCCTATATCCATTTGTTGTAAGAGGGGCTGACAACAAAGAGTGGGTGCTTTGCCAAGATTCAGTTTTGACTCTGGGAAATTTTGCCTATAAATCATGAATGCCCTACATCTTTTGTACAGCTAGGCTTAAAAATGGTGAATATCAAGTAATGCACACTGAACGTCTTCAGTAATTGACTAAATACTAATTAAAGCCTCTTTGGGCTTTGCATTCTGGGCAGGATTGAGCTGCCTTGGAAGTTTCTTCTATGAGTCATGCTACAGTATAATTAAATTATTAAGCCTTCATCTTGTGTGTCTGAATCTTCACAGATTTTTACACAATTATTACTAATAGGATTTGCACAAAGGTTTAAGAATCAATACCAAACAGCATTTTGTGAATATATGCAGTATTTACAGATTAAGTTGGCTAAAGATGCATTAGCCAGAAATTCATTGTCTTAGCTTTAGGCAAAAGTACATTTCTAGCTGCCATCCAAAATATGGATATAAAGCAGTCCTACTTTATAGGATTGTGGTAAGAATTAATAAAGAAGAGAGAGGGACATTCAATGTACTTTCTGTATAGCTTTCAATCCATCCTTTGGATCTTCAGATGTTTTCTAGACTCCATTAGCATTTAATGCACTGGGCAATAGTTCAATAGTTTGGCCAAGGAATTGGGATAGGGAATTCATTCTATGAGTGCATACTATTTATCAAACTAAAATCATAGAAGAATGGAGTTGGAAGAGACCACATGGGCCATTTAGCCCAACCCCCTTCTGCCATGCAGGAAAAGCACAATCAAAGTATTCCTGACAGATGGTCATCCAACCTTGGTTTAAACATTTCTACTGTGTCTGGACCTGTCTTCTCTAAGCAGTTGTTTTTATGATGAACTAGCTTGGGGTCCCGGCGGTGCCCGGGTTATTAGTAGTGGGCATTGAGTTGTTTTGGATATTATGAATGGGCCCATTGATGCAGATCTATGGCCGATGGGGTTTGCAGTAGTTTCTGGATGGGGTGAAGGTACTGGAAATCCCATTGTTTGTGGTCAATCCTCCAAAAAACCTCAGCAGTATATAAGAAGAGTCATGGGGGTGTGTGCCATCTTTGGTACAGATACATGACTGAGGGGGTTAGGAATAGTCTCTGGATGTGGGTGAAGGTACTTCAGATCCTATCATCCATGTTCCATTGTTCACCAAATTCTCCAGGGTTGAAAGTCATAGGGAGTTTGTGTTCCAGGCTTGGTCCTAGTCTGTCATTGGTGGGGGTTGTGTGGTCTGTAAAGCAGGTGATGGTACTGCAAATTCCTTCATACGCGGTCCATCCTTGTCCAAACTGCTCCAGATGCATCTTTTATGGGGAGTTGCAGTGGTCTGTGGGAGTCAGATCCCAGGGTGGAAGTATACACCGCCGCATACATACATACATACAAACAAACATACATACACACAAACACTGACTTTTATTACTATATACCTGGTTGGGTACCTGGCGATGCCCGGGTTATTTGAAAAGGGATTTTAATTTTTTTAATGAATTATCCCATTAATAAAATGCATAAGGTTGTAGATGGACAACATCCACAACATCCTGTGGCGCAGGCTCGTGAGCAGCTTGCTGCAGTAAATCACTCTGACCATGAGGTCATGAGTTCGAGGCCATCCCGTGGCGGGGTGAGCACCTGTCAATTAAAAAAATAGCCCCTACTCGTTGCTGACCTAGCAACCCGAAAGATAGTTGCATCTATCAAGTAGGAAATAAGGTACCACTTATAAAGTGGGAGGCAAATTTAACTAATTTATGACGTTGGAATGAGGAAGTGCCGTCACAGTGTCTCGGTTCTGTGTGTATATGGGCATTGAATGTTAGCCATATATGTATAGAATGTGATCCGCCCTGAGTCCCCTTCAGGGTGAGAAGGGCGGAATATAAATACCGTAAATAAATAAATAAGTAAATAAATAATGTTGTCTGAGGGGATGTTCGATTCTGGCCACAGGGGGGAACAGCTGCTTCATCATCCACTGTGACAGCACTTCCTCATTCCAATGTCGTAAATTAGTTAAATTTGCCTCCCCACTTTATAAGTGGTAGCTTATTTCCTACTTGATGTGGTGCTACAGTAGAGTCTCACTTATCCAACATCAACAGGCCGGCAGAATGTTGGATAAGCGAATATGTTGGATAATAAGGAGGGATGAAGGAAAAGCCTATTAAACATCAAATTAGGTAAAATGGCGTCCTGTTTTGAGGCTTGGGAGGGCGGGGCCAGCCTCCTTGGCCTGCAAATATGTGGCAGAAGGATCAAGGGTTGGATTGGGGGTTCATGGGTTAGAAATGTTTCTAAGCATGAAAAGGCATCCTTTAAAAGATAAGAATGAGGTTCTCTTCAGTCTGTTATAAACAGTGCTGTCTTACCTTGTAGAAGGGGACTGCTGTTTCCCAATGAGGCAGGGAAAAGCTGAAGAGGTAAAATGGCGTCCTGTTTTGAGGCTTGGGAGGGCGGGGCCAGCCTCTTTGGCCTGCAAATAGGTGGCAGAAGAGACACAGGCAAAAGCTGCTCTGTTTGGAACAGGGAAGATGGCCGCCTCTTTTGCGGCCTAGCACAATGGAGCCAGGCTGCAAGGCCTGAAACGTGTTAGCAAAATGATCAAAGGCGGCTTGGATTGGGCTTTGGGGGCTAGAAGTGTTCATAAGCATATCATTAAAACGATAATAACAATGTTCTCTGCTGTCTTTTGAGGCAAGTAGGGCCTTACAAAGAAGTTGAAAGCTGATGCAAGATGGCGTCCCCTTTTGGGCCTAGCGGCGTGGGGCCAGCCTGGAAGGCCTTAAACATGTCAGCAGAGGGGCCAAAGGGGGCCATCTGTTGTCAGTGGGTTCATGGATCGTAGGGGTGATGTGTGTCAAGTTTGGTCCAGGTCCAGCCTTCCTGGTGGTGGCAGTGGTGTTTTTTATTACCAAAGTGTAGGCTGAAAGCTGTTAACTGTCCCAAAGCTAGCATAGTTCTGAGGAGATAAGTAGGCCGAACGAAGCCAGTTGGTAGTAGTTTTTTCCTCAGCAATCCCAGTGGCCTGTGAAAGTGGCGGCCAATCAGAGCTGGCCCATATTCCGGCCGGCCAATCAGAAAGCTGATCCATATTCCGCCAGGCCAATCAAAACGCGAGCACATATTCCGCCAGGCCAATCAAAACGCTGATACATACTCCGATTTCACTTCTATATATATAAAATGATAAAGTTGTTTGCGCAGTGACTATAACAACAAAACTAAACATCCCAGAAATACGAAATTTGGCAACACAATGCAAAAGCCTTGCCTCCCAGTTGTAACAACACAACCACACCACAAAACCACACAGGACCCACAAAACTCACAACAACGCACAGTGACTATAACAACACAACTAAACGCCCCAGAAATACGAAACTTGGCAACACAACGCAAAAGCCTTCCCTCCCGGTTGTAACAACACAACCACACCACAAAACCACAATCCGGACCCACAAAACTCACAACAATGCATCGTGAGTATAACAACACAACTAAACGTCCCAGAAATACGAAACCTGGCACACAACTAAACGCCCCAGAAATATAAAACTTGACAACACAACGCAAAAACCTTGCCTCCCGGTTGTAACAACACAACCACACCACAAAACCACAATCCGGACCCACAAAACTCACACCAATGCATCGTGACTATAACAACACAACTAAACGCCCCAGAAATACAAAACTTGGCACACAACTAAACGCCTCAGAAATACAAAACTTGACAACACAACACAAAAGCCTTTTCTCCCGGTTCTAACAACACAACTACACCACAAAACCACAATCCGGACCCAAAAAACTCACAACAACGCATCGTGACTATAACACAACTAAACGCCCCAAAAATACAAAATTTGACAACACAATGCAAAACCTTTCCCTCCCAATTGTAACAACACAACCACACCACAAAACCACAATCCAGACCCACAAAACTCACACCAATGCATCGTGACTATAACAACACAACTAAACGCCCCAGAAATACAAAACTTGGCACACAACTAAACGCCCCAGAAATACAAAACTTGGCAACACAACACAATGCCTTGCCCTCAGTTGTAACAACACAACCACACCAGAAAAACAATCCGGACCCACAAAACTCACAACAACGCATTGTGACTATAACAAATACAAAATTTGACAACACAACTCATCCACCTCCCCAATCCCTACATTCACACTTGGCCTCCAAAAAAACAGTTACAATAATAACAATGACAACAACAACAATAAGAATCAACACAATCACAGGCAAGAAACAGCCAGGCACTGAGGCTGAGAGGCCAGTCAGTGCTACACTGGGCCTCCAAAAAACAATACAGTAGCATCTAACTTATCCAACCTTCATGACCACTACAACAACAATAATAATAAACAGCTACACAGGCAAAACAAAAAAAGACTATTGTACCACAATAAAAATATAAACCGCACTCAGCAGAATCAGACATTACAATTAACAACAAACCAAAGACAACAGGGATCTCAAGCAATTATTAATCAACACAAAAATTGAAAAAGGTAACAGACTTCAAATACAACTACTAATGTGAGTATAAAGAAGGGTAGAGGTCACAGCATAAATACAACCTAATGTAGACTGACCAACACCACCAGACTAAGTCACAGCAACGCGTGGCCGGGCACAGCTAGTTTATTATATATATAGATATAGATGTATCTTTAAAACAAAAGTGATATGCCTTAAAACAGTACACAGAAAATATTAGCAAAAGCTGCATTTCAACAAATGACACATTAGGTACAAATAGTGCCATCTGCTAAAACTGTCTATTGAGTAGGACGTTGATGGGAATTGCATAATCAGATGCAGATGACAGCTCCAATTTGAATATTCTAAATAAAATCCAGGGTGCCTTCTTCAGCAAAAAAGGGGAAGGTCTAGAATGAGAGATGGGCTCTACTAAACCATCCTCTATACAACTGCACTGCTGACGTTTCTCTCAAGTATTCCAATATGGCACTTTTGGTTCTGGTTCTGGTTCAGAGAATTAGATAGCATTGAGCCATGGCAGCCAAAGTGGTGTCGAAATACTAAGCATTTGCAGTGTGGCTATTCAGTAAAACCAAATCTCAGTCCTAGAAACCCATTGGGTGAGATTTTGGACAGGTAACACTCACTCAAGTTAAGAGGAAGGAAATGGCAAATTGATAAATATTTCCAAGAAAATGTTATGAGATGAGTAGGAGTTGGCATGAAAATGCATAATAATAACCACACACACACTAGTAGGCTATTTTATATGTTATTCCAAACATGGGAACCTTAAGTTCCAGGTCAGGAAAAAATTTAAGAAGATAAGTTTTTGTTTTTGTTTTTGTTTTACTATCACCACCATCACACTTTGTTGTTGTTGTTGTTGTTGTTGTTGTTGTTTTCCTTCCCATAGGCAACAGGTAGTTAAATGGCTTCCAGATGTCTCCAAAACATGACTTCCTCCAATTAATTGCTGTCTTCTGAACTTCTCTTTTTTTTGAGGGGATTGGTGTTGCTGATACACCATAGTTGGTGGAGGGTTTACATGAAGCTTTGCTTAGGTTCAGAATGCAAATTTTGGCATGTTTTGAAAGGGAGATTCCCAGGACACAATTATGCCACCATAATGGAAGTATGGAGATGACATCGAATTGGGAGAATTGTCATAAAACAAGTGTCTTGACATGCCTTCTTGTTCATTTTCAGTGTTTCTGCAGAACTCCACTTTGTTTCAATATACAAACCATATGGATATGTTTCATGTAAAATTCAGCTTAATTTCTACTTTTAGTTCCCTTTTTGAACCATATGGAAGTGTTCTTCCTCAGAGGGCTGGCCATATGGGCACCATCCTACGCTTCTCTGCATCCATTTTTAGAAAGACATTTGGACTTATCTTATGCAGATTCAGTCAAAATTTGTATTCATGACCCTTGTTATGCTTTTGCAGTAAAAGGGTGTTGGAAGAACTGAGGAAAGGTGCTAGAAGACTGAAGGTGTGAAAGAAGTGTTTCGTACCTAAACCAAATAATGCCAGATGTCTCTGAAAGGAAGCAGAATCTCTCTCTTTGTGAGTGTGTCTCCCTTTGCGTGCTTCTTCTTTAATGGCTCATATATGGAACAATGATTGTACATTTCTCCAGACTTCCACCTGAATGAGAAATATGAGTGACCTTTGCATCTAGGCGTCCTTCTCAGATTCTCCTCAACTGAACTTCATCCTGGAGTTATTCTGGCTTTGTTGCCAAAGTGGAACAGTGAGCCAAGATCCAACAAGACAAGGAGAATTAGAAGTGCCAAGAAACAAAATACAGAGGGTTTTCCAACTCACATTAGCAGAGTTTATTTGGAGAAGAGTACACTAGAGACTGAAGGAAGGAAAAGATCCTAAATGGCACAACAGGAAGATGGTTTCTGTGGAACTACAATTAGGATTCCAAGATTCCAATGCCTAGATGTGAGTTTCAGGGTATAGCTTCTCTTTTCTCATCTATAGCAGAATCCTAGGGTGAAACAGCTGCCTTAACCAATTTTTAGACTCCGTGTTTTCATGTTTGAATGGCATAGTCTGTGTTACTGCTGTTGAGACATATAATAATTGATTTAGGACCTTATCACATTAGCCAGGTGAAGTGTCCTGTTTCGCCTGGCTTTGCCAGCAAACTGAGGGGCAGTGGGACACATTTGTTGCCCTGCACACCACTTCCTCATGGTGATGTTTCCCTCATCACATGGGCAAACCATTGCCGAAGCCATGTGGATCTGTGTTGCAAGGGATGCGTCATATGACACTTCCACTCCAGTTGTGGGTGGGGCCTCCATCAGAAGTCCAGTGACATTGTGTGATGGGCAGAGTGCCCATCCATTGCTGGATTGCCGAGGAAGCATCCTAGGATGCTAAAAAAGCCCTATGTAATGAAGTCATTGTTGCCATTACCTGAATGATGGTGGCAATAAAACCTTTTTATACAGGTAAAAAAGTTTTTAAGACCAAACCACAGGGTGTCTAGTGGTGTTATGTAGTATTTTTAATAATAATAATATCTCCAAAGATTCTCCATTGTAACACTCTTGTTACATCATCAGTATCCACTACTAGAACATTGTAAGCATTCCTGGTCTTATGACTAATGCTATGCAAATGTAATAACATTAGTAGCTGTAGTTGTAATATAATATGATCCAGTTTATTTCTTTGTGTTAGCCTCCTTTGGACTCCTTGAAAATTCTTTTTGACTCCTCATATTAAGGTAGCTTTGTGTTTTAAAACTAATATGTGGCATTACTTATCACATCAGAAAATTTGATGGAAATGCAAACTTTTTAATAAGTAAACAAGAGTGCTAGTTTTGGCTGGTTTCTGTGTATGATGAAGTGGAAGTATGATGAAATGGAAATTTAATCTATTCGGCCCGCTGCCAAAGTGTAATGTTCTTTCTCCACAACCTCTTTTATTTACAAGGGTTACAACCTTCCAGCAATCCTATTTGAAAATGTTAAAGGCTAATCAGCTCTATGTGAGCGTTTTTATAATACAAAAGAATTACACGACTTGAGTTATTGTATCTTCAAAATAAATAGAGCTAAAGCAAACAAAAACACTGCTAAAACTAAATGCTGTTCACAAAATGAGGTGGTTCACTACAAAGACCCAATGTCAGAATATGTCCAAAATGTAAAAGAGATTTAAAATAAGTAAACAGAAGTAGGGATGATGGCATTCCATCATCCCTACTTCTGTTTACTTATTTTAAATCTCTTTTACATTTTGGACATATTCTGACATTGGGTCTTTGTAGTGAACCACCTCATTTTGTGAACAGCATTTAGTTTTAGCAGTGTTTTTGTTTGCTTTAGCTCTATTTATTTTGAAGATGGCATAGTTAGAGTCGTGTTGGTGTCTAATGAGTGCTTTGTTTTGTTTTGTTTTGTTTTTTTCCTATGGAAGCTTTTGGATATTTTTGCCCCATGTGAAATTCTGCATTCAGTTCAAGATTGCAAAAGTGGAATTGCACATGAGGCATTGACCATGATGTGGATTGCACATTGTTCATGCTCATATGGATATGCATTTTGAATGTTGCATGAACATATAGTTATGCATTTAGTTCATAAAACCATAAAATCTTTGAGTTGGAAAGGATTGCCAGGGCCATCTGCTGTACTCCAGTCCCTTACAAGGCAGGAATACACAATTGAGTAACAAAGTAAGTAATCATTATTACAACAACCCCATTCTAGATAGGGTAGTACTTCATTGTGCTGATTGAAGGTCTTGGAAGAACCAGAGAGTGTCATGGGAAGAAGAAGAGGTGGAGAAACATTTCTGGAGCAGTGGTTCTCAACCTGGGGTCCCCATATTTTTTTGGCCTATAACTCCCAGAAATCCCAGCCAGTTTACCAGCTGTTAGCATTTCTGGAAGTTGAAGGCCAAAAACATCTGGGGATCCCAGGTTGAGAACCACTGCTCGAGAGAGTATCAGTTTATATCACAGAAGGGTCAGGATAAGTAGAAAAGAACATTTCAGTCCCTCAAAGTATCTAACTCTATTACTTTTGCCCAATGTGAGACAATCTTCACTTTTGAGTGCTAAGTGTTGCATGCTAACTTTTCTTGGATGGACTCTCTTGTCTTCTGATTTTAACCCATTGGCTCATTTTCAAGTCTCCGAAGCAGTAGAAAGCAAGTTGCCCTCATCTTCCACTTTTCAGCCTTCAAATATTTAAAGATAACTATCCTGTCATCTATCATTCTTAAGTGAGCTACAGTTCAAGTTCCTTCAGCTGATCCAAATATATTCTGGTTTGGAAACACTTGCTATTGGAATGAATCTTTTTCCACTTTCTTTTCCCCACTTTCTCTCTTTCCATAGTATGGATATTGTGTTGTGACTGCAACACAAGATATGACCTGAAACTTTACCCCCCCCCCCCTTTTTTTTGGAAGCAATATTATTGCATACCCCCTTCTTCTTAGCATTGACATTAAAAGCACAGTGTCAGGTTTTGCTGGCATTTCTTTTACTTTGGCACATTTCACCAAGCCCTTTCATCTCTGAAGGAAAGTTTAAAAGCGCTTGGATGTCAGGGTAGGAAGGAAACATTTCTGAGCCTGAACATTTGTCTTCATCTTGACATTTTGCAGCGGTGGCTCTGCCAGTGGCTTTAGACTCACCTCCTGCTTTTGTCCCGCCATTAAATCCCTTTGATAAGGTCATGGGGAAAACCTTGTCTTTGTCATGATCATCAGGATATTCTTTTCCCCCGTTTCTTTTTCTATTTCTTTTTCTTCCCATAAAATGTTTTAATGTCCCTTTGATACTAGGTCCATTAAAAAAGCACTTGAGAAGTATCACTATATCTATACATTTCAATAGATTTCCCTTTTCCTTTCTTCCTCTTGGGATACAGGTAAAAAACCTTTCCTGGATTTCACCATCTCCTTTGGATGCAATAGAAACAATATCCATAGATAGTAAAAATGATCAAAACTTGTTTTCTGCATGTTGAGAAACACCAATAAAGAGAATTATTGCCAGCTATTCCCAATCAGGGTATATTGATACCTCACAACCTCTGAAGATGCCTGCCATAGATGTGGGCGAAATGTCAGGAGAGAATGCTTCTGGAACATGGCCATACAGCATGGAAAACACACAACAACCCTGTGAGTCCGGCCATGAAAGCCTTTGACAATGCATTAAACAAGAGTGAGTTTGGTGGACAATTGTTTGGATGCAAAATAAGGTGGTTTCTTGCATTCAAGCAACTCGGAAAGTTCAGATATCATATTATATTATGCCACCCTCTTGGATACAAGAAGCTCAATCTGCTAACGTTTCAGAGCTTATGAGTTAAATAATTTCAAATGCAAACACATTTGTCGGGACAATCACTTCTGCTTATTTAAGCAGGGAGGGAAATAGCAAAAAAAAAAAAAAAAACAAACCCAAAAAACACTACACATTATTTTGTTTCTTTGTGTGTATTTATCAGCTCAGGTGTACCTGCTGGGCTTTTGCAATTTCCATGTTTGTTCAAAATATGCAAACCAGATGATTTCAAATAATAATGCAAATGCAAATCTTGGATCACATTAGGAGCAATATTTGGCAGAGAGCAATGTAAAATGCTCCATTATGCTAAATTGATAAGAAAAGAAAACAGCGATTAATGATGAAAGCAGCAATACTTATTGAACGCAATAAAAAAGCCAAGCGTTGAGTTTACGTGTATTGGTGTGCTAGTGGTTATACAGGATTCTACTCTATTTAACTTTTTCATACTGTTTTTTTTTTAAATTTTATTTCTTTGTTTAAAAAAGCATCCTACTATTCCTTTTGATTTTTAAAAAAAATATATTAAAAATAATGACAATAGAACATTTATTCTTTGCATTTTTTATTTTTGTTATTCAGGACTTATTGTATCTTTTAAAAATATGCACCTATCTTTTGAAGTTGTGAGTGTACTAACAGAAAATGTCATTTTTCAGCCAGTGTCTCCATGTCTCTGCACAAAAAATGTTGTGTACTGTAATAGAAATATTGTTTCCTTCTCCTTCCTCTTCACTTTTCCAACAACACTTGCATGGGGCAGGCATTGAAAAGTTTCTGAGTTCCTCTCAGAGCATGATGGGAGTTGAAGTTTTTTGTCTCTGCTTTTCAGACCATAAAAAGCTTGGTTGTGTCCATCCTCTGATTGGCTGTGAATGGACACAACCGGCGACTACAATTCCCAGAGCCCTCTCGTGGTTTGTCTTAATGTTATGGTTAAAATTTAAAATAATTCTAAAAGATCAGTAGATTGGTGAATTGTTTTGAAACTTGGCAGGCCTGCATTTGTAAATGGGGTCTAAAACCAAGGTAGTTTATAGCAGATAGGCCTTAAAATGACTGAGGATTGAGCCTTTAAAGTTTCCCATTATAGCCAATGGGCTGAATCTTTGCAAAATGGAAACAGCAACACCCCTCCCAATTCAAGTAATCTCCCGATAAACAGAATGAGGGGTCAGTTGACAATGGACAATGAAACGGCATGCCGTTTGGCCGAATTGCACACTTCTAGTGGCCATGACCGTTCTCCCTGGGAAATGACCCATAGTGAATTACTGAGCTTCCCCTTGTATTTGAGACAGGATTGATTTCATTATTCCTAATGCCTCCTTAACGGCTAGAAGCTCCTATTCTAAATGGGCATTAATTATCTCGGAACATGTATTGTATTGTGCCGCCGTAATACCAGAGAGGAACACGTGTATGCAAGAGCCCAACAAAATGGCTGCAGCCATTAACTCTCCCCTTTTGTTATTTTACTTTTCCATTACATTTGAGATAAAGACTGAACTATGTTCCAGGCTAGTAGACTATAGCAGCGAGATGGGAATATGAGACTCCAGTGAAATATTGAACACATAATAGGGGAAAGTGAACAGAATGAAAATGAGAAGATAAGGCAGCTACACGAGTCTCTTGCAGAATAAAATCCATGACCAATGAGTTACTAGGGAGTGCTGTAGTATTTAGGTGGAAAATTGTTCAGGCAGCCAAGGAGATAGAGCCGAGCAGAACGCTCTCCCTCCCTTCTCCCAAGGACACATTCTTTGTTAGGATGACTTTCAAACCTTGACATACGCCAGCTGCTTGGTGCACGATATGTGTGCTGGGCCTTCCAGACAGAAGATCATTTTCATAACATAACACAAGAGTTAACGGTGGTGGCACGGCCAAAGCTTGCAGCTAGTCATTCTGTACATCAAATCTACTAGGATCATGAAAAGCATGACCCCATGCTTCCTCCCAGTTGCTATGTATCTCCAAGTTCACTCCAATTTAAGTAAATCCTGTCATAGAGTGTTCTTGGCAGCATTTATTCAGAGGAGATCTGCCATGAGCTTCACACTGAGAAAGGGTGACTTGTCCCAAAATCACACAATGAGTCTCCATGGCTGAGCAGGGACTCAAGCCACAGTCTTAGTCCAGCACTTCAGATACTATTCCATACGATACATATTTCAGCATTTAGGAACCTAGCTTAGGATCTTCTATCCATGACAACATAAGCAGCCCTGCCCCATGTTCATCCTCACAAACCTAGCCAGATGTGTATCAGCCAGTGTTGTGTATCCATTTGTTTGAAACCAATAGTTTGCAATAGCCTTTTGATTGTATTTAGGACCCTCCTTCCTCCCATTTCTTAAATGTTCACAATCTCTTAAAAGATGCTGTTTGTCATCAAGCTGCAAACCACACAGGCTCCCTTTTAATGGCTTCTAGAAATATAGTGTTTCTCCAAATTCAAAGCCAGCTTTCTTATCAGTGTGTTTTGCAATTAATGTAACCTTGTTTCTGTTATTTCCCTAGTTTTCCCTGCAACCCCCCCCCCCCCCATTCTAGCGAACCTCATTACAATTGCAGAAGCATTAAATTAGAGTTTTGGGTAGAAGTAAGATGATTATCAGTTAATTTAATTATAGTTATGCACTCGGACATTTAACAATGTCTGCCATTGCTGCTGTTTAGGTTTCTGCTCTTCTTCCTCCCACCCATTCCGCCGCATCAAAAGAAGAAATGTGTAGAAAATACCTCCACTTCCTTGGAAAGTGTACATTATCTGATAGCCGCTAACAAGTGATTGATACTTGGCAGTTTTATTCATCTAACTAGATCACTATCGCATTTCTTGCCTTTGTGTGTATAATTATGATTTTACAGTTTCCTTCCATTAAGAGATGTAATTCCACATTTAAATAATGAAGCAAACAATATTTTTCTTTGGTCTGGACATTCCTACACTCCTATTTCATGATTTCAGTTAAAGATATTGTTTTCATGTGTGAGGATGTGAAGAAACATCTAATTTTCGTTATTATTTGGGTCTTATGTCAATGGTGTGCAATATTGATAGTACACATATAGCAAAAGTTCAGATGCAGCATTAATACAAAGTTTACTTCATTAGAGATACAAATATCCCTCAGTTTCCATTGAGTTTATTCAATTCTACCCGTATTTTCTTCCATTCTTAGTTCTGGAGACTAAGTGGATATATGTACCTTCCTTTGCCACTGTATTTATTTATTCACTGTATATAATGAACCCATCTAGTTTTATCTGATTTTTGATGCTAATCAAAGAAATATCCAGAAAACACAGATCATCCCCAGGTTGGTTTAGGAAAAAAGCCAGTCTCTGAATCTTTTGATTGGGTCTTCATTGCCTGCCTGCTAAAAAAGTTATCTGATTTCCAGGATATATTTTTAAAATGATCCCATCCTGATAAGGTAGATAAGTAATATAGCTATAAGTAAATTGTAATAAAAATACAGAAAATCTTGCTGGTGTTATTTCGATGATTGCCTCCTGATAGCACATTGCTTGAGTGCCTGTATTGAATTCTAATAGAACTTCAAGTAGAAGAGTTTTCCAAATATGGGTCTGTGCCAAAAATTGGCAAAGATATTTCTGCATTGTGCAAGTGAGAGGGACATATCAGTTTGAGTGAAGTCTGGAGATCAGAGTTTGGCCATGGAGACTCAATGGATGACCTTGGGTGAGTTACATACTAAGTGATAGGTTCAGTTTAATGTTGCCATACGTTGCAAATGATTTGGAGTCACAAAAGAAGAATTATGCAAGTATGAAAGCTACTTGTTAGTGCCTCCTTCATATAACTTTTTTGAACAGAGTGTCAACATGATGTAGTGATTTGAATATTGGATAATGCCATTGGCATAATAGGGTTTGAATATCTTCTCAGCCAAGGAAATCCACTGAGTGATTCTGAAGAAGTCATACTCTGTCAATCCTAAGACAAGGCAATGGCAAACCTATTGAAATGAATTGTACTGAGAAAAATTGACTATCTTGAAGTCACCAGAGGTTGGGATTGACTTAAAAACACAACAACAACAACAACAACAACACTTTAAATTTACTGAGGGATGAGAATGCTTAACTTTGTTATCATGCAACTTTAGAAGGCACCTCCCAGACACAAATGACTTCGGGTTCTTGCTTAACCAAGCATCAAGATAAAGTGAGAGTTAATTAGCTACTTCTGGCTTTAATGCATGATGCCTGATTGCCTGACTCTGCAAATGATGCCAAAGGGGGAAGACACAGAGAATATTAGAACTTGGGGTGACAATACACTGTGTGAAATGTGCCTAATGAAAGGACTAAGAATAGTTTTGCTTGGGGAAAGGGTGCAGTGGATGACTCTGTCAATATTAGTTCCCCCCCCCCCCTTTGTTTTTCTTTTTGCTTCCTTATATGAAGTTGAAAATGGTGGCTATTTAGAAGTTTTTTTAATTTGGTTTGTCATAAACTTGTAAGAGTCTATTTTTCTCAATAGTCAACGCGAGCATCTGCTTTCTGAACCCCACTGCAGAAATCAGAGAGCTGTGATTTTCAATTTATCTTTCCTTCAATAATTTTTTTGAAAGGGCATAGTTAGATGTGTTTCGATTAAAATGCAAAGCACACAGATCTTTCTCATCCCTAAGGAAAAAAAAATATACAGCTATGGACTTACTGTGTTAGTAAATAAGGGCTTAAAACTAATAATAATAATAATAATAATAATAATCATAATCATAATCATAATAATAATAATAATAATAATAATAACAACTTTATTTTTATACCCTGCCTCCATCTCCCCACAGGGACTCGCGGTGGCTAACATGGGGCCAAGCCCAAAATTCCACAATAAATAAAATAAAATACATTCATAATAAAACAAAAATCATTAACATTTAACACTGCATAAATCATACTGTTTCATTGAGCAAACACTAATTACTAACCTATTGGTCAGGGATGGGAAAAATATGGATAAGAAATGGTTGAAATCATAATTATTGATAGGAAACCCTGGTGAGAAAAAGTCTGCCCTGATGAGAATCTGTGCAGTTTGGAGCTTCTTCCACACAAAATCCACTTATTTGAACATAAAATAACATTTTTTTGGCACAGGAAATATTCACTTCCATCAGTCAGGACTAAGCTAGCAACTCCAAGATGATTTAGGTCCCAGATTCCTCCGAAAACCGGAGAGTCATATTTGTGATTGACATTGTAAAAATTAAAAAGGAGTTTGACCTTCAGGTGTGTGATACCGTGTCCCTTATCAATAATTGGATCTGGGAAACTTCTGTCGCTGACCTTCCAATGTCATACAAATTAATAAAAATTAAAATGCAAGGGGAAAGGTTGCAAAGGTTAGCTCTTTTTTCTGTGCAAAGACTGAAGGCTCGTTCTCCTGCTTCAGGGAGATGTCTATAGCTGAAAGGGCACATTCATAAGATAGAGCAGGAAGTTACTACTTTGTTCTAACAAAAAAGCTAAATAAACAAACCAAACTTCAAAGTCCTTTATGTTTAACTTTCTGTCTCCTTTATAAAGACTTTTGGTAGTGATGAGCCATGTACTTCCTTTGCAATATGTAATGTACATAAATTGCATACATTGTTTCTGTTATTTATCATATAATTGGTTTCAATCTGTGGTGACTCAATGACTGAGGGCCCTTCCACACAGCCATATAACCCAGAATATCAAGGAAGAATAACTCACAATGTCTGCTTTGAACTGGAATATCTGAGTCCACACTTAAGATAGTGCCATTGCCAGATCACTGAAATCAGCTGAGAAAAATCAAATGATTACATTGATTGATTGGACCAGCTCAACTTCTTCAACTGGCATGAAGGTATAAGTATGTGTGTACACAAGGGAAAGAAGGAAAAATTGCTTTGATAATGGAAATACACAGATATGCTTGAGGATTTAAAGGCCAAGAGTTTATAGTTGGACAGCTGCTATAACAATTTGCTTGGAATCGTGCCCTGTTCCATTCAAAACACCAAGGTGGTTTATTGGCAAGAGATGTAATGCTGTAAAACTCCTTTTGAGTCAGGCAATTACTTGTTCAAGTGCTCTGTTCCAGAGGATACTTATGGAAGGAGTCATGGACCTCATCACAGGGAGAAAACAATGGATGAACCAGGCTGTTCAGGATTTGTTGAATGCAATACCGCTGGCTTTCAAGGTTCTCCTTGAATCAAGTTGGCGCACAGCGGAGGTCATTCCTCTTTTTTCATCTGGGGATGCGATCTTGGGGCAAATACTCAGCAATTGCATGAAGATGAGAATTTCACTTTAATTTAATCTGAAAAATAGCATGCCTGCCATCAGCTTGCAGCATCTTTTGGTCCTCGACTGCTATATCTTCAACATAACAGAAGCCTGCTATTTGCTTTTGTTTTGGTTGGCTTCCTTTTCTTGAAACATAATCCAGTGGCTCTGTACTTGAGTCTGAAAGCTGTCTTTTTAAAGACCATATAATGTTTTCATTAAAACTATCACCTTTGAGAGAGTCCTGATTAGGGCATTTCTTCCTGTCAAGAAAAGGTATGAAATTGCTTTGGTGTAGTTACTTGAGCATTGGATTATGACCCTAAAGGCTGTTGTTTGAATCACTCTTCAGCCATGGAAGCTTGCTGGGTGATTTTGGGCAAGTCACAATGTCAGAGGAAGGAAATGGCAAATTTCCTCTGCCAAGAAAACTCTGTGACAAGTTCAGATTAGGAGTGGAGAACAGGTGGGCAGAGCTCCATTATGCCATTGGCCCAGAAAGTGATGATGGGCCTTTCTTCCATCCCAAAAGCCACAGCTTTGGCCTTGGAGGGAGAGAAGAGCAGCCAGTATCTGCTGGATTCAGTCCCCTCTCCCAGTGCCGTCCCCTTTTCCTTGGATGCCCAGCCTTTTTAAATTGCAAGGCTTCCTGTTACCATTTTTCACCCACACACAGAGGTCAGAAATATCATGGTGAGGATGATCCTGATGTTGGTCTTTAATGCTATGCCTTTACATTTTAGGATCTTTCTTTGGGACCTTGTCACACTAGAGTGTCTATCCATTTTAAATGCTGTGGCTATTTCTGGAGGTTGTAGTTTAGGGAGTTTAAGCTGCTCAGCTAGAGAGGTCCTGGACCTCAGTACTACAAAACCCAGAATTCTGCAGGAAGCAGTCACAGCATTTAAAGTGGATAGACACTGAGGTCCTATATGACCAACTTTCCAATTCTTAGTCTTCAGAGATGTTCATGAACGCCCAAAGTGTTTGCGTGTGCATGTGATGTGTGTGGGGGTGCATATACATTGTAGAATTAATACAATTTGACACCACTTCAATAGCTGTGCCTCTGTGCTATGGATTCCTGGGATATATAGTTTGCTGAGGCACCAGCACTTTTTGTCAGAGAAGCATAGTCAGCAGTTGAAGCAGAGTCAAATTGTATCAAATCTACAGTATGTAGATCTACAATGCGATACATATGTTTATGCAGATGAGGAGAAAAAGAGAGGGATTTTTTGCCTGATGTAGCATTAATATGGGGAAAGATACACATTTCAAGACTAATTGTGAATAAAAGGGGGATTTCTAAAGGAGAAAAATCTAAGTGAATGTCTAATGTGGTACAATTGATGACAGGGAGAAAAAGCAAATTAATTGAAAAGCTATGGCTGGTGTTGCAGCGGATTGGAGCCACTTCCCATATCTCTCTAATCATTCAATGGCTTTGACCTGTTATAACTTGGAAAGTTCTCCAGTTCGGAGTCCTGCAGGTGCTTTAGAACCCTTTGGCTGTGAATAAATGGGAGGATAGCAGAAGTTCTGGGAGATAAGAAGAAGAAGGTGAGCGCTTATTCCTCCTTGGGTCAATAAAGTTTGGATTTGCTGGCCTCAGCAGTTCCTTCTCACTGTAGGGCTATCTGTCTTGCAACCCAGTTAATGCAAACTTTGGAAAGGTCAAGCAGTCCAAATACACACATTTTTCCCGATGTAGCATTGCTGGATGATATATACAAAGCGAGATTGCATCATTTCCAAGCACAACCGATTTGAAAGCATTGAAAGAGAAAACATATTCTATTTGGAATTTAGTGAAGTTATTCCTGGCTGTGATTATCACAACTTATTTTACACCCTTCTCTGAATGCCATTTTCTCACTTTTATCCTCCAAATGATTACACAACGGCAAAGGCAACTTTTTAGCTCCATCCTGCAGCAAGGGAGATAAACATAATTCTAGCCTCAACTTGCTATGATCTCGAAAACACACTTTCCTAGACCGGCATTAGCTTCCCTGAGTCTCTTTCCCAAGCATTTTACATGATTATGCAACATGATATGGAAATAGTGAAATATATTAATGATGGATTTGGGTATATTCTATATTTTGGATCACAATTCAAGTTTCCATTGGAAAAAATGTCATAAGGAAGAAGGAGCAGGCTTGTTTTCTGATGTCCTGGAGATTTAATGGAGCTGTGGGTTCAACTGACAGGAAAGGAGATTCCACCTGAACATTAGGAAGAACTTCCTAACCATAAGAAGAGTGGTTTAATAGAGGTTACTTCTTTGGAAGCTTTTAAACAGAGGCTGGATGGCCATCTGTTGGGAGTGCTTTGATTGTGCTTTTCCTTCCTGGCAGAAGGGGGTTGTACTACATGGCCCTGGGCAGCCTCTTCCAACTCTTCTTTGATCGGGTTGTTGTGCATTTTTCAGGCTGTATGGCCATGTTTCAGAAGCATTCTCTCCTGACGTTTTGCCCACATCTATGGCAGGCATCCTCAGAGGTTGTGAGGTCTTTCATGATTATATGATTCCATATGATTCCTTCCTAGTATGTAAATGGTTTTGATGCATGCATTTTGTTATGTTGAGAGCAGTTGCATAGTTTGAAACTTAGCCTGTCAAATACCATCAGCAGTGTATTAAAGGTCTGGCTTTAGGGGCGATAGCTAGATTGTGTGGTATTTTGCCTCCATCTACCGACCATTTGTGATACTGCAGTAGGCACTAGGCAACATACAGGAAGAAAATATTAGCTGGAAAGTGGAGATAGTGCTATAGAAGAAGAATGTATTCCAGGGACCACCTGTGTCTCCAAAATTAGACGGTGGGTTGGTGGGATAGCCAGTTTCAAGCTATACCCCATTGTTACCCAGATTCATAGAGCTAGCAAAGACTCAGCTAGCATAAAATAAGAAATTTTGTGTCAAAATGATCCAAACTGTGAAGATTCTCTTCATTCCAGAATTTTTATGTTTCTGCTCTCTACAGAGAAAGTTGAAATCCATGTAAAACTATAACTCCCAAGAGCCAATTGAGCCCTGGCAGTTAAAGTGGTGTCAGACTGCATTAATTCATCAGTATTGATGCATCCCTTGTTCCCATCAGGTATATCTTTAAGGGACAGAGAGAAAGACTTCAAAATATCAAAATATCTCAAAACACAAGCAGACTCATATGGGAAAATACAATCTGCTAGATCAGGGGTCCCCAAACTAAGGCCTGGGGGCCCTCCAAGGTCATTTACCTGGGCCCCGCCCTCCGTTTTATAATATAATTTTTTATATGAGTTTTAATAATATATTATATATACATATAATATTGATAAAAATATAACACAATATAATACTAATAATAATACCATATAATAATATTAAATTATATGTTGTATATTACATATAATATTACAGTACAGTGGTATAGTTCAATATATCTATATATATATAAAAGAGTGATGGCATCATGGCGACCCACAAAACAACAAAACTATAGGCCCCCCAACCTCGAAATTTGATGACACAACCCATCATCCACGGCTCTAAGTTGATACAACAACAACAAAAAAGAAAAATAAAGTCCTAATTAGAGAGAGAGGAATAATTGCTTTTATCCAATTGCTGCCAGTTAGAAGGCTAAGCTCCTCCAACTTGGTCTCCTAGCAACCCAATAAAAAATAATAAAAACATTAAAAATAATTAAAAACGCTAAAAAATTAATACAATAAAATACTATAATAATAGAAAATAACTAAAAATAATACAAGAAAATAATAAAATATAATAAATAAAAAGATAACTTACAATAAAATTAATTAAAAAAAATACAAATAACATCAAATAAAAATTACGCAACAATTTTTAACCAATTCCACCACCACTTTGCCACAGCAACGTGTGGCCGGGCACAGCTAGTAGTAATATATAATGCTAATATTGTGCTATGCTAATAATATAATATATTGTATATACATACAGCTTCTCTGAGTCCCCTTTGGGGTGAGAAGGGTGGGATATAAATGTAGTAAATAAATGCAGTAAATAAATAAATGAATAATTTTAGACTCGGGCTCACCCAAAGTCTGACATGACTTGAAGGTAAACAACAACAACAACAACAACAACGACAACAACTTGACTATCTCATTGGCCAGAAGCAGGTCCACACTTTCCATTGAAATCCTGATAGATTTATGTTGGTTAAAATTGTTCTTATATTCAAATATTGTATTGTTCTTTCATTGTTGTTGTTTTAAGACATGTGCAGTGTGCATAGAAATTTGTTCATTTTTTTTTTCCAAATGATAATTCAGCCCCTCCACAGTCCGAAGGATTGTGGACCGGCCCGCTGCTTTAAAAGTTTGAGGACCCCTGTGCGAGATGCTCCAAACAAAGGAGTGCTGTGGTTTCTGTAGTTTAACAGATTTGTTTGATGGTTTTATTTGGTTTATATAATTATATATTTTAATGATTGTATGCTTTAGCTTTTTAATTTACAGAGGGTTGTAATTTTTCATTTTGAGTCTCCTTTGGGAGAGAAAAAGCAGGATAGAAGAAGAAGAAGAAGAAGAAGGAGGAGGAGGAGGAGGAGGAGGAGGAGGAGAGAAGAAGAAGAAGAAGAAGAAGAAGAAGAAGAAGAAGAAGAAGAAGAAGAAGAAGAAGAACAGGGCCTTTCAGATTATTTTTTTAAAACAATTACCATCCTAAGACCAAGGGAGCCACCTAAAAGAGTTGTTTTCTAAGCTACCTCTTGCACAACCATTTTTTGATGAGGCATTTGCAAATATTTCGCATTTGTATCCCGTTGCAACACACTATCAGTTCTGATATCATTGCATATTCACTTTGGGGTGCATGTCAAAGCTGAGAAGAGTCTTATGTATTTATTTACAGGCCTGAATGGAAATACTGGGAGGAATAAAAGTGCTTTGTTCCTTTTTCTCTTATTGGGTAACATCTATATGGAATCTGTGTGGAGTTGTGTCTCCAGTGTCTTCTGCCCTATGGAAAGTGTTGGTTAACTTTAATGTTGGGAGCTACTTTGCATCTCAGGATATTATTATTCCTATTATTATTATTATTATTATTATTATTATTATTATACAAATTAAATATAATATAATAATGCAATTATTATTATAATGAGTCTGTGTCTTTTCGTATCTAAAATGTTTGTCTAGTTCATTGAAGAGAGAATGCGGGAGAGAAAGAGCAGCAACATTGAATTTTCTGTAAATTAACTATGACATGAACATATTGAATAAGGTTTCAAAGATGGCAGGTGCTTTATGTTTGTTTGTTTGTTGTTTGTTTGACAAACCAGATGGCTTTCTTTTTGTTCGGAGTGTGGCTGACAGACGGAAATAAAGTGCTATTAGCATTCACTGAGGTGCTCACCTTTTCTGCTTGCTAGGTGTATAAATCTTCACGAATTTCATGTGCACACACCTTTTTCTGTCTTCCGTGAAAAAAATGGACTATCTGGAGGTGTGACTTAATTTGTGTTGAAAAAATTACATGAGTTTGGTACTAGGGTTGTACATTGGGGTAAAACTTGACCTGTTTCATGTCCCCACTTTTGGTGGGGGGCCCTGTCTGTTTTTTGGGAGCTGATATTACTAAGTTCATTTGAGGGAGTAGAGGGGTGCGTCTATATGATGGCTGTATTTTGGAAGTTGTAAACTATGGCTCCAAACTGCTCTATCCCTTGTTGAATGCAACCTGGGACCAAAGTAGACAAGTTGTGGCTTGTTAGACAGTGCCATCACATCTCTTCCAGCAATGATATCCATTAGTTGTTGGGATGATGGAGTTGCAATCCACACATCTTGTCCATCTTTATTTAAACTTATCCAAAGACAGAGGGCCTGCTCCCTTTTTAGGATGTTAATTCCCATGTTGACCAGCTCTTACCTTTGTGACGTTTTTCCTAATATTGAGATAATATCTCTATCATGGAGTTTGAATGCATTGCACCTGATCTTTGGCTCCATCTACACCGCCATATAATGCAGTTAGACATGACATTTTATGGCATGTTGTTCAATGCAGTAATGGCATTCTATGAATCTATACCAGGCATGTGCAAACTTTGGCCCTCCAGATGTTTTGGACTTCAACTCCCACAATTCTAACAGTCTCCGGCCCCTTCATTTTCCTCCTCAGCTGCTGAAGCTGTTTTAAATTTTATGCTGATTATTTCATGCCAAGCCACTTTGAGTGGGAAAGATAAAGTGGGGTATAAACAAATATAATAATAATAAATGTTATTCTGATCCAAAGGCTTGAGATCATTTTCCTCCTTTCTAAGGTTTCCTTCCCCTTAATGTGTTTCAGGACCCTAAACTGGAGTGCAGCTCTTGTGTAGAAACAGAAGACCGAAAAGTAAGTCCTTGGTTTCTATGTTTTCTTGTTTTGCTACTAGAGGTTAACATAAATGTTATTTCATGGATCTATAAGTGCCTTTGGTATGTGTTTACCTTCTTTCTGGTAAGACTGTGTGAAAAATGTGTGTGTATATGTGTGGGATTATATATGAAAATGGAGACTTTATTTACCTCATGGATATAATGGTTTGGATATTGGACTGAAGTGAAGAGCTGGAACAAAAATGTGCTCTGTCCATAGGGAAAATGTTGCTTGCTTTTTTCATCCATCTTGAGATTTGATCATTGTCTAATGTTTTGAGATAAAATCTATGGCTTGCTGAAATACTCTTGCTCTCCTTCGTCTAACCAAAGTTAGAAGTTCAGAAATGTCCTCTCAGTTAAAATGCTTTTTCCCATGTCCTGTTACTCATGGACATGTTGGCTCGTATCCTGTTTGCAAAACTGACCATAGTGCTGATTTACCTTTTTGAAACTTTTCCCAGGTGCAATATTATTTGAAGAGACCAATATGTGAATGAAATTTCAAGAGAGGAGGACAAGCACTACCTCTCTTCCTCTGTTGAATCCTCAATTCTTTACAGTCCATCTCATTGCTACTTTTTGGCTAACATAAAATATTGGAAAGTGAACATCAGAACAAAATAAGGGAGAGCTGTGTTGAGGAAAACAATTTGTTGAGACACAGTAAATGACAGACCTTTATAGCCATTTCAGGTTGTGTTAAACATCTATTAAACCTTGGAGTTGCGTTCCAAAACAACCACATGTTCTTGTGATACCATCTAGAAGTTTATTCCCTCCCCGCTAAAAGCGGTGCCTATTTATCTATTCGCATTTCTATCAACTTGCTAGGTGGGGCTAATGGCGGGTGCTCACCCTGACCTGGGCTCGAACTACTGACCTTTCGATCGGCAGGATTTTTCTGCGGCACAGTGGTTCAGCCTGCTGTGCTAAGCCCAGCCCCTGTTGCATATTTTCATAAGAATTTGCTCTGAAGCCAACTGAATTGCCCATTTTAAGCCAAAGTTTGCCCAACATTTGGTTCAATCTCCTATCAAATTGCATTCATGAACTTCAAAAGGTTAAAGAAATCATCGATATTAGGTAAAACTATTGTTCGAGTAACAGTGTTTCTTTTATTTAATATACTTTGTATTCTAGCATTTAAAATGTGCAGCGCCTATTTGTCAATCATGACAGCAGAGAACAGACACAGTTATGTCTTTTTAATGCCACCAAAGATTCTCGAGGTGGTGTTGGATGCTAGCATTTTCCTTCTGGTTTTGCCTGATAAATACTTGCTGAAACAAAATGGGTTATCTCTGTCCTTCCCTTGTCACAATGAAAAGAACAGCAGTAAAGCTTTTATGTTTTACTGAAAATACAAATAGAACTAAAAAGCATTTGTCATAGGTTGAAATTCCCCAAGATGGGTCCCAAGATGGTTCACTGAGCTTCTGAATCCCTGCTTGATGTGTTCCTAAGTCCAGACTTGCTAACTTGCATTGGTAACAGAGGATGTTTTCAGATAAAACTGACACTGGAAGACATTCCTAACCCCGGTGGGTTTAATAATGGCACACATAGTGCTCAGTTTCCAGAGGGCCAAAATGTGCCAAAGTATTTCATTGACTCCTTTTTGTCCCACCAAAATGGTTTCTGAAATGGCTTTCAATACTTTCCATTGTAACCTTGATTGAAATTTTGATTAGATTTCAAGATGTCTGATGGGAGCAAAGATCCCTTGGAGTTCATTCGGATAAAAAGAACAGTATATTGATCTTGGAATCATGAAGCAGATTCCATCCAGAGTTAAACATTTTTGTCTCTTCTCCTCCCTCCACTTCCACAGAAAGGAGTTAAGCACTGATGTGATGTTGCCACTGAAACAGACCTCCCTTAGCTTGTGACAAGGGCTAAAAGGCATGCCTTATGTCTCTGAACAGAGAAATGGGTTGAGCACATGGCTCAGTGATTATTTTCAAGGATTCCCAATGAGTTCTTCTCTAGCTCACAAGATTTCCTCACTTGAATCTTTATAATCGTTTTCTTCTTGTAAATCTCTCTATATAGAACAAGGAAGTGTTTATGTAAAATCATGATGATGTCTTCAAGCCAAAGATCCTGTTGAACAAGCAGAAGGCAGTTTTTGTTTGCGTATTGATTGATGGATTGATTGCTTGTTTTTCTGCTCTCTCATTTAAAAGAGTTCATGTCAAGGGCTCTTGACTTTCTGAAGCCTATATTCAGAGGGAGGATGCCTCAAATGTAGAGGAATTTTCTCCTTTTTTAGAAAATGAACATCTCATGACTCTTCTTGCTCTGCCTTTATTTCACACCTGAGTGGAAGCAGAGGAGACATTAGCTTGGGGTGCAGCCACACTGCAGAATGAATGCAGTTTGACACCACTTTCACTGCCATGGCTCAGTGCTATAGAATCCTCAGTTTTGCAGTTTGGTGAAGTCCCAGTACTCTTGGGCAGAGAAAGTTAAGACTTTGTAAATTCCATGATTCCATAGTATTGTGTGATAGGAATTAAAGAGTTATCGAACTGCATTCATTCCACAGTATAGATGCACTCTTAAATCCAGTTCAAAGGATACCAGATATGATAAACCTCACTTCTAAACTGGTGGTGGTGGCCAATGTGCCAGCAAGGTATCAAACTGGATCAGCGCCTGATCCACTCACTGAAAAATAAAAGCGATGCATAGAGAAGTCTCTTGAGTTAGAAATATCCTAATAGAAGCCATTTCTTATGTGGTACAAAAAATGGTTAAAATAAATACATTTACGGAAAATGCAGTGGTCGCTAGTGTCTCCCATGTTAGTGAGGCAAAGCATCCACTCCAGATTTCAATTCCAATTATCCCAAATTCTGAATACTATTCCTGAATAGCTTCAGCACTTTGGATAGTTCATTTAAAGACAGTCAAAACTTGGCATGGGCTCACCATCCCACTGAAATGGGGACCACCGGATGCCATTAAGAGAAAGTTCAAAATATATTGTCAGGCGTGCAAAGCCATGAAACAAATTGGTGGTTGCTCTTCCATTTTCAGAACCGAGCTTTTAAGTGAGCTGAAGTCTGTATCTCAAACTTTCAAGAGGGGGAAAACTTTTAAGTGCTTTCTTCAGCAGAAAACTTTGGTAACCCACTGCAGACTTGATACTTTGAGTCCATTAGTTCTCTGTGTCCCTTTGAAACTTGCCCGTTGTGTCTGAGATTTCCTTTGCTCGGCTTCCCTACCTCTGCCTTTGATTAGGCCCACTTCTCCTTTGTCAAGTCAACCTCGCTGGGATCTGCATTGACATTCTTGGCAGCATTCCCTGGAGGCGACCACAATGCTGACAGCTAACAAGAAGCTGAGTGGTGTTAGCTTTGTAGTTCAAGGTCATTCACAGTGCCGCATTTCGCTTCCCTGCTCCTGCAGCACAGGCAGAAAGGAAACAAAAAAGGGTTTGCTGTGAGAATCCTTTTGAGGCTCGTCTTGAGAGAGTAAACGCCACTTTCTGCATGCCAATGCCACCATGGGGCCCGCAAGATCAAAAGGGCTTTATGCTTCATCACGGAGCTGATAATGCGATAGGACCAGCAAAGTTTGTGGGGGGGTGTCCCCTTTGTGCTGTAACATTTCATAACTCTGCATGATCCTACGAGGAGATACAATATGCACAGTTAAATGTTTGGCTTCTCTGCCTATGGATATGGATTTTTATCTGTTAAAGGGTCTCACAGCACTTTCCAGAGATTCATTTTTTACAAAATCACCAGTGAGGAAATCAAATGCCGTATTTATAATGACCCACATGCAGGTGAGCAAAGTAAAGGTCCAAGACAGCAGGACATACTGATCAGAAACATACATCTGTCCATGAGAGACAATGAACATCCACTTCTGTTCCCATATAGATCTTAATTACAGGTGGTTTTTGTGTTTTCCTTCTCAATGCTGATCAGAGAGTGAAATGTCTTATGCTCTTCTCTTCAAAGTCCTTCACTCATTCGGGGTCCTTCTAAAATGCCAAATAGCTGTTATAAACACCAAGACTTTCTGTTACAAGGTTTCATGATTATGATGTACTCTCATGTTCAGTAGTGCTCATACATTGGGATTAGGATGCATGACCACTTTTTTACCATGTCAGAAGCGACTTGGGAACATACTCCAAGTTGCTTCTGGTGTGAGAGAACTGGCTGTCTACAGAGATGTTGCCCAGGGGATGCCTGGACATGTTACCATCCTGCTGGGAAGCCATAGTATAGTCCCCATAGCTTTCTGCCAGCTCTAATGCAACATGTGTATATTTCTCTCTTTCTCTGTGTGTGCATGCACACTCAGAACTTTGTGATGAATGTAGATTTCCATACAACTTGAGGTCCTAATGGGAAGCTTCAATGGCATTTGAATGCGACTGCTATTGGCTGTTACGGTCCCCTTGTTCTTCCTGTCACCGTGACATGCAATTACGGAATTTCAGGATGGAAAAGATGACAGCCCTTCCCATGTGTGCGTTCCTGTCTCTCTACTTAATCCAACCCCAACCAGCAATCAGTGATTTAATAAAGTGACAGGAGACGACGGATGTGTCAAAGCATCCTTCTGACCTCCCTCAGAAGTGTCAGCGTACAGGGCCATATAACTTTTTATGTGTGCTGATTGTTCAAAATATGTAGTTCTTTCTCTCCTGTGCGAGAATACTCAGTTTTGAGGAAAAAACAGCAAGGGATGAAAAAAATAGTTGTAGAGGTCAGAATTGGATGATTTAAAGAAAGTTTTCATAACATGACCAGTTTGAAATAAGCAAGCTAGGATGACTAACACAGCCCACTCAAAAATATTTTGGTGTTTTGGATTTTAGGCTTGTTCCTTGGGTTCCTTGAGGCACTGATTCAGAAGACTGCATTGGACAGACCGCATTAGCTATAGTTTCTTAGATATAATTATCATGGTTTTCTATGGGTGAGCAGATGGCAACTGGTAGACAGCGTATGTTCTGTATCTCAAAATATAGAGCTGATAGTGGGAAATGGATGAAAATTTTGGACTCAGCAGGTCAAATATATACGGAAACAAGACTAACATTTAAGGCGCCGTTACCTTCTCACCGAAATGGTACTTATTGATCTATTCACATTTGCTTGTTTTCAAACTCCTAGGTTGGCAGAAGCTAGGGCTAACAATGGGAGCTCATCCGCTGTGCAACCGTGGCCCCTTTTGGATAGTATTTAGAAAAGGAATAAATAGAAACTGGACATGTAATTTCTCAACCTCCCTGATGGTAATATACCTGAAGTCAAATTAGGTGTATATCAAACTTTATGAGAAAATATCATATGTGTGATAAGCTGAGCTCACCTATTTTTTGATATGAAACACACACTTATGAGCAAAGAGAAGCTTACTGGCCCCTCCACATCTTTATTTACTTTTGCTCTCCAAATCCTCCACAAAGGCCAAACTTGAAAATAAGTCCTTTTCGCTGTCCTCCAGATTGATGGGTGATTGGAGTCAGTCTTCATGTTTTATATATGAAGCCTGTGCAGTCCAGATATGATTTATGTTATCGTATCAGTTTGGGCACAATTCCCTTGGAATCGTCTTCTTTTGGATCAAGGTCAGAAAGCCCTGTTATTGTGTCATCGATCTCAACTATTTGAATACCACTATGCACACACAAACACACATCCTAATGACTTTTTTTGATATGACAAGAGAGAGTGTCGAGGCAGCTCTGCGATTTGACAGTATACCGACATAAAAAGTTTTGTGTTTTTATGTCTGATATATGATATATGGACATCACAAGAAAGAATTATCTACTAAACAAGAAAAGAAGGGCATGCACAGATTTTTGCGTAACATCTCTGGAATTTGATAAATTCAACCTCCCAGTTGAAGTGATTGCATATATGGAAATGATGCTAGTTTTTGCAAAGGGTGAACTGCATTGCCTCAATGTAATGGGATCTTGGGATTTATAGTTTGGTGAGGCACCAGCATTCTTTGGCAGAAAAGGCTAATGGCCTTGCAAAACTTCCATAGCATAGAGAGAAGCATATTTTATTAAACCAAGGCAAGTCATAGAAATTAAGAACATTGTGCAAATACATGCTCGGATTAATAATATTGTGTCACAAGTGTCCAATAGGAAAAAATGGTAGGGAGAACATGAAAGTGGAAGATTTGCATTCCCACATCCTTACTTTGATGTATATCTGGAGCTAGCACAATCACATTTTGCTATTTAAAAACCTTAGACCATGAAAGTTAATGTTCACAAATGAATAAACAAAATTTAGGTATTTATTACACACTTTTATATGAGATGGGGAAATGCACCTACATCAAAAGAAACAGTAAAAAAGAAAACCCGAACCTAATTTATAAGTATTTATATATATATAAAAAACATCAGGGTACTGAAATTTAATAAAAATTAAAGAACATGCCTACAAGCAAAGTAATGACCCATCTGTTCATTACAGTCTCTGCTTCTATCAAAGGCACAATCTCATTAAAAGTATATTTTTGACTACAGAATGAGTTTCAACTGCATAAAAGTTGCATGACTTTGTTCTCATTTAGCGGAATCATGGCGGGGTGTTCTTTTTTGAGGATGTGAGAGCAAGCTACCTATTTCCAAGAACAATAATAGCAAATTTGCAGAATTAAGAGGGGCAAGGTATTCTCTTTTAATAGCAGGACCTTCCTTGGCTCTTAGCTTTTGCTTGAATGCCCACCTGAAAATATCTGCCCCATCTACTGACATGACCCCAGCCTCATTCTGGAAAATTACTAATGTTAGAGATTTCTTGTTAAGAAAACCAAGCAATTGCCACCCCACCCTTTTCCCCCTTCTCTAATGCATTTTCTCAACAAGAGGTTGTTTCCTGTCTCGTCTGATGAACATGGCAGGAAAAACCAACTGCCTCGTGTTCTGGGGGAGCTTTAATGATTTCCTAAGTCCTCTTAGAACAAATACCTTGATGATAACTAAACAGTTTGGTGAATCAAAATACATTATGGGAACATTAGGAATTTTTGAATTAATTCTTCCAACATGCGGAGAAAGGAAAGACTTTGGAGACTGATTCCATATCCAGACATGGTCCATTTGGAGACTTTTCAATTGTCCTTTCACAGCTAATGCTCTAAATAGGGGAGACCTCAGAGAGTTGTAACCTGTAGGTAAAGGTTTTCCCAACATTTAGTTGTGTCCGACTCTGGGCCCGGGCTGTGGCGCAGGAAGGAGAGCAAGCCAGTGCAATTGACTGCAATGAATCACTCTGACCAGGAGCTCATGAGTTCGAGCCCCGCTCGGAGCCTATGTTTGTTTGTCTTTGTTCTATGTTAAAAGGCATTGAATGTTTGCCTATATGTGTAATGTGATCCACCCTGAGTCCCCTTCGGGGTGAGAAGGGCAGAATATAAATGCAATAAATAAATAAATAAATAAATAAATAGGGGTTGGTACTCATTTCCATTTCTAAGCCAAAGAGCCGGTGTTGTTCATAGACACCTCCAAGGTCATGTGTCCGGCATAACTTCATGGAGCGCCGTTACCTTCCTGCCAGAGCAATACTTATTGATCTACTCACATTTGCATGTTTTCGAACTGCTAAGTTGGCAGAAGCTGGGGCTAATAGCGGGAGCTCACCCCACTCCTTGGATTTGAACCGCCAACCTTTGGGTCAGCAAGTTCAGTTGCTCAGCTGTTTAATCTGCTGCGCCATTGGGGGCTTCATTGTAACCTGAGAGACACCAAAATATTTTGGCCTCCAAATGCCTTCTAGGGAAGGAGATTTTGATTGAACATTGAATAGAAATTCCTAAGGATAAAGCTGTTCAATTATATAACACTACCCTGGTAAATCATGTTCTATTCTTTCTTGGATCCTCAAAAGTTGGATGACAACACAGGGATCTAGGTGACCCACAATGTCTGAGGTTGTGATTCCTGATCCAATGTGCCTTCTGCTCATTTATGGGTTATTATGAACTATAACACTGTGTTCATATTTAAATATTTAATTTTAGTTCCATTTTATAGTATCGCTCACAACGCAAGCACACTTTTTAAATAAAGAATAAACAATGTATACAAAAATTAGAGTTAAGCTAGTTGTATATATTTATTTTAAGTCTCTGGTAAGGTTTCATTTTATTTTGTATTTGCCATGTTTTGTCTTCTGAAAAAAATCAACTATTTGAAACACAGGTTTGGTAATTCCGTAACCTGTATAAATTAGGTGACTCATCTTTAACCGAACAATACATGTCATTCTGTGTGCTTTTTGGGGGGCTTCAATATCCAGAAGATGGCAGCACAGGACAAAGAATCTATACTTTGCTGCTTGGCTCTTGAGTTAATTAAAAGATGTAATACAGACATAGAACTTGGTGCCTAGAAATTCTGGTGGGACTCCAGTCATTAGAACAGGTTTTAGGAAATAATTGAAATATTATTTATTTCCCCTCTTTTTAAAAGAAAAACAAATAAATCTTATGGCTTCATATTTTACAATATTTTGAAAGCATTCCCCCCATCTTGTTATATACTTGGGACTCTTACAGAAGGAGTTTACATAAAATTGGAAAGCAGCACCATCTGAAAATACAATAAAAAGTGGTTTCAGTGTTGGACTAAGACTCTGGGACTTTGCTCAGCCAAAAATTTCATGAGGTGTCCTTGGTCATGTCACAGACTCTCAGCCTCAAATAACCCCATGATAGATTTGCTTTAGTGCTGCCGTGATTTGGCTCCTAGAGCAATTCATGTCTAAACTTTCCCTAGAAGATAATATGACTAAACTGGGGCTATCACAACTCATTGGAAAAGACAGTGGTGCTTGGCAAGGTATAGGAAAACAGGAAGACAACATCGCAGGTGGATATGGATAGACTCAGTAAAGGAAGCCAAAGTCCTAGGTTTGCTAGACCAGAGCAGGTTATTGATTCCTGGTTGAGTTAGAAGCAGTTCGGCCAATTGTTGTTGTGTGCCTTCATGTCATTTCTGACCTTAAGATAAAACCCATAATATTGCTTTCTTGGCAAGATTTGTTCAGAGACGGTTTGTCTTTGCCCTCCCTCTGAGGCTGATAGAGTGTGACTTGGTCAGCTAGTGGGTTTCCATCGGATTGCAATAAATTAAAGTTGACATAACAATAGTAAACAACAACAACAACAACAAATTGCAAATGACTACCCAATAGCCCTGTCTCAATTGCTATGACAGTATAGCAAGAAAGGACACTTGCACATATATCAGTCGTGACCCATTCGCTGTGTCAGTAATTTGCAGGAAGGAATGGAAAGAGAAGTCAATAATGAATAGCTACTTGAGCAAATATGAACCTAAGAAATTGCTTGAGTAAGATGATTAGTTCATTTAGCCCAGGACTGTTTACTCAATTAGCACTTCCTATTTAAGATATCAAGTTAAGGGGAAAACAAAATTTTCTCCTGCCCTTCTGCACGTACTTTTTTGTAACTTCAGATGTCAAGGATTGAATCAGAGTTCTAATTTAATTTAATTCAATTTTCATAGTGATGTATTTATTTATTTAGCATGGTGAGCCAATATGGTGTAATGATTTGAGTGCTGACAAGGACTCCCGGGGACTCAGCCATGAAAATGTACTGGATGTCTTGGTCGAACTATGACTCTAGAAGCCAGGTTTCAATTTTCTGATTGTTACAGAAACCCATTTGGTTGGTCCCATAGTCTCAGCCCCAGAAAACTATGCAATAGGATCACCTTAGGGTCTCCATGAGTCAAAAATGTCTTGAAGGCACACAACTACAACTACAACAAATTATTGGCCAAGTCACACTGTATCAGCCTCAGATACAGTGTGACTTGGCTATATGAAGATAGAGGGTTTTCTTGGAACCATTGATTCTTAGCATTCTCTGTATTAATGGTTCCAAAAATCCCTCTCTCTCCATACACATGTAAGTCCCAGTCCCAGTTGGGGGAGCTATAACATGGCATGGACCCCACTCTCAGTTTCCAATCTGTCCTGAATTGCAGAATATGAAGGGTGAGAGGAGAGTTCACTTACCTTTGCCGGTGTAACCATTTCCCCTTTTCTTCTTCCGAGTCCCACCTTGCATTTTAGAAGGCAAAAAACTTATTTATGTTTGGCCTTTCTCCTTCTCTTACTTTTTTGGCATTCTTTTTGTGTTGGACCCACTTTACCACCCTTGAAATATTAATGGTGACTGAGAGTCCACAGTCTTATATAACTGGACGTTTTGACGTGCTTTAGAAGGCCAAGAAAGATGTACTTGCAAATGAGGTTACATTCCTTCTGCACGACATTTCCATGTATAAATATGTAGTTATTTCAGGAAGCTAGTTTCTGGTGCTTTTGGCATCTTCTTGGCATGTTCCTCCAACTCCCAATGTCTCTCCCAGAAATGACCTCCTGCAACTCAGCATATAGTATCCCATTTTTGGAGGGAAGGTCCACCCTTTTCCCCTGAAGCACAAATAATTCTAAACTGAGTTTAAGAACTGACTCAAACTTTGGTTGGCTGAAACCCCCCAATGCGTAATAAACACCTTAATAAATATCTTCTGAAAAATGCGGAGGATCCTAAGATTCTACATTGATAGACATTCTGGAATTACAATAGATCCATTCTGTGACCCTTAGTGTAATACAATTTTCACATATAACCTGGAACTCTATTTTCTTCACCTGAAATTATCAATGTCTTGGATTTTCAGGAGAAGATTACTATAGAATTGTACCACAAAAGCCTATAGAGGACACTTCAGAGGAAACTAGGTTCATTGAGCTTGCATAATAACTGGGCCTGCTGTATTGACCAAGAACCTCCATATCTAATATATGTCTTCTGGTGCACCCACCCAACCCACATCTTCTGTTAGTTGAATTGAAGGCACACAACAATAACTCATATGGTATCCTATTTCCACATAGGATTAATAAAAGAAAACTATATGGAATACATTTTCTCATAATGCATGCTTTGTTTCCCTAAATATATTTTATCCCAACCTACACATTTTTGTATTCAACATGGTCCATTTCCTGAGCCAAGATTTGGAGTGGAAAATAATACAAAATATAAGTTCTGATCCCTGCATTAGTCCAGATGACATGGATCAGGTGGATTTGCTATGAAATGTGGACTAAACAAAATCTTTGAACATCCGTACTTATAGGTATGAGAAATCAAATCTAGTACATTGCCATAACTTCATGACATGAATAGAAGTGTAAGATTCATTATTCTGGTTCAGAATTGTTTTGTTTGTCTTGTCTTAGGAAAACTTTTCCCCCATATTTTCTCTTCATCTTTGCTCCTTCTCTGATTTATTTTGGGTTAGCATCTAGGCTAGCCTTCCCAATCCCTGAAGGGATATTCTAACAATTGTAGCTGGAGTTCAGTTTGATGCTGACTAGCAAACCAATAATCCACTCAGTCAGTCTTGCTACAGAACTGGGTGGAGCAAAGAAATCAATTTCACTTCTTATCGCCATGACCAATTTCTTTTAGAGAACAAGAATCACTTGGGCTGACACAGATTAATTACACAGATTGTATCAGTTGTCTTCCCCATGATCCCTTAAGAATTAGAGGGAACATCACACCCATTTGCTTTTCCTTTGAGTCACGTGCAAGATTACTATTGATTCTTCAGTCCATATTTCAAATGTCAAGGAACAACCTAATTTCCCATTCACAACTGCCAAGTTAGCCTTGCTATATTGACCAATACGAGTTTGGTCTACCTTTGGTTGTGTATCAGCACTCACCAGTGCATTGCCTCCCACTGAAGCAAGAGCTAAAGTGACTTTGATTGAACAACTAAAGTGGTAAATATTGCTTTCTTTTCCAACATCTGGTGGGCTGTTATCTTCACCAGCACATTGCCGTACTCCTAGTGTTTTTTGGACTACAGCTCCCATCAATTCTAACAAGTCAGTGAAGCTGGGTAAAGGCAGTCTACAAGGATCTGAAAATTTTTCAAGAATGTAAATCTTTGCACACATATTTACTCCTTGTTGCAGCTTTGTTCACTGGTTGTGTTGTGGTTTGAAATATTTTCCTCCTTTGGAAGCTGACGGAACCTCCTTTTCCAATCTGGCTGCTGGCTCTTAAGGTGAGCATTCATTCTGCACTGTAGATTGAATGCAGTTTGACACCACTTTAAGCCACTTTGCTTCAATGTTATGGAATCCTGGAAGTTTTAGTTTGATGAGGCACCAGAACTTTTGGGCAGAAAAGGCTAAAGACTTTGTAAAACTCCATGCCATGATTCCATAGCATTGAGCCATAATGGTTGAAGTGGGTTAGAACTGCATTCTTCTATTCTTTCTATAGTGTAGATGCAGATATAACTAAGTAATTGATGTAGAATATCGGTACTTATTTTCTATACACCTCTCAGCTACTCTAGAAATTCACACAGTACTAAATTTGTAGACTGGCATGGGACATCAGTGAACAGTTTGAAGGGGAAATGGGGGCATTAAATTTAAACAAAAAGCACTTTACTATTAACTCACAATGTTTTCTGAAATGAAAACACAATGGAGATAGAGAGAAAAAGTACTGTATTCATCTCCTATATGTAGCAATTGTAGACTAAATGAGAAATGATGGCCAAATACAAAGCAAACTTGTGTATACCCACACAGAGAGAAAAATAAAGCTTCTTTCTTTCCCATTTTCACCCTTCTCACCCCTGCTTTGGAGTAATGAAAAATTTGTGTGCAAATGTCAAAAGCATCAGAAAGAATAAATCTTAGGGTCTGGTTAATGAAACTTTTTTGCCTAGTGGCAAGCATAAAGACCCTTGCCTCCACAGCAACCAACATTAGGTGCTTTGAGCTGTAATATTTCAAGAATAGCCCAGTGGGTTCCATCCACAATTCCTAATTTACTTAATGTCTCCTAGATACCTGGCAGAGAAAGAAATAAAAGGCCCACCATCCAAAAGGTCTTCAGTGGGGCCCTCCATCACCTTTCCATCTGCAGTTCCATGAAATACACCCAGTTTGAATTTAAAAAAAATCTCTGGGACAAGAAGGAGCATAAAGAACATATTCTCAACTTTGCAGGGTATTCAGGGCATACATTTGATGGTCTGGATGTGTTTGGTTTCATCTCATGAAGAGATACTCCTGGATCTTTGGGATATTGCTAACTATTAGCCCAGATAGCTAAATAGAACCCTTCATCCCCTCCATTGTCCAGTGGTGATATATTTTGGTGTACCAGATGGTAAAGACCAATAATAAGGAGAGGCTATGTCTGCAATATTTTTGAGGCTGGATGGTTTCTGATGGGAAGGGAATGTTGGACTAGATGACCCTGCAGTTTGATCCAGGCATCATTGTGCTTTTATGATGAGCTGCATTAGATAAACAATGCAGAGACTCAAATAGTTGGCTTCTCATAATCTCTTTGATCTGGCAAGAAGAAGCTCCGCCAGTAAATACAGAGGTGAGCAATCTACAGTCAGGTTATGTGACAAACAAGAGGCAATAATGAGAAAATATTGTCTCATAGAACACATTCATCGGGGCCATCTTGTAATACACAGCCACAGTAGTTCCAAGGGATTAAAAAGAAAATGTTTACCTTGGGAAAATAAGCACTCTTGATGCTCCAAAGCAAACAGCTTTTGAAAAGCTTTGACATTAGGGTGATTATCCTTGCAGTATTGAAAAAAAAGTGGATGTAAGGCTCAGTGTGTAGTTTCAGATGGAATTTAGCCAATGTGTCTTTGGAATCTGGAGCTTTCATCTCATCCTGCAAGACAGGCCTGTCTTTGATGTCATTTTCACAATTGTGGCAGAGGCAATCACCTCTCCGTGTTCTACCTGTCATGGCAGGACATGGTTGACGTTCTTCAGGTGTAGGGGGTCTTGTGCCGAGTCCTGCAGTATTTCAATTGTCACATCTTTGCAACCATAAGAGCTAGTAAAATTCATTGACAAATGTACAAGAGCTCTGGAATTTGTGTGATTCCTTTCTTTTTATTTGTGTTCCAACTTTTCTTTCAAAACTGGGAGTCAAGGTGGCTTTCAAATTAAAACAGATGCAATAGAGGCACAAGGTCAACATGAAAATAGAAATAAATTTCCAGTAGCCTCAAAAACAAAACTAAAAATACAGTCTGCTCTCCATATCTGTGGGTTTAACTTTTAGGTATGCTATTATTCACAGATTTGACTAAGATGTTATCTTTAGGAATCTCTAAGTCCTCCAACACAATACAATTAAATAGGGACTTGTTCCATCCACTCCATGCATCAACCTGGTATTGATCAGGCATTGGAGGAGGGGTTAGCTTTTAAATGTGATATTCTTTGTGTTTTTATTGTATTTTAACTTTTGTATCCATGGCACAAATATTGCCTTGTTTTTAAATTTTATTTGGGTTGTGTCATGTGAATGTTATCCAACTTGAATCCCCATGGAGAGAAAGGTGGGATAAAAATAAAGTAAATAAACAATAAATGAACTCAGTGCCCTATTAAAAGACACATATTTTAAAAGCATCTCATTGTATTTAAAATAAAAATTTAAAAAATCATCTGCTAGCAGGAAGGTAGGACCTTTCTAGCTTCCCCAAGAAGTGGGGTTTATATCTTAAGACTGGTCACAGAGTTCAGTTGGTGTAGCTCCAAAGAGAAGAGACTGGAGGCCACACTCCATTTGTGAGTTCACTCACATTTCCTTCCACTCTGAATCTACTCCAGTTGGTTTATTATCATCTGGCTTGCCTCACTCCCAAGCCAATATTTTGGATGGGGCCCATTGGCACAAAGGGCCAGAGAAGAGCCCCTTTTCCTTCCTTCTCCTCCTCCCAAAATATATAAGGGATGGATATGCAACTTGATGTTGAATCTCAGGAACTGCTTGACTTGAATTTGAAAAGGCTAGAGAAAATGCTTGGTTGAATCCCAGAAAAGAGCAGCAATGTGACTGGATAATCTCTCCAATACTCTGCAAAGACATCACTGTTCGCAGAATAAGTGCATTCTCACTTCACTCCTTGTCTTGTACATTTGTAAAACTGGAGCATTTTAACACCTTCGTGTTAGTATTGCTTCCACCATTCAAGCTGTATCTGCTAGGTGATGGTATCTTAGTATGTTTCTTGACAATTTTCATTATGTCAGTGTTTTTGTTTTGAATGGGGACCAAAGTGAAAGCAACATGGATGTGCTTTTTTAAAAAAGATTCCTACCCATTCTCTACTTGCCTTTTTCTCTGCTTCTGCCACATACACAAAACTTTTCAGACTACTTTTGGATTGGAGAATAATTCATTTTACATTAAACACACAGCTTTTGTTTGGCGGGCATACACATAGGACTCCTTTGCCACTTATTTGGATTTAAGAGGAAAGTACTCAGGTCTGTTAAATGAGGCTCATAAGTTACCACTTGTTTTTTTCAAGAGACTGTAGGCCTACCGTGCCATTAAGTGGGAGCATGTTGAAGTGGAGTCAATTGTTTCCAATGTGGCTGAAGCACCTGCATGGAAAGCACTTCTCTTTTATTATTCCCAAGCCCTGAATGTACTCTCATGCCCTTGTACATTCAACCTCTGCCTGCAACATTTTAGGCTTCTTCTTTCTCTAATGAGAGCAATAAAGCAGTGGATGGTCCTGATGGCAATTTCTGTTGTAAGTCATGCTGCTGCTGCTGCTGCTGCTGCTGTTGTTGTTATAAGCTCAGGGGAATTTGTAAAGAAATGCTGTACAGTTGAATAATTAGAGGTTTTCCAAATTGGAGAAGAAAGCCCATTGAGCTCAATTTGTAACACATTTTGTGCCCTCTTGTCTCCTGGAAAAAAGAGTTCTTATGGGTTGTGATGGAAGTTGGCAGCAGTGTTTGCCTTGTTGCATTGAGCAAGTAAATGGACTTGTACTAAAACTTTGCCACTATTTACAGAGAGATTTTTATGACAAATTTTCTGAAAAAGAAAATCTGGCTGAGAAAACCTTTGATAGATTTGTCTTAGAATGACCATAGGTTGAAAAGATCTTGACAGCATTCAATGACAACAAGGAATTAAATGTAGTTGAAAACTATCAATTAAAAATAATATAAAAACCATTAAATACTCCTTTTCAGCACTGAAACGTCCACTGAAACAAAAAGCTATTTGCCTGCCTATTGAGGGATTGCAGGGAGTGCGCCAGTCTAACCTCCCTAGGACTGTGAAGATGGTGGAAGGTGAGGAGGACCTCAACAAAAGATTTCAAAACATGGGCAGGTTCATATGGGAGAAGGTGGGCCTCCAGACAACCTACACCCAAGCCATGTAAGACTTCATGGATCATGAGAAGCACTTTAGATTGTGGCCAAAAATGGGCCAGCGCCAGTGGGAGTTAAGTACTTCAGTTGCAGTCGTAGTTGCCAGACTAGGTACAGTTCCTTGTAGTTTCTGAATGCTCTTCAATGCCTGCCTTGGATTGGCCTTACAGTAATCCAAGCTACTGTTCCCAAAACATTTATTTGTCTTAAAGCAAGTTTTACTGCCATTTCCCATTGTGTGTGGACGTGTCAGCTGCCTCCAACGATCCTCCACAGATAAGTCTTTCCCATGATTTAAGATGTCCCTAATTGCTTTACTGAGGGGAAAGAGTGTGCACCTTTTACCCAAACAGCTGAGCGATTTGCTATGACAATCCTGCCACTGTGCGTTCACTTAATTTCCAATTAATCAAACGTTCAATAAATCATTAGTATAATTACACCTGCTCCCATTTTTCTGCCCACCTCGCCATCCCCCCGCCATCCCCTCCACACATTAGCTATGCTCAGACAGGTCCCTGTTCCGGCAGCATGGCTGGATTCATTTGTCTGACCCAGTTGGTTGCGCATCCTCATGGGCCTTGAAAAACGATAGGGCAGAAGTTTCCATTATTTATTGTGCCACAAGTTAGCTTCCCTTCCCCTCCTCCTTTTCTCGCTCTTTTCACACGAATGCTCCTGCACCGACTTAAAACAAACATCAGTGCAACAGTGACTGGTTAATTTCTCACGCTTTTTTAATCATTTGTATTCCCCCTACTGTGCCACTTTTCTAATTACACTATCTCCCCAGGTGTGCAATAATTCCCTCATCACCATATATCTCAAGTAGAGATTATTAAAATAATATAGCTTGTGTCATATAAATGTAGCAGAAAGTATCTTAAAAAAAGAGACTGCGTTGAAAGCCAGTAAATTGTTTCAACAGAATAATGTTGTAAGAGGGAAGCGAGCAAGAGCTCACACATAATCTGTTTATCAGAATGACTGGGTTTTCTTTGAAGAGATCAAAACACAATTGTTTCCCGTTCAAAATACTCTGCCACAAAGCAAAATGCTGGCTCGGTGATCATAAATGGACATCACCAAGGCTGCTTCACAAATGATATTTTTAATCATTTGACTACAATTCTTGATGGCCGTATCAGTTGAGTGGAACCTAGTTTAAGGTTTCTATAAGGTTTAAGTGAGCTCTCCAAGGTGCTGAATCTACTTGGAAAAATATAGTGTTTAGAATCATGGAGATAATCTTTAATGCCTTGATGAAGATCTGGATTCACCATCCTACTGACATGGAAACTGTCAATGCCAATAACAACAACAACAACAACAACAACAACTTTGCATTCCGCCCTATCTCCCCAAGGGGACTCGGCGGATTCCAACAGACAATGGCAAACATTCAATGCCTCTGTAAACAAACAATACTACACTGCAATCACACATATTAAATACTGCAGCTGTTGTTGCCATCGTCACCGATTCAGACCAGGGGAGTTGAATACTCAATTCATAGCCAGACCCCATACTTTGTTCCAGAATAAAGTTTGAAATGATGGTAGGTTTTATTCTACCTTTCAGACTTCAGGGATTATGTCTTTTATTTAAAATAAGAAGCATTCTTTCACAAAATAACAACAGAAGGTCCCCATGAGAACTGGTCTGATTGTACACTATGTGCTCCCTCATTTCTTCATCTGTACATGATGACAGAAGTTTTAAAATACTTTATAAAATGTTACATTTGTGTCTTTGTCATGTGCTGAAACCTATGCTTATTTTTGTTAAAAATTCTTCTTAATGTGGACATTTCTTCACACAATTTCACTTCAAGTTATGCAACTTCCCCCTATGACTGAAGAATGTGCATATTTGTTTCATCCATTGGCTCTTTCTATTTGAATATGTGTAAGTACATGTGCAAGTTTGTGTGTATTCACTTTATTTTTCAGATTTTCCCCCCTGAGTGTCTTTTATATACCAATAAATCATCCAGCTGAAAGGCAATCTAATGTTGCACTAACATGAACCATGGACTAGTCCCTTCTACTATACTGAGATTCTAACTATCGTGAAGGACAAAGGGTATGTTTTATGGGATATACAGTTCTGTTCTAAGGTACTGCACTATGCTGGCCTAGTATCTGTGGCAATAACATTTCAACCTTTATTATACATAGATGTTACCTTGCAATGAAGTCCTCCATCTTTAGAACACTAATCCTTTAAACAAAATATAATAGTTGTTTAAATAGAAGCAATTTTAAACTAGTGTGATTGATTTTAGTTGGAAGTTGGGTCTTAAATTAATTCCAGAATTAACTTACTTATGAAGTTATATATTGATTAACTAAACCAGCTTTTTTATACTTCTTTCACTCTGAGATAACTTTGTAATGAGACTGACAGTGAGGCCAATTTAGAGATAGGGTCATATTTCCTAATGCCACGTGGAGAAGAATGGAGACTCTACGCCAGGGATCCCCAAACTAAGGCCCGGGGGCCGGATGCGGCCCTCCAAGGTCATTTACCTGGCCCCCGCCCTCAGTTTTATAATATAATATTTTATATCAGTTTTAATAATATAATATATTGTATATACATATAATATTGATAATAATATTATGTTATACAATATAATACTAATAGTAATACCATATAATAATATTAATTATATGTTATATATTACATATTATATAATAGTATAGTGGTATAGTTCAATATAGTAATATATAATACTAATATTGTGCAATGCTAATAATATAATATATTGTATGTACATACAGCTGCTCTGAGTCCCCTTCGGGTGAGAAGGGTGGGATATAAATGTAGTAAATAAATGCAGTAAATAAATAATTAATTTTACACTTAGGCTCGGCCAAAGTCTGAAATGACTTGAAGGCACACAACAACAACAATCCTAATTAACTTAACTATCTCTTTGGCCAGTAGCAGGCCCACACTTTCCATTGAAATCCTGATAGGTTTATGTTGGTTAAAATTGTTTTCATTTTTAATTATTTTATTGTTTTTTCGTCGTCGTTGTTGTTGTTGCACTACAAATAAGACATGTGAAGTATGCATAGGAATTTGTTTTGTTTTTTTCAAATGATAATTCGGCTCCTCAACAGTCTGAAGGATTGTAGACCGGCCCTCTGCTTCAAAAGTTTGGGGACCCCTGCTCTACGCATTGTGAGTTTTTAGTTTGTTTAAGCACTTCCACAAAATGCACAAGATTTCCCCAAAATAATTGCGTATCTCAGACTTTTGTTAGAAGCAAGATCTTTTATGAGGGATTGGAAAATCTTTGAGAAGATCGTTCATCTTGACCAAAATCTCACCAGCGGAGACCTATCAATCACCTGCCAGCATCCTGTCCTGATGCTGGTCTTTGAAACAGGATGCTTTGAAAAAGGTTTTTGATATTGTTCCATACATATCATTCTGACTTTCTCAGTAAGATGGAGAAAAGGTGTTGGTATCACCATCTTGACCAAATGCAAATGGCCATGGTGGAATGGTCCAATGAACTGCCCCAGCTGCAAGAAGTCTACAATCTCCTCCTTTTCTGCATTGCGGCTTTGGCAAACTTCCCCCTTTGCAGTTTTTACCTGGGAAGAATGCTTTGCTTTTAATTGTTGATCATTTTAATTAGATGGTAAGCATCATGTAAAAGCGGAATGAAGACATGGCACTTTGCCTTCTAAATCAGGGAGCAGATTACTTTGGGCAATAACTTTGGAGACTAATAGATGTTTCTGCTCCCTCTCCGCAGCCCCCAAATTATTTAGAATGGTTAACTGTATCACATTTGGGTAAGCTGCAATTAGGTGATTTGTCTAAGCAATCGAAAGGAAAGGGCACTTGCTCATCAGCACTCTGTGAATTGATGTGGGCATTGCTTCCCTCTCCTCTTGCTGTGTGCTCTACTTTTAATTTCTTTTCTTTTTCCTTCCCTGCTCTCCAACCTCCTCCTCCCACTATAGACAGATGGATACCTTGGCTGCGGCATCAGTCAGTAAGATATCCATAAAGTATTGCAACATCTGTGCAAGGGCTGAGCTCCTTCTGAATGAAGCAAACATTCTTTAACTGTGGTGCTTCGTTTCACAGCAGCCACGGATGGTGTGATGGAAGTGGGAGGCAAGGCAGCTTCTGGATTCTAGTTTGACCTAGAAAACCTTGCTATTTGAAAGGTTTGGGAACCTTGAAGGACTGTTTGGACACTTCATAGGTTTCACAGTTTCCATCCTTCCCCTTGATTTCAATAATTATGAAAGTGAAAGGTAGAAGGGTAGGAATTCCTTTGGTATGCTAGTTCAAGTACAATATAGAAATCACTCTTCGATCCTGCTAAAATCTATTTCTCAAGGAGCAGGCAAATGCTAGATGTTACAGTACATAATGGACTTCTATACAAAAACAGTATAGCCAAATAGAAGCTAGAGTGTTGAGTCACAAAGCTTTTCTAAATTGGCATTTTCCCTGATATGTCACTCTGTGTGTATGTGTGTGTTTCACCTCCAAAAGTATTCAGTGGTAATAATATAATCTCTTCTCCATAAAGTCATCTCCCCCTTTCTTATCAGCATGCCCTCCTGATAGTGTAGATTACACAATCTCTGAGTGAATCTGATGCACATTTTGAAAATGTGGAAGGCAAATACACATTTTTCCCCAAAACAATTAACAGTTGTCCAGACAGTCCATTAACAAGAGCAAAAGAAACAACCTGGTTGTTCCATGTGATGATAAAAAGGAATTAATCCTGATTTTCTGTATGTATGTATCTCTCCCATAGAACTTTCTGGTTGAGGCAGGAGCATGGGACCCCTCTCTGCAAAATATATAAAGTTTGGCTTTGTGTTTTTTGAAAAACCAGGAGAGGGCAGTAAATTTCTTTTTATAGTTATTAAAAACCATTGCAGAGTTATCCATAAAACAAGAGGCTGCACATTTCCCCTTTCCTTCCAATTGAGGGTTCACAACAGGCTGGAGGCAGGTGGGCGGAGGGAAGGTGATAGGTCTTCCTCTTATTGTCTTGAGAGCTTAAAGATGTATGCTTTCCCCTTTTAAATGTGTAGGAGGGAGACAAACAGGAAGGATACCTGGCTCTTAGAAGGCAATTTCTCTTTGCATTAAAGGGATTAAAAGCTCGGGAAAATGGGCTTTCTCTCTACTTTTGTAATAAATGTTTTCATTAGATTTTTATATCACATACCAGCACTTGGGGTAGTGAACCCAAAAATCTTTAACAAGGAAGTTGTGATCCAAATCTGTTATGTAGCCCAGACTTTTTGGACCTTAAAATAAACAAAATGGGAAAACTTTTGATCAGTGATGCATACAGAATTAAAGGAGATATAGTGCATTATCACACTACATTGCCATAGTACTATCATTCCTGTTATAGTATCATTGTGTGGCAACATTGTAAAGAGTGCTGGGATTTGCATTTAGGGAGGGGCATTCAGAATTCCCACCCAGAGAGCCCTAGAGCCTCACCAAACTACAAATGTTGACATTAAAATGGAATAGTAGCATTATAACGTACTGTGAAAGAAGATGTACTGCTCCATTACAGCAGTTTAATTCCACTTAAAACTGTCATGGATTTGTCCCATGGAATCTTGGGATTCCCACTTTGATGAGTCTCTGCCAGAGAATTCTAACTGAACTAACCAATCTACAAATCCCAGGATTGAATAGAATAGAGTCATAGCAGGTGTGAACTACAATTGAGTTCAAAGAGCAAAAGTAGCTGGCACTCCATCAACTCAGCAGCAAGGGAAAGGAGGGGAAGGGCGGACCATTGTCCATCCCAGTAGACTCCAGCAATATCAAAATTGCAACTACTCCTAGTGTGTGTGTGTTCTTTCTCATGACTATACTTTGCCATGATCACACGTTCACAGTACCGGCCTACAATAAGACACTCAAGCCCAGAAATCCTAAGGTTAGCCTTAGGGTCAATATGTAGATAAGAAAAGACTTGAAAACACAACAAAATCAGTGAAAGTTGATGATGCCAATGTTTCAGTTAATTATGTAAAAAATTAACCATTTTGTTCAAATTTATGTCTAAAAAATTCCTAAGAAAAATGTGGGAGAAACCACATACTTAACCTTCTGAAGTCTCTGTGCATTCAACTTAAGGTTGCCACTTCTTGTTTTTGCTGCTCTTGAGACTAGCAGTTCAGATTTCATGCAAGGAGATTCCACCTAAACATTAAGAAGAACTTTCTGATAGTAAGAGCTTTTCAACAGTGAAATAGGTTGCTCCCTTGGAGTCTGGTGGAGGCCCTTTCTATGGATGCTTTTAAACAGAGGTTGGGTGGCCATCTATCAAGAGGATTTTGATTGTGTCTTCCTGCCTGGCAGGACTGGATGGCCCTTAAGATCCCTTCCAACTCTATGATTCTATTATTCCACAGTTCTTTCTTTTCTTTTTGAGGCTTTTCGAAAGAAGACTTTTCACAAAGTTGAGAACTCTAGTCACAAACTACGTTTATGGGTTTCCAAAGACGTGCCTGGTGGTACAGCTCTCTGGAAACTTGTAAGATTTCTTCTCTTGCAAACATTAATGCTGTCTGCTACCCTTTATTCTTTCATTAGCTGAGGGACAGTTGGAGAAGCCCAGCACATGGATGGCTTTGTGAGGCCCAGGCGTCCCCTTTGCAGAGCTTGCTTTTCGCGTCCCGCTTGCGTGCCGCAGAAATGTTCCTTCGGGGTCTTTCTGACAGGGATGCCAGCTTGCATTGGGTAAGAAAGTTGCAGCCATCCTGTATCTGGCGACAGAAACGCCCAGCAGAAGAAATAGCGTGCGTAACTTCTGGAGGAACACGGCAACAATGTTTCCCAAGACAGCTTTCCTGCATTTTCTTTAAAGGCCTGTAATATCTCCGCTTAAAATGTGTTTGCTTGTCACTTTGTGATCCACAGTGTGCCAGGCACAATAATGGCTTAGTTCATCTCGAGTACAAATTGCTCTTGCAAAATGCATAATGCTCGTTTGAGTACCATTATTTATTGTTTTTATTACCGCTGCTATTATTGTTATTATTACTGCTACTGGAGTGTGCTGTGCTGGAGGGAAAGATGTTTGCTTTATGGGAAAAGAGCACAAGGCAACTATCTGCTTTTCTTTTGGAGTTCTGTGAAGTTTTGGGCAAGGGGTGGAGGGATGGATAGTTCAAGCTAACTTTTAAAATGAGAAACCAGTGCCAAGAACCAAGATTTCAAGAGGCTGTGTAAATGAGAGAGAAGGGGATATTGAAACGCTAATTCAGTTTGAATTTAAATTGTTGCCAGAAAAAAATGCACGGCGAGACAAAGATAGGTGGGATTGCTAACTACAGTCTATTTCTACATATACATATCCTGTTTGGAACACAATACTGTGTAAAAGTTTCAACCAGATATGGGATTATTGGTCAAGGTAGATCATTGGGAAACATTTGATTTGTTGTTGAAAGCTTTCATGGTCAGAATCACAGGGTTGTTGTGTGTTGTCAGGGCTGTATAGCCATGTTCCAGAAGTATTCTTTCCTAATGTTTCACCCACATCTATGGTATATACCTCACAACCTCTGAGGATGCCTGCCATAGATGTGGGCAAAACATCAGTAGAGAATATTTCTGGAACATGGCCACAGAGCCCAGAAAACACTCAACAACCCCAAACATTTGATTGTACTCCCCTTATCAAAAATATTATGTGCTCTTAAACATGCCTTTGGGCCTTTCTAAAGCAACCTGAAGGACCATAAGTCTGCATGTTGTGATCTTCTTGGGATGTCCTGCTCTCTGCTTGATTCTTTTCACAGGGACATTTGCTGGGAACACAAGAGAAGACCTTTACCATGACCGTGTGCAGGGTTAGATGGGTTACATTGGCACCTTCCATGCTATCTTTTCATAGGAAAGCATATGAGGGTCAACAGTTTGCTGCTCTCTTCATCCTCTTCTACTGTGCTGCAGAACTCGGTTGGTCCCCTGTATTATTTCTTTGCACAGAAACAGATTCCTAGAGGGTGGCGTCAGGAACATGTTGCTTCCTTAAAGAATCCCACATGGGCAGATAGAGCCATTATGTTCAAAACGGTGCCATTATTCATTGGGGTGGAGTGATGGTGAAAGGTTTCTTCTAGACGCCTCCGTCTATTTTTAGAGCTCCTCGGCTCTAGTTAATGCTTGATATTGATTCTGAATAAATTAAATGGCAATGGAATTGGGTTTCCATGACAGTCAGTCAAAGGCTTTTTATATGCAATACTCATTTATAGAAACATGATTCTTTTTTAACTCTGCTAAGTTTCAAAAGCCATTAAAGTAATTGAAAGCCATTAAAATCTTGGAATAGTTTGGAGAGTTAATCCAATTTGTGTGCCATTTGGCTAGTGGACAGTTGAAACCTGTTTGATGATGATTGCTTCAACTCTCCTGCCTTGGTTTTGTTTTTGGCATTTGTTTTTGACAATTAAAGATGGTGGCTAATATTTTGTCTCTTGAGCCCCATCTACACGGCCATAATCCAGTTTCTGAATCCAGATGATCTCCTTTGAACTGGAATATGGCAGTGTAGACTGAGATGATTCAGTCCAAGCAGATCATCTGGATTCAAAAACTGGTTTATATGGCAGTATAGATCTAGTCTTAGTCTTTTCAGCTAATAGACTTGGTTTCCTGAGATATTTCTCATAGGATTTGACTTCCAGACTTAGAACATTGTGGTTGTCCTTCTCTGGTCATATTCCCCTCCTTCTTGAATTGTGATGACCAGAATTGGGCACCATTTTCCAGTTGAGATCTGATCAAAGCAGATCAAAGAGTGACTATGGCTTCTTTCAGTCCTGACACTATACTCTTGTTGTCCATCCCTGCTGAGTAATATTTCAGAGGAAACTTCAGATCCATCAGAATCAAGGCCCCATTGTTTTCTGTGCATGCTCCTGGCAGGGATAAAAACCCTGGAACTGGTCTAGTTTTCTTCCTATTGAAATCATATAGCGAGATGTCTTTTTCAAAACAAGAGAAAGAGCATGAAAGGGAAGAAAATGGCAAAAGGTCCACCCACAGATATAACAGGAGTCCAGAAATTTAAAGGAACAGATATTACTTTGTGATTGATTCCTCGCTCCCTGACGACCGTATGAATTTTCTGCCCATTAGATGGACTCTGAGAGGTAATTCAATGCTCTTATTTTGGCCAGTTGGCTGAAAACATTTGAAAATAGTGAACTGTGATTAGTTTGTGGAGTAGCTTAGTTTAATTAATTTATTTTTGGTGCATTTGACATTTTCATTTCTATGCACGATGTACTGGAAGATCCTTGAAATGTAGAGTAATTAATTTCCAAAGAGATCATTTATCTTCATTTTGACATCACCTTGGGGTGGTGATAGTAGTGTAGAATGTTTCTCTCTCACTACCCCCCACCCCCATTTCAAATAGAAAAGGATTTTTGCTGCCATCCTCTATAAGTGTTTGTGGATCATGCTACAGAAAATTCCTACTTCCTGAGAGACTTTCCAGTTCAAAGAAAGCACTTAGCTTTGTATGCTCCCATCCTATATTTACTCAAGGCAGTGCTCGGGAACTGTTTATATTTAATCTTTCTTGAGCTGGTGCTTAGAGTCACAATGTGCTCCTTAGGATCAGCGTTGACTTCAGATAGAACATACTTTCAATTGAGATACTCCAAGAGCAGAGTTAGATGGCTTTCCTTCACATTTCCCTTGTGCAGCAAGCTTTGATTTCTTGTTCATATACCAAGGCTGAAATAAAAGTACCTTACTCTTAATTCTTGATCATAATTCTTACGATCCATTGCTATTTCAGAGCTCAAGAAATGGCATACACAAGGTATCAGGCACCAGTCCTTTCTTCCCTTTTGTAGTCCTAACCTTGGTGAACTCCCAAGACCTCAAGAGCAGCTCCTATTCTGCCTTTCTGTCTAAAATATTGTCCTGGGAGCCCTGGATGACCAAGGATGCCCCAAACAGTCAGAGGGGACCCAAGGACTTTTTATTCCTTTGAGTATCACTAGCTACCTTTGACATTCTCCCTGGAGCATACAGTAGGGCTTCAGATACCATAAGGACTTCTATATCTCCTGCCATTATCACTCAGCAGCTTGTTTCATTCTGTATTTGTTGTTCATAAGGTAGTCCAAATAGTTTGGTATCTTGGGTATGAGCTTGGACTGTTGACAATGAGTTATGGAAGAATTGGGATCTTGAAACAAAAGGACAGGGCTGTAATTCAAGACAAGGTGAAATGGAGGAGAAAAATGGTAAAGAAATGGTCCTACCAAGCGTCAATGCAGCAGGAAGAAGAGAGCTTGAACAGAAATCCACAGGAGCTGTTCTTCTGAAGTTCAGGTAGATGCTGGATTGGTCCATGACTAATTTCATACCAACAGAAGTTCACTTTGTGAGCATAATGAAATAGGTGCCCCTCTATGGCAGTTCATGCCTTGTAATAAATTAGTCTCTAAGATATTACAAGATGCTTCATCACATTGGTTTCAAAAGACAAATGCAGCTGTTCTTTTGCAAGCTGTGTAAGTGAATGCACTTGCAAATCCTAGCTCCAGCCTCTTTTATATAACCACGGGATGTTAATTTATTAATGTTTATATTAAAGTTTTTTGGCTGTTTTTTTCTACCTGAATGGCCTTCGAAGTGGTGCACATAATAACAATAAAAAAATCCATCAGGGTAAAATATTATCTCAAAATAATAATAAAATATATTAATCAATATTCACACACAGTGATAATGAAAATCAAAGCAGTGAAAAGTACAGCAACATTTTTTGCCCTTGTTTTTTTCTTAACTGTGACCTAGGAAAAACTTAATCTAGACTAGAAGGCTAATAAAATAAATAGTTTCCAGTGTCAGATAGATTGATTGATAGATAGATGATAGATAGATAGACAGTAGATAGCTAAGGGGCTAGTATTGAAAAAAGCACGCATTATAGATATAAATAACAATGACTTCATGAAATGATAAGAAGCAATCAGCTCTTCAGATGAAGTTTGAATGCAGCTGTTAGTATTTTTCACCATAGGATGGCTATGGATAATGGAACTTGTAGTTCAACCACAGCTAAAGATCTGCATGATTCAAATACCTGCATGATTCAAATCTGTTGAAATGATTGACATTTGATGACCATGAATAATTGTTGCACTTGTGACTTCAGACAGTTACGGTCACTCATGTTGTATTTTGTTTAAATAGAAGAGTATACAGAACATTTATATCTTACTAGCATAAGTATCCAGCGTTGCCCAAATATGCATTTTCTGAATATAGGATTCTGTGAAGAACTGAATTATATACCAAACTTTGTCATCTTAAGGACTCTTTCTCCCTACCCCAGATCACTTCCATTTCTACTAGCCCTCTGAGAAGACCTCCTTTAGAATGCCTCTGTGGTAATGCTCTGGCCCTCTATGAGTGTCTGCCTGCTGACATTTTACCCCCAGGCATGGCCAAACTTGGGCCCTCCAAGTGTTTTGGACTTCAACTCCCACAATTCCTAACAGCTGGAAGAAGTTAAAGTCCAAAACACCTGGAGGGCCCAAATTTGTCCATGCCTAATTCTATTCCTCTTCTATTTGTCACAGCTCCCTCTGAAGTGTCCTTTCTATATATTTCCCTCTTGTGGCTGGATCTCAGCACTGCAAACATATTCTTTTTTTGGGACTCTACCTTAGGAGCCCCGATGGCAAAGTGTGTTAAAGCACTAAGCTGCTGAACTTGCAGACCGAAAGGTTGCAGGTTCAAATCCCAGAAGCGGAGTGAGCGCCCGCTGTTAGCTCCAGCTTCTGCCAACCTAGAAGTTTGAAAACATGCCAATGTTAGTAGATCAATAGGTACCGCTCCGGCAGGAAGGTAATGGCGCTCCATGCAGTCATGCCGGCCACATGACCTTGGAGGTGTCTACGGACAACACCGGCTCTTCAGCTTAGAAAAGGAGATGAGCACCAACCCCCAGAGTCAGACATGACTGGACTTAACGTCAGGAGAAACCTTTACCTTTTTTACCTCTAAACAGGATGGGGTTTTTTAGTTGAAACCCTACTTGTATTTTGATTCAAGTAATGAAAGATATGTGTACCAAGTTTGGTCCAGATCCATCAAGTCATGTAGAAGCCTTTGTGGAACATACATGCATACTTTCACTTCTAGATAGATAGAAAAATAGAGGTGAGGGATTTGTTCCAGGACTTTTTGTGGAATGCAGTTATTTTACATTCATCATCATCATTTAATTACTTATTAATCGCCCTCCATCCAAGATGCTCTAGGCGATTTACATTAAACAAACTGTGGCTTCAGGACCATTGAATTTCTCCAGTGGACCTAGAAAATGTCCAGAATAGTGTTATCTCTAGGCCTCCAGTGTGATTCTGTGATCAACTTCTGGTGGAACATCTGGTGGAAGTTAACAAGAGAGCATCTCTGGAAGTCTATAGAGAATACTTCACTAGGCATCAATAAGTGCTCTAGCATGATCCTCTGGTATTTAAGTCTCTTAGCCTGTAATTGAAACTGTATTCAATGAGTTTGAATAATATGTGGGCCTAATATATATGTGTGTGCTTATTTGAAAGGTAGAGCTTTGCATTGTTGTTGCTGAGCGATATATGCATATCTCCTGCAGGCTCCACCAGTTTTTACTACTAGAATACATTAGAATGGGAATGTATTAAAATTATTGATTTATCATTTATAATGCTAAAGCGATGCCCTGAAATAAAAACTGGATCTCATCCAGCTCTCTAGCAACCCTGACATTATTGGATGACGCAGGCTGAAGCCATCCGTTTAATGAGTGTGCCGCTATGCCCTGAGAACCGGGGAGAGCACCAGTCAGAACAGCCAGGCATTCAGAATGGGCTGGTCGATACTACAAACCGCTGAGTGCTCCAAGTGTTCAAAGGTGTAGAGCTCTCTTGTTTGTTCAGAATCCATCACTTTTTTAAAGAAAGGGTTTGTAATCTCCCGTTTGCACACTTGTCCATGCATCTGAATTTTCAATATCTTTGTCAATTTCTGCATTCTGTCAAGGCCAATCCTAATTCAAAAATATCTCAGCTTCAAAGATTTAGGAATAGCCATAAAGTGATCTGAAATCATCTTTTTGATTCAATATTTCTTGTGCCTCAATGCGTTTATTTCAAATTAAGACTGGGAACTCTTGACAAGTAGAATGTTTTCTTTTAGGAAGGAATTAGTATTTAAAATAATTGTGCTATCAAGTCTTTTTCTCTACTACTTGTTTCCTCCTGTATCACTAAACATCAGTCCCTTTAAAAAAAAAATCTATCTTATTGGGAGCTATTACCCTTAAAGTCATCTGGATTCCTTTGGGGCTGCCAAGAGGTGAAATTGACTTTTTTGAGAATGTATTGAGGAAAAGTGCAGCCTGTGCATTTTTGTTCCTCCCCATCTCCAAGTAGAAGCATCCTGTGTGTTAAGACTGAAAGGGAAAATTTACGGCCAGTTTTAGATTGTTAGCTGAGGTCAGGAATTGAAAGTCCAATAAGTGTCCACTCTTTGCTATTGCATCAAACTGGTTCATAATAAGGGAAGAAATCAACACTTGAAGGATCACTGTTTCCATCTTCAAAAGGTCAAGAATGGTAAGAACTTGTTGATGTCATGCGTTTATTCTCAAAGTTGAATGAAATAATGGAACTGATGGACAGTTCACTAACAATACACATAGTTTGGTACCTTTGAAACTATGTGTAAAGTTAGGGAAATGTCCACCTGCTCTTTCTTTCCCTAACTTTACACATAGTTTCCCTAGCTTTGCACATAGTTGGTACCTTCAAACTGGATTTTGCAGGTTTGTTTGTTGTTAATGTCAATATGGCAGAGGTTTTGCATTTTAAACTGATTTTGTAGCAACTAAAGTAAGCTGTCGTTAGTAGTAGGGACAGATATAGTAGGAAAAGTATACAGAAATGACAGCTGGATGAATTCCAATTGAGAGAAATCTGGATAGGTAGAAGAAAGGCTGCATGGTCAAAGAGAAGAGCAACGTGTTTAGATCTGCTTTGTAGTACAATATTTAACAATTTAAAAGATGAAAACATGTGTAAAAAGAGATATTTACAAAGGGGCTAATATTAAGGAGATTCCACCTGAACATTAGGAAAAAATTCTTAACTGTGAGAGCTGTTCAGCAGTGGAACTCTTTGCCTCAGAGTGTGGTGGAGGCTCTTTCTTTGAAGGCTTTTTAACAGGGGCTGGATAGCTATCTGTCAGGAGTGCTTTGAATGCAATTTTCCTGCTTCTTGACAGGGAGTTGGACTGGATGGCCCATGAGGTCTCTTCCAACTCTATGGTTCTATATAATAAACAATTATTATTATTATTGACTTATTGGTTTCAGTATGGTTAAAATAAATTTAGTTGTAACTAATTTTAAAATTGTTATTTCCTTTTGACACATGGAGACTCTGTGCCACAATTATTCACATTGACCCCATTGTCTTCCTTTTAGACTGAGAGAATGTGTCGGGTCTCAGTCAATTTAACCATAGCTGACTGGGATTAGAATCAAGCTCTTACAGAGTCTTACAGAGTCTGGGATTAGAATCAAGCTCTTACACACAAACTATGCTGGCTGTTTCGTTTAAATACTGAGGTAAAGAATAAATCCCATCCAGAAATCCAACCACCCATGACATATGAGAGGCTAGTTTTGATAAATTTCACAATAACTAGTTTTGGAGACCAAATACTTCCTTGTTTGATAGGATATTATGGCTTGTAATGATCATTTTATGGCTTAAAAACAAGTGCCACATCCCGGCCGAAAGACTCTGTGTTGGTAGTCCTGGCACGTCAGGCCAAATAAATTGTTATCATAATTCAACTCAGGCTTTCAACAAGTTAACACCGCAAGCGTATTCAGGCTGTACATTTTTTGCAGACCTTGCAAAATGCTTGAAATATATGCTGCGTAAAAAAAACGTGGTGTCAGAAAATCCAGGGAGTTTAATTGCTTTTTCTTTTCTTCCCCACTTCTTCAACGCTGTGGAAGGGGCCTTACCTTTGCCTCCATTGTTGTTATTCCACATTCATGACTGTTGATGTAGTGATGGAAACCCTGAGTTCCCATCAGATCAATTGTACAATATACAAACATACTCCAAAACAGCCACCTCAGTGTCACTATTGTCACCTGCATTCACTCACTCTCTGTCTTTCTTGCGTCTTTTTCTCTGAAATATGACTCAAAGGGGATGTCCTGTGTCATGTATAGATCTGAGCTTCATCTCATTGGCGCCTTTCATTATAGACATTAGTGTAGACTGATGCATCTTTGAATCATTAGGTTAAGTTGATAGGCAGGAGACATATCTACATGGGTGCCTAAAATACAGCACTGACCCAATGTATTGTTGCCTCCAATTGACCCCAGATTTCATGAGGCATTTGCATGCTCAGTTTTGAATCTATGGTAGTCATGGGAGCACCATCCAGTCAAGCTGGACATTGTTCAGCCTAGTTAGATTATCACCCTTATCATTTCCATTTTTGGTTTCCATATAAGTAGCCACAGAGCCCTGGTGAGCTCCTGGCCATCAGCAAAAGCCCTCGGCAATGCCAGGAGCTCCCCAGAGCTTTGCGGTTGCTGCACCAACAAACACTGACACAGGTAAATGCAGGGAAAATAGAACATTAGCCCTGGCCCATGGGAACATCTGGACCAGTTAAATTAGAACCATTCCCAGCTGTTCACTCTATCCCCAAAGTGTGGGGTTGCTTCAGAGTTTCAGGAAAGTCCCAAATAATTCTCCTTCTGCTAACAGAGAATTGGGTTATCCGGTTTTACTCTATGTTAGGGGAACAATCTAAAATCCCATTAGATAGCACCATGGACACCATGCGGATCTCCAGAAGCAACATCTGACCTGATTCAGGGTTCGTGGCCCATGTAGATGGGTCCAAAATCCACCATCAAAAATAAATAGAATGTAGCTTTAGAGCATCCAACCACGTTGGACTTTTTGAACGTATGGTTGTCTAACACTGAAGATGACTCTAAACAAGGATTCCATGGGATGGAACCATAGACATTCAAGTGGGATCATAGCACCATAAATGTGTAACATGAAATAAGGATGCCTGGCGTTCTGCAAAGTCTTAACACAGACGTATTAGATACTTAAAGAATGCTGGCCTTATTGTTATGTAGATTCTTTTCTGTCCAAAGCCACAAGATAACTGTTTTTGCCTTCCCACAGCATTACAAAACCTGGACTAGCTATACTTAGACACAGATATTTTAACAGATCAAGGAATGGGCCCTGCACAAACTTTACAGTTATATGTGAGTTTTTCAAAAGGATAGATAGCATTTGTCTATAATGACATCCCCTCCCCACTCTACCAACTGGGAAATGTCAATTGTCCTTCCCAGTGAGGTCAAGAAGATGCATTTTTGATTTCCTAGCATCTTGAATGATTGTATGACAGAAAGTGGACTGGCTTGCCAATTGATCATCTAAACCAGGCATGGGCAAACTTTGGTCTTCCAGGTGTTTTGGACTTCAACTCCCACAATTCCTAACAGCCTACTGGCTGTTAGGAATTGTAGGAGTTGAAGTCCAAAACACCTGGAAGACCAAAGTTTGCCCATGCCGGATCTAAACCAACCCCCTGTTCTCTCCCACTCCTTGGTTCTGGAGCCATGTTTCATTCATGGACTCCACTCCCGTGCAACCCAGCATTCTCATATGCTACAGAAATACGGGTTTTACCTTTTCTCCAATGAAGCATGAGCGGAGGAGCAAGTGTCAGCCACCTGTAAAACCCGCAGCCTCACAAACCTCTGGATGATCCTCGGCAGGCTAGCCGTTTAAAGGCAGATGATATTCACCTTGCCAAGACTAGTTATGATAACAGGAGCTTTACTTCAGAAAAAAGTGTTGAATTAGATAAGCCCTCACAAAACTTAGCACCCCGCTGATGGTGCAATTCTAGAGTGCCTTCATTTCAATTAATGTTCTACTTCAGATAGCATTAAACTTTATAGCTTTGAAATTCACAATGAGATTATATATTGATTACTCGGGGCTGTTATTAAATTTCAGCCAAACACCCTCTGACAATGTTTTAACAAATATTAATCACAAGGACTTTGATCAAACTGTAAAAGATGTATCAGCATATCTTTTTTAGATGTGAAGAAGGCAAAAATGTCCAATGCATTTAATATATATAGCTGCTGGGGAAGTAGTTTGAAATCTCAGCTGGTCTGGGCTGCATTTTGCTAATAAAAATTGAATATGCCTTTATAGAAATGGGTAGTCTGTTTAGCAGAGAAAGCTGGACCCCTGAGAACATACTCCATTCCATTTTACATATGCTTTGAACCTGTCCCCGTGTTCTTATGAGCATCTGTGTTCCATTCTTAGGGCTGATGAATGTCTCCATTACTGCCAGTTCTTCTTAGTTTAAATTTGTATCTTTAACGTCCTTTGTCAGGGACATGATTTCAAAGCTGATTAAAATGGAGTTGGCTGTGGGTTTTCTGTGCTCAGGGTCAACATTCTTCAGAAGGTTTGATGGGACTGCCTTTATGTGTTAGTAAGTATGTTTTATTCAGCATTTTTCTATATTCCTGCAGTCCAGAGGTGCTTTTTGTGTCTGAGTTAAAAACAGCTTCGAAAAGATATAGATGTAGATACATTGCTGTTGTGTTCCTTCAAGGGGTTTCCAAATTGTGTCAATCTGAGACAAATCAATCATGTGGTTTTTTTTTTAAATCAAGATTTATTCAGAAGAGGTTTGCCATTGAGAGAATGAGGATTCAAACCATGGTTTGCCAGAGGTCTAGTCCAAGACTCGAATCACTGACCCTAGTTATTGTTAACTGCTGTCAAGTTGAGCTTGACTTATGGAAGCCTAGAGACCTTCAAGCACTGTAGCCTCAACTTCAGGTCTTGAAACTCTGCAACCGTAGCTTTCTTGGTTCAATCTATCCATCTGTAATATGTTTTTCCTTATTTCCTCCTGCCTTGTTCTTCTTCTTGATCTGGACAGTATTCAGAGAAGCAGGTCCTTCTACCTGACCAAACATTCTTGTATTTTCTGTTAATGTGGGATTTGTGTATTGGTAGTGTTTAAATGAAATTTGTGTCTGGCATGTATTGCATACAGGTTGCATCATCCAGAGTATGCTATAGTCTGTAAAGGGTTAATGACTGAGAAGCTGTGTTGACCTTGATGTGTGGCTAGAATCTTGGGAGTATCCAGACTCAAGTGTGTTTCTACATTACTGATTGTGTCAGTTGAGATCTTTCTCTGTTCTGAGTTTGTGTCTGCCTAGAGTGAAAGCCAAGCCTGTGTTCGTCTGCAATTCTGTTTTGTCTTGTATAGTAAAACTTTGTATATACTTTTTAACATCGTCTCTGACATTTCTTTGTTCTGCGCTCCATTGGCAACATACAACTGCTGCTACGCTGCAATTTACTCTGACATTTTCTAGTGAGTCCTGTTTTCTTGTGATATGGCCAATGTGTGACAGCCTCAGTTTAGTCATCTTGGCTTTTAGGGAAGAATTCAGGCTTAGTTTTTTTAGGAGCCATTTATTTGTAACCACAGAAATTTCTGCCCCACATCTCAGATGAGTTGATTTTATTCTTGTTATCTGTCTTCTGTGTCCAAACTTTCTCATCAATACAAATAAAAGGGAAATAGGCTGGTATGGACCATCTTATCTTTAGGCTTCAATGATTCAATCTTGACACTTGGGGATCTTGTCTAGATCCTTCATAACTGTCTTTCCAAGGTCTACTCTTGTCTAGATTTCCTGATGACAGTGTCAATTCTGATTAATGATTGAGCTAATTATGGAACAAGTTCAACTATCCATTGGTGATGACTCTTAGTTACACACACTGCACATGCTGAAACAATTAAAAATAAGAAGTAACAACAATGAATTGGGTTTGGTTTTCCCTGCAAGTTTGGGAGAAGGAATTCTTGAGGACATTTGGATACGTATACTTGAGAGAGACATAGACCTATTTACAAACAGAGATGTGGAACAGAGATGAAGGCAAGTAGCATATACCACCTAGCATTAATTTGGCATATACCTTCAATCTAACTAGATTTCCCACCAATAAATAATTGGATTTCCAGGATCTGGCACATAATAATGGAGAAAGCCACTTATGAACTCCTTCACTAAAAATGTCTTGAGCTTCAAATTTACAAGGACTTGGTTTGCTTCTCTGAAGACTGAAAGATTGAAAGGTCTTCCCGTGCTGAACATGGGCCATTGTTTTGTAGCCTTTCAACAGTCATGCAGAACCAGGGATAGCTCTGTATTCTGTTTTAGTGCACAATGGGATTATGCAATTTCAATGGATATCTGGAAAGATGTAAAAATGAGGTTTGGTGGAAAAAAAGATTTTGTTTTATCAAATCATCACATTTCATAGAATTTGATGGAATTAAAAAATAGACAGTATTACAATCTCTGTTGAGTCCAAACCCCATGGAGTGTATGAGTGCTCCATGCACTCATGCTGGCCTAGGAGGTGTCTACGGAATGACCTAGGAGGTGTCTACGGAAAATGCCGGCTCTTCGGCTAAGAAATGGAGATGAGCACCAATCTCCAGAGTCAGACACGACTGGATTTAATGTCAGGGGAAAACCTTTATCTACAAATAAAGTATGATGATGATGATGATGATGATGATTGCAAGATTACTCAATGACCTAGATAAAAATGTGAGACAAGGCTTTGAGCTTGAGATATCATTAATATGTAAAAGATGTATACCTCTATCATTTTTTATCTACTAAGTCATGCAAGTGTCTTAAGGCTGCTTTCAAATGGATGAAGGAGGAAAAAAAATCAGAGACTTAATCATGAAAAGATTGAAGTATGGCTTGGATCCAAGGTTTCTCAGAGAGCATGCCAAAAGATTCATTTGGTTGGGTACACACGATGGGCCCTTTTTTACTTCAGCAATACTTCAGCTAAGAAATTCCGTCCCAAGGGAAATCCAGCTGGCTCAAAAATTATTCAATTTGCAAAGGTAGTTAAACTATAAATATAATTTCATTTGGTCTTTGGCTTTTACAGTTGTTTATAGTTTGTTTTTAAATACAGATTGAGTATCCCTTATCCAAAAAGCTCTGCATTGGAAGTGTTCCATTTTTTGTTTAGATTTTGGAATGCTCGCATTTACATACTGAGATATCTTGGAGATGGGACCTATGTCTAAAGACAAAATTCACTGATATATAGAACCCCAAGGTAATTTTGTGCACAATATCTTCTGTTTTGAATTTTGAAATTTTAGCTAAATGATATTCAACCTGTAATATGGTTTTTGTTACAGCAAATTGAGTCATGGCCGTTACAGTGGTATCAAACTGCTATAATTCTGCAGTGTGACTATATAGGCCCGGGCTGTGGCGCAAGCTGGTGAGTAGCCAGCTACAGCCAGCTGAGACCAATCACTCTGACCAAGAGGTCATGAGTTCAAGGCCAGCTCGGAGCCTATGTTTGTCTTTGTCTTTGTTCTATGTTAAAAGGCACTGAATGTTTGCCTTATATGTGTAATGTGATCCGCCCTGAGTCCCCTTCGGGGTGAGAAGGGCGGAATATAAATGCTGTAAATAAATAAATAAATAAATAAATATCCGACATTACCCTGAAAAGTATCTTTGTAATTATTGTCATGAGAACAAAATGTTGGAGTGTTCACGCTTTGTGTTCCATGCAAGTGGATAATAAACCATACACTTCTGACCTTATTAATGCTCTGTAATTTTATTTGCTGGCAATTTGCATTACCCTCCCACCTCAGCCTACGGTAATCTGGAATAAAGAAATGGTGGCTCTGGCAGTCAACCTTAGCACCGCCGAATACTGAAAAGGTCAGAAATATTTGACATGACAATTTTGATACTTTGTTCTCTTGTCAAAGATTATAGCAAAATGGCACAACATTGAATCCACTGTAAGAAGGAAATGTAGGGGAAAAAGGAGAGGGGGAGATTGGTGTTTTATGCCTGGAAAAGTGATTTCTTTCTTGTCATAAATGTGTTTTCTGCCTGTGATTACCTCCATCTCTTTCTCTCTGTCCATCCACACATACACATATTGCTTTAAGAATCAAAAAGTCCATCAGAGAATGTGTGAAAAAAAATCTACAGTTTCATTTTGTGGAAAAGATATTAAGTCCTGATTATTACTTCTCAAAATTGGTAAGGGATTTGGAACCAAATCCCATCAGGGAAATGTTCACCCCAGACTTCATAGCTCTCACAGATCCAATTGCTATGGGCTGGATTACCTCTTCGGTCTACTTCTGCTCTGGAAATTGCTTAATTTCCAAACGGAGAGATCTGAGTGCTCAACCTTCTGCTGGAACGTGGCACCATCAGCCTGGTAAGCTTTGTCCCAACCGTATCAGATGCATTGTTGGGTAGAGTTCACCAGATCTTGGGATATTACATAGGTTTTTCAAAGTAACTAATTTTGTTACTTTTTCCTCAAGAAAAAGTAGCTGTTTGCTATTAACCCTTTAGTACTGGGGTTTTGTAATGAATTGCTGGCATTCTGTTAGTGGCAAATGAAGGCATAAATGAGTTTTATATCAGTGTATGTCTCTTTTTGCTTCATGCAAGGGTTGATGTTTCCTTCTCCTTCTGTACCAATCAACTCCTCCAGACCTCTGCCAGAGTTTCTGCAACTGTTTCCCCCCAGTTGAAAGTGGGGATTGGAGAATAATTCCTCACAGCCAGATATACAATGATTGCATTGTCTGCTGAGACATCCAAAACACTTCGGCAGACCACAGAAAATGATATAGCCTTTGCAATTTGGGGACAAAGTTAGACACTTCTTTTAGATCCCTGAGCAGGAACCTTTACCAGGCATGGAAGGTCATAGAAGAGGAGATTCACCAACTCTGCAGTACGTCCAGGACTCAATTGATGGCCAACAGCAGTGGAGGACCATAAAGGCTTGCATTGAGGCCACCAGCCACTTTTATTAGAGCACCTACAGCATTAGGTGACTGTAATCAATTGCTTTTGAAATGGTCTGATATGGTGGATGAAGATCTCCCATCTCATCCAAGATCCCCCATCTTATCCATCTCTATATTTGTGCCATATTATTGTATCCTTATTGTTTCTTGGAAAACTCACCATGGCTCATAGATCAGAATCAAGGACTCTGGGTTTACTGTCTATTCCTTCAACAGGCAGATTTTTATGCTGCTCTGTGTTGTGTGGAAACATTTCTTAATATTGAAATTTATGAAAAACTCATCCAAGGAAGAAGGAGCCCCCAAGAAAATGACAAGTGGTGGCATTTGTGTCCAACCTATGGGAAAAAGGATAGCTTGATAACAAATAGCTTAGTATGGGAAAAGTCCCAATTTAAGATCATCAACTTTCTCCTATTATGTTTATTTATCCCTCACTTTTTCTCTTCACAAAGGAGATGCTCCTAGTTGAGTTGAAGAAGAAATTTGTCTGAAACTCTAGAGGGTTATGGTTAGTCAATATAGACTGCATTGAAATGGAACACTGGTCTGACTCAATCAAGGTTTCTGGCTCAATAGAAGTGATCTGACCCAATGGAGCCAACCATGACTTGAAAATATTATGTAAGGAAATAAATGAGTAAAATGTATGAATGCTAACCTAGATCTGGGCTGCAGAGTTTGAATTCCAACAGGTATAATGAGAAATGCAACATTTCAACTATAAGTATGCATTTCTCTTCAAGTTATTGGTGAATTCCATCCCACTACAATTGTATTTCACTTATTTTGTTTTAAACCATTTCTTCCTCAGCTTTGGGTTAGAGTCATGTCTCCTCTACTCCCAGGTGTAGTAATTAATTGCTGTAATATGTGGAAAGTGCACATGAAAAGTTACACTTTTAATTAAACAAGGACCGGACTTGGACAATGATATTTTTCCGCATTTCCTTTCATCCTAGAAACCTTCAGCTTCATATTTAATACACTGCAGCTGTGGATTGTGTGGGGAACAAATGCAGCTCAGGATTTATTCAAGTGTGTTCTGCACCTCTTAGGAAAACACATGAATAAATTCATGGGGCTATTTTGGTGGTAACTCATGAGATCCTTTAAATGGGGGGGGGGGGGGGGGAGAAGGGAAAAAAAGAAAGGGGAGAGGTTTTGCTGAATGCCTTGCACTTTTATTGATGACTCTGCAACCCAAATAAAATGTGCTTTTAATTCATGTAGCCAAATGCACTTGAGTAACATACAATTTCTGCCATGGAGCAATTCTTCAAAACACCCTTACAAGAAGAAACCCATTGCTAAGATTAAAATGATGTTGGCAGCCATTTGGAATAAAAGCTCAGGTTGCTTCATCATAACTCTTACTTGGAAGGGGATTTTTATTAGAGTTTATTAGAGTTTCCTCTGTACCTCCAAATGGCAATATCTGCCTCTTTTCTCTACTCCTTTAAAGGAACAGTTATGTATTAAACAAAAAGCATAGCTTTTCAGGATTGTGGCAACTGAAATCTGGAATGAGTGTGATCCCCTAAACCTTATGGGGTGTTCAAAGCTTGGCACAATTTTGTTTCATCTATCCCCAACATGCATTTTCTCTTTATGTGATTATGTCTCATTTATGCTTAATGCCAAGTAGGATTGTATTAAAAGGGGGCTTGAAGCAGATCTGAAAACTCTGATTATGATCTATGAGTGCAACCACTAGATTCGGAGCTAGTGACAGCACAAAATATTGTTCTCTTATTGGTAGGATCCCGGGGTTAGATCTGATCGTATCCTGACTTCCCCAGTTACCTTTTCATCTTCTCTCTTTTTGCTTGCTTGCTTGCTTTCAGCCTGGCAGATCCACACAGTTGGATCTAGCCAACCTATTCTTTATGAATGGAGTATTCTCAGTTTGTGGTTTAATAGTTTGTGGATTGCATTTAGTGTCACAGCTTTGGTGGCACAGTTTTCAGGGGGTCTTAGAGCACTTTGGGGAGGCATTTAGCCTATGGACTACATGTTGTCGCGCACTTGCTCAAACTGTTGTGGCTATTATCTGGTTCATATCTTCTTCCATGTTGATGAACTTAGATCAAACATTAATGTTTATAGGTTAGAGCAGTGGTTCCCAACTCTTGGCCCTCTAGGTGTTTTGGACTTCAACTCCCAGAAATCTCAGCCAGCTTACCAGCTGTTAGGAACTGAAGTCCAAAACACCTGGATACCCAAAGGTTGGGAACCACTGGGTTAGAGAGACAATTTGTCATGTGAATATGACAATGTGTATATTTCTACTAATTCAGGGGAGCTCCCAGTGGCGCAGCATGTTAAAGAGCTGAGCTGCTGAAGTTGAGGACTGAAAGGTCACAAGTTTGAATCTGGAGAGTGGAGTGAGCGTCCACTGTTAGCCCCAGTTTCTGCCAACCTAGCAATTTGAAAACATGCAAATGTGAGTAGATCAATAGGTACCTCTCTGGCATGAAGGTAACGGTGCTCCATGCAGTCATGCCAGCCACATTACCTTGGAGGTGTCTACGGAAAACGCCGGCTCTTTGATTTAGAAATGGAGATGAGCACAAACTAGAAAACTTTTACCTTTACCTACTAATTCAGGAGTAAACAATTGTGTAGCATGCTGTAAGTATGGTCTGCACAACCTATTGATACAGAAGGGGCGTCTACACTGTAGCATTAATGCAGTATTATACTACTTCAATTGCAATAGATCAATGCTATGGAATCATGGTAGTTTGGGTGGCACAAGCAATATGTGGCAGAGACACTTAAAGACCTTGTAAAACTACAGTTTTTATGATTCCATCACATGGAGCCATGTCAGTTCAAGTGATGCCAAACTGCACTTCATTCTACAGTGCAGGTGCACCCAGAGTGACAGGAACACCTAAAAAGGATTTAACAGTTGTGTGATTATCCTTCATTACTGTAAAATAGGTATACATGGGAGGGAATGTATACAAACACAATACACAGTGGTGTGCATGCAATCACAATCCAGAGAAGAGAGAATTAGAGTGAAATAAACAGCAATAAATAGGAGTTTTAAGGCCAAACTCGGTGCTATGGTAGAATGTGACTGAGATATGCATTTGTTTGACCTGTACACTTGGAAATACAGGTTCTCTGGGGTCACTGTGGGTTGGCAATGTGAGTTTCTGGTGGAAGGTTTCCTGCTACTATTAAATCAGCACATGACTTAGTGGCTGTAATCTAGTTTGCTCCAAGGAAACACCTTTCCAATATGCGGGGGCTTGCATTCTCCATCTATTCTCTCTTCCTTCCCTCTTCCTTCTTCCTTCCCCCTCCCCCGTGTGTGTGTGTGTGTGTGTGTGTGTGTGTATATATATGAGTGTGTGTGTGTGTGTGTGTGTATGTGTGTGTGTGTGTGTGTGTGTGTGTGTGTATGTGTATATATATATATATATATATATATATATATATATATATATATGTCAGCTCACCACAGCCGCTCCTGAATGAACACACGAGACTCTCTGTGGTATCACCAGGAACTTTTACTGTAGGAAACATGAACATCAGAAAAGCCAAGAATGGGAGGCTCCGGCCAACCCTCCTTTATATACCCTCCCCCTCATTTGAACAGTCTCTTCCCGCTCAGTAAAACCCCGCGCAAATTCCCCGCCAAGTCCATCAGCCGTTTCTCCTCCGAGTCCTGGGACGCAGGTGTCTTATCAATGCCAGTGACCCTGAAACTCAGAGCCACATCCAGGCTCTAGTAGCAGGGTTCTGACATGGCGTCCTCCTCCCCTTCGTCCTGGAAGGAAAAGATTAAACACAACTATTGTTCTCCGCTGTCCAGAGTTCCTTTATACTTTTTTAACAGGCTGCAATGGAATACCGGGTGTACCTTTCCTAGGTCCTTTGGTAGCCTCAGCTCATAGGTCACTTCGTTTATTCTTTTTGCTACCCTGAATGGCCCTATATAGCGTGGAGCCAATTTCTTGGATGGGAACCCCAATTTCAGGTTTTTTGTGCTCAGCCAAACCAGATCTCCTTCGCCCAATTTGTCCCCCTCTCGGCGCCTACGATCCGCAAAGAGCTTGTACTTCTTTTGCGTTTCCCGCAATGCCTCTACCACGGTTTGCCACCCTTGCTTGATTTTGGCCGGCCATTCCTCGTCGGTCTGGCCCTCCCCTTCCTTCCACTCGGGTAGCCTGGGGAAAGGTGCCACCTCCTGTCCGTATACTATTTCGAATGGGGCACGACCTGTGGCCGAATGTACGGCCCCGTTAAAAGCCATCTCAGCAAACGGAAGAAGGTCCGCCCAATCATCCTGTCTATAATTGGTGTACATCCTTAAGAATTGGCACAGTGTCTGTTGGGTACGTTCGACCCCCCCGTTGGTCGCGGGATGAAAGGCCGAGCTCAGGTTCCTTTCTGCTCCTAACAGCTGTAAGAATTTTCCCCAAAAATTTGCAGTAAATTGGACTCCCCGGTCACTAATTATCTTGTCGGGACACCCATGTAGGCGATATACATGCTTCACATACAAATCAGCAAGTTTTTCAGCTGAAGGGAGTTTTGGCAGAGCCACAAAGTGTGCCTGTTTTGAGAATAGGTCCAATATTGTCCAAATGTATCTGTGGCCTCTGCTGGGAGGTAGTTCGCCTACAAAATCCATGGCTACGCATTCCCATGGCCTCATGGGCTCCACCACCTTCTGCAATAGCCCCTGGGGCTTCCCCGGTGGTGTTTTTCCCTCTGCACATAATTCACACTGCGTGACGTATCCCCTGGCGTCTTTCCTCATTCCGGGCCACCAGCATTGTTTGGCCAACAGTTTAATAGTCCTGGTGGGGCCTAGATGACCCGCACCCTTGTTATCATGGTACTTCCTTAACATTTCTCGTCTTAAACATTCAGGAATATACAATTTCTTATTTACAAACACCAAATCCCCACACAATTCTCCCTTTTCTTTGTTTGTTTGTAACCATTTGTCCATTCCATACGCTCGCTTCAACTCTTCCTCCCATATTTCTCCTCCCCCCGTGGAAATGGCAGTACGTTTGTTTTCTTTGGCCGCTTGTGCTCGAGTTAGTACTGCCAGGCCCCATTGCTTATCAAGAAAAATACTCCCTTCAGATTCCTGAATTCCTCCCCCGTGCTGAGGCATCCGAGAGAGAGCGTCAGCGAGTATATTATGTTTCCCCTGGAAGAATCTGAGTCTGAAATCAAAACGGCTGAAATATTGGGCCCATCTAATTTGCTTCGCTGATAGTTTACGAGGGGATCTTAGATACTGTAAATTTCTATGGTCAGTCCACACCTCAAACGGTGTTCCACTTCCTTCCAGAAAGTGTCTCCAGCACTCTAGTGCTTTTAGAATCGCTAAGGCTTCTCTCTCCCAAATCGGCCAGTTTTTTTCTGTATCGCTAAACTTTTTTGACAGATAGCCACATGGCTTCAGGTTCCCCCCCTCGTCTTTTTGTAGCAGAACTGCCCCATATGCCCGGTCTGACGCATCGCAATGTAATACAAAGGCTTTAGACATATCAGGGTGCTGTAGGACAGGCTCCTCAGTAAAACGCTTTTTAAGGGCTTCGAAAGCTTCCTGGCATTCTATTGTCCAGGTCAGTTTGGCCCCTGGGGCCTTCACTTTGGCTGTTTCTCCCCTACCTTTAGTCTTTAACAAATCCGTTAATGGCAAAGTGAGGCGCGCAAAGTCCTTGATAAATGTTCTATAGAAGTTTGCGAACCCTAGGAAGGATTGCAGCTGCTTCCGTGTTTTGGGGGCTTCCCACCCCCTCACGTCTTCTACCTTCGCAGGGTCCATCGCCACTCCCTGGGAGGAAATCCTATACCCCAGAAAGTCTATCTGGTCTTTATTGAACTCGCACTTGGCAAGCTTCGCATACAGTTTTGCTTCTCTCAACTTTTGCAGGACTTCCCTGACTAGTTCTATGTGTTGCTCCTTAGTCCGAGATACTAACAATATGTCATCTAAAAAAACAAAGACTCCCTTGTACAACAATGGATGCAACACTTCGTTGATTAATTGCATGAACGCGGCGCCTCCGCCGCACAAACCGAAAGGGAGCACACGATAATTGAATAATCCGAATGCACAGGAGAAGGCCGTCTTCCACCTGTCCTCTGGTTTAATCTGCAATTTATGGTACGCTTCAATTAAGTCCAATTTAGTGAATATCTGTCCCTCCGATAACTGGGCGATCAAGTCCTTCACTAAAGGTAGGGGGTATTTATTTCCAGAACTGATTGCATTCAGGCCCCTGTAGTCAATGCAGAGCCTCAGCGTTTGGTCCTTTTTGCGCCTGAACAACACAGGCGCCCCTAGAGGGGAATTTGAAGGCTCTATGAAACCCCTCGCTAGGTTTTTATCAATGTATTTTCTCAGTTCCTCCTTTTCCCTAGCCGACATTGGGTATATTTTTGCCTTAGGAAGCTCTGCTCCTGGGACTAGCTCTATCTTCACTTCAACTCTCCGCTTCGGTGGGAAACTGTCTGCTTCCTTCTCATCAAATACGTCCACAAAATCCCGATACTCTGGGGGTAATTTATCTGCCAGTTCTGCTATCCTGATAGAGTCTTCCTCCCCCCTTTTCCCCGGCTCCCTTTCCACTTCCTGGCTCCCTCCTTCCAACTTCATCCTGAAGATCATGCTCTTATCCTCCCAGTTGATTTGCGGGTTGGCCTGCCCCAGCCATGGCATGCCTAGTATAACATTATAGCTGGCTATTTGTGATATCACAAATGACACCTTTCCTTCCCAACTCCCTATCTTACACTTTACATCTTCGGCACTGTACTTAGCTAATGATCCCGATGCTGTGGATCCGTCCAACTGCGAAAAAGCTATTGGGGATTCTAGGTTCGTTCTTTCGCATCCCAATCCCTCGGCTAATTCAGGGGAGATGATGTTCCTGGAACATCCACAATCCACAAATGCTTTGCAGGTTGCTTGTTTGCTGCCACTTTCCAGCTGAATGGGGACCACTATCATGGCTTTGTCCTGACTTACCAACCCCCCCGAGTGGTGCCTCATCGGTGGTTCTTCCTCGGCGCGTTTCCCTGCCACGGCTCTTGGTTTGGGCGGGCCTCCGCCTTCCCCTTTTCTCTGCCAGCACTCGGCAGCCCTGTGGCCCAAACGGCCGCACACGAAGCAGCCCCTCCTGCTGGTGCTCACGTTCCCTGTCGGCTCCGTTCTCCTCCCGGCTGGGGTTGATCCCTCCTTCCGGCTCCCCTCTTTCATCTGCGGCCGCTGCTGTAGCCCTCCTCGGTGCCTCCTCGCCTGGGCCAGCGATGTCTCGATGCGCCCCGCCAGCTGAATCCATCCGCGCAGTGTGTCAGGCTCATCACGATGCACCGCCCAGGAGAGGATCTCCCGCCTGAGCCCCTCTTTGAAGAGTTCTATCTTTGTCACTGCAGACCATTCCGGCACCTTTTCAGCGAGGCATTGGAACTCCTCCGCATACTCAGATACCGACCTCTGCCCCTGGGAGACGGTCTTCAACTCCTCCCTCGCCCGGATCTGCTCCAGTGGATCTCGGAAACGGGTCTCCAGGGCCCCCATAAAGCGTCGGAGTGACCCCAGACATGGGTCGCGCCGCGCGTGTAGTTGAACGTACCAGCTGGCCGCTCCCCTCTTCAACACTGCACCAATGGCCCGTACCCGGCTGGATTCCGTTCTAAAAGTGTGGGCATTGTCCTCCATATAGCCCCTCACCGTGGTCAGGAAAAAATCCAGTTCAGAGGACTCTCCCCCAAACTCGATCCTTAGTTCCTCTCGTCTCGGTAGGGGTCCCTGTGGTGGCAATCCCCAATTCTCCGCCCGTCGCAAGCCCCCTTGCGGGCCAGTGGGCCCCGCTGCTGCTTCCCTTTGTCCTGTGCCACGCCCGGCATTCGCCAGGGGCACCAGGGTCTCAGTTGGGAGCGTAGCCGGGATTCTCGGAGGCTTTTCCCCTTCGTCGTCACTCTCCTCCACCCGCGTCAGGCTCGTTTGGATCTTGGGCCGGGCACCGGGCTCCTTTCGCATTTCCCTTCCCTTCGGTGCTGGGAGGTCTGCAAAGCCCTGGCTGCTTCCCATGCTCACGTCCCACATTGAGCTAGCCCGGAGTTCCCTTCCTCGCTCCGGCTCCGCCAAAACCGCCAGGCGCTCCATCGCCCTCGACATCACTGCCAGGGTGGTCTCCATCGCCGACATCCTCTCCTCCAGAAACACCATCTTTTGCGGGCCTGGGGAAGGTGAACCTTCCTCTCCTCCGGTGCTATCTCCCCGCACCACTCCGCGCCTCTGGGTTACCCCATTTGGCTGGGCATAAGCGGTGGATGACGCCAGGGCCGCCAGCTGGTGGAACTCAGCGTCCGTCTCGGGAGTGGCCCTTTCCGACCTTCCTCCTCCGGCGCCCAAGAGCTCTTCATCCTCCACTTGCATGTTACACCTCACCGCTACAGCGGGATGGTGTCCGTATTCTTGGCTTAGTGTCAGCTCACCACAGCCGCTCCTGAATGAACACACGAGACTCTCTGTGGTATCACCAGGAACTTTTACTGTAGGAAACATGAACATCAGAAAAGCCAAGAATGGGAGGCTCCGGCCAACCCTCCTTTATATACCCTCCCCCTCATTTGAACAGTCTCTTCCCGCTCAGTAAAACCCCGCGCAAATTCCCCGCCAAGTCCATCAGCCGTTTCTCCTCCGAGTCCTGGGACGCAGGTGTCTTATCAATGTCAGTGACCCTGAAACTCAGAGCCACATCCAGGCTCTAGTAGCAGGGTTCTGACATATATATATATATATATGGCTCATTTTGAAGGCATTTTTATGTGGAGCCATAAAGCAGCATTTTCCAGGCATTCTTTGGCAGTTAGAAGCACTGCTTTACACACTTTGGCTTTCATAGCTCCCCATACATCTCAGCTCTGCCTCATTTTATATCCAAATATACCTCTAACCCACACAGAGCAGCAGTTATCTCAATTTTATTGTTATACATAATTTACATATGAAAGGCAGGATCCAGGAACCAAGGCTATGGAAAATGCTATATATGCTAAATAAGTTAACTCTTCTTTTGGGTGTTTTACTCTGTGTGGCTGGTACTTTACATGACTGGGCTTTGACAGATAAGCAGAGAAACAGTCTGTCTTCAGGAACACATGTGTGTGCCCACCAAATCATGGTGCCCTGTAAGATTTTATTCCACTCTAATATTTTGGCAAATAGATTCACATGAAGGCTGGGATCCTACACCAGGGCTGTAGAAAACTGTGCACATGAAATTATATATTGATTCTGCTATGCAATATTTGTATTGAATGGCAACATCACACATCAGAGCCCAACCCAATATTCTGCACTGTGCACAGTGGCTTTGCATCCACAACTATTTTTCCACAACCTTAAAATTACAGACCTTCCATATTGGACACAAATGTTCCATTGATTTCCTGATGGACTTTATTTGGGTACAAGACACCCATAGGATGGCTGCAGATGGACAGCTGACCCTGGTAGTTTGTTCTAATGGGGAAATGTAGAGTTGTCCTTAAAGCATCACTGGTAAAAAATAAGAGGAAGGAGAAAATATAGAACAAAACATAAAAAATGATTCTCATGCAGTCTGTACCTTTCATGTTCGTTTAGACCAGTGGTTCTCAGCCTGTGGGTCCCCAGATGTTTTGGCCTTCAACTCCCAGAAATCCTAACAGCTGGTAAACCGGCTGAGATTTCTGGGAGTTGTAGGCCAAACCACCTGGGGACCCACAGGTTGAGAACCACTGGTTTGGATATAACAGCTATTACTTATATCAGAAGTGGGCAACTTAATGAGGTCCAGTGACATTTTCTCCTCACATTGCTCTTTCCACAGATCTTTCTCCTCTGAAATAATTCTGTTTTTGCCTTCAGTCCTTTTCTAAAATGCCAGCAGTGATCACCTGCTGCCATTTTTGAAAAGGATTATAGAAGGAAATTGTACTTAGTGGGGTTCTAGGCTGCTAGGGACAGATCTAGGGTTATGCATGATCTGTCCATGAACCAGCCATGCCAAAAAAACAAGAAACCACTGTGAGAGTAGAGGTCATTTTTCAATCTTTTAAAAAGATTTGGGGGACTTTCAATGTGGTTCTGTGACTGTTCAAAGATTAGACCTTTTTTTAATTTGGAAGGGGATGAAATGACTTTGGTGAGGGGATTTCCCAACACACAAAAGTACAGCTCAGAGACTTATGTGCACCATGTGAGTTGTGGTTTCCTTCATTCATAGGCGATCACTCATGGCCAGAGTGTGCCCACCCCAAAATACAGAGAATTATAGTGCATCTTATCATATTAGAGAAGATTGACCAGCTGACCTATGGCCCTGGCTTTTGAAATGCTGTCCAAAGCAAAAAGAGGACCCATCTTCACCCAATCCACACCCCACTGCTTCCCAAATCTCCCTAATGGGAATCCCTGTTTCGTCCTTATGGGATGTAATGTTCCACAGGCTCCTACATATCAACTTAGTAGTGTTTTCATGTCTTTAGGATGATGAGTCAGGGATGATGCTGTGTTTTTATTTTGAGATGGATTTTACTCTGGTATTGTATATAATGAAACTTGAATTTTGGTATCTGTGGGGAAAATCCATGAATTTTGGTATCTGTGGGAGGTCTTGGAACCAAGCTGAATAGATACCAGGGCCCCACTGTAGAAATAAAGTTGGATGGTTTGAGCATTGAACTGGGAACTTAAATGCAACATTCCTACCTGGAAAATTGGTTGCTTCTGGTGGAAATGAAAGACTAGATTGAATCTTTTGTAAATTGAGTCTTTTTAGCCAGGACAGGAGGTCTACATAAATAGATCCAAAAGTATTCCAAAACTGGAAGCCCAGATCACATAAAATGTAATGCGTATGAATGTTAGGTGTGTTGAAGGTTCCTACCTTCACACAAATTGACACAATTTCAACCCTGCTGTTCCCCCATCAATGCAGATGTTTGCATAAGTTCTGTGATTAATTGCAACAGATACTAACATCATTTATATAAGTGCAATTCCATATATAGTTCTTTGTACCATTGAGAGTTCGTTCGGTATTCATGGTTCCCAGAAAAGTTGTGCAGAATGGATTTAGGAGCTTTTGCTAATGCACAAGGGGAGCAGTATACAATTAGCATAGATACTGTGGAGTCTTTGTAATTGGAAATCTCATGGGCATGCATTCTTTAAATAGTGTATAGAGAATATGTGAAACCTAATTGAATTAGGCTGTAAAGTAGAATACACTGAGCAGGCTATGGAGGACGTTCCTCCAATTGTCTTGAGAATTGTTAAAAAAAACTCAAGTAATTGAAACACCACACCACATATATAAACACACACACAAAATACAAGGCAGGAAAAGGCTGGTGAAGAAGTCAAGAACTGCCGCATCACCAGGGATATTAAGGTTTCAGTTTCTCCCTGACAAAATATACTTTCACGAGGAGTTCAATTTAAAAGTGTCCCCTGACAGGCAGCCAATCTGAACATATTAAAGGTTCAGGTGGCTGATTTAAAACATTGATATATATGATAGGAATTTTAGTGTCTTCCAACATCTGAGCACATTGCATTACTGTAACAGTTCAACAGATCACTGCATCATTCTTGTGAGAAATTGAAATTATATTTGGACTTAGCGGGTCAAAATGCAACATATAAATGACTAGCAAATAATGGGATATGATACATGACCTTATATTCTACTAAACATCTTAACGTATAAATCCAACTGGAATTTCCTATCTATCACACACACGTATGCATCCTTGCAATTTAAAATAAATAATTCCTGCAGTATTAGCCTCACAGAATGAGAAGGAGAAAATTCTACAAAATTCCAAATTCCTATTTTTGCTTGTTGAAATATTCATCCATGCAGCATCTTATTTTTCTTTCCATGCATACATATATTCTGTTCAGGTAAATGTGGGGTTTTTTTTGCTAAAGGTTTTTTTTTTCCAGGAAATCCTGTGATAGGCTCACCTACGGCCCCATCTATACTGCCATATAATGCAGTTTCAGAAGGCAGTTTAAGTGTATTGAACTGGATTATTTGAGTTTATACTGCCATATAATGCAGTTCAGTGTCATTAATCTGCATTCAGAAACTGCTTAATATGGCAGGGTAGATGGGACCTTAGAGTCACCATAAACTGGAAGTGACTTGACGGCACACAACAACAACAGATGTGTGTGAATGTGTAAACGAATATGGATTTGAAACAATGCGAAGGGGAGTAATAAGCCTTCCAAAAACATGAGAAATGGGAGCAAGTGAACTGCAGGAAACATGACATCTAAGATTTGCTTCTCCAGGGTGAGGAGCAACCTTCTCTATCTTCTTACGGATTCTTCCAGAGAGAGTAATTTAGCCCACAGAGCATCACATCTGTCAGGCTTCATCTTTCCTTAGAAAATAATGTACCTTCTTACAGCTTCTTTGCCCTTGCTTGCTTTCCGCATGGATGTAAAGAGTACCCTTTTCATCAATGTTACCACCCAGACTTTCTTTCAAACGCCCATCTTCCCAATGCACAAAATCAGATGCACAAAGATGAAAAATATTTTGTGTTCTTATTGTCTTTAAATTATTTTCTTGTGGTTTGCCTTGAACAAGTAATACTTGTTGATACTAATTCTGATTGATAATGCTGCACTCAGAAGGGAGAACAAATGTGTGGGTTATCCATGATCTGTCCATGATTCAGCCATGCTAGAAACACAATAAACCATTTGAATCTGCAGACTTGATCCCTTGATCTCACAAGGGTTGAAAAACAAACAAAAACCACTCTTGTCTCCAACATGATCGTCTAAATCCCATTTCACTATGTAACAATTTGTGTTCCTGGGTTATAAATGTCATCCTAATTGGTTCTATCATAAAAACATGGAAGAAGTGTATTAAAGTGCAAAAACTTTGTTTTTGTGGGACATCCTGCAGTACATTTTGTTGTAGTTTTTCAATGAATATTTCATCGAGTCTTAACTAATTCAACATAGTTTGTGACAGCTACAAAAATGCATTCAAAGTAAGTACCACACAATTAAACAGGAATAACACTTTCAAACCAATAAATACCTTGACCAACTTATCAGATAGGGAAGTTGACGTGGTAGGCATCATCTGGCCTCCCATTACTCCTGGGGCACGTCATCTTCCCAGGAGCCCCCAGCGCTGAGCACGCTTTGCTCACTGCAGTCAGCTAGCCAATCACTAGAAAATATATGACACACAAGGAACAAGAGATGGAGAGAAAAAAAGATGGAAGCAAGCTCATAACCTGTTCTTCAAGTTCCAAGAAAGGCTGGCTATGGTCAGTGTAGCCCACATAATTACTTTGAATGTTACATGAGTCTACTGACCATATAATGCAGTTCAAGCTGCATTATATGGCAGTGTAAATCCATATCTCGTTATTGTTCTTCCCAATTTGATGAAAGAAGGAATTTCAACTGGAGCAGCCTTTCTGCTCTCTTCATGGCCAGATGTACCTGCTAAAAGATGCAGGATTCCTGTCTTCTCATGCATCTGGTCACTCTGGAGGCAGAAGGAGAAAAATGGATGATGCAGTATATATTTTTAAACACACACGCCATGAAAAAGAAAGCCTGTCTTATGTTGCAAACTGCAATAGAAGCTGGATCCCAATCCTGACAACTGCTCTCTTATATGCACTGGAACATAAGTGTTGCGAAATATTTTCATGCATTTTGTAAAAATGCAACATATTGTTATTGGGGGATTTTTTTTCTTCCTCTTGACATTAGAGTTACTGCTCAGTCAAAATATTTCCAATTTAAAATATTAATGGCGCAACTCCATGTGTTTCAAGTCTGTGATAATTAGCTCGCTGCCATGCTGTTAGTTACTGGCTTTTTCTCTCTCTCTCTCTCTCAATCTCTCTCTCTTTCTTTTTTCCCCTTTGGTGAGATGGGAATGTGAGGGGAGTGAGAATTCACATCACCATTTAATATAATTATCCATAATGACCACATATGGCCATTGTATCATTTGCTAATTATTTTAAATGAGTAATGCATAAACATTTTGGTAGATTATTCAATTATTAGTAGGGCTAACACTTGTATGAAGAGACACAACAAAACTTTTTAATGCCTCCAATTTAGTCAGTGTAGGCACTTCTTGGAGAGAAGTCTACCATTCAGAAGACTTCCATGAAAGCACATTGCCTTTTCTCTGTTGAACCTCCCTGGTAAGCAGTGTACCTTACAAAGATATGTCCTTCTCATCCAAAGGTATCTAGAATACCTTTTCTTTCTCACCCAGTATGTTTGCCATCTCTGCTCAGTCCAATGGAAATGTATTCAATTCTGGATGTGATGCCTTCATTTGGAGTGCCACATTTGGGAGCTACTTCCAGATTTGTATTTCTAAAAACAAAAAACGAGTCAAAACATGAACCCAGATTCAGCAGGATCTAGGCTGTGACTCCATTTTACCAGAGCATTAATGATTCTAAGAGGACATCCTTCTCTTTGCTGATGATGGGCTCTAGGTTAACTTAAGTTACACGAACTAACTTTTCATCTGCCCACAATTCTGGGAGGGGGAGAAACATCAGAAGAAGACTTCTGATCACTATTTTCCTGGAGGGATATCTTAATGCAGTTTGCCGTCGATGTGTGATGATGCTTCAGGCTCCACAGGCGAGGGGATGTTCAATCTGGACCAAGCAGCCGGATCTCTTCCCTAACGGGCAGAGCCTGGGGCATTGTGATGCAGAGCCTTTGCTTGCGGCTACCAGACAAACTTGAGTCTCATGCTGGCGAGTTTTTAGGTGCACAGATGGAGCCATCTTTTACTCTGCCCGCCTAAGCTGTTCCTCAGCATGAACCCCCAGCAAAAGGCAATTTGGGTAAGCAATCATCTTATCATTCAACTGGATCATAGACATCATCCGAATAATAAGAAGTTCAGGCTCTACATATGGCTTTGGGCATGCATGCTGGGCGGAAGGATGTGCAGAAGTTCAGAAGTTTAGTAATGTTCACTTTTTATAATCCAAACTTCTGCCCAAGGAAGAGTAAGATAACTTACCATTTAGGTAATAAACTTCTGTTTTGTGCAGTTATTTATTTACACTGCACGATTAGGATATATGGGTCTTGCAGATTTGTGCAGGGTTCAAATCAGCTTATTTATTATCTTAAATAGAGGACGAGGAAGCAAAATAGGAAGAATGCTGACTTTTTTTGAATCGTGCATTAATTATACTGAGAGGGAATTAGGAGCCAACATGGTGTAGTGGTTTCAACATTGGCCCATAACCATGGAGACCAAGGATTGAATTCCCATAGTAGCCCACATTCTCTCCACCTCATCCAAGTAAACATTGCTAAGAAAGCCACATGATAGGCTTACTTGAGGGTCTCCATCAGTTAGAAATGACTTGAAGGCACTCAACAACAACAACAAAGGTAATTGCTGAGCTCAACAGCTTTAAAGTGTTCATACTGATAATAAAATCTTGAAACATTGAACAAAGTGGAGAGAGAGGTCACCTCTTTCCTGATACTAGAAAATCAAAATAACAATGAAATTCCATGATGGTTCATATGCATAAGAAATCTAAAAGCAAAGCCTCCTTTAATAGAGAAAAAGTGGCATCATTATCATCCTCATGTCATCTAAATTCAATATTTTCTTCATTGAGGTTTCCTGATACTCAAAAACCATGTTTCTCAAGATATTTTGAAAATATTTTCTGATATTCTTTCCATCCACATATTAAATATACAGAAATGTCTATCGTTAGGTCCGAAATCAAGGCTTTTCAGTCGCCAGAAAGGGGAGATGGTAGAAATTACCCTAACATCCACGTAATGCATTTGTGCAATGTGAATGTTTGCACTGGAATGGTGCTGAGTGGAGTAGAAGCACATTGAAAGATTTATCTAAGAGACTGGTTAATCATATGAAAGCCAGCAAATACCAGCAGCTGTCTAACAGTAACTCTTCTGCTGATGTGGCTCCTGTCAAGTGTTAATGCAGGTTACATGAGAAAGATTTAGAGCTACATGCTTTTTGCATTAATCTGTAATATTAAATTAGCTGGCAGAACGTTGCTGTCTTGGCAGGCATTCAGAAGCCTGGAAAAGAGAGCAAGAGAGAAAGAAGAACAAGCCTCGAGTTGCAGAAAAGCGGCAGTCAGGAGTGCCAAAAAGGGAGGGCAAATCTGCTTATAAAGGCATCTCAAGACAGAAGTTGAGAGTATTTTTTGTGTACACACACACACACAGAGAGAGTTGGAGAAACTACTCCCTTTTTCAGAATGACTTATTGTATTGCCCAGTTAGCATGCCGTGAAGTACCTAAGGTTTCTGAGAGACCTTCTGATGACATAATCATAGTAGTGTAATTCCATTCAACCGTTCAAGGTTCTATTTTATGGAATCCTGGGACTTGCATTTTAGAGATGAGTATGTATGATTCTCTACCAGATGGAAATAGTGGTAAAATAGAAGCATTGTGCTTAGTTGTTTATTGTGAAAAGGCTCCTGATCTTAGTCTCCATGTCCACTGCCCAAAGTTTTGGAAGGATACTGCCAAACAAGCTTCTACATCATGAAACTGAAAGGCTGGGAGATAGATAGATAGATAGATAGATAGATAGATAGATAGATAGATAGATAGATAGATAGATAGATAGATAGATATTGTATGTACAAAGGTACTAATGCATTATCAGAGCCTAGCATGGGGGCTTGAGCTGAATCAAGGGGGAGAAGGTACACATACTACACATATATAACACAATGAATGAATGAATGAATGAATGAATGAATGAATGAATGAAGCTTTATTTATATCCCACCCCATCTCCCAAAGGGACTTTAACTGGGGTTCCTAGTTTGGTAAAGCACTGGGACACTTTAGCTGAGATTTCAAATGTCCCTTCCTAAACAATCAATCTGATGATCCCAGGAAAACATATACCTTCAGAAGCCAGGGGTTTTTAATGAAAGTAGCCAAGCAACTTTTTGGCTTCAATAGTGTCAAATGATATTTCATCTTCAAGTCACTCCGCTGTCTCTCCTGGACTTTAGGGAGTGCATCTACACCGTAACAGTAATGCAGTTTGACACCACTGTAACTGCCCTGGCTATGGAATCATAGGAGCTGTTGTTTTAGAAATTGTGAGCCTTCTCTGATAAAGAGAGCTGGTGCCTCACCAAACTACAACTCCCAAGATCCCATAGCACTGAGCCATGGCACTTACAGTGATGTCAAACTGCATTAATCCTACAGTGTACAGTGCAAGCCAGCCTTGCAGCTAAGTGAACTTAGTCTAAGCAACTTGACTCAAGTGAAAGAAGAATGCTTTTGTTCTCTTTTTCTTGCCCCTGAAGGCTGCTTTGACTTATGACCCTGCCTGCTTTTGACCTTGTGTCTTCTTCTGCTCAGCTCTGATACCTTGTGGCTGCCTTGAACCTTGACTTTTGTATAAGCCCTTTGCCTCTGTTTGCATAGTCTGGTACTTGGCTTTTAGTAATGATTTTGCTTGACTTTCTAGTCTTCTCTAATTCTGCTTAAACTGATCAGGGAATCTTAGACTGGAATGGAGTAATGCAATCAGTCTAGATCCAAACTCCTGCAAGGATACCTATATAACCTTGTATGAAAAGCTGTCTGTTTGATTCTAAAAACAAAAAACAAAAAACCACACAACAAAAATTTATTTATTTATTTATTTCCAACATTTATATCCCGCCCTTCTCACCCGAAGGGACTCAGGGCGGCATACAAAATTGGCAACAATTCTATGCCTACACATAATTAAAACAGCAATGAAAATCCAATAAAACAATTAAAAATATAAAGATATGAAACATATGATTAAAATCCATTCCTCCAAAATCCTTGTGCTGTAGCCGTAAATCAGTCCGGGTCGTATTTATCATTTAATCTTTGAAAGCCTGGGCACATCACCATGTTTTCAGGGCTTTTCTAAAACTCAAAAGGGTTGGGGCTTGCCGTATTTCTCTGGGGAGGGTGTTCCACAGCTGGGGAGCCACCACCGAGAAGGCCCTGTCCCTCATTCCCAACAGCCGTGAGGCAGGTGGGACCGAGAGCAGGGCCTCACCAGATGACTTTAGGGATCTTCCTGGCTCATAGGAGGAGATACGTTTGGACAAGTAGATTGGGCCAGAACCATTTAGGGCTTTATAGGTCAAAACCAGCACTTTGAATTGGGCTCGGTAGCATATCGGCAGCCAGTGGAGCTGGCTAAGTAGGGAGGTGGTACGCTCCCTATAAGCCGCCCCAGTTATTAATCTGGCTGCCGCCCGTTGTACTAATTGGAGCTTCCGGGCCGTCTTCAAAGGCAACCCCACATAGAGAGCGTTGCAGTAGTCCAAACGGGATGTAACCAGAGCGTGGACCACTGTGGCCAAGTCAGACCTCCCAAGGAACGGGCGCAGCTGGCGCACAAGTCTGAGTTGTGCAAAGACTCCCCTGGCCACCGCCGAGACCTGGGGTTCCAGGCTCAGCGATGAGTCCAGGAGAACCCCCAGACTGCGAACCTGCATCTTCAGGGGGAGTGCCACCCTGTCCAACACAGGCTGTAACCCTATTCCCTGTTCGGCCCTTCGACTGACCAGGAGGACCTTTGTCTTGTCTGGATTCAGTTTCAATTTGTTCGCCCTCATCTAGTCTGACACAGCGGCCAGACACTGGTTCAGGACCTGGACATCCTCCTTAGTAACAGGTGGGAAGGGGTGACAGAGCTGGACATCATCTGCGTACAGATGACACCGAACCCCAAAACTCCGGATGATCTCTCCCAGTGGCTTCATGTATAAGTTGAACAACATGGGGGACAGTACTGAACCCTGCGGGACCCCACAAGTCAATGGTTGTGGGGCCGAGCAGGCATCCCCCAATGACACCATCTGGGAACGACCCTCCAGGAAGGACCGGAGCCACTGCAAAACAGTGCCTCCGAGCCCCATCCCAGCGAGGTGCCCCAGAAGGATACTGTGATCAACGATATCGAAGGCCGCTGAGAGGTCCAGCAGAACCAGCAGGGACACACTCCCCCTGTCCAGTTCCCGGTGTAGATCATCGACTAAGGCAACCAAGGCTGTCTCAGTACCATGCCCCGGCCTGAAACCAGACTGCACCAGATCCAGAAAATGCCTGGAGTTGTGCGGCCACCACACGTTCCACGACCTTGCCCAAAAAGGGGAGATTGGAAATAGGCTGATAGCTATCCAATTGAGTGTGGTCCAGTGATGGCTTCTTCAACAGCGGTTTGATCACAGCCAATTTCAGGCTCTCTGGAAATATGCCTTCCCGAAGGGAGGCATTCACCACCACCTTCACCCACTCGGCCAATCCCCCTCTGGCTTCTCTCACAAGCCAGGATGGTCAGGGGTCTAGGATGCATGTGGTAGCTCTCACCTCTCCAAGCACCTTTTCCACGTCCTCAGGCTGAACCAATTGAAACAAATCCATCAAAATAGGACAAGCAGGTGCTCGTGCTACATCCTCGGAGACTGCCGTTAATATGGTGTCAAAGCCAGAACGTATCAAAGCAACTTTGTCCGCAAAGAACCGAGCAAATGCTTCACAGCGGGCTGCCGAGTTGTCAGGGATCCTGTCTTGAGGGACGGGATATAACAAACCTCTGACAACTCGGAACAGCTCTGCCAGACGGTTGTTTGCAGACGCAATATTAGCTGCAAAGAAAACGTTCTTTGCAGCATCAATTGCCGCGGCGTATGCCCTAAGATAGGAACACAGCCGTGTTCGGTTTGGCTTGCTCGGCTCCAAACGCCACACACCCTCTATTCCCCTCTTCTTTCGCTTCATTGCTGCCAACTCCTCGGCAAACCAAGGAGATGGTTTAGCTCGGGTACTCGAGAGGGGACGTTCTGGAGCGATCGTGTCTATTGCCCTAGCCGCCTCCTTGTTCCAGAGGGCGACCAGAGCATCGACAGGATCACCAGCCAAGGTGGCGGGAAATTCCCCAAGAGCCATCAGGAATCCATCCAGATCCATAAGCCTCCTGGGGCAGACCATTTTGGGTCCTCCACCCCTGCAGAGGTTGGGGGGCGCAGTGATTCTAAACCTGATCAGGTGATGGTCGGTCCATGGCAAAGGAGTGATGGTGAGCTCCTCCACACCGCCACTTTCCTCCCATCCCTGGCAGAAAACCAAGTCAAGTGTGTGCCCTGCTCTGTGGGTAGGGCCAGATACTAATTAGGACAGCCCCATGGTTGCCATGAAGTCCTGAGCTGCACCGGAGGGAGTGGCCTCAGCATGGACATTGAAGTCCCCCAGCACAATGAGCCGTTGGGACTCCAAAGCCAGGCCTGAGACCACCCCGGCTAGCTCAGGCAGGGAGACTGTAGTGCAGCGGGGTGGTCTGTACACTAGCAGAATCCCTAAACTGTGTGGCCATGTTCCAGAAGTATTCTCTCCTGACGTTTCGCCCACATCTATGGCAGGCATCCTCAGAGGTTATGAGGCATGGTACAAACAATTTTGTTCTTACTTGTAGCTACCAAGCACTATGGTTGGTAGAAAGCCAGTCCTTCATGTATGCAACACTTGTTGTGAGGTTCAGAATGTCTCTGTCCAAGAGTTACACGTTGTAGACAAGATGTTCACTTAATTCATAGACTTTCAACAAATCTGCATGCGCCATTGATTCCAGACATTTATCTCCACAATAACTGTTGGTGGGGAGCAAGGAAATAGCCAGTTTGAGCCGATTTGCATTCAAGGATGTGTTCATACTTAAAAAATAAGTGAGAGACAAAATACAAAATGCTTGCTGGAAGACGGGAATTGGCATGAAAAGCTAGTAGCATGAACATGCCTGAAATACTGCCAACATTTAATTAGTATATACTGCTTTTTATATAGTAAGTGACCTCCCTCCTCTCCTACTCTCAGTTCTTCTCTTCCATGATATATAATTTTTTGTCTGCATGTCTGGAATGCTAGCCTGATGGTCTCATAACCAGAAAGGCTAAAAATCCAAATTAAAATTAAATCATACAGCAGCAATGGGGAATGTCAAGTCAAATGGCTTCATGCAATCCTTGTTTTCTTGTTTCACCCACCAAAACCACAATTTGAGGGGGCACAAATAACTCCTAATGCTTAGCTGTGACTCCTTGCACTCTCTAGAAAAATTGAAGGGATTCTAGATAAAGAGAGAAAATACTTGAATAAATTTGGGTTGGGAGCATTGAAAAATAAGTTTCTCAGTTATGGAGAAACACTTTTGTAAAAATGTAATATGTTTGTACAGAAATAATATTTTTGTTATTTTTGCACAGAAAATTACATTGTCACTGTTTTCTGTGCAGAAATGTTACCTTCTTCTCAGAAAAAAATGCTGTTTTCTGTCCAGATAGTTTATTTTCCCTGTAGGAAAATGTTTACTGACTAGAAAATGCCATATTTTTGCACAAGAACGTGCCTTTTGAGCACATAATATGTTCCAAACTGCAAGTAGTCTTCAAGAATTGCATGTCTTCCCTGCAGCAATGTAGAAATTGTTAAAAATATTATTTGTTGCCTGGGAGGGCAAAAACATTTTCAAGGGGGAGGGGGGATCACAGCTTCACCATTAAATCAATTTTGATTGATGTGTTAAGACTGATATAAATTCCATTGATTCAGAGAGCATTCAAGATACAGCTTGCACACAAATTAGCATGGCTGTTGCTTTCAAACTGAGCTGCTGGACAGCACCAAAGTCTTAGATCAAGGGAAGCAATGGTACCAATGTTTTGATCATACCTCATCTGGAATACTGTGTCCAGTTCTGGTCACCACAATTCAAAAATAATATAGACAAGGATATAGAGAAGGGTAAATGGAGTTGGATGTATTTAGTCCAGAGAAGAGAAGGTTGATAAGGGACATGATCATGATGTTTACATATATGAATGGGTGTCAAATTAAAGAGGGAGCAAGATTTGTTTTGCTGCCTCAGAGATTTAGGACCCATCTATATGGGCAAAATGAACCAGTTAAGTGCTGAATGACATCCACATGATACACAGGCTCCACTCATTTTAATATGTGAGAAGGCTACTGGATATAATTTTCTGCATTTAAAAGGTTAGGATGTTCTGGGGAGAGGCTATGGCACTTTTTCCTGCCACTGTGACCACTGGGCATGAAATGGGTGGTGCCCATTCCTCAACACTTGCAGTGAAAGTCACCAGAGCATCAAGGCAGTCAGAGAAAAGTCAGAGGAAAGGAGGGAAAAAACTCCTTATCCCCTCCCTTTCCTTCACATTGCTTCATTGCTCTGCTTAGCATTACTACAGGGGCTGATTTATGACTACCAGCAGTTTCATGCCTGGTGGTCAATGCCAAGCTTGGATCCACACCAGGTAAAGGTTGCGGTCTAGTGGTTCCAGAACTGGTTTAGCTAGGCCATGTGGATACCATCCAGCTGCTTGTCCAACTCAGTGCTAGGCAGTATGGATACATACCAGTCCTTGAGCTGGCTCAACAGCTGTTTATGCAGACTGGGAACACTGATTCTGAGTACCCAACTCCAGAACAGCATTGCCATTTGTGGCACTTGAAGGTTGCCCCTAAGAAACAGGCAATAATTTCAAAATACAGAAAAAGAAAAATTAATAGAACGTTAGAATCATAGAGCTGGAAGAGACCTCAAGGTTCATCCAGTCCAACCCCCAGCCATGCCAGAACATGGAATCAAAGCATCTCCAGCATGATCACAAATGTGCTAATGGTAAGAGCTGTTTGACAGAGGAAACCATTTGCCTTCAAGTGTGGTGAGGCTCATTATTTGGAGGATTTCAAATGAAGTCTGGGTGGCCATTTGTTGGGAATGCATGACCGAAGGGAGGGGGGTAGAGGGGATGGCCCTTGGGATCTTTTCCAACCGTAGTATTCTGTGAATGACTCCTTCACCGGACTGTTAATCAATGGTCAGATAAAAGCGTGCACAGAAGTCTTTGTTACTTCTTTGAGTACAATATCATGTTTTTTGAAGCTTGCAAAGCCCACAAAGGGATTTGATTGCAAAGGTGCAATGATTACAGAAGCATATTTTTTCCTGGGTGTGGGATATGTCCTCCAGGACAAAGATATTTGAGCATGTTCTGAAATAGGCAGGTATATTCATTGCACCCTTGGCTCTCGGATTTCTTTTCTTGGCAATTGTTTAACAAACTTGCATCCTTGGGTGTACTTTGTTAACTTCATATTTTTCCCCACCTAATCAGTCTTCTGTCTCACACCTGGGAATTCTACACAATTTATTCCGGATGAATTTTTAAAATTGCATGTTTTTTCAGCTCTTCAACAGTCATTAATGTACTTAGCTCCTCCTGTTATAAATCAACATGAAGAATTAACAGCTTTATAGAAAATAAAATCAGAGAAACATCTGATTACATGAGCCTCCGGAGAGAAATCAGATGAATTGTTTTGCTCTGGAGTAGTTGAAGTGTCTATGGATACAAAGAAACTTCTGAATGCATGCGACAGAGTGATTGCGGCGTCTCCTGAGATGTAGAATAAATGACTTGTGTAGTAAGCATAGTCTACAGTGTTTAGACTAAATATACTTTTGTTTTCTTAAGTTTTTCAGGAGTTACACCAATGAATCAGGAAACATGAAACTGTCAGTATTTGTTTAATATTATGGGAGAAACATTTCTCAAAAACCATTTATTTTGGAAGAAGAGAAAATATCTATAGCTTCAGGTATTATAGTGGTCTGTTGGTATCTACTGGGATATGGTTCAAGGACCTTCCATGGATACCAAAATCTGTGGATGCTCAAACCTTAATATATAAAATGGCAACACGTTAAATGAAGGATTGACTTGCTAGGTGAAGTGGCCCTCTCTGATGTCACTGTGAAAACAAGATGATGTGTGTGAAGAAAAGAAAGGAAGGAGGAAAATAAGTGAAAGAAAGGAGAGAAGAGAAAGGAAAGAGGAAAAGGTATTGAGGAGGGAAGGAAAGAAAGAAAGAGAAAGAAGTGGTGAAAGTTGGGGCCATTTTCTCTTAAAATCTGAGTGAGAGAGCTTTTTAATTTCGCTATTGAGTGAGTATATATTTTGCTAAAACTGTTGATTTGCAATCTTGGCATTTATTAAATCATTAAGATATTGAACCAGGTTAACTATCAATGATTGTGCTAATGGTTCAAATAAAACAACCACTTGAGCAGTTCCAATCATTACTTATTTACTTAGGTGATCCCTCGGTGTCCGAGTATGATGGCCTTCCAAGTTCTTGGAAGATGCCCATCTGTGTTTTTTTTTTAATGTGTGGAGGTTGGTGCACAGCCAATCAACACAGAGTTTTCACAGAGTGAGGGTCTCAACCAGTGGCATGGTAGCCACGACAATGGTGGCTTCTCAATTTGTTGCAGCCTTCTCCCACCTTCACAGCCCTTGTAACATTTACCATGTTATCTTCTGCCTGATCCACTATTGAGGTCTTCAGATTGTGCTTGGTCTGGAACCTCCCCTGCCCCCCCCCCCCCCGAGTGCATTACTCCAGTGGTTACACCCACAGGTTCATTGGAACACACAAGCCCCTTCACCATGACAAGGTGACAATCCATCAAGGGAGCTTACCATTTGTTTCACAGTTTATTCCAAGCAAAATATAAGTTGACTGTTCCTTATCAGAAATGCTTGGCACCATAAGTGTTTTGGATTTGGGATTCTTTTGGATATTGGAATACCTGTATTTGCATATATTTATATAATGAGATATTTTGGAGATGGGATCCAAGTATAAACATGCAATTCACTTATGTTGCCTTGTACACCTTATCCACGTTGCCTGAAGATTATTTTATAAATATTTTTAATACAGTTGTGCAATCAGAAAGAAAAGTTGTGACTATCTTAGCCATCCATTTGGGCAATTTCGGAGTATATCAAATTTCTGAATTCCAGCTAACGGGTGGTCAACCTGTATCATGTTTACCACACAATAACCCAGGTTCTCTACTTAGTCCCAGAGCTTTTCAATGTGTCAGTCTAGGGATACATATCAAGTTTGGTCAAAATGAAGTCCTAAACAAGCTCTGAGGATGCCTGCCATAGATGTGGGCGAAACATCAGGAGAGAATACTTCAGGAACATGACCATACAGCCCAGTGATTCCGGCCATGAAAGCCTTCAACAGCACAATCCAAGTGTTTGTTCAGGAAAAAACCCAAAGTCATTGATGGATTGGGTCCAGAACATTTTTGCAGTCTTCATTTTTGTCGCTCATAGGAAACACTCCAAGTTTGGTGTCTCTGTGATCAAGTGTGTGGATTTCTACAACATAACAGATAGGCAAGTATTTTATAACATAGAGCAGCAAAACCAAATTGTATAAAACGTGAGATTACTGGAAAAGAACAAGGAAACAGAACATTCTATCATACTCCCCCTCCCAGTTTTTCCCATTATTTCCTTTTTTATAAAGCAATTTAACTTATGGCACTAGGAACAGCTCATGCAGCTGTGAACAATTCAGTTTTGCCCATGAATTAACATTTCTATTAAATAAAATAATACCGATGATATGTGTGTGTGTGAGTCGGTGTATATATAATTTCACATTTAACTCCCCTAAGTGTTGAATTAAGTGTTTAGAAGCTTGCCGCCCTTAAGTCCGTAAGCAAAGTATTAGTTGGAGCCGTGGTTTAATAAGGTTAAGGGCCTCTGTGTTTTATCATCTCAAATTATTTTACTACGCCAACTTCCTCCTGCTCCGGCACCCTTGACTAAGATGCATGGCACTATTGTCATTCCCAGTATAGTGGCTTTTCATCTTATGATTTATGAGCAAAGCAATTCGTTATGCAATTTTAAAAGTGCAGAAAGTTTGCAAAGCAACTGAATGGCCCCAAGGAATTTAGTCAGAATTGTTTAGAAGGAACCAAAGACTTGGGGAGTTGGAAGGGACCACAAGTGGCATTTAGTCCAATCACTGGCTGTGCATGAATGCGCAACTACAATTGGAGAGTCCAACTCCAGGCCAACAGTTTCTTCCATTCCATAGATCTATAGCCCTTGATCAAAGTATCCCAGGCCCCATCCAGAGACAAGCTTGCCCCTGAACACTTCTTCACTGAGCATCAGAAAGGATTCCTATACTATAACTATTCTGGATAAGTATGGAGACTTTGTCCAGAAAGGCCATGGAAGATGAAAAAGATATTTTATCAAAATCATTGGATGAAACCTCTTGAAAAGTAGCATTTGTGAAATCCTGTCTTTCTCCTTTCCCCCATCCTCCACCCTTAATGATTAATAACATGCAGATTTCTAATAAATGCAATTGATACTATAATTAATAAGATAACCATGGTGGCAGATGTTTCTATAGGGGATGGCAAGTGATGGTTATCATGGTAATGATGATGGCAATGAATAATAGGATTCAGTATGTTTGGATAATAATAATAATAATAATAATAATAATAATAATAATAATAATGCACTTTATTATTCAGAGCAGATTGCAGTATACACATATAAGGCAAACATTCAATGCCTAGTGAGCAACAATGACATACAATACACAGACAAAGGTAAAGGCCTTTCCATTTCATCTCCGGTGTCTGGAGGCAATGCTCAACTCCAGCCATGGGGAAGTGCTCTTGTTCCATTTTTCCATGTCGAGGAGGTTGTTTTCCATAGACATCTTCAATCATGTTGCTGGCATATCTTCATGGCACGCTCTTTTACCTTCCTGCCAAGGCAGTACCTATTACTGCTTGCGTTCCATGCTTTTGAACTACTAGGTTGATAGAAGCTAGAGCTCACCCCTGACTCATGGCTTTGAACTGCCAACTCTTCCTGCAGCTAGCAGTTTAATCCACTGTGCTACCATGGCTCCCTAACTGATATTAATAAGATTTTGATTTCAATCCTATTGGTTAGTCACAACTAGATCGAGCTGTTGGCATCCATTTTTATGCATTAGTTTTTGCAGGTGAGAATGAATGATGTAAGAGGGTTTTGTTTATGCTAACAAAAGTAAACAAAATTGTGTGGTTTTTGAATACTGTCTACATTTATTCTGCATTAAAAGTGTAATTCTTTGCATGTCTATGCACCTAAAATAGCATTTTAAGTGCCCATTTAGATCTTACAAGGCAGAGCTTTTGCTTTCTTGACTTAGCCATTCCACTTGTAATGCAGTCCTCCTATTTTTCTGCTACACTCACCTTTCCCTCATGTATGTCCAAAGTAAGATAGGCTTAGTTTAGTCTTTTTGGCATCTACCGTGTTTCCCCTAAAATAAGACCTCCCCAAAGAATAAGACCTAGTAGGGGTTTGGGGGGATTGTCAAATATAAGGCCTCCCCTGAAAGTAAGACCTAGCAACTAAGAATGGGACCTTCCAGGCTGCAGCAGAGTTCCATTGGGAAGCATGGCTCCTGCAGCAGAAACAGCACTCATACGCACTGGAGTGCTTGCTTTCTGTCTTTCTGTGGCTTGCCTTGCCTTCTGCCTCTCCCCCAGCCGCCAGTGCATATATGCGGCTCGAAGCACTTTCCCTCGCTGCCGCTGTGCTGCCGTTTCTTCCTTCCAAGACAGGGCTCCGTCCTGGCCACACCCCCTTCGCCCCAGAGGCTTCTGATTGGCTCCTGGTGCCAGGGCAAGGGAAGGAGGGCTTGAACACCCTTTCCACTCTGCTCCTTCTGTTTCTTAAAGGCAAAGGGATTCTCCTCTCATTCTTATTCCTATGCCATGAAATGTATTATTTTATATTATTATTCTATTACCATATTATAATCATCATATTCTGTTATTATTACCATATCCCATTATTATATTGGGATATATTGGGATTATATAGTTATATTATACTATATTTTTCTATTATTATATCATTATATTATTATTCTATTATATTTTCATATTATTATTATATTATTCTGTTATTATTATATTCCATTTTACATTATCCTATTAATATATTTCATTTCATTATATTCTATTATATTATTCTGTTATTATTATATTCTATTTTATATTATCCTATTAATATAATGTATACCATTATATTCTATTCTATTATTCTATTACATTATCATATTATAATTATATTATTACAATATTCTGTTATTATTATATCCCATTATTATATTATCCTATTAATACCATATTATTATCATCATATTCTGTTATTATTATTATATCCTATTATTATATTATCCCATTATATTTTATATCATTATATTATTATTCTATTATATTGTCATATTATTATTATTAAATTTTTTATATTATTCATCATTCATGACTACATTGCAACTAGAATAGAGAGAAATCAGTGTGGAAACCTTGTGAAACCTAAACTGCAAGAGGTACCATAGATTGTTGTACATGTAATTAATGGTAGTAACAAGAAATTCTTGATAGGATTCACAGTTTGTCTAGTTATGCTGGTTTGTGATGACAACTATTTTACAGTATATAATGTTCATTTTGTTCAACAATAAATGTGAATTCTTCTTCATGCAAAAATAAGACATCCCCTGAAAATAAGACCTAGTGCATCTTTGGGAGCAAAAATTAATATAAGACCCTGTCTTATTTTCGGGGAAACAGGGTAGTGAGAGGTAAATTGCAGCGCCAAGCAAGATAGCAATGTTACCTGTAAATTGGGGCATGGGTTAATGGTTTGCAAACAATTATATCATCTGAAAGGCTCAACTCTTCTTCGTGAATTGAGCTTGATGAAAGGAATTCAATTTTGAACCTTTAAGTGAAATCCAATACCATTGATTAGCTGACTAAGACGTGCAGCAATGTTTATTCCATTACATTCTTCAATATATGGCTTTGTTCAGCTTCATTTGAATAACGCTCAGCAAATGGACCCCTGGGAATCTAGCTTACTGAGAGAAATGTATTGTTCACCTTCATAGTTCTGCTGACTTCCTTGTAGCAGTGAAGAAAAGAGATTATTGTTTAAGCCTACCAGTGGAAACATAGGCTTTTATAGGCAGAGAGTGGTTTCTTTGCTCTGCAGAAAAGGTGGGAAGTTCACTTTTTTATGGGCTCTACATGAGGGCTTTCCTATCCATTAGCCACATAGAAGATGCAGAGAATTAGGAAATTAGGAAGAGGAATCTGAATGCCACATAGGCTTCCCCTGCTAAAGTAATGTGTTGTCCTTGGGTGCCATGAACAATGCTATCTCATTAACCTTGTGGAAGGAAATGTCAATTGTTGGTCCAGTTGGCTTTTGTTCATGGAATGGGAGGACATCCTTTTTTCTTCTTTGCCTCAGGCAGCTAAGTAGCTTTGGATTGTCTCATAGTTACTGCATATCCTTGTGTATAGGTCAATCTCATGTGAGACGATATAATGTATAACTTTTTACATCTTCCAATGGTGGAAGTCTTCACACAGAAGTGGATGGCCATCTTTTAGGAGAAGTTTAGCTGTATATTCATTGAAAGTTAGGTGATTGGGCAATATGGTCCTTGCTCTTTCTTCTAATCCCCCCCCCCCCATATTATGATTTGAAGACCTCCAGATGCCTAACAATCTTGCGAAGCAGGGGTAGGAAACTGTGGGTCAGATGCAGATTTCAGAAGCCACAAAACTAAATCAGCGGGCAACAGTATTAATGGAAGATCGCAATCATAGTCTGCAGATTTTCAAAATCATGGAAGGGAGATGACTAGAGATATGCTGGTGTGAACAAGCATGTTTCACTTCCTTTGCTGTGTTCCAAGCAGTGATCTCCCCTTCCTTCCTTCCTTCCTTCCGTCCTTCCTTCCCTCCTCCCTTCCTTCCTTCCTTCCTTCCTTCCTTCCTTCCTTCCTTCCTTCCTTCCTTCCTTCCTTTCTTGTCACCCAAAAGGATGCAATGCAAACAAAGTTTAGAGCAAGTGCAATTTTGTGAGAAGGAACTCTGTTAAATTCATCTGGAAAGGAGCAATTACAAACATATGTCATCCGTCATTACAGCGGGAATGGAAGACAGAATTATTCATTATATGGTCTCAGAGTGCCCTAAATTGGAGAATAAGATTATCAGGAGTGCATGATTTCCCCAGATTGCTACTTAATAGGGACTGGGGAGAGGGGGGCGCATGACTCATGTGTGCAAGGAAAACAATGCCAATGAACAACAGTGGTTGGCTTGCAAGGAAACACAAGGGAGCCCTTGGGGTGTGAGTTTCTGAGGCTGGTTAATTGTGTGTCTGTTGCCTTAATATAAATATCTAGGGTCCGTACGGTGGGAGTGCTGGCACTATTTGTAAATTGAACCCTCGTACTTTTCAAGTTATGAGATTATTTCTTTCATTTGTTTGTTTGTTTGCAATCCTTCCTAACAAATGATAATAATTATTATGCCTTGTTTTTCTGAGGGAAATAATATATATTACTTTTGAATAGATAATCCAATAATAACGTTATCTCTCCCTTCCCCTAACAAAATATTTTGGTTCTCTTTAACTGGGAGCTGACTGGTTTAGCACCATGAATAGCTCCTGAAATCTTCTGGAATGGATCTGTTGCCTCAGTGACAGGGAAGCCAGCTGTTTCCACGAGAAAGGAAAGGAGGAGGTCACTGGGGACAAGTGAGATGGGACTGTGCCTGGCTACTCTTCTCACATACAAGAGTTAAGGTGTTCTGAAATATGGAATATGGAGAGATACTCTCGGGGATCTTCCACACAGCCATATAACCAGAGGCAGAGCATCCACAATAAATGCTTTGAACTGGATTATCTGAGTCCACATTCCCATATAGTCCAGTTCAGTGTTGATTTTATGCAGCTGTGTCCTCAGTAGCTGCTGGTCCAAGGCATGAGGGAGTTGTTGTCTTCTCCTCTTCTCCTCTGGGAGATGGAGGACCACCTATCATGAACTGATGGTCCAAGATGTGATGGAGTTGTCTCTGGCTACTCTTCTCAGATGTCACATCAATGGTATGAAGAGAGAGCTTCACCCAAACCAATGGGCCAGAGGCTGGAGGCATTATTTTTGACTGCTCTTTTCTGACTCAGGCCAGGGCAGTGGCAGCTGGAACATGAAAGGAGAGCCTCTTGCTGGCCGCTGGACCAAGACACATATTTTTGCTTTAAGAACAGACCAAAGTCCTATGATAAGACATGGAGACTGAGCGTGTCTTAAATTATATATAGCTGACATCTATAAATATTGTATTGGGGAGCATTGGACTAGCCATGGGGGAGGTTAGCTCTATGACGCTTTGCTCGCACATGCCATAAACCTGCATCTCGGATATTTGTGGGCTAGCATTGTGTTACCTTTGTATCTTAGGGAGCAATGTTATATAAGGATGTAATAACTGAGAATTAACAGCCTAAAGTATGGAATTTTGGTTCCCCTATAATTCTTCAGTCTTGTAGGTAAAATGGGCTCTGTCTAAAGAAAGGAAGTTGAAATATTTTGTCTCAAAGTGCAAGCAATTCAATCACAGGTTGAATTTCAACGGAAAACCAGTGTTCTCATCCCATTCTATTAAATTCAGCATTGAGAAATGGGTGGCATTAAAGTGAAAGATTATGCCTCAGTAACCAAAGAGCTTGAATATGAGTCTGGAAACATGAAGTGGGGAAATAGAGGCAAAACAAATTTCAATCTTTGTAACATCCACACTTTTTTTGTGGTGTGGAATCGCTGAAGGAAAGTGTTTTGCATTCCTTTCGGATGTCAAAAAGAAAATATTCTTCTTGTTTTGCTTTCATAGAACATAAAACTGAGCTATCAAATTCTCTACAGGTTATTACCTTTTGTGGTTATTACCTTTTGGGGGTTTAACCCGGGTGGAGGGGTGGCCAAATTCAGGAATATTGGTTCTCCCATTATGTATTAACTTTGGTAAATTAAATTACTGTTGCACTTGGTTGTAGTTTATTTCTATATTTCAAATTCCAGAAGCAAGCAGGATAAGGATGTTTGCTTGTTTGCTTGTTTGTTTTGCTTCATACTTTCTTGCACTCAAGGCACCCTGAGTCTTAGTTGTAGAATCATAGAATCATAGAATAGTAGAGTTGGAAGAGACCTCATGGGCTATCCAGTCCAACCCCCTGCCAAGTAGCAGGAAATCGCGTTCAAAGCACCCCCAACAGATGGCCATCCAGCCTCTGCTTAAAAGCCTCCAAAGAAGGAGCCTCCACCACAGTCCAGGGGAGAGAGTTCCACTGCCGAACAGCCCTTCTCACAGTGAGGAAGTTCTTCCTGATGTTCAGGTGGAATCTCCTTTCCTGTAGTTTGAAGCCGTTGTTCCGCGTCCTAGTCTGCAGGGCAGCAGAAAACAAGCTCCCTCCCTCCTCCCTATGACTTCCCTTCACGTATTTATAAATGGCTATCATGTCTCTCAGCCTTCTCTTCTGCAGGCTAAACATGCCCAGCTCTTTAAGCCGCTCCTCATAGGGCTTGTTCTCCAGACCCTTGATCATTTTAGTTGCCCTCCTCTGGACACTAAAGTAGGACATAACTGTATGTCCGTACATGCATGGATGCATATATAGTTTACGAATCAAAAGCATATAGTCATAGTGAAAATTAAGGCTGAACATTTTCAAAGGTCTACCCTCTTAATGGAAAGAATGAGGAAACCAGCCTTGGTCAGAGTCTAAAAAATGATGACATTTCTTCCCATCTATGGTGCTCATGAAAGCTCCCTAAACCAAATAATTTCATGTAATTTCACCATTGCTGAACATTCGTCTAATCTCTTCGTTATCCATGTATTGCATATATGTCCTTTTCTTTCCATGATGGAATTCACATTAGTATAGAATGGGTTCCTATCTGATCTTTCTTCTTGATTATTACCATCTCCACAGTTGTTTCCATTCCTAGGAGCTTCATCTAAAGAGTCCTGATGGTGTAGATCAACAATCAATATTGTCTTGTAGAGTCCAAGCTGGAATGAAAGCACTATGAAAGGGTCACCAAAAGTTTCTCATGCTTCATCTCCAGAAAGAGACAGTTAGACCTCTTGAGGCAACATAAGAACAGAATTGCAAATAAGAAGCTGAAAAATGGAACTAGTAATTTAAAATACAAGTCAGTTTAGATTATTCATTTAGATAAGTGATTCCCAACCTTCTGACCTCCAGATGTTTTGGACTTCAACTCCCAGAAATCCCAGCCAGCTTACCAGCTGAGCTTACTCCTGAGGGAGCTGAAGTCCAAAAACACCTGGAGGCCCAAAGGTTGGGAACAACTGATTTAGGTGATAAAGGGTAGAGAACCTACTGCTCTCCAAATGTCATAGTATTCCCAGTCTTGTTGGCCCAGCTACCAAGCCTATGGCCAAGAAACATGAATCCCAAGAAGATCATGGAGATCCACATTTCCTTCCTGGGATAAATAAATTGATCAAGACTTTTGAAACAAAAATAAACTATTTTGAAACCAAAGAGACACTCTAGATTCTATAGTAAAGAAAGCCAATTTTTGAGAAAGGCTTGGATAAATTCCAGCCAATTGCAATTCTCTATGTCCAACAAAGCCAATAGAGAGGGAAGGCAATGCTTTCTAAAGAAGA